>NC_133237.1:14314143-14951331 GCF_040436345.1 Pagrus major | reverse complement strand
CACGGCGGGATGGTGTGGGGGTCACTGGTCCCCCCGCCATGGGGGAGTGGGAACGGAACAGAGCCTGGGAATGGCTTGGAGGCTTGGGGCTGGGAGCTCACTGGCAAGGCTCACCTCTCAGCAGGTGACTCTGCTCACAGTGGTGCTGGGATGCAGACTTGCTTCAGATGACAGGATGATTAAGCCTGAAAAATTTGGGGTGTCTGTCCCATTAAACCTGTTTTATTATCCTCTACTGTATTGTGAGTAGCTGGTTGTAACTCCAGCGAGACTGAAGTCTATTGATGTTTACCGTTACCAAGCATTCCTGCTGATTGGCGCATACAGCTCCTTGCTATACTCCAACTTCAAATATCGTTCATTGGCAGCATAAACACTAATGACATCAGCCAATGATTGTTGCTTGAGCATAATTCCATTAACTGTGAAAATATGGAAACTGATATTGATTATTAAATGGAATTAATGATTTGCAATTGGTTAAATTAATCCTCGGAGTATAATAACAGTTAACCGCAGCATCATGAGTCACTCAGCATCCTCTCGGTTCTCCTCAAAGTTTCTCCTGTCCTCGCCTCACTCTCCAGTTTTATGCTCTGATTTGGTTTTGGAGCGATCATCATATTCAATGCCTAAGCCGATTTTCTCATGCTGTCAGGCGCATAGCATGGGGCATTGGGTAGTTACTGCAGCCAGATGGCTAACCCCTACCAGCTTGCATGCATAGCACAAACTAACCGCTCTTTCATATGCCGATCGCAGAATAGGGGGACAGATTTGGAGACGGGAGAAGTGGGACATTCAGGGCCAGTCTGTACAATTGGCAGGAGTGGTGGGAGGGCGGGGGAGCAAGCCAGATGTAAACACATCACATCATGTCGTCTTCTGACAATAGCAGGAAGCGATGAAACTTTTTTCGCTTTTTTCCCCTCCTTCCTACCAATTTCGGCAATTTGGTTGGGCACATGGGTAGGAATAGGACGAAGAAAGGTTGAATGGATCGGTGGATGGACAAGTTGTCATGACGACAGGGTTGCTCTGAGTGTGTGTTGGCTGATGAAGTCTCTCTTTGCCTGCTTGTCCAATCAGATGGCTGAGCAGCGTATGCAGCACGAGCAGGAGAGGACGCGGCTACAGCAGCAGCACAGCGCGGAAAAGGACAGCCTGGTCCAGGAGCGCCAGCGGGAGGTGAGCAGCCTGGAGAGGCAGGCCAGGGCCGCCTTGCAACAACACCAACAGCACACCCAGGAGTGGAGGAAGCGCGATGCCCAGGTAGGGGGTCTCCACTGATCCATGTTTGCACACACACACATGCCGACCCACTGCTCTCCCGCGGACAACCATTTTGTATTTTGCCCATTGACGTTTTCCTGGGGTTTCAAAAGCACAGCGGGTTAAGACACTTTTTTACTTAAAACAAGACGGATAATGATTTTGGGTTTGAATAATGTCATGGATGGCGCTATATTTGGTTCGAGCATATGTGAGAATTTAGTTATTTCTATTTGAATAAAAACAAACTTTATGTGGCTAAAAACAGCGGAGCGCGAAATAACAAGTTTTTTTTTTAAAAAAAAAGAAGCGGAAAAAACGAAACAAAAAAATCCCGCCAACCCAACTTCTAACGTTATTCTGATGTATTTTAAAATCATTTCTTATCGCAGCAGGGGTTCGTGATAGAAGTGTAAAGACTTGAAATCCAGAAACCACAGGTAGCCAGATGAAGGAGAAGAAATCTGTTCTGTTGAGCGCCAAGCTTTTATTCGAGAACCCTGGGTTGGATTTCTCTTTTATTTCCCGTTGTACGGTTGTGGACCAGCGTCAAGCGCCCTGTACTCCCAGCGAAGTGTATCTCTGCATGGCATTCTCCTCTCACCGCAGGTAGCCGTCTCCCTCCGGAAAACGGTGGTTATTATAATTTCATCATTGACGGCCACAATGAGTGTATGATGTTTGGGTCTGTGTTAATGGTTATCCCTGACACTGACAGGCTATTCTGTTAGAATTTAGCCAAAACAGCAGCAGGTCTTCATCTCATACCCCTCGCTCTGTCTTCGGCTCTCTCCAGCCTGGGCTAGCTTGGAGCTCTGTGGGAAGCCATTTGACAAACCAGCCTCCAGCTGGGGATGTGTTTGACTCTTCAGGCTTCCTGATGAAATGGACATTGTCAGCATGCAGAGAATTTTGTTTGGCCGTCAGCTGGAGATAGGGATCTAGCAAGACATATGTGGTATTTGTGGACAAAATGTGCTCACACCAAAGGTGAGCAAAGATGACGCCAGCCGCCGAGTGAATGGCGAACAAATCGTACTTAACGGAAACTATTTTATGTTTCATTTTGCTGTCACTAAGTGTTTTAATTTACTAGGGGCATTTAAGAGATCATTTACATTTATCACAAATAACATGTGATTTGTATTTTTTAAACAGTGTTTACTTACACTGTAGCACAGGTGAAACCCTTTTTTTCTTGTGAAATGCACCAATATTCGCAGACTTATGAGACTCCCTGATTTGTAAAAAGGAAGTAATTTTGTCTTCTGTGTTTATTTTTTGTTAACGTTTACATGTGTAACCTCTGTGTAACATTGAGGCAATAATTTATAGACCGCCATGAGTCTGATATGTCTTTAAAAAGCTAGAATTTGTGTAACATGAGGGAGAAGTCTTGTGTCCTCTCTAATGTTCCCTTGACTTATGTTTTTGGTAAATGCCTTTCACAGCACCGATGGCACCAGCTACTTTGTTTTTCGGTTTTCTGGAGATGCCGTCACAACAGGACACAACTGCTGATAACATGTCATGCTCGGCATGTCAAAATGACGCGTCGTTCGACAAATCTTAGCGTCTCAGGAGGTGACAGAAAACAAACTTCCCCAGTACTCATCTGGTATTCTCAGTTCCTGTTTGCTCGTGCAGCATTTTGAGCGGAGATCAGACGCCTGCTGCCTAATGTCAGATGTTAAAGCAGCAGAAAACAAGATTTTTCACAGGCCTTGGAAAGATGGAGGACCGGATTGTGAGGTTTGTGAAACTGCTCGGGATGTGAGCTGGTTTGACTTCCTGTGTGAGCACTGCTCCACGGATGTGCTGTTGAAATGACAAGGAGCTGGCACACTAGCAGCAGATATGTATTAAACATGAGCTTTTTTACACTGAGCAACGCCACTTATTATTAAACACTTTTGCATTACCAAAGTTGTTTACCCTCTGTGAACTCTGTCACACTGATAGCACTGTGGCCCTCACCCGCAGCCTTTCTAAACGCCTGACACAGGTCTGAGGAAAGTTGTGAAAATCTTAATTGAATTTCAAAAACCAGCATTTTGTTGATGCTTACAGATAACAGAGCACAACCTGTACAGCTACTTTTACTCTCTCAGTTCTCTTGTGCTTCGTAGGGTCTCTTTTTTCCACCCTGTCAAACAACACACTCCCACCACATGGGTCAGACGGACAAAGATGTTATCATCAAGTGATATGTGACAGACAGCCCAAACGTCTGCTGTGGCAATTGAACCCAGGCCTCATTTATTTCTGCCTGTCTCCGTTTCACACTTTCTCTCAGTCTTCCTTGAATCAGTGGAAGGATGGTGATGGTTGCAGCTAGGAAGTTGGCTAAGGGAACAGTAAATGTCAGCCACACACTCATAGGATGAGTAATACCCACTCATCCCCTTGATGTGGTGGGACGAATAAGCATTCCTGACTCCTGCCTTGTGTTTGAGAAGGAGAGCCAATGAGTCGTAGCAGCGTCTGGAGTGAAGAGCTAATAAAAACTCACACAGGGACACATTGTCCTAAACCCAGCAGAGTTTGTTATCCAAGAAACTCTGGCTTCACCCACTACACATTATAAAAGGAAATGCAGTGATTTATTGGCTAAACATTGGTATCGTAAGATGATGTTTATCCGATGTGTCACGTACATGAGTTACAGCATCTTGACGTCTTCGTAAGGACAGAAACATTCTTAACATTTAGTAGCTGTAAAGCAATCGATTCTTTTGAAGCTGAAGATTTCTAGTTTCCCTAGCACAAATAACAGCAAAATCAAAAATAAACAACAACAACAAAAAAACAATAGTTTTGGTATCAGTTTTTAGCCAAATTGTTATTTTAAACATCTGTATTGGCCCAGAATTTCACAATCATTGCATCTCTAATTATAAAGATGATATGACCCATCTGTTGTGTACATGGGGCTTCTCTTACGTTCAAGATGACTACATCATTCAACATTTGTCAACATTCACACTTTAAGTTATCTTTGCTTTTCATTTGCTGTGATATCTTTAATGAAAGAATTAGAATTAAGCCGCTGGATTCAAGGCCTGGTGTGTAGTTGGCATCCCACCGACTCAGGGGATTAACTCAAAGCCTTGTGGACCTGAATGTTTCTTTTAAAAGAATAAGCTATTTCTTAAACGGTTTTTCGAAAACACCAAAGTGTGAAAGGAAAGGCTTTTCAGTTGGCTGCCTGTCCAGGTTGATGAAATGGCTTGCTGGTAAGATATGTTTGCCCGCAGCCAGTGTTGTGTCGTTGTGTTAGCTGATCAATGCCCCCCAGAGGACGAAGGGGTTTTGTAGACTGTTTTGCCGAAATCCTGACTTAGTGGCCTTTATTTTTTGCCTCTGTTCTAGAGATGTCGAGAAATATATGCTATTTGTATATCCACCTGTGAAGTGTAAATATAGCTGAAGATAAACTATATTTCCCACTGAAGTCACACAGAAGAGATAATTCATATAATGATAATTCTCATAATTTCTCCTTTTTTACAAACTTTTGCGGGACTTTCATTATTTTACATTCCCTACAAAATGAATCTTTCTTATTCTAATAAGCATTTTTGAAGAATGTTAAGATTCATTGTATTATACGATGAAACGATTTATTATTTTTCACTGATGCCATTGTTCTTAATACACTCTATATTGTGTCTGTGAGGCTTTGTAGTTATTAAACATTAGTAAGAGTTTGACTTCAAAAACTAGGGCCAGCATTATAAATTAATTTGAAGCCTTGTTTTTTTGAAAACAACAGAATTGTTTGTTCTGTGCAAAAACCCCATCATTTATATTTTTTCTCAACCAGCTCCTCCTCAAAACTCATTTTATGGGTATTATTTTCCCGAATAATTATGTCTTTTTTAAAGGAACGTACACGCCATCTGGACTTCAAACAGCATGGGAGAGAGTGAGAGTCCTGTGAGGTCTTTCTTCTGGGCCGTGATGGACTAAATAACGATGCTGTCAAATTTTCAAAGCATTTCAATCCCAAGTACAGGATTAGGAGTCAAATGAAGAGGGTGATGACAGACGAAGTCAAAGCTGAGAGTCTGATGAGGAGAACAAGGGAGACAGCTAGACCAGTGTGCACATTGATTGGCTCAGTACTTGTGTATTGTCATTTACCAAATGATTGGTCCCTGCGATGTGGTATCGTCAAGTTGATCTTGTCTTGTTACTCAGTGTTGTCAATGTGTTTATAGGTCTTTAAATGATTTCATCACATTTTCTCATATACACCTCAGTGTTTACGTCAGATATTTATTTATTTATTTATTTTTCATTCAGAACAATTGATTATGGGCGAAGTCATCAGTGAATGCTGACACCCTGTGATGTGTTGAGTGTTACAACATGATCTCTTTCAAACCAGGAAGCCATTTAGTATGTGCATACGTCACATCTTGGATCTCAACCAGCTGAATCTTTATTTGACAACAGTAAAATATTCATTGTGATACTCTTACCTGCAGTTTTTTTTGCAAAGCTCAGTTGAATAATGCATGTATAGTGTATATATATCAGATTCTTAGCACTAGTATATTATCTTTTGATTAAGATATTGTCAGTTTTTGCATTATTTGTCAGTTATTTCGCTAACAATATCAGTTCATTGTTCACATAAAATATATGCACACTGGACTTATATAGTCGCTTTTTGTAGCATGCACACTGTGCTTTGACACACACACACTGTACTTAACAGCAATTCTGTCTGCTCGGTCAAATTTTCAAAGAATTGTATCTCTTATTTTTTTAATCAGCACATCTCCGCAGTTTGTCAAAAATGTTATAATCGTTAATTATGTGTTACACATCAATAATGTTAAGATTATTCGATAAAGGGATGTTTTTTTTTCACATGTAACACCAAGAGTTTACATAATGAATAAGTCAAAGCGAGTGAGACAAGTGGTTAGGGTTGGCCTGCAGGCAACATAAATAAAACAGTGAAAGTTAAGGCAGTGAACAGATCATGAAGAAAAATGTGTTGCAGAGATTTACATAAGATAACTCTTATCTACTGTAAAGGTGCAGTATGTAGTTTAAACATTCAAAAATGAACTTAAGTTATCAAAAGAATGAAAAGTTTGTCGTTACGACAAAGAAGTCCATAAAGTTAGCATGCTAACCAGCTCCTGGCCTGAAAACCTCCTCCTTCTGGTGGTCCAAAGCTCCTATGCTAGCAGCATAAACACCAACACTCCACCGGTGCTTCAAGCTTCCAGACTTGAGTCAGCGAATATGATCGCTAGCTGCACTGCTAACTGTGCTAACTAGCTAACAACAGCTACAGTTATCAGCAGTAAGCAGTTAATCTGGTGGCATGCTTCCCCCTATTTGCTCGGAGTATGAATTACATAAAGGTGGCCAATTCTTACATGTTGCACCTTTTAACAATGAAGCTAGAGGCAGGAGTTGATTAGCTTAGCTTAGCATAAAAACTGGAAGCAGGGGGAACAGCTAGCCAGCACTCAAAAATCTGCCTACCGACACCCCTGAAGCTCACTGATTAACACTTCATATTAAAAACTGAGCTTCATAGTTACACAGACCTGAGAGTGGAAATAATCGTATTTCACAAAATGTCAAAAACATTTCTTCAAAATTCAGGACTTAAAGTCTAGACATATGTCAGGTTTACAGCCCAGGTAAACAGAGTCATGTTCCACTTGTCACAGTAATGCAAACTATTCACACAGCAGCCATTTGAGTAAGCAGGAAAGCAGGAAAAGCACAGGTGTAACTAATGAGATTAATTATGGTCCCGTTCCATTTAGGTGTGCCCATGAGCCATTTCAGTAAGCCAGCATGCACAATACCAGGGCCCTGGCACTGACATGTCTACATGGAATACAGCTATCATAAATGTTATTAGTTACACATGTGCCAAGTCATAATATCCGCTGTGAGTTATGTAACCTTCATGTAGTACTTTTTTGATGGGAGGACGCATTGCTGTCTTCTTATTTTATTACATCTTTAATATCAAACTGTAATTCACAAACATTTAAGCATACTAGTAGAATTATTAAACTATTTTTCCTCTATTTTTTGTTTTTGTTTTATGTGTTATTGAAGAGTTTCGGGTTTTGGATTGTTGGTTGGACACGAAGCAATTTGAGGACGTCACTTTGGGCTCTTGGAAATTGGGATGAGCATTTTTCACAATTTTTTGACATTTAATAGACTGAATGATTAATCTATAAATGGTAAAATTACCAGAACATTCTTGCTTTTCAGTCCTGAAGAATGCTGCCTAACAACTGTATTAATACGGTTTGCAAGGACAGTAGTTCAAGGGTTAAAATGTTATCAGAACCTCCTCAGCCAAAGTCTACACTTGGTATCATTTTCTCTTATGGATATGGTCCATTAACCAGTGTGCCATCCTTTTCAGCTCTCCCTATGTTCTGCCAGTCTTTTGTCTTCTTAGCTGACACCATTTGACCCAACACATTTCATTTGACACCCTCCCATTGTCGCTGCGAGCTGCTTCGTCACAAAGCTCCACATCAGCATGCTAACACGTGCCCCGTTGAAGCGGCTGCGCTTCACTTACTGCCAAAGGAAACATGCACTTTTGGCCTCTGAAGTTTCTGAAGTGTCATTGCCAATGCCTCTGTTCTGGTAGATTATACTCTAACTTATTAAAAGATTTTTTTGGAAGAGAGATCATCCACATTTGTTAAGGGAGAATTATACATTAAAGACTCTTCTGGGCTCAGATCTAATAGCTGCTCACCCTTGAAGGGAGCAGTGAGACTGGTAATGTTGAGAGACAGGAGAGCGGGACGTAGAGGATCGCGCATGTTTGTTTTTTTACCTCATATTCTCTCTCTGAGTGCTGCATGCCATTGTATGTGTGTGACAGCGCGACCACTTGTGTGCGTGTGTGTGCATGTGCATGTGCGCAAGTGGATCTGTCTGTGTGTGCCAGCGTAGGGGGGGAGAGGGAGGGGGTATAACACAGAGCCACAGCATCTGCCTGTTTTTCTGACACTCCTTTGAAGTCTCTTTGATTCTCCCCAGTGCCCGCTAAAAAAGACTTCAGACACTTTCTGTCTGATTGCCTTAACATGGCGTTGTCCTGGGATGCCCAGGCTTTTGGGGAGAGGGAGGGGGCAGGAGGCAGAGCACAGACACTGCAAACCAAAGTAAGAAATAAACCAAGTAAACCAAGGAGAGTAATGAGGATGTGCAATAGCTGGGGAATATGTGCAATATAGGTAGGGAAGTGTGAAACACCACAACTGCAATGCATCTTTGAGCCACGCACAATCCACTACAATGATTTTTGCTTTTTGTTAAGTGCAGGGAATGATCATATTATACTGACAAATGTACTACCTGTGCTGTTCTTTATGTGCTATAAGAAGGCTATTTGAGGACAGTGAACTTGTGAACTCATCCAGCTGCAACATGGATAAATGCACATTCTGGAAGTGCTCCTACTGAACCTTGAAGTTGTCAATAATGTGAAATGTACATTAAGAACAAAACCATCTTCATCATACCAGAAAAGCGATGCAGTTTTGACAGAACAGTATAAAACCAGTCGTATTTCTGGTGTTTCAGAGGCCGCAGGGTTCTGCTGATTAGCAATTCCTACTATGTAATGCTGGCTCTCACTGGCAGCGCTATTAAAGGCCTCTTCTGGGCAAAGTCGAGGCAGAGCAGTTCAAAAAAACAGAAAGGTCAGGAGAGAGGGTCAGGCCATCACAGCAGCCCCCACAGAATCATCCAGAGGAAAAAGGAAACATTTAAGCGTGTTTGTGAAACTTTGTCTGCAATAAGTTCAACTGTACACAAACTTGGATACTGTGTCTCAATCTCAAATCTTTATACATGTCAGTATACTGTGTATCTCTCATTAAGTTGATGCCAAGGATGTAATCTGGAGGTATTTATTTCTATATTTTCACCTTATAAGACACAGAATCGCGCTGTTTCTTTTTGTCACTCTCATCTTTATCAGAGAACTTTTGATATTTTTCAGTGTAGGAATTTAAGAGTGAAATCTTCATTAGTACATAATATAAACACATTTAAACATACATCAATCTTGAGGGATGCACAGTAATAAAATTAGATCCTAAATACTGTTTGCTTCAGCTAAAAGTAGCACTCCAGTTGACTATTTTCTATCTGTTCTGGAAACAAGAATATTGTGAACTGTAATCCGAAGAAACCTAACAGCTTGCATCCACTCGATATCTGCAGGACATTACTTACCTAAATCAACTAAACATCTCTATATCTCTCTCCTTCCAGAGGATTTCAGATTTGGAAGCCCAGGGTTCGAGTCTCAGTGAGGAACTCCAGGGTGCCCATGCGCATCATATGCAACAGCTGGCTGAGTTGGCAGTACTCCGGGAGGAGGAAAAACAAAAAATGTTCCTGGACAAAGAGGCATCCCTGGACCGACTCCGCTCTGATATGGAGCGCATCCGCAGCGACCTTGAGAGAAGACACCAGCAGGAGAAGGACGCTGCGCAGGAGAAGGTGGGTGAACGGTAGCAGGGAAACAGTGAGTTTCCAATAGGATACTGTCTGCATAAATCACATTACATTACTCTTTACTGCCTGTGTGGATGAATGCCTGTTTACATTAAAGTGGAAACAGATAACCCCCCCCACCCCCCGTCGGTTCCATTTGGCATTATTGTTGTCTCTGCTGTCGCAAATACAACCAGATCATTTTCTGTTTCCTTCAGAGTAACAACTACCGACAGTACAGGACAAAAGCGTGAGTTTAGTCACTTAGTCTGTAATGGAGATATGAAAGCAGATAGAAATGGTGCCAAGCTGACTCCATTTCCCCAGGAGATTTTGTGCCTGGTGGCAGACAAATTAACATGGGGAAAGCAAGGTTTATAACCAATCTAAACACTGAGGGTGTCATTATTCTATAGCTGTTACATTGTGCAATCAGCATTTTTTTCTTAGCTGACAAGCCAAGAACTTGTCTATTGCCAGTTTAAGGTTACATTAAAAATGTCACCTTTATTGGTTCCCTAGCAGAAACTAACGTTAAAGTGAGTTGAAAGGGTAGTTGACTGCAAGAGAGAGGGCATGACACATCCCTGTTCGGCTTCGCAGCGCGCAAGTACTGAGTTAAGACAGTTTTTCAGCCTGTGGCTGTTACATGTTTTGTTATATTGTTTTCGCAGTATTCTTGTTCAGACAATCAAGCTTTTTTATCATTTGTATGTATCACTTACTTCCACTCCCACTCTCTCTCTGAGCGTCTGCCTCTGCGTGCGTCTCCTTCTCCCATAGATATTTGTCAGCGAACGTGTGAACAATGTTGTCTTTATCAAGCTGTTGTTATTCATCAGTGCTGTCAGTGAGAACAGGTTGTGTTTGTGAGTCAGAGTGTGGGACTGGGACAAGTTATATAGCACTTTTTTTTTGCAATTCACTTCTCATTCACATATACACCACACACCACACTGATGGCAGCAAGTAATCATGCAGAGTGCCGGCCATCAGGAGCCCAGTGTTTTGCTTAAGGACATGTGGACAGGAGGTGCCAGGAATCGAACTGCCTCCTGTGATTAGTGGACGACCCACTCTACCTGACAGGCCCACAGGTGGTGGAAGGCTTGGTTGAGTTTCACCACTGTAGCAAAAATCTGCTGCAACCTGTTCCTGGTGCGTCTGTGATGCGAGTGAAGTAGTAGAAATCTGTTCATCTTAATGTTTGCAGTTCAACCTGTGAATATAATACCTTTAATAATAATACATTTATATTTATAGAGCTTTTCAAACTCAAGATATAAAGTGATTAAGCGTCATTTAATGAATATATATAATATATACAGTATATATTATGATAAATTGCAACAAAGGATAATTAATCAAACCATAAATTCATGAAAACAAACAGTTAAATCCATAAAAAGCAAGTCTAAAGAGAAATTTTGTAAAGGTGCATTATGTAAGAATTGACCGGCTTTCGAAATTATACTCAAAGCAAATAAGGAGCAGCACAAGGAGTAACCACTGACCACCACTGTAGCTGCCGTTAGCTTAGTTAGCGTTGAAGCTTGCCACTTTAGAGTGGGATGGGCTGGGGCTAGTTTGTTTGCATGCTAACTTCTCTGCTACACAATAAGTAGACGTCATAACATCAAACTGTTATATCTTCACATTCTGCTGAGGATTTTAGTTCCTTTTTTTTAACAAAATTCTTACATATTGTTTTAAAGCTTCCCTGTTCTCCTCCAGCAGGTCATTCCACATCTGAGGGGCCCAAACAGATAAGACCCAACCCAAAGGGCCTTATAGCTTTACTACAGCTTATAACTGTTAAAGTAGTTTACTACGTCCTGGATCCTTAAACAGAACGTTCAATAGGTAATGATGCTATTAGCATTTGCACTACATGTACTTAATGTATTTGTAGAAATGAAGTCATTTGGTGACCCTCTTACCATCACAGGATTTACCCACATAGTGGGGAAACCACAACATTATCAGTTGAGTCATTATCCAGCTTTGCTTTTTGCTATCTTAGTGAACCAGGAAGTACTTCAATCAGAACTTCTAAGGTTCCCTCCCTCTTCCTTTCTCTCTGTCTGTCTCATGTTTGCTCCCCTCATCTTTACAGAAACTGGACCCAAGGCGGGGAAATCACTCATAATCTTGTGCTGGTCTAGCAGGAAGCTGACCTAAGGTGGTGTTGATCAGAACCTAATCCCTCGGCAGGGCCCATCAAAGAGAGCATTTTTCATTAGACACCATCCCGCGCCAGCTGCGCAGCATTAGCCCGGGAATGCAGGGACCTCCAAAGCACCCAGACGGCCATTTTGGCTCCATATGGCACACAGAACCAGGGGTACTGAAGGGAGAGAGATCCGAGGGAAAGAGTGTTCCTATTACAGGGTAATCCTCATTTGAAGAAATCATGCCATCTCTATCAGTCCCTTTTTTGATATATGAAAGCTGTTTTACAGCTAAAAGTTATTTATCCTTCTGGCACACTTTTATTCCTCTCTCTCTCTTTGCTCTTTTTCTGTACACTGGGACAAAAATGACCCACAGTTGTCGAGGAATCTGGAGTCGATTCAAAGCTGTGCGGCTGAATGTTGAACTTAAAGTGATAACACTACAAGCAATGTGCTAGTTTTACTTTTTATGAAAGAGATAAATGATTTCTCCATCCTTTTTTGTCAGCTGAAAGTGCAGGCTACTAAAAAAAAAAACTCACCAAAGGTTGAGCGTCTTACTTTTCCCCCTTTTTTCTACTTTCTAATCTGTCTCCAAGTTTGACTTCGGAGTGGGCAGGGAGAAGTTTCACTACTTCGTTGTGCCCTGTTTTTTTTCACATGGGATTGAAGTCAGCCAGCTCTCAGATCCATATTGACTGGTTCGGCCTGTTTTGTAAGCTGAAAATTTCTCATTCTTTTGATGCAGACAGAAATGCTGTCCTCTGCAGTCCACCATGCTCTTGGAAGCAGAGCCTGGGCAGGCCAGCTTTTCCTCTTTTTTTTTTTTTTTTTTTTGAACGCATCTCCCAGATCCTGGAAAAAAGGCCAGAGAAATCCATTAAATCCATGAATGGATTCCCATCAAAGACGCATGCGTTTAAGGGAGAGACAGAGGGATACAGGGGGATGGGGGGGGCGCTGTGTTTTTGGGAGTAGACAGTCGAAGCTGTTTGAATGAAATAATGAGAAACAGAATATCAGAGGAGATAAGATCAAACGTTAAGATAGTTCCATACATTTGAGCTCCATCAAAAAGATACAGAAGGAAAAGTGATGGAGGTAGGCTGAGAAGAAGGTGTGTGTGTGTGTGTGTGGGGGGGGGGGGGGGTTGCTATTGAAGTTTATCTCTGTGAATGTGTGTGTGTGTGTGGCTGTGTTCATGGGTGAGACTGAGCACACACAACCTCAGACCTCCCAATCTCCGTTCTCCACTGAGGGCCCTGTGAAGCTGCCTCTGTGCCTGATAAAGACGCCTCATCTCTGGGCCACAGTGAGCACGAATCCTGCCTCTCACTCACACCACCGCCTCCTTATCTAACTTTTTTATTCTACTCCACACCTCCTCCGTTTACCACCACCACCACCTAACTGTGGCAAAACCTAAAACATTAGGGCTGTCCGTAAAGAGTTGGCCTTACTCGAAAATCAGGGCTTGGCTTTGAGGAAGTGTGGGAACACGGTTTCTTACCACATGCACACACTCCTCTGTATGACCACTAGCTTATAAAACACAGGTCATATTTTCAATCAGTGCTTAACGGGCAGTATTTATATAAGCTTAGAGTTTAGTTAGTGGAGAAAAGGTCTTTGTGTTGGACCTCTTCACCTAACGCAGCTGTGTCCTACTCACTCCCTGCTTGTCAATACTAGAGATCTGAGATATGGTGAGACTAAGGATCAGAAGGGCTCAGGTTTGATAGGAAGTGAATAACGTCTGGAACCTTGAATTAATATTTTCTCTTAGTCTGGAGAGCATGGCTCTTTGAACTGCAAGAGGAGATTAGATGTGCAAATTCTGTTTGATATGTTTGTTCGGACGGGAGAGTTTGTGTGTAAGAGCGAGAACGCACACTCATATGTGCTTAGTATGTTTACATATTGCACATGTATGCATATGGCTTTTAATTGTCGGCAAACATCTGCGTAATAAAGTGTGTATTCACGAAATACACACAATGACAAAGGGCGAGGTGAAGTCCACATATACTGATGATTCCTCGAGCAAGTAGTGGAAACAGAAAGTGTGTGTATGTGTGTATTTGTAGTACTTCCATATGTGTGTGTTTCTGTGTGTGTGTGTGTGTGTGTGTGTGTGTGTGTGTGTGTGCACGTGCATGCCTAGTTTCACTTCAGATCAAAGGGACAGGGCATTTCATCAAACACTAACCAAGTGTGACAAAACCACCTGGAGGCAAACATCAGCCAATGAGAAAGCAGCTTTTTGGCATGCAGTAGCCAATCCCTGCTCCCCCTGTCACAGCAGCAGTGTCCCTCTGGCACATGGTCCCACATGACTTGTTGACATGAAAGGCACGACAGCGCTCACTCTTTTCTCTGACACACACACACACACACATACAACCACACAGGTCTGGCACTAGAAAGCTGTGGTATGAAGGCCTCTGTCTTGCAATTAGTCTCTTTTTCCCCTGCAGGTTTTTGCGTAAAGGAAATGAAGTATATGTACATCCAAAAACTTGAGCGAGACTTCCTTTAAAGTTAGGTTGGTTTGGAGAGCTGAGGTTTGAGTGTCCTTTTGTGCAACTCGTTATGAAATGACACTGTAGTTGTAAAGGCTTTTAGATAATGACGATGAAGATAATGTGACTGGAGCCTGAACAATATGTCAGTGTCGGCTTAGTTTCCTGATATGCACTGATATGAAAACTTTCTTTTTACTGATTATAATGCAGAAACATGTTTGGGATAATTTAGAATTATTAAATTCCCAGTTAAGTTTACTATTTCAGTGCACTGATGTAATTTTAGACAATAAAGTTTAGTGTTAAACTGTAAAATATCATGCCTCTGTTGCATATCAGAAGGTGTAATGGGTGGGACAAGTGAGAGTTTGTTGCATCAGAGCCAAAGTAAATACCGATAATTGGAAAAATGCTGGATATCAGCCAGATAATCGGTCTGTCCCTACTATAAACTCAAATGGACTTGGATAATGTACTGTGCAGACTTTAAGTTGACTAGTTCCGTTTGATCAAACGTGTGGCCTTCTCTTGATACGATGAATCCAGATTGTCTTTAAACCTCGGTTCATGGTGGGCTGCAGTTCTTTCATGGTGTCTTCAGTGATCATTTGTGAGCAGATTCGGTCTCCCACTCACATACGATTCCATCTGTGAGAAACTGTTGCTTAAAAAGAAACTTGTTTGTGATGAGTAACACAGCTGGAGAAGAGGATTGCAGTTGCAGTTTCAGCTAGGGCACAGACTTCAAACCCTCATTTAAGTTGTTTGGCAAAAGAAAATCATCTGTATATAACTTTTGTTTGTTGCAACAAAGCTGACTACGCGATCGTTTTATGTGGCCGGAGACGCATCTGCTTTCGCACTGTTTTTCCACGTGTGGACACAATGCAACCCTGACCGTCCTTATATGTGGTTCCACTGATTGGATCTTAATGCATCTTCAGCGCGTTCTTGTCGTGCATTCACATCCATATTTAGAGCCGTGCACTTGTGAACGGACCACCCAAGGAGTTTTTAGTGCAAAACATGCACACAGCTGATTTTCTAAATTCTCACTGAAGTTACGGTTCCACACATTGCCAGCCTTCATGCTTTGTGCTTCTTTTCTAGTTGACACAAGGAGAAAGTCCACAAGTAGTGATAATACAGTATCAGTAAAGCTGTTATGAACAAATTAGATTTTGAACGTGTATGTCCTCGTCTTCACATTCAGCCCCAAATCAAAAATACACATTTTTCTCTTGACTATAATGGAACTAGACTACTCGTCCTTGAGGAGATGCACGCTTCCTTCTGTGCTATGATATGGAAAATAGTTCCTACTAGGGATGGACCGATGTTTAAAATAACAATTTAACCAATAAGCGCTACATCACTGATTTTTTTTCTTAACTTTGTTTTCGTTGTTACTTATTCTCCGTTTTGTGTGAAGGATTAAAAAAAACCTTTTTATAAAACTGAACAGTCTTTCTGCCATTCATCACACTATCTACGCACAAATTCAATCATCTAGATTTATAAAACAGCCTTTAATATAACCTTCCTTCCCATGAAAAAAAGACTCATTTTGAAAACTTATTACTTCATAAGCATTTTTATCCTGCTGTACAACCACCTACTTAATGGGGAGAGTTTTTCAGTGCTTAGCCTAATAAAAACATTCTTTTGTGTAACATAAATTAATGTAGTAAAATATAAATGTAAAAGTGATTAGAAAAAGCATTAATTGTATGGAAGAAATGGTCAATTTCCTGTGATGCCCAGCCGCTTAGCCTTGTGATCCGTTTTTCGTTGGACAGCGTATGCACACAGCGCAAAATGAATGATACACAATCGATTAACATCGGCCACTGGTATTGGTGAATGTAAACTTATTTGCAGATAAGCCAATCACAGTAAACGAGGCATTTATCAGCCAATACCAATTTTAAGCCTATTAATCGATCCATCGCTAGTTGCTACATGAAATTGCTGACAATCTGGCTATGATTTCTGGAAAAAGACATTGCTGTAGAGTTTTTCAAAAAATGTTTCAATTGTTTTGTTTTTTTTTGGGTTTTTTTGGCACTTCGATCACCACAGGCCAAGTGCTATCTAGATCCAAGAGAAGGCAGACACACAATATCTCCAAAACTTGGCAGCTCACACCGAAACAATCTAGATGGATAAACGGCACAACGGGTAAAAGGAAAAATACATATTTTTTTATTTTGGTAGTGAATTGTCTCAGCATGCTGGAAGGGAAACTAGGGAGATCTGGTATATCCATCCGTCAGTCCATCTTCACTCACTTTGATCCCGACCCTCTATCACCACGTTCTGTCAAGCTCGGTTAGTGTACTGTTCACCCTCTCAGCCAGAAGATGGTGGTACGAGGTTGTTGTCATTGTTGTCGCCATAGTCACGTCTTGTTCTTCTCTCTTGCCCCCCTGTCACTGCTGACTTATTAGGTTGGTCCTCTGCCATTTGGAGATACACCAAATCACATTATTCAGTCGGTCATGGATTAGACAAGGAGGAGAGAAACACAGGCTGAGGGAGGATCAAAGAGGGCCCACATTCACCTCACACTAACAGGCTAACTGGGAGACAAAGAGATGGAGGAGGCAAAGCAGAGGATCTGATTTTAGGGGAGAAAGAGGTCGTTTGGGGTGTTTGGTGTAGCGGTATTCATATTATTCAAATTGTGTGTCTGAATTAGTATTCGTCTGCCATCGGTATATGTTTACATCATAGCTGCTGCGCAAACACACATTAAAGTGCTCAAGATTGTGTTCCTGTGTTTGTGTATGAACATATGTTATGTGTTTGTGTGCATGTACGCATGCCCAGACCTATCTGAGCTCCTCGTTTCCTCAGTGCACCATCGGGCCCGGCGGCAGAGAGAGAGAGCGAGAGTGACTCACCCAGCAGATGAAAGAGTCAAAGTAAAGGCTCTGCCGTCCCAAAAAAACATCACACGGCTCCCTTGCTCACTTTTTGAAGTCATCCAAGAGGAGGGAGGGAAGCGACACACTTTCTCAATCGCATTAAAACATGGCGTCAGGCAGCTCCCATCTTGTTGCACGCTATAGATTACACTTTGGTTTGAAGTGGAGTTTTAAGTGGGACACCATGATATTGGGCTCTTGTTTTTTTGGGTTAAGTTTCTAATTCAACTCGGAATCATCCTACATCTGAACATCAGGCAGACTCATTGATCAAAGTTACGATGGAGGCATAAATAGATGGGGAAGTGAGGTCTACCTAGGAAGAAAACTAGACAGACATCACAGTTCGATCAAAGTTCAATGACCAAGAAGAGAAACTTTAACATTTCCTTTAGCAAAATACAGTCATCTCAAGCTAAAAGGATAGTTCTGGTTTTTGAAGTGGGGTTTATGAGGTACTCTTCCATAGACGATGTATTACCTGCACGCCCCCAGTTTGGAGAAGGATACGGTGTAGGATACTAAGCAATGTACAGCTACGGATGGCGTCAGCAGCAAAATGTATTTTAGCCCCCCTAAAACAGGCCAACCTAAAAAAAATCTATATACACTAGTTATAATGTTTTCACTGTTTAATCTTGCCGTCAGATATCCCTTTCCAACGGGAAACTGCTGAGCTGATTTATCCCTCTTTGCCCTGTTCAAAGGTACCAAACTGTAATTTTACCACAGAATATTTGCAAGTGTACCACTGCCTCCATCAGTTAGTTTGTGTTGATTTGTGACTTCGGTGTTTTAAACAGCTTAAACAGATTCACCGAACTCACACTAAAAACCAAACTAAACTCCTGTGCTGTCCGAGGTAAAATTAGTTTTTGTCAAAGGAATCTGCTAGCTTTTGAAAAAAACGATAAAACAGTGTATCATGAATTAAATATTTTGTTTCTTTTGGTGGGGCTGGGGGTGCCATGCCCAAGGTAATAGTAGGATAAACACTGTGAATGGATAAGTTCCTCATACAACAACTTAAAAAAAACTGAACTATCCTTTTAAGATCTTTGCCTATGTAACAGTTTACACAAATCTGTGCACAGAAAACCTGAATGAGACACTTTTTCTGTGGACTCCAAGTCTGTCCACCTGCTTATGTTGAAGCAATCTGCGATTCTACAAGCGACTCCATCCATTACACACTCACCGCCTCAAACCAAATTTTTTTCTTGACCCTATGATGAGGGTTAGATGTTATGCCCACTCACACTGATGCTAATGGATGTAATTGGTTTTCTGATACCAAGAACCGGCTTGTTGAGTGCGTAATCAGTGAACATGCTGTATGTTGTGTGTGTCGGCGCGTTTTGATGTATGTTTATCTGCGTATGCCTGTCTGTGCTTGTGCCCGTGATGCATTATTTTTGTACTGTGTGTGTGTGTGTGTGTGTGTGTGTGTGTGTGTGTGTGTGTGTGTGTGTGTGTGTGTGTGTGTGTGTGTGTGTGTGTGTGTGTGTGTGTGTGTGTGTGTGTGTGTGTGTGTGTGTGTGTGTGAGAGATGCGGCAGTGACAGTGAGCAGCGGGGATTAAGAGAATCACTACTGACAGGCAGTGATGGCAAACTGTGAAATGGAAATAAAGCCTCTTGTCATTACAGCACCAACTCGCTCTCTCGCACACGCAGATACACAGCAAGACAGCAATGATTACAGACAAACGAGCAAATAACATCTCCCAGCTCTCCCTCGCTGGCAGATTGAACTCAAATTGTTATGAGAGACATGCGTAGTGAACAGAGGATTGTTTTGAATGCTTACAAATACCGCTGCCACTAAAACTGAAGGCTTTGTGGAGCAATGGGGAGGTTGGCTTCTCTTTGAAATCAGTTCTTCTTTTTGTTTTTCGAGAAATTCACCCCATAAATGCAGATCCCTAGTGTGCATTATACATCATGCATGTGTAGGGTGAAAACAAGAACAACCATTAAATAAGCGTCTTTACTGTAGGTGAGTCATTGTTGCACAAACGCGTCCCTCCCCTTGACCTAGTCACCTGTCAATCGGTCGTCAAAATTGTCCTATTCTGTGCGTGGAGTGACATCATCCTTGCGTCAGTGGTTTTACGATCTTCTGTCAGAGTTCAGCTGTAGGACGCTGCTGAAAACCATAATTGCTCTTTAGCAATGCGAGATGATTGGAAACATATCGGGGAAAAATGCCATATGGAGGCAATATCCTGTCCAGGACTATAGACTGCACTATACTGGAAACAGACACACTTGACTTGAACGCACGCACAGATACAGTTATCATGTGTTGGCTGCATTACTCTATCGAGAAATGTTTACTTTGGTTTCTTCCTCCTTTAGCAGCGGTCCACTCCAAACAATGGGACTGCACACCTTGAGCAAATTTCATTTCCAGGCCGCTTTAGATCAAACTCTGGCTCTGAGCTTGGCCTTCATGCATCCTGTTTGTCCATTGTCTGTGTTTGAATAAGCTGTGTGCATATCTTTGTTAAAGTGTGTGTGTGCACGCGCGTGTGTGTATGAGAGAGAGAGAAAGTTGTCACCCTGTTGTCCGCCACCCCCCCGTCTGTCCTTTTTAAAGTGTGCACTGTATGTGTCTATATGTGTGCGTGTGTGTGTGTGTTTGGCCAGGTTCCCACTGCAGATTATTAATTAAGTTCTGGTAAGCGGTGCATGCCTTGCCTTCAGATCCACTTCCACTCTCTTCAGCACACGCACACACACACACGCAAGCACCCGCACAAAAACGCACACACACACACTTCAAAGCAGCCGCACTCCACACACAGCTAGGATTAAGAGGCGATTGAAGAGCCTGATACAGCCTCAAAGTGCCTTCAGCACCAAAATGCCTTTGGCAGGGCACAGGTAGTCTCTTTGAAAGTGCTTACACACACACACACAGACACACACATAGAGCTGAGCTTTTAATTTAGCTCTGATTTTCCCTTTGTATTTGTCACAGTTCTGTTGGGCTATTTTTCTTTGCATGTACTATCCATATCTTCATCTATTTCCAGCCATTTTGAATGTGTGTCTGGATGGTTGAGCTGTATAATGTATGATGTTGTATAATGCTTCCTGCTAAATTCCCCTGAGTGGCTGTAGGTAAAAGGAATAGGCTAGTAGCAAGCTCTTTATGTTTTTATGAAACATCTGAGCCTGTTTGCATGTCAATATGGCCATATGTTTTCCATGAATCCACTCACGTGAAAACACAGGCATGTACAGTATAGGCAGTCACCTCATTGCCTCACAGTCAATTGTAAAAGTGATGGTGATGTATAACTTTCATGTAAACATTTTCACTAATGAGCCACATTTAAGTCTCATCCTTTGCTATAACTCTCAGAAATGTCACCTGCTTGTAAATAATCTTTGAAGAAAATCTCATAGCAACTACCACAGGGTCATTTCAAGTGCGCTGTGGTCGGGATGGGGTAGGGGTGGGAATCGCAGAGAACAAGCCGTTTCCCACCAGTGCGAAAATGCGGTGCGGCAATACGGAAAGTTGGCATAAGATTTTTCTGCATGACAACTATGCATACCGGGTCCAGTGCGAATTACCCGCGGTGCCTTGTTCCATTTTCTTCCCCGTTCCCCCTGTTTGCGAAGTACACTTCACGATCAGATATGGTCATTTACGTCCCAAGTTCCCCCTGGACCACAAAAGCCCCTTTCCATGACCAACTTGTAGCGTAATCAAGTGAATATCAGCTACATTAGCATCATCGTATCCCAGCTGTTGGGCGATCTCAAACCATATATTGTCCTTGACCTGGTTGTTGAGGTAGATGCTGTGAGACCAAATTGATAAGGCTTTCTCCCATTTTGACCTGAACATCAGCTGGAACAAGGATTTCACTGGTCAAAAATATATTTCAGCAGACATTGAGGTCCATCCAAATATTTTTCCCCTGCATTCGGACTAAAATCTATGCCTGGTATGAAAAGGCTTTAGCTCTGCGATACTCAATACATTACAAGACAAGAAAAAAGTAGCCCTAAAAGGGAAAAAGCAGGAAATATGTATTTATTTTCTGCACAGGGGTGTCAGATTCACAGAATTAGACAAGCCAGATGAAACAAAGTACAAGGAAATGTATAGAGTTTTTTCTTAGTGCCTCTTTAACACACACAGACTGCAACTTGTCCATATCCACGTTTGCCATCATTCCAATGTAAAACAGCCTTAAACTGACAAAAGACCAGACTGCAGAAAGCAGAACAGTTCTTGAGTTAAAATGCTTAACGGAAGGATGTAACTATCCCCCACTAAAATCTTTTCAATCTGTGTAACACCCCACTGCTGGTCTTTATCCCCGTTGTCTTCTTCATCCAAGTTATTTAACTTCTGTTTACTTTATTGATTCATTTGATTAGCGCCACCATGAGGAGTCATGAAGCAGTGATTTGATATTGCCATATCACATTTTCTCCCACCCCAAGGATGGAGCACTCCCGCGGCAGTAAAGGGAGATAACAAATGTTTCAGCTGTAAAGAAAGAAACATAGAAAGCCTCCTTTTGCGCCCCTCTCCCACACACAGTCTCTCTCTCTCGCCTTTTCTACATCCTTCTTTGTCTAGCCCTCTCTCATCAGCTGCTATAGGGCCCCTAGGGACGAGCAGGCTGCCACTCAAAAGAGTCCTGGCGCAGGAAGACAGGCCGGTATCCTTGGTGACGGCTCACTGTGTCAGTGGTGACAGGTGTGTCCGCTCCGAGCGGGACGGCGTGTTTGTCAGGAAGCGTTTGGATGGGGCGCGGAGTCCAAACGCAGCTCAGGTGTTGATGGCTGCGAGGGGTGCGTTCAATGAAACTGTGTGTTAGTGGGTTGTCTGTCTGTCACTGGCTGTCAGGACAAGAAAGCATGTGTGTTTGTGCGTGTCGATTTGTGCGTTTTGGTTTGTGTGTGTGTAAATGAGGTTTTTTTATTTGTATCTTTATGTTTCACATGTTCAACAAACAGGAGTTTTTAAGAATTTAAAGGATAAGTGGTGTTATACTTTGTTGCTTCAAACATCATTGACATTGCAAGTTGCTTACTGGGGTATAGAGAGTTTTAAGACTTTTTAGACTTTCTAATGTTGCCTTGATATGATATGAGATGAGGTGTGTCTTCAATTACACATGTAGAGAAATTAATTTAACAAAGTGTAGCAGGCGTGCAGTGATGCAGAAGATCACAGTTATGTTTGTATACAGTAAACATAAACACTTGGCTTTCAGAAAAAGGGGCACTGTGTAGTTTTGGAGAAGAAACTTAAACTCTAAATTTTAAACTTGCCTGCCTAAATAATGACCTATATCCCCCCTTTAATTTGGGCCGTACTCTTTCTACAGCACTTGTATAGACCTTGTCACCTTGTATACAAGCAGCCAGCCATTCACATCCCCATAGAATTCCAGCACTTCACACCTCATTATCTCACTCCACTGTTCAGCCTCTCACTGAAACTCTGGCTTCACAACGCGGCGAGCTGAACGGAGACAGATCTTGTATTAGACACTCGCGGTCTTTGCTTCCAGCTGGCTAGCTTCCCATAGAGCAACAACTGAAAACAAAGAGAGGAGCGCCGCTCAATAAACTCCTAACAACAATTTCCATTCACTCCGTTTCTGTCTCCACCATGTTGTGTCTCCCGGCTTCTCCTGATCGTCTCTCTTTTTTTCTCCTATGGCTAAGTGGCAGCTTCACATTAGCCCCCCCCCATCCACTTGCTCCCCTTCGTGTAAAGTGATGAATTGTTGGCAGGGGATCAAAGGGGGAGTGGTGCCCACTGTGCACCATGCCCGTCACTACCTGCTGGCACACATGAACCTTGTGACTGGCACTGTGCCAAAGGGGCCACAGGCCTGCGCCGTGGGGACACGCTGCCAAGTGGCAGAGGTCAACATGAGTGTGTTTGTGCGTGTGTGTGAGCATGGGCAGATTGGGAGGGTAACGTGTGCACTTCCTGACAGAAGATTCAATTTCACAACTACCTCGCTCTTTGTGTCTCTCTATCCGTCTGTCTGCATATCTCTTTCTCACACTCCCTTCTCCCTTCTTGTTGCAGACCAACAGCAGGTTGAAGCAGATTGAGAAGGAGTACAGTCAGAAGCTCGCCAAGTCTGCCCAGGTAATCAGTTTTCTCTTCTACCCTATTTCCCACCTCTTTCATTTTATATTCCTCTTTTTCCCCTGAACCGCTTGAAAGATTCGACAAATGTACTGATGGGAGAGTTGAAGAAAGCACACATGAAAACGCACACACATGCACACGTACTTGAACTCGCAGCAAGCCATCCCTGCCCTTACCCTGAAACACACATCCCATGTCATATGGGCATAAGGGTTGAACAGAGTTTAGATAAATAAATCAAAACATAAAAACAGAGAAGTTTGTGTTACATAAAGGATATCTAAAGCTCTGTTTACCAGCTTATGTCTTTACTTTTCCTGGCTCCCATTTTCCCCATGGTGTCCAGAGGTGTTACACCAAAGTTAGTGTGTACATGTGTGGCTTTATAACACAGGTAAACATTCTTGATTGACTCTTTTCCCATTGTGAGTAGACAAGTTAGCCTTTCTGTCACGTTAGCAGCAGTTTGCGGTTACTTTGTTTTGAGTATGAGGTGGCCAATTCTTACATATTGCAACTTTTAAGTTGCATAGAAGCCAATGACAATGTTACGGTAGTTACTCTTTATATATTTCACTCCAGTCTCTCCTTGAAGTCAATGGCAACCAAATGATGTAGTGCTGCTTGAATGGAGACAGATGGAAAACATTTACGCGCCAACATCCAGAACTTCAACGTGCGTCATAGCGTCACGCTGAAAGTTTGTTTGTTAGAGTCGCTCTTTGGATAGGGATACATGTAGATGAAATAATCGCAAGAAAAACTCAGAGGCACTCTCTTTGAAACTATTAAAATGCCTTCTACACTTCAAAAAACAACTCAGATGGGTTTTTGTTACGCTTAACAGTATCTTCTGTGTTGGAGCTAATTTATAGCTCAGTCTATAATTTGGCCCTTTGATTATCATAGCAGCAAATCAGCACTCGATGAATTTGAAATTGAGATTTCAGATCACATATTATGTATTTGAGACGTTTACTGAGTCTTTCTTCAACTCTCACCATGTTATCTACGATACCATGTAGCGCAAGTGGAAGTAGCCTCTGCAGCATTGTATAAATCAATATTAAACAATCACTTTGACTCCCTACATTTTATTTTACTCAGTTTGTCCCCTTTCCGTTCGCTAGTTTTCTCTTCTCTCTCACCCATTACTCTTTTTTTCATCTCCATACCTGTTTCTCTTCCTCCCGTCATGGCATCATCGAGGGCCATATGTTAAACATTACTGCTCGTCTCCTCAGACTGAGCCCATTTAAACTGAGGTAATTCTTCTCCCCCACCAGGTATATAACTTCCAAGGACACACTCTGTCATTCAGAAAAATGTCTCAGAGAGTTCAGGCAGCTTCTACCTCCCCAGTTTAAAAGATCCAAAACACCCTAAGTAGTGTTTACATTACAAAAGAAAAGAGTTTTCCTCTTGATTATGAAGCAGGGTAAAATATCACAATCATTTGGCCGTAATTGCGCCTCGTTACCCAAAGAGGAGATTCAAAGAGGGGGGGGTTGTTGTTTTTCTTTCTTTCTTCTCCTCTTTAAATCCCCCCATTTTGGGTTGGTTGGCAAAGGCACAGAGTTGAAAGCGGGGTTGACAAGCAGATGTTGTGAGAAAACGGTAGCTTATTAGGTTACACAATGCTCGACTTCAAAAGAAGTCGGATGCTGTGCGAAAGTTCAGCCATGTTTGCCCGCTTTGGCGGTGCGGTACGCCACCGCAGACAAAGCAACAAGTGATTAATCCTCTGTTTTGGGGACACAGAGCTGGCACAGGTTCAACAAACAACATTCTCTCTGACATTAAAGAAAAGTCTCACAGAATTCAACACCTTCGTTGAATGCAAGGTTATGCTGAAGGTGTGGGTTTTGGTGCAAACACATTAATATGCGTGATTAATGCGGGATATTTGTCGTGGGCTTGGGCGGCTTTGTTTTAAAAGGTAAAGGTGGAACCCTCCCTCGGGGCGACTCAGTCAAATGTAAACAAGAGGCCTTTGAACCTCAAAGGCTAACCCCAGTTGTTAACCCCTCAGTGTCTGACAGGGGGCATCGCTCTTGAGCTCAACTGCATAGCTAATAGCCCAATTAAAAACATACCACGCCATACATTATCCTGAGGGGACTGGAGACGCACCACGTAAGGGTATACGTTTACGTGCATGCACACACAGACACTCACACCTTTCTCTTTGCTTTTGTCTGTCTTTCTCTGCCTTTCTCATTCACACACACTCACACTCACACACACACAGACTCTCCTAATTAGTGTCTCTCCGATCCAATCCTGTGTGTTAAGCGTCTAGCTGTGAGTGGTCCTCCTGGGTGACCTGTGAACTTAACAGGGCTGTGCTCTCTTCCCCCACTTAATGATCAGGCTACAGTGGGTGGTAGCTTTGGCACTTGTGGGAGATCATTACTTTATCCCTGACCGTCCACCGTGTGAGTAGGTAGGAGGTGGAGGGAATTTGCCATGGGAGGCCCAGTACATTAGAGGTGCCGTGTTCAGGAAGAAAGGGGTTGAAGTTCACTCCATATGCAAATATAGCTCATTTATTTCTGCACAATAGTGGTTGTTAAGTTCCACAAACAGTGTTCACATGTGACCTCTTGGGCATGTATTATCCAAATAGGATCTTTTACAGTATTTATTCCTTTTGATGCATTCTCACTGCTAAAAAAAATACTTGAATACAGTAATGAACCATCCTGCACTGTTTATACTCCCGATTATTGCTCATTGTTAAAGTTGCTTCAATCAGTACTTGTATATTACCAATGAATCGTAGTTCTTGTGTAATGTGACAGGGGGTCAAACGAAGGGATGAACCCACAGAAAAAAATAACACTAGTGAACATTGTGGAGCATTTAACAAGCAAAGACCCAAATATTTCCTTCAGGAGTTGGTAGAGACCAATAAAGAGCTAAACGAGCTAAGACTGGACTTGGATTAATCAGTAACACAACAGGTCGTATAAACAGGGAATCTGACAAATTATTATAATTTCACCGCTTCCTGGTTGATCAGCAACTGAAAAGATGATAGATGTTGTTCCAGTGAAAATCTGGAGGGAGAACGGGTCATATTTCAAGGTCAAATGACACATTTGATAACCAATTAGCTAAAAGCTACAAGATAAAAGTGTCCAGGATGTGCAATAATTAATTTACGCCTTTCCTATTGCATCATATAACACTATCAAACAGTAACTTTAGCGAGGAAGTGGTTGAATGCTAACGTTAGCTGTTGTCTAATGGAGGCTGATGGGTGATTCAATATGTTTATGTAAAAGTTCTTGTGTAGAGGCACTGTTTTCAAGTTACCCATCACTGGGAGCAATATTTACAATAACTTACCTTGTTTCTGGCTGACATATGGGATTTTTTCTGTAAAGCTGCATCAAGCTGTTTAGTGATTGGCCTAAAAATTAGTTTCTCAAATGATCAATTATAAACAGTATAGAATGCGTAAGAGAGGTGAAAAAGTGCTTTAAAATGTTGCAGATTAGATTTCTGTCTCTTTGAACGCTTTTTAAATCGCTGAACAAATCAGAATTGTGTGGGCAATAAACCATCTGAAATAGCTAATGTTCTTAAATGTTTAATAACTATTAAACCACTGATCCTTTCCATATGCTTTAAAAACTCATGTATAGTGGATCCATTCATCCATTCTCAGACAAAGCAAATGTAAAATTTGGACTTTAATTGAGCCAGACTGAAACTTAAGATTCTCCTCACTTGATGCTGAAAGCTAGAATACAGCTAGAATAAAACAAAATAAATACAGGAGAGTCAGGCGCCCCAAAAATTGTTCCAAGTCTCTGACAGCTGCACTCTTTCAAAATTAGCCAACAACTTGTTAACATTGCAAAGAATCTATGGTGGCCATCATTATATGATTATTCACCTTTCTGTTTACAAACAGATGAATAAACACCAGACCTGCTCATTTCTCCTCTTTTTTTACCTCAGGTTCATGGAGAGGTAATCCTGCCTTTAGCCCTAAACAGAGATGCTAGTAGGCTGGGGGAAAAGACAAGTCTCACCAGACCAATTACAGACTTAAAAAGGCCTGGCTGGATATCAGACGGAGAAAAAGGTGCCGTGGCGTGTATTTATATATATATACAGGAATAACAAGACAGACAGCTGAGTTCACTAGTTTAGTGTGCCGCCACCGCCTGGGGCTGAAGACCAGCAGATGCAGGGAATCCATATTGCAAAATAATTATTACGCCCAGAAAAGATGTTCCATAATAATGTGCCATTTGTTGCTTTCATGTGGCTTTCCCACTGACAAAATAAGCCTAATCTCCCTCTCATCTCTCTCTATCTGTGGTCGACCCACACCACTCTAACTCCCACACAGTGTGCAGATTCCAGCAGGGCTAGTCCTCCAGAGCTTGAACATGGTAAACAATTATCTGTCTAGCCCAAAGCTAGCAGCACCCCCCCTCCACCTATGTCTCTTTCTCTTTCCCCTCTCGCTCCCTTCCTTTCCCTCTCTCTTTTACTCTCTCTCATCTCCCCTCTGCCTTTCCCTGACAGTGGCTTAAATAGAATGTTAATTTTGACTGGAGGATTTCAAAGCCGAGGCAGTTCCTTTTCATCTTGGTGTGCACCGCAAGTTCACCAACACAAAGTCACTCTGCTCTTCAAAAGGAAGTTGTTTTTTCCTTCCTGTCTATTTTTTTTTTTTTTACCTCCCTCTTCTCTTTCTGTCTCGTCTCAAAAAAGACACAAGACATGAGACTCTGGGAAACGCAGTGATTCAAGGTGATTGTGTCTGCCACCCGAATCCATGACAAATGTGAAAAATCTGTTGCAAGTCATTGTGTGAGACCAGTGAAATGAAGCAAATCAGCATCTTGTGCAGGGAATGTTTTGCATTTTGCATCTGGCAACAGGTTGATTGCATAACAAACATTAGCATAAAAAAGTACATCTAACTTATAAACAAGAGCAGATCTACAATTTCATAGTTTTATTGACTCACTGACCAGTTTGTTTAACAGTGTGTGGTCAGTTGTCTCTGTGCTACTTAGTAAAATCAAACACTCGTGTTTTTGTCTCACCTATAGTTAATTGCGGAGCTGCAGACGTCTGTGTGTGACTCGAAGGAGGAGGCTGTTCGTCTGCAGCAGGCCACGGAGAAGCAGTTGGAGGAGACGAATGCTCGATGGGATAAAGAGAGGAGAACAATGACTCAGCACGCCGATCAGGCCAACAAGGTCAGTGTCGGGCACCCACAGGAGACCACTCACTTAATTATACTTAGAGGCTACCTCCACCAATTTTACACGTGTGTTTACAGGTGTTGGCGAGGACGACTGCATGTGTGAAAAAAGTAGTATAAAGCCTGTTGTGACTCCAGAGGAAGCTACATGTGATCTAATGAATTGCCTACAGTGATGTCACTAAGTGGCTTAGTTGCATTGTGGGTAATGTAGGTGCCGGGTGTTGAAAAGCGGTCCACCAGCCTAGCATTGCACTCCCATAAAACTGTTGGAGAAGAAATGATGAAAATCAATACAGCTGAACCAGAAATAACACCTTTTTTATTCTCGTCTTCATAGCCCGGCGCCTACGTTACCCACAATGCAACTCGGCCACTGAGTGACATCACTGGAGGAAATTTATCAGAAATGCAGCTTCCTCTGGAGCCATAAAAGGCTTTATACTACTTTTTTCACATGTGCAGTCGTACTCTCCAAGACCTATAAACACACTTTAATGTGAAAATTTGGTGAAGTTACCTTTTAATAACTGCATCAATCAACTCTGATCATACAAAATTTCTGTCCTTTCTTCCATTTTATATGAGTGAAAAGTGAACTGGGTGTTGCAAAGTTTCACTCCTCTACACATCATTTGGTCTGTAGTGACGCGTAGGGTTTTTGTTTACATCCCATAATATATAAATAGCGTTATTAGGTTGTTTGATTAAGTCATTACTCGCAATAATCCAACTCCCACAAAAAGCTGAGTTTACATAAGTAGTTACTTAAGTCTGAGTATTACATATTTTTTTACTTGCCTCCTGCCACTTCAGTAACTGTAAATACACTATCAACTATAATGGAGAGGATTAAGAACTGTACTTCTAGTCGCACCTGCACAAGCTCCAGTCAATCTTCAAGGTGTCTGCCATTTTATCCACTTCTCTTATCTTCCTATCTTCTGAATCTCCTTGCAGTCTTATGTACTTCCTCTCCTGTATCAGCGCTCTCAGTCGTGTTCACCTGCAGAGGCAAACCTTTCGACTCAGAGAAAGGAGGCGGGGGGGGGAGGCGTCGGTTAACCGCATCCTCCAAAAAACCTTGTCTGGATTTGACTTTTATAGAGTAGACACGGGTTGCTTTTTCTTTTGTTAAAGCACAGGCCACAGTTTGTATGCATGTGCTCTGTCATTTTTATGGCTAGTAGCAAACTTCATAGTGTCTTTAAGTGGCTTGTGTGCTCCGTGTCTGGCAGAAGCTTATAAAGCTGTCTGCTGCACCCCGCTTCTTCAGTCAGAGTCTCTCTGTACATACATTAATTTTTATTTTTTACCTTTAACTTTTCTATTTCTCACTGTTTATTTTGTGAAACCTAATTAAACTTAATGTGTAGAACAATATTAGAAATCAACACTTTTTTAAAATGTGTAGATAAAACACATTCTCTTCATTTTTTTCCACTCTGTTCCTCGATCTTCATCCTCCTCCTCCTCCTCCATGTAGATTTCTCTTTTGGACTCACAGAATCTTTTATTCTGCCTCTTGCCCTAGCAACCAGACTGGGACACAGTGGCAGTTGATTGGGTGTGGCCCACTAAATAAAGAGTTGTTGTGTCTGGGATCAGGACATGTTTCCAAACACAACCTTGTCTGTTTGTGGTTGCAGCTGCCCCGTATAGTAAGGAGGCAGGTCTGTGAGTCTCCCTTTAGGTCTCCTCTCCTTATGGGCAGCCCAGACCTCCCTCGCTCAGACACCAGCTCTCTCCTAAAGCCAGTTTGCTCTGAGATGGCTTGCCCCACACCAGGAATGTCTGAAATATCCAGATTTCTACTGCTATCAATGCATGGTTTACAGTAAAGACTGATCGTGGTTCTGTGGTCCAAATCATTCAGCCCAGATCCTTCACAGAATTGTTTTTATTACCCAGGCAGCCCTGGTGATCTTCAGATCTTCATTTCTTTTCTGTTGCTCATTCATAAACAACACATTCACTGTGTTCAGATTATAATCAACAAAGCAGCAGGAAGTCATTTCAAGTGGGACTACACACATGCAAAGCACTGTAGCACATGAGCTGCTGACTTTTTGATGCTCAAGTGGGACAATGAAGTGTCACCTAATATTTAATCATTTACTCCTGTTTCACTGAATGGAGTAGTTACATAATCACAATCTATGTTTGCTGTCTAAATGGAAGACAGAAACAACAGAAACATTATTCTGTGATGCAGCTAATGAGTTACACTTAAAGGTAAACTTTGTGTATAAAATTTACCAAATTTAGAAGAAAGCCCAAAAAATTTGTTGTCGTTAATGTTTCAACAACAACCAAAATTGTGAGATTTGCCTGAGGGAGTCTAGGGAATCTGTGGTTACTAGTTCAATGGTGAAATCAGTTGAACCCGACAAACATCTGCCACTTACCTAGACAGGTTAAGTGAACACAAACATGTTATTTGCATTACAGTGACCAAAATGGAAATCAGACAGCATGTAATCCATTATGCCTGTTGTTGTGGCTTGTTCTTCTTCCTGTTTCACAACGGACATCAGTTGAGTAGGTAGTCCTGCCGCCCAGACCACCTCTGAATGTGGGCTGAGTGATCTCAAATGCCTCCTCAGTGCGTCTTGGGTGCCTTCATACCTGTACTTGTAGCTGTCCATTTGTGATCGGATCACCCAGGACGGATGTTAAAACCAGGTGTAAACAGGCTCTTAGATACACAATAATTCATCCCTAATTTACTGTAATTGCCTTAAAATGTTTGTCATTATGTTGAAGTGTTTCCTGTGGATTTAAATGTCACTTTCAGGGAGACTGGGTGACACTGACCCTGGCTACTTTTGCTCATATTGTAGCTTTGTTGCTTGTAATCTAACTATACCATTACACACACACACACAGTCTCCCCAGCTGTAGGCTGTGTTAGAAGACACAGGTCTTGGCATTTGTGTTGGTAGCAGACAAAGGCTTTCTGTTTGCATTATCTGTGTCCTCATTATTATGATCCCCCCTGTATTAACCACCCGCTAATGAGACTCCAATTAATGATTGAATTGCTTATTAAAGGCCAGACATGAGGGGAAAGAAGACAAATACTTAGGGAGAGAGAGGTAACATCGGTCAAACAGCAAATGAAGAGAAAATGAAAAATAAAATAGAGTTAGTGTTAACTTGAAAGCAGAGGGAGAGGATAAGGCTGAGATGGTAAACAATGAAGGGGAAGAAAGAGAGGGAGGACCGACAAAAGGATGGAGGAAGTGTGAGGATTGAGACAGCAAACAGAAGGACAAGGGAAGAAAGGGGGAGCGCGGGGAGAAAAAGAAAGAAATGGCTGAGAGCTGTCAGTGGGCCATCGGAGGGAGTGTGTCGCCTGCTGACATTGTTTCCATGCTGCTCACTTCAAAGGGCTCGGATTATGAAGAGAGCGAGGGGCTTCAGACAATGGGAGGGGAAGAAAATAACATCAAAGTTAGCCGCACATTTGAATCTGGATAATCCCAAAACAGTTGTTCTGAATGCATGCTGCACCGGATCAGATGTCCCTTTTTTTTCCTCCCTCGCCAGCCCCGTTCTGCCATTTCTAGCCCGAATTTAGCTCCCTCTGTGGCTCTACTGTACTTGTGACTTCTTAAATGTGGGTGTTAACTGCAGAGACCTTTGTATCTCGTAAACCCCTTTTTTTAGAACAACGGTAGTACAGTTAAGTATGTTCATTATATGGGGTTTTTTGCATAACTGACGTTTAGGTGGAGGAGTATTTTTGTGTGGTGTGCGTGGGAGCATGTCATGTGTGTATGTACATATAGAAGGTTTCAGTGTGTGCCTGCCTGACGTGTGTTGTCACAGACATGGACACTGGCTTTGCATTGCAGTTTGAATAGCAAATAGACTAAGTATCAGAGTGGGTGTTGTAAACTTGAGCACACGTGAAGTGCACAAGCTGGTGAGTGCAATGTCCAGAATAGTGAGCAGACACAGCTTTTTTTTTTAGAGATTTTTCAAATTAAAGCTGCTGTAAGTGCTATATTTTAATGCAGGAGAAGAGCTAGCGAGCCGTTCGCAGCAGAGTCCTGTGGTGTTTTCGGTTAAAAGAGCTCACAGCAAATCAAGCTAACGGAGCTAATAGCTTACAGCTAACAGAGCTGAACACAGCAGGACTGAGAGTTTCTGTTCAGAGGATCATGAAGCGTCTAACAGTGAACTGCAGTTTAAAGTGACAACACAACCAGTTTACATTAAAGGTGCACTACGTAGTTTTTTGGGGAAAAATAAGCAGAAGAGAAAGATCTTCATTGACTGATTTTTTTATGTCTAAATAAACAAACTTTTCTTTTCATAACTGAATACACAAACTGACCTTAAAGGACAAGATGATTTCATACCGTTTTACTTTGTTTATGTTTGGCGGACCCTGCCACCTTTCTAGCTTCAAACACTGTTCTCGGAACTTTATTTTGTCTGAGAACAGCTTGTTTATTCAGTCATGGAAAAAGTAAATATTTCTGAGTTTGTGTTATTACCTCATTATATATTGTAAATATAAAAATTCTAAGTTTGAATTTCTTCTCCAAAACTGCATCGTGCACCTTTAAATAAATATACTGAAGTACTTAGGCTCAGCCAATACTTTTAACTTCCAACTATAGATCATATTTACAAACTTTAAATAAAGAACATTTTGTTATTGGCATGGGTTACGTTCACTTTGCGAGATATCGTCTTTGCGAGATTCAACAATCTGCTACTGAACTAAACATAAACACATCCATCCATCAGTAACAGGAAGTTGCAGTGTCACACATTAGACATTAAATAAAGAGAATCTGAGTTTTTGTAAATTCCCCTTCTAATGTTTCACCTCACTTCCTGCCTTTGTTTCTTCTGAATTATCTCTCACATGGAGATGTAGTCAGTTGTAGCCGGTTATATTTAGGTTATCAATTATCTCATAACAGTGTGCAAGGAAGGAGTGGCCAGTTTTAATGCACTATAACCAGGCCGGTGTCAAAGGACTGTGGAAGGTGAAAGTGAGATGAAAGCGCCGTATTTGCTTTCAACTGTCCAGTCTATTCATATCAGGTAAGGGCAATGGGAGCCAATATGGAGTAAGCCAGTGTGAAGCATTGGGGCATGGCCAGCGTTACTTTTTTCATGTCGTCTGTTTTCCCTCCATGTGGTGTTTTGGTAAAGTGTGTCCATTTGTGGATGGATTTTGTCTTTGATGAGACGCAGGGGTTTGAGGTGAACGTGAAGTTTAATAGTGAGGTTAGTGGGATTACTGGAGTACATGGTGTGTGTCTGTGTGTGCGGAGAGTGTATGTATGAGTGTGCCTGAAATGTGCAGCTGCCAAATCTGACAGAACTCAAGCCCACATTAGCCTGCCAAGAGAAAGGTACAAAGACACACACACACACACACACACACACACACACACAGGCTCTTCCCCTTCTCTCTCTCTCTCTCTCTCTCTCTCTCTCACACACACTCTTTCCAACTCTTTTCTGTCTCAAACTCTGTCTGTCACCACACACACATACACAAGCACACATGCTCACCTCGCCCTGCCAAAAGGGAGAGGTGGATGGTGAATAAACAATGGCACTCCGCCCATAGTGTCACCCGCCTGGGCTTTGATCAGCACCGCTGTTCCTGCTCCCCACAGCAGTGCTTCCTGTCTTTCTGCCTGCCGAATGCTGCCGTGCGTGTGCGTGCACACACACCCTCACACACACCTATAAATTAGTGTCTCATTCTTATACATGGGCCTACATATACTATCTCTGAGTCTTTATCTGTGACTTTCTGTCCCTCAAACTCGCACACAAGCATAACTTTGAGTTAGTGCGCTCGTCTGTACATCTTCTGATTGTGTCGCATTTTCTAACATACACCCACATGTGGTCAATGTTTGCACACACACACACACACACACACACACACACACACACACACACACACACACACACACACACACACACACACACACACACACACACAGACAGTGATACACACCTTTGATCCAGGCCCATCCAAAGAGAAGGTTCTGTCCTTTGGGTGAAGTGACAGCAGACACATTACATAATGCAACAGTGACCATTGTCTCACTCTTCTTGAGGGTGAAACTGAATATATGAGGTGCACTGTTCTTTGTACCTCTTTTTGTAAAATTTAGATGGCATCCATGTGAACTTGGTGCTCTGCTTTTATGCACATGCACTCGTAACAAGGCACAAGGCTCCTGTGCACACACACACACACACAACCACGCAAACATGCGCTCGTTCAAGGGGGCTAGTTGTAGCAGCTGCATTTTGTCAGTAGTTCTTTAGTTATATATGCATTAGTTTCTGAGGGGGTTGAAAGGATGACTTTGCCTGTGGGAAGGAATGGCAGCAGTGGATCAAGAACAGGTGTGCTGGATACCCTCTGTTGCAGAGGCAAAGAGCTGCTTCAATCGCTGTGTGCATGCACGTGTGCGTTTGTCCTCTCTACGTTAGTGTGTCTGTCCATGTCCTTCAAATACGTCCATGTTGTTCGTGTCAACCTTGAACTGCGCATTTGTTCTCTGAAGTTTGTTAAGCCATCTGCTTTTCTGTCACTTTCTTCTTTTTGTTAGTGTGTGGGCATGAAGACTACTTTCACAGTTTTAATTTGGTTGTGTATGAAGATATTTTTCATATATTAATGGGCACAATGTATTTTTGGAGAAGAAATTAAAACTCAGAACAACATATTAGCCACAAGAAGTTGATTAGTTCACATTGTAGGCCTATTAAAGGTCCAGTGTGTAGGATTCAGGGGGATCTATTGGCAGAAAGTGAATATAGTATTAATAATTGTGTTTTATTAGTGTTAAATCACCTAACTGAATCTAACAATTGTTGTGTTTTCATTACCTTAGAAAAGAACATTTTATTAATTCATTAATTTTTTTTAGTTGGACATGTTGCACCACAATGTCTTTACAGTGGCCAAGAACGGACAAACCAAACACTGGCTCAAGTTAAGGCTTTTGCATTTTGTAGCGGTAGAGGAGAGTGAGGCAAGCGGTGTTCAGGAGGTCGCGCTCTTAATTGTCACAGATTGATGCCCAAGAAAGTCCTACTCGCTGGACTTTTAAAGGTTTGTTGTTCTGAGATAGTTTGAAGGACCAAACTGTCTTGAAGGCACCATGGTGTGTTCTCTTTAGTATGGCCACTAATATTTTCAGTCCAGTGTTACTCACAAAGCCAGTGAGTTTGCTAAGTTATAGATAAAATAATACCTTCCAGCTTCTCGTTTAGGCCTGTTGTGTCCTTTATATTAGCATTTGTGTCGGTTAGAAATATGTTTGTGTTAAACCAAGGGTTCCTCTTCCTCTCTCTCTATCTCTCCCTCTCTCTTTCACTTTGTGACTCTCTCTTATGTTTCTGCGTAGGCACTCATCTCCCTTCATGTCCACGTATATGTGTGTGTGTGTGTGTGTGTGTGTGTGTGTGGTTGTACATGTGTGCCCAGTGTTGGCTGATTGATGACTTTTCCGGCTGTGGGCAGATTCCCGGCAGCGTTTGATCCACATATCAGAGGAGGTGGAAGTAGGAGAGAGATAACATTCCAGGATGCAACTAGGGAACGTGGGAAGTAGAACAGCTCATAGAGACTGTACTCCATTCACGGACAACAAACGGAAATTACTCATTAAACCACAGGCCTAATGCTAAGTACAAAGAAACCGTGACGGCCTAATGTCTTGTGCTTCCCTGTTTGAAGAATCACATGTTAACAAGAATCCAGGCTGTGGGCAGAAGTAGACAAGCCAGCATCAATGTGGTGGCACCTCGCTTGTTAACCCATGTATAAGAGGAATGTAGAAATCTTTCCAGCAGATCCTGTAGAACAAGTAACATGTTGAAAATATACTCATCAAATGCCATTAGACAAAACTTTTCAACTAAATTGTGTCTAGCTTTAACAGATGGCTGTACTGTCATCTGCTCCAACAACAAACTGAAGATATAGAGGGGGAAAAAACAAAATAAAAGTTACAAGACTGCTCCATGAAATCGATTGTTCTTTCCTAAATCTCTGTTATCGTCAAATCTTCATGTCTCGATCGCATTCTAAGGAGCTTGTCAAAAATGGCAACCTGCAACAGTATTATGCGTTTCCAATCATAAGCTGGCAAATTGTCCCCGCTGGGTTTAATTGGCTACTCAACACAACAGTTTTGCATTCAGACTGTGAAAGTCGGGACTGAAGTGCTAAATTAAAATAAGACTGGATAAATCTCTCATAACAGACTACCTTTTCAGTTCCACTCTACCACCGCTGTAATGGTGGTAACGGCGGTGCACCATACAAGTCAGCTACCAGACTTGTAGTTATAGCCTTGTGATCACAGAAACTCTGACAAACAATCATCTCATGAATTCGCTGTGGCTTACATGCTACCTGCATACTGGGATTTAATAAGGGCGGCGCAACCTAATAGTGTATGCTAGGGTGACTAGAAAACACTTAACTCCAACTCCCAGTCCAGGCAGAGTTGGCCAATATGACCACTAGCTGCACAGCTAACTGAGCTAACTGAGCTAACTAGCTAACGGCAGTGACAGTTAGCAGCAGTCAGCGGTTACTCTGGTGATATGTAACCCTCTATTTGTTTGGAGTATGAACCTACATATTGACCTTTAATGCAGTCAACAAGTTTGAAGACTGACTTCAGCTGATTTAGCAAGCTACCCTCAGATATATGTGTATGAGGCACATTGTTACCTGCTAATCTTCGTAGCAACTTGAGTGGCGTCAGTACAGTAAGTACGAACCAAAACATTTGTTCCTATGATCATTTTTTTAATTCTTGTGTTTGCAAGACATAGTCAAGAGTTTTAAACCGCAATTGTATCTGCAAGTTTTGCTAAACTTAACATCCGTTAAATTATATACTATTTGATAAACAGAATATGTATGTAATACCACACACACACAACCACACACACACACAAATACCCACACAGGGCATATGGCGCATATTTCAGAGTTGTTTCCTATTCTCTTTCTACTGTAGCTCACAGCAGCTGAAAGAGACGGAGACGTGAAGATAGAGAACAGTGTGTTTCCCCCTGTGGGCATAGCTCGGTTGCAACATGTCTTCATTACCGCGGCAATTGTCTTACTATTTTCATCAGTACTAGGAAAGGCGCCTCCATAACTGTGCCGACATGTGTGCATATTGCAATAGACGAGATAACTGTTCTGTTTGCTGTTCAGGAGAGTTTGCCGCCGCCGCCATCACACTATCTTCCCACCTCAGTTCGAAAATCAACTCCGGGAAAAGTGCTGAAAAGCATCAAAGTGCTGAAAGCAAGTCAATTCATACCAATATCAGTGATATCTTTCAGTGGGGCTGTCCTGGTCGACTTGCTAAACCACGTCTTTTTATTCCTACACACAGACAGACAGACAGCAAAGCAAAAGCAAAAGTTTCACTTCTCTAACACCTCAGGAGGGAGACCTCTCTCCTCCCCCTCCTCCTCCTCCTCCTCCTCCTCCTCCTCCTCCTCCTCCTCCTCCTACAGCTTGTCTCTTACACTCACTTCTTTACCTTTCCCACAATCCTTTGATAAAAGTGCAGATAAAAGAGAGTCTGTGCTCATCTCTCTGGCCATCCACCTCTCCTTGAGGTTAGCACCTCCTTTATTATTTACTATTAGATCAGTAGACATACATGCACACACCGCCTTGTTCTACTAAAGCTGGCTTGTGTGTGTGTGTGTGTGGGCGCAGTCCACATACTGTGTCTTTGCTTATGTGCGTCTGTGTGCTTTGTGCCCCTTGTGTATGTATCTGTTCTTACCCTTTTGCTTGTCTGTGTGTGTATGTGTGTGTGTCCTTGGCTGGAGGCGGTGCAGTGTGAGGTTTTTGCTGCTGTCTGAAGTCGTCCAGCCTCAGTGTCATTAGAGGATCTCTTTAATCCAGACTTTGGGAGAAACTTCTGACAGCACGCTGCAAATAGAAGGCCCCGCCGCACATGAAGAGCAGCTCAGCTCCTAACAAAACACCAAGTTTAAAGAGGCCCCTGGCCTTTTTTCCTCCTCCCACTATTCCCTCCCTTCTTTCTTCTTTGCTTTTTTTCCTGCCCTCTGTTGCTTTTACTTCACCCTAGGGAAACATGCTTGCCTTATCTGCGCAGGAGGACCACCCAGGAAAGATGACTCAGGCGTTGGTGCGTCTGTGTGTATGTTTGTGTGCATACAACGTTGGAATTGCACACTCATTTGACTGAGTGTAGCACTCACATTTTTAGAACTTTTGCTGTTAATATTAATGCATGCCTATACCTGCATGGATCGCTCTGAGCGTTGTGTTTGTTGGCGCTTGCGTGCGCGTGTGCCTCGCTAATCCTTTGAGCCGAAGTTTGGAATGAAAGGCAGAGGCACATTGCTGATGGAGAGGTGAGAGAGGCCTTTAAGCTTCCCCGACTGTGGGACCGGGCAGCAGAGGTACACCTCTGCCCCTTCTCCTCCTCGCTCCAGCCACATGTTTTTCTCCTTCATGTCCCTCCCCTCTCCCTCGCTATCTCGCTGTCTCTCACCTTTCTGAACTTCTTTCTCTCTTTCTGATATCACATTTCTGTCTTATCTTCCCAGGCTTTTTGCATTTTGTCTGCTTTCTTCTCCTTCATACACCTTTCTCTTTCATTCTCCTCTCCCTGTCCTCCCCTCCCTCCATCTCGCCCTGAGGAAATCTGATTTCCCCCTCTTCCTGGCCTGTTCACAATGATCCCAGTCTGCATGGCTGATAAAGACCATATCACCCAGAGCATCTGGAGACACTTAAGCAGGTTCCTCAACACATGGTCATTCACGCACCTTCACACACTAAATACTATAGAAACAGCCAGCATCTTGTGTGTACGTTCAGTGTTTTTGTGTGTGCCTGCAAAAACATGTGTAAAATACAGAACAGGAAGTCCTCTTTGTATTTACCCATCAATTATTTGAAAAATGACAATATAAATATGCAAATGCATCATCATTTGAGATGTTTGCTCTAGGCTAGCACTGAATTAAAGTCGAGCACTGTTGTTCAGACTGCATCAGGAGATCTGTGCAGGTGTTCACAAGTGTCTACATTGTCCACTTCATCGTTTTACTGTTTGTATAATTAATATCTTTCTGTGGCTTTCAGCCTGAGTGTGATATCGGTTGATGTGTGACTAAAAACAGCCCTCAGTACTGTATAATACTACCATCGTGTCTGACAGTCATAATGACTAAATATTTCTGAGGCTCTTTCTGACTCATAAAGCGCTTTTATTCATCAGCAGCATCATCCCATATGATTCTATTAATGAAGTGACAGTTGTTGAACTTCTGCCCTCAGAGTTGTGTCAAGCGCATCAGATACAGCAGCCACATGAAAGAGGCAAACACGTCACTGTGAGGCCTTACTTCCCAGAAGACAGGGTCCAGAAATGCTGTGTCACAGTGCGGGGAATCAGAAGTGGGTTAAGACAGGGGAGTGGAGGGGGAGGTGTATGTAAGGGTCTCTCATCTTTTTCAGCTGTACTGTTCCCTAAAAGGACAGCTGTAGGTGAGGTTAGGGTCAGATAATAACTAGATAATCCACTGAAATACAAAAAGAAATACGCCTTGTACACTTGAATACAGTAGTTAAAGGATAAGTTAACCAAAAATGAAAATTCATTCAATTCGAAACACTTTTTTTTTTCTTTTCCTTAACTTACTTATCCTTAAAAACTACTGTACTGATCTGTACAACGTGTATTTCTTTTTTCAAAGTGTATTACATCCAACTTTACATTTTCATTGTTGGGTGAACTTGCTTTGACCTTCAATAAGGAAAACCTCCGAAACAAAAAGGAAGAATCCTCACACTAGCATGCCTCGGTCAATACATTCTGAAAACCCGTTTAAATGGTGTTAACTCCACTGAAAATGCTTCGCTTGTGTCGTTGAGCCTTCAATAAACAAAATGAAATGATGAAATTGAAGGTAAGGGGTTGCACTGGATGGAGAAAGTCGGCTGTGATGGGATCGTGACTGGCTAAGAAATGCCCTGATTAATAGGATCAACACGCTGTAAAACCAGCTGGCTTTCATGCTGCAGAGCTAAAACTGACCTCGGCGTGCTCCAGAATCATAATATTCTAGTAATGTAGAGAACTCCATCTGCCAGAGGCCGAAATTAGCCACTGCAAAGGAAGGATGTACATCATAAAGTTGATTTACCTGAGGCAGTGCAGCTCAGGTATGGATTCACGCTGTGTGATGCAGCCTTGATATGTCAAATTATTAAGAGGAAACGATTACATGTCAAAAAATGACTGTGAGAGCTACTGTATCTAACAACCTGACAACAAAGGCTTCAGTTGATTTCTTGTATTGCACATTTCTCCCTTTTTAGTCTGCAGTTCTCAGAAAGTTGCTCCCCCTGAAGTTCAACTTGGCCCCGAAGCCTAACCGTCTGTATGTGATTTATGTCAGAGTGGTGGGTTGTGGATGAGGCCGGTCATGCCTATCACCTGGACTGTGTTTCCCTCAGCCTTGAGAGTCGACGAGGCAACACCTGGCCCGCTCACTCAACCCCACTGGGGAGAGACGCCGAGGATATTGATGCTAGCCAGTGCCGCAATACACACGTTATAGGCGCTGTGTGTGCGTGTGTGTGCTTTTATTTTCAGGTGTGTGTGTGTGCGCACAAATCACCCCCTCTGCTTTTCATGCTGACTAATCAAAGACGAAGTGTCCACATGTGCGCTCAAAACATCTGGTTCTGCGTCGCATGGAGGAACTTTGCCTTTCTTTCCACTGTTATCACTTACAGGCAGGGAGGGGGAACAAATGTCTTACACACACATGTGCGCACACACGCACTGAATTTTCTTTCTTGCCTAAATCATAGAAGGCAAAATAGATTCAATTCTTTATTGGCTCCGTATCGGGAAATGTGATCTCTTCGAGTGCATGTTATTTAGGTTCTTATCCTCTAAATGATACATAATATCGCTCCAAAGAAATAATTATCCTTAAAGGAATGCAACTTTACAAAAGCCTTGAAAGTTTGCTAATTCCCTGAGTGAGCAAGTCTTGGATGCCCTTGTCTAGAAATGAGTTTGGGCTTAATGAGGCCAGCTCGCTAGTAATTACTGTCATGACTTTATTATTAGCCTTTTAACACGCAAAGATTAATCACAGGCTGCATCTCTCCTCACTGTCCCGCCGTCCTCCCTTCTGTATTGTCTTGAATGTTCCCTTATTAGCGCCTCATGTTTTCTCAGTTACTTCTTAGTTCGTCAGTTACACATTACACCGCAGTTGCTTTTCCTCTCCCCCCGTCAGTCAGCCAACGACACTCACTCTCTCTCCCTTCCCTCAGGCTCTGCAGGAGAAGGTGGAAAGTCTACAGAGGCAGCTGCACTGCTCGGAGAAGAAGCTGCTTAGCAAAGAGCTGGAGACTGAGGAGAAGGTAATACTCGTTTTCTCTTTTTCATGCTCATCAGGTTGTCTCTTACTCAACTCATTCGCCCCTCGCCATTACTGCTGCATCACTCTTTCAACCCGCTGCCTTCAGCCTTTCCCTCGCACTTCTTTTTGCTTCCTCTTATTAATCAAATGAACCTATTTTACGTTCACCTGTTGTCCCCCACCCCTCAGCCCTCTGTTGCCATCCTTACCAGACCCTGCAGGGGGCCACAAAAGACAAAAATAATGGATTCCTTTCTGAACTCCCCTCATCACTCTGCCATCTCTCATTCTCCTGTTCAGAGCAAGAGATATGCCCCCTCGCGCATTTCTAAAATTCCTTGAGATTTGGCTTCAAGAGCCAGCGCCTAGGGGCAGGAATGCCACCACCGCCTGTGTTCAGAGGGAAGCCTCTGCATGCGCGCACACACACCCCCCATGACTCTCCAGAATGCCCTGTAATCATGCTCTGTTTTGACCTTGACACACACAGAGAAGAAAGCAGTAATGACTACACTCACACAGGAGGCTGCTCTTTGTACGTCGGTATGTACACCGAAGGCATTCATCCTCTTGTGTCCCCCCTCTGATCCGCCCGCTGACCCTTGTACACACTTCACACACTCGTCACACACCTCAGTGTCTGGCTGTCATAAATCTGCAGGATGGAGTCAGGGGTTTTTAGGAGTCGCTGGTCACTGACCCAGCCCCAGAGGCGCTGCACGTTGTTTCCTATAACTTAGGATGAGCTGACCCTTGAACCCGCCTGCTCTAATGTCAGATCATATCGTCTGCATAAGGGCTTGGCCCTCTCTCTCTGTCTCTGTTTTTGTTGTTGCAACTACTGTGGCATAATGTTTGTATATGTTATAACCTCTCATAGCGACACAAAGCAGGAGAGAAGTCAGTGTTTTTCATCGTCTTACTCATCAAGCCATGAATTGTATTGGCCCACTGCTTTAGAAGATGCTAACACATATGTTTAAAAACTGAAACCCTCCAAACCTCATTTCTTGTTATGGTATTTCCATCTGTTATTTACATATGCTTTTATTTAGCACCTTAAAACACTCAAAACCCACTTACTACTCGTGGTCTACTTGAGCTTAGTTTTGTACGGTTGAAATTTTACGATCCCAGCACCAATAAGAAACACAGGTTTTGATACTGATACCAAAAATGTGGCTTTCTGGTATAAAATCAGCCACATTATGATTTAAATCAGGCAATATGTTCAAGCAAAGAACACGTAAACAAGACTAAGAATCTGACTCAGCATTTGGTACCAATTTTAGGCACTTTTGTTTTTGATTCTCAGCCAAAAAGACATTTCACTAATTTATTGCAGATTGGTGTGCTATGTCAAAGTTGGCAGCGAAGACACAAACAGGAAGTGAGCCATAGTGGAATAAGAATGTAGGAATCTCTGCGCATCAGCCAACACGGAGCTAAAACTGATGCGTCAACATATAGGAAAGCTGAGGCAGGGTGTGGAGAGATGAGATCTGAAGCGTACAGTTATAGTTCAGCATAAAGTTTGATCAGAATAAGAAGAGGCAGTGGAGACATTTAAAATGCCTGCGCCCAGCTATTAGCTGTCTCTCATAGGATGGACAATTCTATATAGACATAGTGTAGATCAGTATATATCGAGAAACATCATAAACAAGATGGATCATAAACAAATGTATAAAATAAAATCTTACAGTCTTCATTTAATCCATATTGTAGCTTTTCCTGCTCATCAGTTTGTTTGCAGGAAGTCACTTTGTCCCAAAGGAAACATATCTATTCTTTAGTCTTCAATAATTGGTCATCAAAGTTGTCAAAGTTGTAACTAGAATGGCACTCAGTAGAGAGCATACCTCCGCCAAGGCCCAACAATCTCCTTTAATTCAATTAAGCCTAATCCAATATCCAATAAATGTAATTAAATCCGCTAGATCTGCATCAGATTGTACTCGCACATAGATAACAGCCAACTAAAGACAACTGATTTTTGTCATCAAGATCCATGCATTATTATTCCATGAGAAATTATGTCAAATAACAGCCTATGTGAGGAAAAATTCATCAATCAATCTTTTTATTTGGATCCGCACCAATGGGGGTCTATTCTGGGCTGAGAACTATTGTGGAAATCCTGCTGACAAACCAACCAACAAACAAACAGACACAGGAGAAAACATAACCGTATAATTTTGACACCAAAATGTTCATGTATATGAGGGTTTTTAAATGCGGGTAAACCCTTCAAAGCGATTGACTCCTTTCATCAAAGTTTTATGTTTTTTTCTTCTGCTGGTGTATCACGTCCGACCTCACGAATGCACCAGAAAACAGGCGAGTAAACACAGAGGAGGGTAGGACTGTGGCCAGTGACAATGTTGCTGGCGTTATTTTAAAAAATATTTTACTCTCTTTAGGCTAAAATCTAGACTTTAGTCTCTCTTTTTTCTTAAGGGAGACAGATAGAAAACTATTTACAAACCAATACCCTGAACCTCAGCTCCCATCATAGAATTGCACTGGAAAAAGGGGCAAAAATGAGCGTGTCCACCCGAGTGTAATGTACCCATCACTGCTGATCAAAACTGATAAAAACCTGTAACTACTGCAGAGTTATTTGACCTCGCAATTAATGCCGATTGTACCCCTTCCCTATGAAGCTAAAAGTCAGATATTAGTAGGTATTTTGTCCAGTGTGAAAGGGATACTATTGTCACTGTCCCTTGGTTGAGGCCAGCAGGCTTACAGTGTCATCAAAGCTACAGATGTGTGTTAGTATATATGGGCAACCCTTTCTTTTGCAAACCAGTCACAGGTCTACTCCCTGTCTGAATCACATATTTACTTCTGCAACCCTAAGATCAGATGTGTGTGTGTGTGTGTGTGTTTGAGTGTATATGTTGTCAATCAAAAACACGTCCTTCTACTGTGTGTTTGTAGTGTACAAAATGTGTGCATCTGCATTGTTGCGTGCATTGTTCTTTGCATATGATAATAAACCTCCACTCTGGGTCTTCTCACACTGATATTGCCCTAGTTTATCTGCCAAGACTTGTCTTTGTAATCTGATCCCTCATATGCAAAAACAGCCTTTCTGCCCAGACTTCACACAGATGTTGCATGCCTTACACTTGCAGGGCCCTCGCAGGCTCCCCCACTCTAAAATGGCGGATCAGCAGCTCGCTGTGTGGTTCAGTTCTCCTTGAAGAGAGGAGCAGAATGTTGAAGAGTACAGCTCTTTGTATAAATACATAATGATACAGTGGGCACAGTGAACTGTACAAGTTTCAGAGATGTGTTCTCCTGCATCGTGGGAGCTCGGTAAAATAAAAAATAAATCATTTCTGTCGTTGTTTTCAGTATTGATGCCGACATAAAAATGCAGAAGAGGTGAACTTAAGTTCTGTAGGCTCAGTCGTTTTCCTGTGCGCTGTTTTTGTTGAGGCACATTACATCAGCAGCTACCAATCCATCCCATAGTTCTAACAGCTTCACTAAGATCTGTAGCCGCCTCTAATCTCCTCCTGCCTTTTTCCTCTTTTTTTTTTTTTTTTTCATTTTTGTAAAGCGGTTTCCATTTTTCCCTCTCGCAGCAAAGCGTTTTTGAATTCAAATCGCTCCTTGGTGAACTCTCTGACTGCCAACTCAGTGGATGTGGAGGTGCAAACTTTGTGAGTGGCGTCATTTTTGATGTACCCCCTTGTTCCTGACAAGGTTTTTGTCACTTTGGAACAAGGGGGTATATCAAAAATGTCTTTCCAGCAGCTACTCACCCCCCTCTCTCCAACCCGTCCCACGCAAGCCTGTACACACACACACCCCAACTTCATTAGCATACATCAAGCTTCCCAACGATGTGACAAACTTCATTTGAACGTTGAAAGTGTTGAGGGCTTGTTCCTTTCTGCTGGCAGCTGTCAGAAACCACGCCATGTGACAGTACCAAACGCAAGGGAAAGTCAAAACCACAATCTAAAGACTATATATAGATGAAATGTTGTCATTTTAAGATGACTGGGAGGGGAAAACGACTGCCGCTCCTTGCAGTCTTCAAAACTAGAGAATCACGCTTCATCAGGAACAAACAAATCTCTTTTTTAAAAGAGCTGTGGAGATGAAACCTGATTTTTCTCCAGAAAGTCAAAGTCCCTTTTTCATTGCTTTGGGAGATAGTGGCACACTTTCTTTCTTTTTTTTGCTGCCTGTGTTTCCCCTCCCTCTCCTTTCTCTCCTGCTCAGTCTCATCTGGAGTCCGTCAATGACCAAAACACCTCACAGAAGGTTTGATCAGCAGTATCGTTCAAAGGCACCAGACATCTGTCCTAATAGTGAGGAGGCTTCTTTTTTTTCTTCTTCTTCTTCTTCTACTTCTTCGAGATGCCGTCACATGCCTCCTGCCACCTGTCAGAAAAACAAACATGCCTTTGCTGTGTAAAAAAAAAAAGATGTTGAAAGAGGAGGAAAATGTTTCCGTGAAGAAAAATAGAGATGTGAGAGGAGGGACTTTGGAAGAGGCGAGATGAAGAAAGTCTCTCAGTCTCAGTCAGACGATCTTCGGGGAGTTCTGGAGATGCTCCTGTTTTGAATTTGAACGTCACCGAGGGACCCAGTGAAGCCAGAAATTTGAATCAGTGCTTTACCCATCCTAGTCTGCTTTTTTTCCCCCCCTGTATCTGTTAGCTTAGCATATGTTCCACAACAGAGATGCTGTTTTAAAAAATGGCTGCCGCTTCCACCCAAACACATTGCATAGTGAATGATGGCTAAGCGTTAGTTAGTCATGCTGCAGAAAGATGCGATTGCAAATGCTTTGGTCTGAGAGCATCAATCTGTATCATATGCAGTCAGCTTAAAGGTGCACTATGTAGTTTTGGGGAAGAAATTTAAATCAGAAGACAAAGATCTTCATTGGCTGATTGTTTTGTTTATATACCTAAACAAACAAAATTATTTGCTTTCATGACTGAATAAACAAACTGACCTCAAAGGACAACACAGTTTCATACTGTTTTGTTTTGTTTATATTTGGGCGGACCCTGCCACCTTTCTAGCTTCAAACAGTGTTTTGGGGACCTTATTTTCCTCTGAGAACAGCTTGCCCCTTTAATGTAGATATACAGTCTATTTGTATGCAAATGTACAAGGATTGTGTATGTATGATGCAATAACACACTATTCAGAAAGATGCCAGATACACAACCTTATAGTATCACATAATACATTAGTTCTAGCTCTGGCTTCCCTCTAAAGCATACACTCGTGGCTCGTCTAGTTTGATCAGCCTTTCGACTGTATGTACAGTATCCAGTCGTCCCCGTTGCTCTCTGTGACTCCCGGTAAATACGCTGTTGTAGCCTTGCCCATTCTTAATGTATGGGAAGGAAAATGGAGACAGCATTGCCACAAAGGAGCTTGTAATTTAGGCAGAGCGGATCTCTCATTGCTGTGGGGACGGCACCATACATGAACCAAGAATGCAAAACGAAGGAGCGTGGCTTTTGAAGAATCTAGACTTATATTCAGAGTGGTTGGTAAGGGATGTGTTTATTCAACCATTGTTTATTGCTTCGGTCTGAGGTAGTGGAGTGTGTTTTGTCTTGGCTTGCCATTTTGTTATGACTACAGAAGCTGCTATAGATAGATAGCCCTTTTTTTGGGGGGAGAATCTGCACTCCCGTAGCTTCAGCTGATTTTTTAACTCCTGGACATTCAAATTAAAGCCTCCGAAAACCCGTCACTCTCAAATTATCCTCGACTTCATTCTCACACAGCGAGAAAAGGGCATATTTCCGTAAACTGATGGGCTCTAGACCCAGATATTATTGTCCCAACACTTTAAAATGAATAAGGTTGGATGGAGCATGAAAAAATTGGCAAAGTTGTGGCAGACTAATCTACTGCACACTGTGCCGAGACAAAGTGAGCTGCTTCATGTTGGGATCATTTATACTGGAGGTTGCTTTGAAGTGCTTCCCAATCCCTTTCATTGTGCCCAGGAAGATTAATTAGCCAAAGCCAGAACAATCAGTTAAATCCACAACAGGAAAATTATTTTAGGAAAACCAATCTTTTTCCCCTCCCCCCTCGCCTTACCTTATTCAAGCTGCCTTCACTTGAAAGGGCCGGACTGATGGCAGGAGAGGTGGGGGATATTCTTAATGTTAGCCGAACTTTGTTTCTGTCAAAGACATTATGGTTCGCCCAAATGCTCAGACTCTCCCCTGGTTACACCTTGAAATATGTGGGTGAAAACTGTTCCTTTTCACAGCCCCCTGTTGATTCCTCGAGCTCTGCTAAACTATTCATCACGCTCCGGATTAATTGATTCAGCAACTCCTTTTAAAATGCTGTAAATGCCTTTACAGTACTGTAAAAAAACTCTGTGTTTGTGCATGCGTGTGTGTGTGTGTGTGTCTGTGTGCGTCCATTCATGTGTGTTTGTGGGTAAAAAGGGGGGGTTGCGCTAACCAAACCCTTTTCAACTTCTATAATCAGACTTTGGTTTAGTGGAGTGTAATTTAGCCCCAGACAGACTTCCTCCAGTCCTCCCCAGTGGAGCTAGCTAGCTTGTGAGCTATTGAACTGCTGCTGCGTTTGATGTGTTCTGCCCTCCACCGTGGCCCTGTCCTCTTCCAAACCCAGCTGTGTAACAGGCCCATAAATGCATTGTGTCGGATCTGGTTGTAGTCATCAGCAGCCAGTAGGGGGTGTTGTGCAGAGCGAGTCGTGCCAGCCTGCGGACCCCCTGTGGAGATGTGAAGGAGCTGTGAAGAGCGAGGGAATACTCTGAGCCATGAATAAAGAGGGGATACCCACTGTCTGTGTGTGTGTGTGTGTGTGTGTGTGTGTGTGTGTGTGTGTGTGTGTGTGTGTGTGTGTGTGTGTGTGTGTGTGTGTGTGTGTGTGTGTGTGTGTGTGTGTGTGTGTGTGTGTGTGTGTGTGTGTGTGTGTGTCCTTGGGCGCTGTGTCTGGAAGTGCATACATGTGAGTGTGAAAGTGACAGGGTAGTGGAGGCACTTATTCAGCAATGATTAATATTGAATTGCTTGATGTTGAGCTTTTTTCTCATTGTGTCAAAATCGAGAAAAACATTTTGTATTTAAACCGAACAACAAATGAATCCAATGAAGATTTGAAGGTTTACTATCTGTGCTGGCGTTTCGTATGATGGTTTAATAACTTATGTGTAATAGAGGTGTGGATCTTCGTTAGCCTCACAATTCAGTTACGTTTCACCCGTCAACGATTTGAAATGCAAAACGATTCTTGATGTGTCTCAGATAAATCTGACCTCCTTTTTATTAAGAAAGTCCCTAAAAAATTCCGACCACAACAGTCTACAGTAGTACAGATACCTGTGTTAGAAAAGACTCTGGTAAAAGTAGAAGTACTGATTCAACTTCTTTACTCAAGTAAAAGTAAGAAAGTACAGGCTCTGAAATGTACTCAAAGTATAAAAGTAAAAAGTATTATTTATTGGAAACAACAACTTCAAACAGTTAATTTTCAAATTAGGTCATATGTGGGGAATGTCCCCGTCGTCTGCGGCGTTGCCTGGTTTCATTTTCATCCATGTCACCGCCTTTGTCTCTACACACCTTTTCTACCCATGCCGGTCTCCCTCTATGTCTGTTTCTGACTTGTTGCGTCTTTTAAGTTGTTTCGTCTCGCCATGTATGCCATGCGAAGTATGCACCGATAAAAATTATCGTTAAAATCAGTCTCGAGATGTTGGGAAGGTGGCGTGCAGTGACACAAAATAAAAGTCAGCGATAATTCCCCTTGAATGCGTGAAAACTAAAGTAACGAGCCCGTTTTGAAAATGTAAGGAGTAGAGAGTACAGATATTTGTGTTTTCACATCGCAGCTCTCTGATAGGTTCCTTCCTAAATCTGACAAACACCTCAAACACGACTCTGCTGCACGCGCCTCTCTCAGGGCTGGTCGACAGAGTTGACAGCACCTCCCCAAGTCTTGGCTGATGAGCTGGGCTCGCTGTATTCTTCACGGTTGCTGATGTTAGCTCAGGGTGAAGACGGCTAATGTGCTTAATAATTGTGTGACAGTGTGTGTCTCGTCCTGTTTATGCTTCCCAGTAAGTTAAAAAAATCCAGAATGTCATCAGATGTCGCTCACTGCCTCCCTCCGTCACATCTCAGAACATATATAAGTAACATTAGCCTAATGTTTGCTCTGTCTTCCACATCCACATCGCGGTCCATCTCAACGAGACATTTCCACACCTCTAATGTGTAATATGGATTCATTCATGTATTTGTTTAGATGTTCCTTCTCAGTGAACTGACACTGCTTGGTCGTCCTTCCTCCGTCTCCGCAGGTGACTGTGGTGCGTCAGGAGTACGAGGGGAAGATCAAAGGTTTGATGCCAGCGGAGCTCCGACAGGAACTGGAGGACACCATCACCTCTCTGAAAGCTCAGGTGAGAACTGACTGTTTGCCAGGTACATATCAGATACAGGCAGGACTAGAACAAACATGCTGATATTAAATCTGGTGGTTTTAGTTTCAAGCATGTAAAAAATTGTCTGGTGGCTCATGTTCTGACAAAATGCCGTCCATTTACTGTATATGTCACATTCTCGTACGTCTCTTTTTATTGACATGTTCCTTTTTGTTATGTTTAATAAAACCACAAGACATAAGCAACCCTCTTAGTATTTATTCAATGTCTGATGATGACAGTATCCCTGTTTAAAGCCGTCCTCTCATTTACTGGAATAGTCCGTTAGACGAGTGGAGGTGCCACCGCAGGGTGCTCCGGCAAAACAATGCAGGGTTATCCAGCAAGAAAGTTGAACCTGGTTGAACCTGTCTCAATTTTTACTGCAGTGCAACATGATACCATGTATCACCGCTGGATCACTTTATAACTGCCACAGTATTATAAACCTCTGTGCAGTGTTTTGGTGTCTGATAAGCCTTTGAATGCATTCATCCTTTTTTTTTAATTTAAAATGGACTTCCCTGATTATATTTCTTTGTCTCACCAGTACCATAAACAACACATAAAATGAATTTTAAAAACCAAATTGCTGCAGCTTGTAAACCAGACTATAGTTTGCCTACAGTGAGGGACGTCACGACTTGGATCCTAAATAGAAAACTGAGCTTCCGATTTCGATCATCAGAATCAAAAGCAGGAATCTGCAATTCTCTCAGTATTTTTTTCCTCTCCACTTCCACCTACACTTCAAAGAGGACACAGCTAGCTTACTGGTAGCCTGCAGCTGAATTTCCATCAACTGAATGGTACCAGAGGTAACTCCAACAGCATCGGAGATGTTGAGGTTTATTTTCTTTTTCAGAGATCCTTTATTGATTTGTCTTGGAAGAAGAGGACAGATTTAAGGACCCAAACTTTGCAACAAACTGAATCTATCTTTTGTTGTTCCTTGTTGAATCTCTAAAGTATGGTATTTTTTGTTGAACTCTGGTTTCTTGACAATTATTTGAACTTGCTAACCTGCAAAAAATCACCAGAATTTGAAAATGTAAATAACAGTTGTCAGAGAATAAAACCAATCAACTGTTGATCTTTGCAAATCCAGATGTGATAGTCAAACAAAAGCTTAGCTGTCAGTGCAGATTTTTAAAAAATGGACAGATTGCCAAAGTGACTCCCCCCGTCATCCAAGGTCTTGGCCTGGGCAAACTCAGGCCGCTGGCTCAAGCTAATTAGCTAGCAAAGGCAGCAGTTGTCGGTCACTATGGTGAAATGCTGCCCCCCTATAGTTTTGGAGCTACTTTCAAATTTTACAAATCACATCTTTAATCATGATAGGACCAAAGTTTTTGTAAAAAGAGCTCATCATAAACCTGTGCCTTGTTCAAATAGGTCTACTAAGATCCCATTTCAGCGCTCAGACCGCAGCTCTGTGATCGGATATGTTCATAAGATGTTATTCGTGACCAGAGTAGTCTCTCCGCTCACTGACAATGTCTTGGTTTTTGCCCATTAAAGTGCATTATTTTTACATAGTAAAAAAAAAGGTGGGGAGAGTTCTCCGTGTCTCTGGAGGCATCCGACCACATTTCGTTGGGGTTTTGCATATACTTCAACACTGTGAAGTGCCAAATGAAATGCTAGAACTTTCCTGAGGTCTCCCCCACAGAAAGGAATGTACCCTCGGCTCCAGTACGGTAGTCCCAGAACAATACAGATTCTTTTGGAGCCGTGATTATTCTGCCAGCTCTCGATGCCGTGTAAATGTAGATGGGGTTTATTTTCACTTCAGCCAAAGACACTTCATAAATAAACTCACACTTTGTAGCCAAACAAAAGAATGGCGATGCCTCCTCTCGCAGCGTTCCAACCTCAACTAACCTGGCTCATAAGCTTCCCTCTGTCCCTGTGCACCTTAACCCCACTGCCCTAATCTCCTGACCTCCAGCCCCTGCTGTCCTGACCCCTGGACTCAACAGCCGAGCCTTTCTTCCACTTAGCTAACCCCCTCCGCCCCAAAAGCACAATTGACCCAGAGCTATCATACCTTCTTCACTTTGAATTTCTGGCTCTCGGGCAAGTTTCTCACCACACAGCTAATCAGAGTGAGTCAATTTCTGAGGATTACTCTGTGCCAAATGTTGCATTGTCTGTCTGTGTTGCAGGTTAACTTCCTTCAGAAGAGAGCCACGGTGCTACAGGAAGACCTGGATGCCTGTCGCAGCAGGAGGTTAGCATGATTGTTTATCTTATATAGAAATGTGTGTGCATACGTGCCTGTACATAGTTCATATGGAAGTTTATACCTCTGTACAGTACAATACAATACACTACATGTGTAAGATAGGGCAGGAATTCTTCTTCTTTAAAGGTGCATTATGTAGTTTTGGGGAAGAAGAAGAGAAAGATCTTCATTGACTGATTTTTTTATGCCTAAACAATATTGTCTCCTCTCCCGCTTCACGTCTCTTCTGTCCCTGCCAGCGATGTCTTCTCGTCTCTACAGTCAGAGTTCTGGCAATAGGGCCACTAGCTGCTCAGCTAACTGAGCTAACTAGCTAACAGCGGCTTGTAGATACAGCCAAAGATCGCTAAAGCTAAGAGTATAGTGAGCAGCAGTTGGCGGTTACTCTTGGGATGTGCCGCCCTCTATTTTGTTTGGAGTGACCTCCGACAAGTGGCCACCTCTTTTCACATTGCACCACTGAGTATAGCTCAGTGTGAACATTCAGATTTTCCCCCTCGGCTGGCACACCACTGATGGTGCAGCTCTCGTCTTTAACTATGACAGCCTCCAGTCCTGAGGGCTTTCATTTGCCTCCCTTCCATCACACTGTAAGAACGATTTATGTCTTTATGAAAAGCATCTATACATGCGCCGTGATAAGAGGCCTCGTCAAACGACGCCGCCGCTCACATCTCTGCAAACATCTCTCAGGACTGTCAGTCACGCACATCGCAGTAAATAACCAGTTATTTCACTGTACTCCGCCTCACAACTTAAAGTGACAGAGACGTTGAGAATCTCAAAGCAACAGTCAATCAGAGAGAGTTAGTTTGAATTACTTTTCATGAGTCTTTTAATATCAATGCACATGTGTTATAATGTTGGTTTAATGGTTTAACATGGAGTAAGCCCACTCTTTCTGTACAGGTAACCGTGGGAGAGCCACAGCCCGACCCTCCGCCGGGATATGAAGGATAAAGACGACCAATCAGATGTGAGCATTATTGACTGTGACATGTATTTTACACACTTTTCATGCCACTGGATGAGTCGTCTCTTAGTTTCATGAGCTGTTGTCTCTAATATGAACTATTTATTCTTTGTCTTGTTGGGAAAAATATATATTTTATGTTGAAAACCACTCTTTTTTTCACTTTTTTTTTTTTTTTGATATCATTAACTTGATTTTATTGTTATTGATGTTTGATATTAGTTTCCAAAATCCATCAGTTTTAATAAAAAGGATTTTCATCACATTCTGTTGTCATGCTTTTATTTTCTTTCATCTTCAAATACCTCATAATTAATCCCTCAATTAGGGGAAGTCATGCTGTTGCCCTTGTTTTCACATGACCACAACATGCATGTTAACCAAGATTAGCTGTATAACTTGACACTGAAGTCAAAGACCTTGAATTCCCATCTGCCCCATCACTGTTTAACATCGCCTCTCTGCTCGAGCCCCCATTTGAACTGTAAAGAGTACTTGGGGGTTTGTGGTCGGTTCAGATAAAGAGCGCTGCGAGTCGATTGTTTGAACCTCAGGCCAATCGCTACAGTCCTTGGACTCACTCTTTCTGCCTCCTCCACCACTTTGTGTTTTACCGACGGCTCCACTCAAACCCAAGCTGAATGGCTCAGACGCTGGAGTCCGTGAAATGGCCACCATGTCTCCAAGACTCCTCCAATGTCTCCAGAGTGTGGAGGTTTTATGATGATAATAACATTTGGTGGACCAAAGATGGTCTTCATAATGAGCCTCCATCCGTTGGTGTTCTGTGTCTCTGGTAGGTGAGGAATGCATGGGCTTGAATACTGATCATTTCAAAAGAATCCAGTTTTTGGTTGTTTTTTTTTCTTGGAAAACAGTTTGGAGGAATTATTAAATTCCAAAATCAGATTTGATTTCAAAGAGGCCCCCACACTTATTTGCATTGGAATTGCTTTCTTTTTACACCCGCAGTTCACGCATTTCCATGTGTTCCCATTGTCCGTGACCTGCTCTGCTGTCTCCAAACGAAACACTATACCCCTCTCTGTGTTTATTTGATGTGCTGATTCTGCTGCCCGGGCAGAGAGAGAGAGAGAAAGAAGAAACAAAAAAAAAAAAGAGACGAAAGGGGAGAGGACTGTCAGGCCGACATCTGAGAAACAGGAATTTAGTCTTTCAGCACGAAGCCTTTGTAGAGTCTGTTGTTTCTGGAAGAAGTGCATAGAGGATTCATAACTATTGCAACATAGCATCATAATCATACGTGCATGTGAGGAAGTATGTGTGACATCTCTTGCGTGTACTGTACATAGCGGCGCTTCAAACAAACTAGAACTAGTGTTACTCTACAGGAATTTTACTTGATCTCCTGTATCAGCTAGAGGTGACAGGAGACAACAGCTGAGGTGCATCTTTTTCATGGATTGTCTCCAATCTTTTAAATGATTTGACAAATGAGGGAAAGTTCAGCCAAAACCAAAAATAACTATTTACATCTGACCTGTAGTGCTGTTTTTCCATCTAGGTTGTTCTGATGTGAGTTGCAGAGTTTTGGAGATATCAAGCTAGATGGGATTCGGCTTGTGGTACTCCAAGGGCCAAAAGAAAAAACATTTTAAAAAACTCAACAGCATGTAGGAACTATTTTCCTTCAACCGAGCTACACCATATCACCACTCTGAAAGAAGCATCCATCTATTCATGGACAAGAGGCTCATGCTCTTGACAACGCAGGATTTAAGCATTAAGGCCGAGCTGTAAGGTTAGTTAGCTTAGTTAGCTAACCTCTTGTCCGTGAGTAGATGCATGCCTTCTTCCTACATGAAAGTGCTCACAACAAGGTCTGTGGATTATCTCAAGTAGCCGGGTCATGATTTCTGGAAAGAGACGTTGCTGTTGACTTTGGTTCCATTATATCCGAGAGTACGTAGACATCTCTCCGGCTGATATCTCCAAAACTCAGCAACTCGCATCAAAACAATCTAGATGGATAAATAAATATAAATAGTGCAGGTTAATGCATACTCATTCCTGTTTTCCTCATTTACTCCATCTTCAGCCTCTCCCTGTAATCTGTGTTCTTACTGACATAGTTCCACTCTAATTGATTGTCTACCACCAAAATAAACCTCCATAATTGCGCTTGTGTAAATACAAGCCATGAGTGTCATTTCCACACAGCCGACATGGCCCCATTAAGGATCAAAGCCCTCGCTTCCTCTCCGTTATCTCCACATCAGACGGTGGACTGTTGTGTGACAACAGTAAAGGGCAGTTGGGAAGCTCCCAAGCTTTTCCACTCATCCGCCGTACCCTCGCTTCACGCCGCAGCTCACAGCTGCTGTGCTGCATGATGCTCGGTAATGTGGGATTTAGGATTTCATGACATGCGTGCACAAAGGCCTGTTTAAAAATTGCTGCACACTCTCAAAATGCACAAGAGATTAAAAGAAAGAAAAGAAAGGGGGGGGGGGGACGCCTCATGAGCCGGAAATGTAGAGCAACTGTGAATTCTCTTTAAGTTGCTGTACGGAGGAACGTTACACCAGTTTTTGTTTTGAAGTATTTTATTCCTGTAGGACATCAGAGGGGTTATCCGAGGATGTGAATTTAAAGATCAGCACTAGTTTGTAATCAGCTGTAGAAAAGGGTGATTCGAGGTCATTCGCTGCCTAGTACTAGATTTACACGTGTGTTTTTGACAGGGCTCTGGGATTGACTGTACATCAGCGCGTGATTGACAAAGTCATTGTACGTGTGTGCGTGAGCCGTGTGCCACTGGAGCTTTTTATAGCGCTGTATTCTGAGTCAGACCCTAGGAGGCCTGTGTTTGGCTGCTGTACGCTGCTTGCATAAATAAACCTGTTTATCGCCAACACTTCTCACACACACACACACACACACGGATGTCTTCCATCATGTTTTCTGCCTTCCCTGCCTTTGTCTCTCTTCCTAGCTTGTATCATACTTCTCTTTGTTGATACGGTATTTATGGCAGTGATTTTTTTTTTGATTTTTTTTTCCCCGGCCCTGTCACTCAAACGCAACACGAGCTATGAAAAGGATATGCAGCTGCGTGATTTGAGGACAAGTGGGTTAGAAGCTGTACAGCCTCAGTGAAGAAGGCACAGCAGGTCGTGTTTGTGCAATTGTGACATGGATTCACCGTCTGGGCTGATAGTGTGGGCTGAGCAGAGGGACAGAAGACCATGCACTCAAGACAGTGTGGGAGGTTTGTCTGTATCGCTTGCCCTCTGTCTCTGTCTGGTATCTCTGACTCGCTCTTTCCATTTATCTCCCTCAGCCTCTTTTATCAGTATACACAAATTCTCGCACCTGAAGTCGACTGTGGCCACACTAATGCAGATAAAGCTGACGTCCTTTTTTTCCTCTTTCTCCTATTTGACCTTCCATTCATTAAATTTCAAAAAGTGTTCAGTGGTTTTGAAGTCTTTCTCATTTTTTTCTTTACTGTCGCACAGTCTGTTTGTTCACAGTTGTGTCTTTGCATTCACTTCATATAGAATCATGTCGGCACTGAGATTCATTTTGCCTTCAGTGTCGACGGACCAAAAAACGTAATATTCTTCAGACATTTACCTTTTCAGCTATTTAACTACCTCTGCTACGGAGGTTATGTTTTCACCCGTGTCTATATGTTGGTTGGTTGGTTTGTAGGCAGGGTTACACAAGAACTACTCAACGAATTTCCACGAAACTTGGATGGAGGGTGCGTCCCGGCCCAGAATAGACCCCATTAACTTTTGGTACAGATCCAGATAAATTGAGAACTCTGTCTGACTGTCTTTAACGTTGCAAGATAGGGCGTTTTTGTTAATCTTTCAGGGATATTTAGGTGGCTGGTATCTGAGTGAGTACAAAATTTAGAGTGATACAGAGATACGGAGTTCGATATTGAATTAGGCTTAACTGAATTAAAGTCGGGACTTGGCAGAGGCATGCGCTCTACTCAGTGCCATTGTAGTTACAAATTCAATTGGGCCATATTTTTAAGCCAGGAAATGTAGATTGGCGAGACGGTTTCAGAAGCCTATTTAAAGTCCTTTTTTCAGCTGTTGGTTATGACAGATTTCTTAAAAAGCAAATGAAAGTTAAAAAAATATCAACGTTTTTTCTGTTTCACTATTAAAAGACACATTATGTAACTTTCTCACCTTTAAATATCAACTTCAAAGTCATGTTGATGGTACAGTGTCTTGTAACGGTGAATGGTGTCTCCGTCTCAGCCACTCCGCCCCCCCCCATCACTTGTTTCTGCTCTATGTGACTTCAGTGAGAGGGTAGGATCACAGCCTTTCATACATGTTTACTTCAATATATACGTAACATTGTTATGTCTAAAGCCTCTCTACACATTGACACCTCTCGATTTCTCACTCCAAACAAATAGGGGGCAGCATATCACCAGAGTAACCACTAACTATAACTGCCATTTGCTAGTTAGCTCAATTAGCTGTGCAGCTAGTGGTCCAGACTGGGAGCTCAGACTGGTATTATGAGGGCGGACGAGGGCTAGCTGGTTAGCATGCTAACTTCAGTAGATATCACTGCACCACAATACATAGACGTCCTTCACATAATGTCAAACCTTTTATTTCTTGACATTCTGTCTGTAATTAGTTAATATAGCACATGACTTCTGTGTGCCCAACGGTAGCTACTGCCATGAATGTCACGTGATCTATTTTGATCTATTTTACCTCCTGACTAAAACAAACACTTTAAAAGTGGTGTGAAGCTGCTGCTGATTCATTTTCATTCACATAATGCCAGCCCTCTGACATGTGAGAAGGGAATTTTTATATCTGTCTGCATTTGTGTAGACATCAGATATACATCTGTTGCCGTAGATGCTCACCCCGTCGAAGCGTCACACCCCTCTAATGGAGGAACAGGAAGCGGGGATAAGAGATAAAAAAAAAAAACCTGGCATCTGTTGAATGGACGAGCGCGTTAATCACCTTACCAGTCTGGGGAACCCCGTGCTGCTGAATCAGGAGAGGGGAAGATGGGGTTAAAGTGATGGATTAAGGATGAGTGAGGGAGCCCAGGGTTCAGGTTAAGACTGATCCGGAGACGGATCGCTGTCCTGTCAAGCATGGCAGAACAGTGGCGTCCGGCCTGTGAAGTGTCTGCATGGTGCTGGAGTGTGAGCAGCAGAGGAAATGAAAGTCATTACTGTCAGTGTGGAGTGAGCTTCATGGCCCAAACGGGATTAGACAGTGCATCCGACATTGTTTCTATACATTGGTAGACTTAAAAGTCAAGCGCAAAATGGGATTAAAACGAGGGAAAAAACCAATAAATAACCTTCAACAGCCCCCCCCCCCCTTTCTTGCCTCTCTTTTATTTCCTCGCTGCCTTCCTTCGCTACCAATTCCCTACCTATTTCATGTCTCATTCATCCTTCATAGTCTTTTTCTCCTCCACCTGTCTCGCTCTCTCTGACACATCTCTCTTTCCCTCCCTCCATCTTTCACACGCTCATTCCCCGTCAACAAAATGCACAGGTAGGCGCCAACTCCCACTCGCACTTTACATTCTGTGTTTTGTACAAAGAAAAAAGAAAAACATCCTTCTGGGGCCAATTGGCGGCTTGAAATCCAACTTCATTCCCCTCAAACTGAACCCTTTGGAAAACAAACCCTCCCACCACTTGCACTCTTCTTTTTTTTTATTTCCTCCCTCTTCTTCCTCTTTCAAAACAGCCCCATAACAAACTGGTGAATTGTTGCCCTTCCTTAACTTTTAAGGGTATTATGCACCATGTCCAACTTCAAAGCCTGTCTTAACTCCACACTTTAATTGTATCTTCCCCAGCTCTCTGCATGCCATTTGATTCTGCTGACAACAGCACTTCTCCCTCCGCTCTCCTCCATCCTTCTCCTCCCGTTTGGTCCTCGCTCATGTTGTGTTTTGACCCCCTGCGCCACCACCGGCTCCTCTCATCAGCTCCTTGCTCCCTTCAGAGGCCATTGTCCCCCTGTTGTCACCTACTTTGAAGAGGTAGCCTCCATTTCCTCTCTCGGCAGTCGGTTGTTGCCCGGGGTGTGTACACACCAAACAAACTTGAAACAGTAACCCCCTGTCCTACATTGGCTGTCTCCTGCTCTCTTTATCTGCTCTCTCTGTGTCTGTGTGAGCTGACTTCCTCCTCATGGCCCTGGTTGATAATTGCCATAAGCTTCCCTCTTGGTTTCAATTTCCATTGTCCTCCCCCAAATTCTTGGCTCTGGCTTGAGATAAAGGGATGAGTACTTCAAAGGGGTCTGCAAAGAGTTTAACCCCAAGCCGAAAGGAACAGCACACAATACTGTAATTGAGAGCAGTTACTGATCACAGGGCTGCAGCGCGGAGACGACAGCACCGGTGGACGTGCACACACACTCCGAGTGTTTATGACTGCAGCCGAGGTGGCCAGTGGCAGTTACGACAGGCCAAGACCATATAACACAGTCGTAAAAGCCTCTCCAGTCCGCCTGAGCTGTTAGATAGGAGTCTTTTTTCTTCTCGAATTTGACTTTTAGAAAATTCAGCAGACCTTAAAGGACAACACAGTCTCATACTGTTTTACTTTGTTTATATGTGGCGGACCCTGCCACCTTTCTAGCTTAAAACAGTGTTTTGGGGACTTTATTTTCCTCTGAGAACAGCTTGTTTATTCAGTTATGGAAAAGATCAATATTTCTGATTATGTATTATTACCTAATTAATATTGTAAATATTAAAATTCTGAGTTTGAATTTCTTCTCCAAAACTACATAGTGACCCTTTAAAGAACTGATTGGGCCCACGAGTGATTTACGCATGTCCTTCCATCTCTATTTATAGGCCTCTTTGTAGTTGGGCTGAATTTGACCTGTCCCTGTAATAATATCTTCCCAAACAGAGAGACAGTTACACCCCATAACCTCTCCCCCTGAAGCCCTCTTTCAAGGGTCTTTTTATAGGGCCAGGAGCCAAGGACACCCCTGGTCTCAGGCCAGTCACAGACCTGGGGTCAGCTCCTGATGGGCGGCAGGGAAGACCCGACCCATGGGGACCTCCCATGAACCATAGAGGGGGTTGACAAGGCAGGACATGAGGGCCCAACTGGCCCCTGGTACTGGCAGGGGGTCCACACCATCGCCATGGTGATGGTTTCCACCCCGGTGTGTTTACTGTCAAGAGGTCGGCCTCGGGACTCCAGAGTTAACAAAGGCTGACATTGTCAGGGTAGCACTGGGTATATTAGCCAGATGACCTGTATACCTACAGGCTGTATAGATGAGCTTTTATGAGATAAAAGGAGTTGTGTTTGTGCAGACTTGTTTTGACTCTGAGTCATTACTGTCTCACATCTGGCTCCGTTCCAGATGTCAGATCTACTGTACGTCAGAGGTTTCCAAGCTTTCTTGTCAGATGTTCCCACACAGCCCTGTGAGAAGTCGGCCGACTCCTCCGCTACCATTTATTTCTGCTGTTCAGCCATAACCTTCAGGCAGCGATACAATGTAAGGAAGTACGTTTACCCAAGTACAATTATGAGGTACATGTACTTTACTTGAGTCTTTACATTTTCTGTTACTTTATACTCCAAAGCAGCACATATTTAAAATATTTTGTCTGCAATCACATTTTTTTTAAAACTCATGATTCCAATAATCAAACAAAAAGCTAAATAACCGATCAGCTCATCGGTCAACGCATAGTATACATTAAATACATACATGTAAATATAAGTATAACTAACTTTTACTTGTACTTTTGATACTTAGGATTATTTATTTCCAGAAAATTACTTTTGATACTTAAGTACATTTAATACCAAACATGTTTCTCAAGTACTTTTTGATGTTTATTTCATATTTTAACCTGATAGATTTATGTTTTTTTAACTTCTGATGTGTTTATGCATTCCTACTTTAGCAAACAATTTTACCTATTTATGCATTTACTTTAACCTTATTATTTCAACTATTTAATCATTAATAGTTGAAAACTAAAATTAGCAACAGGTTGTGAATAAATAGCAGTTGTGACATTATGATGTCTACGTATGTTTGGTGTTGTGGAGATATCTACTGAAGTTAGCACGCTGAACTGCTAGCCCCGATCCATCCCAGTCCAAAGCTCCTGCGCTAGCGGTGTAAACACTAATACTCCCAGTCCGAACCGCTTACTGCACGGCTAACTGAGCTAACTAGCTATGGGCAGCTACAGTTAGTGGTTACTCTGGTGATATGCTGCCCCCCATTTGTTTTGAATATAGTTTAATAATAAGTTTGACAAGTTGCCAGTTCTTACATATTGCACCTTTTAAGCCAAGAAACCTAGTAATATTTGTATCTAATATTTGATCTGTTTAATCCTTAAGTCAACTTTTAGATCAATATTTCAACCATTTGTCATTTTATCAATCTTTTTAGCCATTTATCCATCACTTGTAGCTGTAGCTCTCCTCGTCTGGTTTAAAGCTTTCATGCACTCTCAACATGTGTTCTTCAGGAACTGTAATTTAATTTTCTTTTTTCAAAGTTGTGCTGTTACACAAGCTTTCTTCGAGCCCCCAAGCAACGCAGAGATGTGGGTTGTAAGTATCCCTGGTTGGCAATCACTGGTTCATCTTTAGCTGGGACAGTGAGTTTGATGTGGACACTTTGGGAGTGTTCTTGCGCAGGATGTGAGCGCGATAAAGTGGCCTTTGAATGATGAGTAATCCCTTAGTCATCACGGCCTCTTCTGGAGCAATTTCCTCTTTTATTAACCTTGATGGGAAGCGAGGTATCAAGGGAGAAAGTTTCACAGCACCATCAGCAAACAGGCTGATCAAAGTGTTTGCAGTCTTTGTACTGTACTTTTTGAATCTCCGTCCACTGAGACAACAAGGACACACAGACGACTACTGTCTCCCTTTCAAGGAATATAGCCAGTCCTCTTGTACAGAGGGCCTCCTGTGGTGGCTCATTTGAACACTAAAGACCTATTGACTCTGTTCTGTGAACACTTTATTAACACAACTGCCTGCAGCTAGTCCAGTGCGAATAAAGAAAAATGTCCACTACAGTGTGCATCCAAACGACTCCTCTCAGTCTGACCAGTGAATGGATGTACACTGAATGTCTGATGGGCTCCATGTTATCCATGCCTACACACAGCAGAGAGCTGTGCAGTCAGAGAGGAGCATTTCTTCTGTTGCTTAAATGATATGATAACATCCATCAGAGATGTGAACAGATGTTTTGGTTTTTTCTATCTGGTGCGCATTGCATGGAGCATGTGCCCTTATATTGCCACTGGTAGGAGCTGTGGAGTGATACCAGCACTGTGATTTGATTTCCTATTGCAACATGTTGTATCTGAATGACATCTGTGGGTATTTAAAAGTAGTTAAAAACACTGTCCCGCTTCAGTCTTTGAATCCTGCAGGAGGAGACACATCTGTCTCTATCCAAAAAGCGCCTTAAGAGGATTAAAAATCATACTTTCATTATTCTACTGGGCTAAAAAAGAAAAAAAAAGAAAAAGAAAATCATATGAGGATATGAACGTGCTATTTGATACACGCCGGTGCATGCATTGTGCATCCCCAGGACTCCAGCGGATTAATCTGAGAAACTATGCGGGTCTTGAAAGGAAAAGATCCCTGCGTCTTTAAAGTTTATGTAGCAACAGAGGGATTGTAGCGATAATGCTATTGGGGCGGCAGATCAGTTACTTGTGACGCTCCGAAGCCTCGGGGAGTTGGCTCAAGATTGCTTGTCTTTGATAAGGTCCTCACTATGTAGCTGCAACTTCACGATCTGGAGAAAAGCTTGGCAAAACGTGGCAAAAAATAAAAAAACGAGCAGCCTTTAAAACACCTCTCATTCAGAGTGGCTGCATCGCATCCGGGAAGCTCCGTCACTTGTTTTTTTTTTATTTATTTTTTTTCGGAGGCGTCAAGCTGCAATTGTTTTTTATGCAGCTGTCGGGACCCGGCAGTCGGTTCCTCACTTTGAAGTGCGCTGCTCCAGCCTGTCGGCTCACTCGGTGTTGGAGTCGCCTGCAGGAGAGACCTACCGTGCGGCATGGCAGCCTGAAACCGTAAGGGAGGAGGAAAGGAGGAGGGAGGAAAGCGGTCTTTTTTTTTTCTTCTTCCCCCCTCTCTCTCTCTCTCGAGTGCATTTTTCTCTCCGCGAACCGACTCAAACCTGAACGGGACTGTATGTGGACGCGAGTAGCTGTGGATTATATGTTTTTTTTTTGCTTGCGTGTTGGATACACCGGAGTTTAATTTGAGGAGAGAACTCGTGGATCGATGGTAAGTTTACAGGAGAGTGTTGCCTCCTCAAACCGGCCCCCCCACTGGAGCTGCCCTTTGATGTGCTGTTGACTCGCCTTTGAAGTAATGTTCCGGGCGCAAACGAGCCGCTTTTTCTTCCGTTTTAAAGAGCAAAAAGAATAATTAAGGAATTAAAAAAAAAAAAAAAAAACGACAAAAACAACGCGTCGAGTCGTTTCTGTGTCGCTCACTTCGTTTTCGACATTTGTGCGGTTTCGCGTTTAAAAGTTAAGAGTAGAAAAATCTCTCAGAAGTAGTGCGAGCTTTCTTTTTCTGGAATTCCTCCTCCTCCCCCCCCCCTAACAGATCTGAGACTTTGGTGTACTTTGGGACTGGATGTTTTAAAGAGGGCTCGTTTAGTCGCCTTTTAAATGCGACATTAAAGAAACTTAAAAGACTGTAGTAGATGAGTGTGATTTTAAAGTTAACCCATGTTGTCAGTGTTTGGGTTTTGCTTTTTTGGAGGGGAGTTCTCCAACACTTGAGCAGCGTGTCAGTGATCCAAAGTGACATCTGTAATGTTGCACATCAGCCCGCTGATGCATCTGTAACAAACTGCTGCGCTCATGGAAGAACAGATATCTGGATGTTAAAGCTCCACCAGTAGTACACAGCAGCAGCAGCAGCAGCAGTGAGTGATTGAACTCTATTAACTATGTTGGTCACGTTTTTCGATCTTCTCCCAGTTTGTCCCACCACATCAGTGTCCTACAGGTACTCACGGGCAGGCTCAGTTTGACGTGATTTAGCAGCTTGTGATGAGATGTAGAGGAGGAGGGGGGTGTCGGGGATGGCAGAGAGGACATGTGCTTGCATTCTGCAGCGAGCAGCCCTGACATCAGGCGTGATGGATCAGGAAGCGCTAATAAAGCCGTGTCCGTGCGTAAAGCTCCGGCATTTTGAAGGATTAATGACTTATTAATGGTGCTGAGGTCGTCACCCCGCTTGACATATAGCCTACGTGTGATTGCTTCTCGGAAAGGCAGATGATGTAGATTCAGCTCAGGTGGGTGCATGTGCGAAATCACTGATTAAATTCGTGTTAATTTGCGTCCCAGCCAGTAGCGCCTCGGTAGAAATCCCATTCCAGGTTTGAGATATGAAGAAATGCTGTTTATGTAATGCTGCTGCAGCGTTTTCTCACATTTTTTTTTCCTGTGATCCAGCCTGTCTTCTTCTGTAAAAGTCAGTGAGGGTCTGAGAAGACTCTTACTGCGTCTCTCCCTCTTTGAAGTTGGGGCGGATCTGGTTTTGATTAGATCAATACTTTGTGTTTCAGAGAGAAGACGGGCAGCCGGAGAGAAGCTCCCCCGCTGACATAAGAGAGTGAGGAGATTACAGTAGAGGCTCAGAGGAGGCGAACAACACACAGGCTCTATCCTGCTGCCTTCAGAGCCATGAGCCGGGCGCTTATGGACCATATCGCCAGTAGTTTCAGAGAAGATGCTCCTCGACCCCCGGTGCCGGGGGAGGAGGGCGAGGCGCCCTGCTACCCCGGCAAACTCGCAATGATGAAACCTCTGGAGCCCCCCAAATCGGTTGTGCTCGGCTCTCCGGGCTCCTCGGCGAGGAGGAACGAGGATGGTCTTGGGGAGCCAGAGGGGAGTGCCTCCCCGGATTCACCGCTCTCCCGGTGGACAAAGTCTTTGCACTCTCTCCTCGGGGACCAGGACGGTGCTCTTCTTTTCAGGACATTCCTGGAGCGGGAGAAATGTGTCGATACTTTAGACTTCTGGTTCGCCTGCAATGGCTTCAGGCAAATGGACCTCAAGGATACCAAAACGCAGAGAGTCGCCAAAGCAATTTACAAGCGCTACATCGAGAACAACAGCATTGTCGCCAAACAGCTCAAGCCCGCGACTAAAACCTTCATACGGGATAATATCAAGAAGCAGCACATAGACTCTGCCATGTTCGACCAGGCGCAGACCGAGATCCAGACCAACATGGAGGAGAACGCGTACCAGATGTTCCTGACCTCTGACATTTACCTCGAGTACGTGAGGACTGGCGGAGAAAACCCGAATCACGTCAACTCGAACGGGTTGGGCGACCTGAAAGTCGTATGTGGATACCTTCCCACGCTCAACGAAGAGGAGGAGTGGAGTTGTGATTTCAAAGCCAAAGCGCTGGTTGGACTGACGGCGAAGGCGCAGAGGGCCACCGTGTCCATGAGGGCGATGGAGGTGATGGAAAGAGGATACAGGTATGGCTGCAGCACCTTTTTTAATACACCCAGAATGCTTTACATATCTATTAATCCACATCAGAGGCAGCTGGAAAGTCGTGCGTAAAAGCGCAACACGTGTGTTCTCTCCAAATCAGTTCAGGGTTTCTTAAAGTTTGTAGAAAGCTCAGTCTGTCTCTCACTCCCTGGCTCTCTGGCCCCTCTCACCATCTCCAGCAGCAGCAGCAGCAGCAGCCCTCTGCTGGCGCTCGCCTGGATTTCCGGGGCTTTGAAATAGTTCAGCAGAATGAGGGATCGTCTTCCACGGGAAAAGTTCACAGAGCACGGCTGGCTCTGGCCCCAGCCAGCAAATAATAGATGATGACATTGCTATGCTATGCCTCCTCCTGTAACCACACTGTCCTCAAGCCTTGGGCGGAGAAATTAATCTATAGCAGATCTATAGATGGCTCTTTTTGAATGGGATATTCTGAAGCCTCTTTTGGATGCTGTTCCACCTGCTCCTGTCCATTTTAAGAGTAGATATCCCGAACAAATATATGCTTTTCTTTAGGAGTAGGTGTATATAAAAACATCTGTGCCGACAGTGGAAGTTGCACAAAGATCTTAACTTTAACATCGAGTATGACAGGCTTAGCAAACTGACAGCTACCTGCTCTGGACAACATGGATTGACAGCTTAGTTGTGGGAACTCTTCCCGTAGTGAGAGAGTCTAGTGAAGCACCGGTGCCTTTCTCTCCCCTCCCATTGTCACCTTACAGATTCAAAACATGTGGAACCCATTTCTCCCTCTTCCGCTTCCCCCTGCTCACCTCCTCTCATCTGACTTTCTCTTTTTTTCTCTTTTTTTTTTTTTTAAAAACAAACCCCTTGAACAACGGCAGCAGCTACAGTACAGAATCAACACCCTCCCACCCCAACCCCTCTCACTCTCTTCTTCCCTCTTTTCTTGTTTGCGTCAATTCTCCTCTGATTCCCCCCCACCCTCTCCCTGCCTTTCTCCACTTTTATCTTTTTTTCCTTTTGAAATCTCAGGGATGGGGACTACGAGGCAGGCTTTTGGAGCGAAAGTGAGGGGAAAGAGAGCGGAAAGGAAGGACAGAGAGAGAGAGAGAGAAGGGGAGAGGAAAGGGGGGTGCACCTCATGAAAGAAAGGGAGGGAGGAGAAAGGATAAATTAGGGGGTGAGAGAGAGGCAGGGAGGGAAGAATGCAAGGCCAGCTGTGTTAAATACCTGACTCTTTGCAAGCTCCTCTGAAGGTCAGCCTGAAGTTGGGGGGGCCTACAGCTTTAGTCCTGCTGGGTCTCTCCCTCCTCATGAAGACCCCCCCCTTTTTTTTCTCCTCTACCCTTTCTTTCCTTCTCTGACACACTCTCATGCTTCCGCTCTATACTGTGTTTTTTCTTTTTCTTTCGGTCACTCCCCCCCTTCTCTCCTCCTCCTGTACCATGGCAAGAATGCATGCACAGCGGGAGATGAATGCTAAGGAAAGAGTGAGTGTGAATGTGAGAAATGGAAAGAGAAATTGTAGGCTATTTTAGAAAGGCATACATGGGGCATAAAGAGAAAATCACAGCTTTCCCAACGCAGATGAACTTATATTTGAGAGGGAGGAGGTTGCCAGGCTCCAGAGTAGCCGGTCACATTCATTCATGACCGGGTTTAGCAGTTATTGGAGCCAACAAAGTCATGTTCACACATTTAATCACTTTATGTGTCAATAAATCCTTAACATAAGTGAAACAAACTCACCTGATTACTCACAAATAAGACATTTAAATGTCACCAACCTGTTGGATACTGTTACATGAGTATTGATCTGATTTCTGTTGTTATACCCTCCCCAGATCATACAAGAGAGGAGACTCATTCAGCCCCTGCCATGCGGGCTCTTTCGCCCCCGTCAGCAGCACCAATGACAGCGAGGTGTCCAGTGACGCCTTGACCGACGATGCCATGTCCATGACTGACAGCAGCGTGTAAGTGAATATTAACCAAACATGCCAGTGTGTGTATGTGAGAATGTCAGCACATGATGGGGGTTTCAGGAATGTGAAATGAGGTGCTGTGAAAAATTTTAAAAAAGATTAGGTGACACTTTCCCTCAGCTAGACTGGAAGAGTGGTTTGCTGTAGTTGAAACACTTGAAGATACACTGGAGCAGACAGGATGTGGCATGGGCCAACGCCAAGCCCTATCCTACTGTTTTTGTTTTTAACATTATACTGTTAATACAGAGAGACTTTGGTTGGGCTGCAACTAAGGATTAATCTGTCTGTCATGTCCTTGATTTATTGAATAGTGATTTGATGAAAAGTGTCAGAAAATTGTGAAAAATGTCAATCAGTGTTTCCCAAAGCACAAGACAACGTCCTCAAATATCTTGTTTGGACCACAACCCAACTATGACTGACCGATATATCAGTAGGCTGATATTATCAGCCGGTATTGGCCTACATCAGATATCAGAACTGGCGTTTATGTTGTGTGATGTGCGCTGATATGAAAACTTTGATGCAGAAAAAATGCTTGGGATGATTTTCTGATAAAGTTTACTGATTCAGTGCACTGGTGTCATTTTAGACAATAAAGTTTGTTGTCATACTGTAAAATATCCTGCCTCTGTTGCATATCTTTGTGTTTGATAACCACATTTGATGGATATATCGATATCGGTTCCAAAAAAATCAAGTGTTGTTTGGGCTTTAGTTGTAGCTCTGGACCTTGTCAGTGAGTATTGAGGTTTTACATTTAGTGCTTCAGTTGACATGGACACTGCTGGAAGATTGTTTCACATGTGGTGTAGGGCTGAAACCAATGGTTAGTTTCATTATCAACCATTCAGCTTATTACTTTTCTGATAAACTCATGAATTATTTGCTTTATAAAATGTTGGAAAATTGTGAAACATCTCGACCTCTTCGAGCCAATGATAACTTGTTTTGTCTTTTTGATTGCTTTGATCAAAACTGTTGATTAACCTGCTGTGGATTGGCTAATCAGGAACTGACTAATCATTTCATCACAAATATAGTAAGTTATGTCTCATCAACATGTGGTTTGTGCTTATCTGCGTACGTGCCTAGGGCCTCGTTTGGTTGAAGGATTACTTGGCGTAATCACGCGTCTCTCAAGTGACAAGGTGCTATGAAGTCATTGCATGGTGCACAGCTAAAGGCCAAGAGCACTCGGGTCAGCCGGTTTTTGGACAGAAAGCAGAAAAACCTTGGTGCGAGTACTTCTTTACCTCATCTCACATGGGAGGCGTGAAGGCCTACATGGATGATGTCACTGAAGCAGCAAGGTTCTCCATGACCAAGCTAAAGATACTTACAGACTGAGACACTGATGTGCAGTGCAACCAGTGGGCTGGGCTACACATTAATATGGCAGCTATAAAGAGTTTTTTTTTACAACGGGGAGTCCTCTGCTCTGGCATATCTCTAGACAGCCCTGCTTCAAAGAGACCGGGGCCCATATAGTCCTGTTCTGCTGTACTTTGCCCAGTGCAGTGACAGAGCCCTGGACACAGGGACACAACCCCCCTTCAATTCCTGCCTGCTTTGGCCTTGATCAGAATATCTGCCTCTCTCTTTAGGTCAGTTGAAAGGACCCATAAACATTTGAATCTCATTTACAGATAAAGAAAAGAATAGAAAAGGGAAAAAGCAATGGGGGAGGAGGCGGCTGGGTGGGAAGAGAAAGAGAGTGGTGGAGGGGGGATTTTTGCTTATATCTTATTTATGGATTTGCTTGGACGCTGGGGAATGCAGCTGCGCAGACTTCAAACATTACCTTATCTTACAAACCAGCCTTTTGATGTGCGGAGATCAGAGGCTGGCTGCGGCAGCGCTTGCCAAATGAAGATTGGGAGGAGGGGGGGTGGGGTGCTTATGCGCATGACTGTGGCATTTCAAAGCAAAAGTGGAAAAGTGCTCCTCAGTTAGGCTAGGTCACCAGGAAACTGCTGTTTAGCATGGAGAAAAGACACTGTTTTACACTGTCAAGTGCTTCAGTTTGAAGCTCGAGCTTTGCTGTTTGTTGTTTGATTTAATTTTTTGAGCCAGTCAGCCGTTCAGTCCCTCAGATAGATTTAACCAGGTTAGCTACACCCTTGGGTCCTGTCCTGCAGTAACTCTTTGAATAAGTATAATGAGCAGCTAATGCTAACAGTGTCCTCAGTACAACATTAAAGTCAGTAGGGGAATGCTAATGCTGACACTACTTCTGGCCAGTAGAGCAGAGCACTAAGTGACTGCAGTGCATGTTCGTGTGCAAGTGACTGCAGAGCATGTTCGTGTGCGTGTGCGTGCGTGTGTGTGCGTGTGTGTGTGTGTGTGTGTGTGTGTGTGTGTGTGTGTGTGTGTGTGTGTGTGTGTGTGTGTGTGTGTGTGTGTGTGTGTGTGTGTGTGTGTCGTTGAAAGGAAGTGGCCAGCAGCGTTCCCAGTGCTGCGCTGGAGCCGGAGCTGAATATGAGTGTCATTTCTAGGGCAAACAAAACCTTCTTCCACCTCACTCAGAGCCATGTAACCTGGTGTGCTCCGACACATGAACAAGACTGGTGAAACGCTGCCATGACTTGCGTCTGAGTGTCTCTTTTGTTCCCAAATTGAGTCTAAAAGATGAAAAACAAAATTGATGATAGGATTAATAAATTAGATTTATTCTTGCCTGGACTGCGTTTGATCTACGCAGTTGGCTAACAAGCTCCTTCCTGAATGGCTGTTTGGTCTTAAATGATTCATCTGATTGGGTAATTGACCTTTGTGATCTCTCTGCACACCCCTAGAGATGGCATCCCTCCGTACAAACTGGGCTCCAAGAAACATCTACAGAGAGAGATGCAGCGTAACATGAGGATGAACAGCCAAGTCTCTCTGCCTGCTTTCCCTGTAAGTGTATACACACACACACACACACACACACACACACACACGCTCTGAAGTCTTTTTGAACCTGGGTCCCACAGTGTAATTTCCATACCACCCTCTGTTCCGGGTCTCTCTTGGTTCTATGAATAGTACCGCACAAACTGTATTCGGCATTCTCAATTCAACAACACCAGCAAAGATCTGAAGAGTAACGTCAAAGATCCAGCCTCCCACTCTCAGACACACACACACACACACACACACTCACACAGTTGCACATAAGCGCACATGCACACATACAAACATGAGCCCCCTCGCTACCTTTGGTGTCACCTACACCCCCATTAGGGTTCCTTGAAGTCTGCGGGAGACGGGGAGGTCTCTAAGCTGTTTATCGCCGCAGCGCTCGGAACACACCAGGGTTTTTCTTCCCTACCGATGCTGTAAATATGGAGAATAGAGAGAGATGAGGAAGATCTCTGCCGCTTTATCCCGAGGGCTCTGAAATCAGCCCGGTTCCCAACAAAAACACAAAGATACTCAGACACATTCACACGCACATGCACGCACACGCAGTGCTTTGATCCAAGGATGAATGGAGAAAATGCACAGGGAAGTGACAACTTCCAACAGAGCTGGCCCCCTTTTTTTCCCTTGCAGCCCCCCACCCCACCCTACCCCCTTTACATACATATGAACACACACACTCAGCCAGCCCCCCTCCCCTAAAAGTGAGGGATCTTGGGGAAGAGTTTGAGCATGTCATGTGAGCTCTCAGTGGGTCAGAGGGGAGCTGGTAGCTTAAGGCTTTAGAGAGGCGAACTCCAGGTTGAGAGAAGAACAGGAAAAGAAGTCAGGGGAACATCTTGCAAAAGTAGTAGTAGTAACAGAAGCAGCTTGTTAAAATAAACTCAATGTAACCCCCTTTTTTTTTTCAACATTATGAGACATGCAGCAAGTGTTACTTGTATGAGGAAAAGATCCACAGATTGGTTCTTGCCACTCTTCTCTCACTGTCCTGCTTTTGCTTTATTTTCGCTTTTATTCTTGTTTTTGTTTCCCGTCTGATTTTTGGCAATGGCTGCCATTCCCATGGTGCACCAGCCCTAGGCTCCATCAGACAGCGCCTCTTTTACTCACTCTTTTCTCCCCTTCATCCCGACTACAAAGGAATGGGAGAAACAAAAAAGAAAAAGAAAAATCAAGAAAGCCCCAGTGCAAAAATGCAAATAATTTAAGATGTGTGCGACACACACACACAGATTCTCATACTGTAACTATACTGTACCTCAAAGGTGCCCAGTGTGACAAGGGGGGGAATAAATTACCGCAACCTGTCTGATCTCCCACCCTTTTTGGGCCCTTTATCTCTTTCCTCCAATCCTTCCCTCTCTTCATTTTCTCTTTCTTTGCCCTCCTGCGAGCACACATCTCTGCATCTCAACTTCTCCCTATTTTTTTAATCCCTCGTCCTTTCCTCCCTGGAGTTCTCTTCCACCCCCTGTCGATATGTGGCTTTTATTCGAAGATGTAAAGCCACTGCTTCCCATCCATCTATCCCTCCATCCCTCCCTCCACCATCCTATTCTCCCCCCACTGAGTGTTTGATATTTGACGAGGAAGCCTTTGAAGTGAGCTGACTTTAAAGAGGCCTGCTGATGATGACAGGGGGAACCAGCCGAGGCCTAGCCCAGCATGACCATACACCAAGCCTGCCACCCCTTGGAACAACCCCGTAGCCCTGGGTGCCTATGAGAGTGCCCTGATCAGTGCCACCAGTGGTGGAGCAGGCGCTGGTAGAGGACAGTGCATGAATGTAGACAGATGAGGGGAAAGGAGTATCTTTGTAGATGTTGCGGAGGGCTGGGGCTTGGTCACGGAGGGATGACAATGGCTAATTTATCGCCTTCTCCTCAAAGCGTACTCGCCGTCCTCCCAAGGAGATGGTCCCAATGGAGCCAGCAGAGTTTGCAGCCCAGCTCATCTCCCGCCTGGAGAGCCTGAAGAGAAAACAGGACACCATCAACTCTCTGGAGGAGAGGCTGCAGCAGATTCAGGAGGTTTGTGTGAGATTTCTTCTTACTATAAAGGTCAATCATGATTTTATTTTTTTATTTATTGCTCAGTTGATGACTTTGTGTGCTTTGTTACCAGGAGGAGGAGCGAGAAGACACAGAGATTGTGGTCAGTGCTCCCCAGCTCTCTCCCCATCCCTTGACCCTACTCCCTGGCTCCTCCGATGAGGACCCCCAGGCGATCCTGGACGATCACCTCTCTCGTGTCCTGAAGACCCCCGGCTGCCAATCCCCCGCTGTTGTCCGCCACTCACCTCGCTCCACCTCCCCAGACCACAAGCCCTTCACACGGGCAGGCTTCGGGATGAAGGCCCTGGTGTCCAGTCCTGACCAAGGGGCCATCACTCTGGCCTTGGGCCCCAGCAGGACCCTTGTGAGCAGGCAGAGCACAAAACACATCCACCACCACTACATCCACCATCACGCCAGTCCCAAAACCAAGGAGCAGATTGAAAGGGAGGCAGCCCTCAGGGTGCACGGCATGTGCTCCAGCAGTGGCGAGTGCCAGCCCTGCCAGCCTTACCAGCGCAGCCGCAGCCTGGGCAGAGAGATGTGTGGGGCCACCTCAGCAGACAGCAGTGCGGGGTCAGTTCCAAGCTCTTCTTTGATTTCATGTCCCGGTAATCTCCTGTTTTCTCATTTCGATTGTATAAAAATCAACATTGCTAACACTCTCTCTTTCTTCCAGGCGTTCCAGCTCTCTGTCCAGGCGTGTGTGTCGCTCAGGGGCTGAGGATGGAGTTGCAGAGAGGTGTATGGAGGACGGTGGGCCCGTACAGCTGCCCAGCGACACGACAGACCCCACCCAGAACGTGCTGCAGTGGATCCTGGAAAGTAAACGTCAAGGCAGGCACAAGTCTCATAGGTGAGCAGGAATGCTTTGGTTTTACACGAGTTTTATTTTTAGTCCAAAATGTTTTAATTTATGTGCCACCATTGCATGTTGTTAAAGCATGTCGTCTCATTTTTTCTCTCCCTCACAGTAACCAGAGCACCAAGAAATCCTTTGGAGGCTCCTCTACCCAGACGCACACGTGGGGTGGTGGTGGAAGCTGTGGCCACCTACGTAGCCACCAGCCAGCCCAGCCATTCATCCAGGACCCAGCCATGCCTCCCCTGCCCCCTCCCAACACTTTGGCCCAGCTGGAGGAGGCCTGCCGCAGACTGGAGGAGGTCTCCACCAAGACCACCAAGCAAAGGTACACAGAAACGAGAGAGTAGTTGATGAATGTTGCTCTTAGCTTTGTTCAGCTTCCTCAGCTTTTATTGTTGATCCATGTAATAAAGTCTCTGTAATATCTCTTCGCAGGCATTCAATGTCCGGTCTTCAGCAAGAGAAGAGCCACCTAGTGCCTGTCCAGAGTGAGGGCTCCGTCCCTCCGTCTCTAGCCAATCCCAGCCTCCTCACGACCAGTCTGCAATCAGAAGAGTACGATGCCTCTACCATCCTGCCCTCCCTCTCCTCTCCTCCTCTCTGCTCCTCTTCCTCCTCCTCTCAGCCATAGCCTCCACCTTGCAGTGTACTTCTACCCTTTTAACTCTTTCTACTTGACACCTGCACATGTAGGGAGACAGACATGTTGTCATGTGTGCACACACATGCCCACATACAGTCACTGGAAAGAGAAGGTGACCCCCTTTTTTACAGAGCTTATTTTAAGCTTTGTGCACAGATGCCTGGCTCTGCCTCGGTTTGCATGAATCTTGTGTATTTGTGCTGTGTGTGGGGAGTGTGTAGTCACCACCGCACCACCTGACTGAGACATCCCTTTCATATATATGTATCATTTTTATTGGCTGTCCTTCAGTGAGCTGGCAGTCGGCTGGGGCGAGCAGAGCTTAGCAAAGAGAGAGCTCCTCTGAAGTGGGCCTACAAAGCCTTGGACATAGCTGAAGGGGAATTGATAATACTGGGCCCCTTCTCCATGCACACACACACACACACACACACACACACACACACACACACAAACACAACACAAGTACACACTTAGTGATGGCACTGGGTCACACTCTCACTCACTCACTAGTGTTATTCTTCAGTCAGAGTGCTGTTACTGTATTTCTAGTCTAGTACTGTCTTCTGTACACTCTTGCTGGAAGTAGTAGATTGATGGTTAGAGGCTTTTTCTCTGATTTCTCTTCTTCTTCACGAGGATGTCCGCTCATTCTAACGCAGCCTTTTGCTCCGTCTACTTTCAGGATGAAGGAGTGTAAAAAGGCAGTAGGAAGCCACGGGATGTGCAGTGGCGAGACAGTGGTGACGTATTTCTTCTGTGGTGAGGAGATCCCCTACCGGAGAACCATGAAGAGCCACAGTCTCACCCTGGGCCACTTCAAGGAGCAGCTCAGCAAGAAGGGCAACTACAGGTGTGTAAAGATGGAAATCGGACGTGACATTTTGCCATCGGCGCCTCTGTGACATTGCAAATGTCGGCAATAAAACGCTATCAGTTCATTGGCCTTGATGTTTGAGAGCAAGCAATTTATTAGTTGACCGTCTCTTGCCGTATCGACACAAGTCCTCTTGCAGACAGTTTACAGGTTGCAGTTCAAAAGGTGACACCTTTAATAATAACACTTTAAACTTTACCTATAAACAAGTTAAAATACTATGAAACAAAACTACAAAACCCTAAAGTGGCAATCACACATGCAGGAAGTGAAGGAATTGGTAGGAGATGGGTGCTGTAAGGCTCAGAAAAACCTGGTGACATTTAAGAAAACAAGACCGGACTAAAGGAAACTATAAACTGAAGCGGGAACATCTAATGTAAGCAGCTACAGGCTACTTTGAATTGTGCTCAGTGCCTGTGTGACCTCATGTGTTTTCTCCACATTTATTATCTTTATCCATGTCTATGTCTATGCACTGTTATCAGTGTTTGTTTCTAAGTGTGTGTGTGTGTGTGTGTGTGCAGTCAGATTCAGGCCTCTGTACTTTGTGTGTGTGTTGAGGGGGGTGCAATGAAAAGGAAAGGACAAGAGCGAGGGAGGGTGGGTGGTGCGGGGGTTAGTGGAAGAGTTTGAACTGCAGCGATTTGGGTCCCATCTGGTATTGATTTCCATGCTAAGGCACACTTAATACACATGGCTTTGAAGCCCCGGCCCCTTTCATTTCAACCAACAAAGACTCACACAAATGGCCAGCGTGCAAATTCTTCACTGATGCTATCAGGGGCTCCTTTTTTTTCCCTTCCCTGGTGTGTGTGTGTGTGTACATGTGTGCTCGTGTTGAACGCGCACAATGTTTACACATGTTGTAATCATTTTATGGATATTTTTGAAAGGCAGATTGTTAAACGCCAGATTCGCTTGTTTGCTGTACTTCAGGGCCCTGACTGAGGCCGCGCAGCTTCGATGTGTATTTGCGGAGCGAGATTTTACTTTGATTGCTCCTTTCCAGTGGGCATTAAAGGGAAAAGATCAAACATTTATTGTTTAGGCTGCCGTGGCCGACAGGATAAGCATGGGTTGGGTATTGTGTTAATAATTACAGGTATCAAACTGTTTCTCGAGGGGAAAATAAGCACAAGAACTGATTGAAACTTCTTCCTGTCCAGATGTGCGCTGCGTTTTTGGATCGACAAATGTGACAAACACTTAGCTGCGAGTCCTCCACATCTGTCTGTTTGCCCCCACCTCTCCTCTTTTCTCTCTGGCTCGCTGTCTCAGTTCCTGTGTCATACCATCCACATTTTTTGGAAAGAGAGCTGCGCGGCGCTTTAATAGCAGCCAGAGAATGTGTGGAGTTGGGTCATTTCAACATGGCAGCGGTTCAACAAAGAACAGTACTGCTGGGCCCTGCCAGACGATATTGGTGCCAGATGTCAGTGCAAACGGAGAGAGAGAGAAAGAGAGAGAGAGAGAGAAAGAGAGAGAGAGAAGGGGAGAAGGGGGAAAACAGATCTAGCCACATAAAACATGTTCCAGTGGAAATTCAGGCTCTTTCTGTCTCTGTCTGTCTCTCTCAGCAAAAAAGATCAGGGCTCTTTGAAGATTTTTTTTAACAGCAGGACAGCTTGACTTTTTCTTTCTTCTCTCCTTCCTCCTCCAGATAAAAAAGTAGGATACAATTATTGGACATGTCTTTCGCTTTAATGTCCTCTTATTTGTCTTATTTACTCACAGAAGAGGACTCCTGTACTCCTTCCTGTATTTTAAATGTAACTGCTTTTTATCAGTGACCGCTTTCTCGCTAATTGGCGCATGTGCACGCGGGCACCTTTTTGCGAGATTTAAAAGTATTGCATATTCGACTTCGTCAGCCTCCCATCTCATTAAAAACAAATGCTCACAAACATACCCGCATTCCAGCCGCCCCACACATGGAGCAAACCGAGGCATTTTTCCATTACATAGTTAATGAGTGAATTCTGAGACCCCCCCTTCCCTCCTAGCCAATCCACCCCTGCTGGTTTCTCTTCCTCTAAAAATTGAGGATGGGGGGGTTGCATCATTAATGGCCCAGTGAAGTCATGGCTGACGAGAAGCCCCTCCTTACGTCGGCTGCCCTTCCTATAGCACTCAGCGAGAGCTCGTGCTATCAACGGGGGTAAGAAGGAAGGACACGGTGTACTTGCTCTTTCTCCTCCTCCACTTTGTCTCTGTTCTTTTCTTTGTCCTGTAATAATGAAACGGGGATGAGGAGCGAGTGAAAGCCCGTGCATGTGTGTCTTCTAACGTGCGGGTGTGTAGGAGTCAGGGGGGGGGTTGGTGGCGGTAATGACAGGCAGACTTGCAGGCACCCAAAATTTCAGCCTTTGTCAAAGGACCCCTTCATTTGCACGCTGGCCTAATTGGCCCCTGTTAGCCGGGGCAAAACTCACAACAACATGATGGAGAGAAGGACGCGAGGGAGGGATGCAGAGGGCGAGCCTCTTATTTTAGACCCAAGACGTTTTAGCAGCAGGTTGCACCCCACCCTGAGAAGCCAGAGTCTGTAGGCGCAGCAGGCTCGGCTGCTTGTGTACCGAGTGGCTTTTCATGGCCGGCGGAAATGAGGCCTGATGTTTAAAAAGGTCGAACAAAAGAGCTGACAACAAGCTGTTTGACTTTTAGGGTCTTTCTTTTGCCTTTTCTAAGCCTTTATGTATCTTGAAAAAGACTTTATTCGGATGTTAACTCTCTCGCGTCTCTCTCTTGTAGGTACTACTTCAAGAAGGCCAGCGATGAGTTCGAGTGTGGTGCGGTGTTTGAGGAGGTGTCCGACGACGGCTCCTTGCTGCCCACCTACGAGGGCAAGATCCTGGGGAAGGTGGAGAGGATGGACTGAGGACCTGCTTGTGTTGTGGATTACTCTCCGACGGACACTTCACACCTCCATGGATGTACTCTTTTAAGCTAAGACTGAAGGACTGGAGATGTTGTTGAAGGAATGTTGACAAGATGGAAAAAGGAAGGAGGACAAGTTATCGCTATTACAGGACTACCACGTGAACAGCCCGCCTTGAAGTGAAGAAAATAAAAGATTGTGTGTTGCTGGACTGAAACATCTCCGTGTTTCCGGAAGAGAAAACTCTAGAGACTCTAGGTGAATGACCACTCCTCAAAGAAGCGGGGCGGTGGGTTAAAATCTGAGACTGACAGCCTACCTGACCCTGCCGCTAATATGTATATGCAGATATACATGTACATTGCATTGTATCGTGATGCTCGTATTGCTGTGTTAAGATTTCTATTGCTATTTATTGGAAATATCCCTGCCCCAACCCTGTTCTTCTTACATGGACAAGCTGCTTGGAGTTGGAGAAACTTCTCCAATTTTCCACATCCGTGATTTTTTGTTTTTTCTTCCCCCCTCCGTCTGAGCGTCAGTTCTCAAGCAAAAGGAAATGAGTTTTCTATTCATTTTCTGCCCCTCATATTGAACTGTAAACTTCAAAAATACCTCTTCAAAAACTTCACTCCTGTTCCTGGAGATTTAGTGGGACATCTCTGATCTCTTGGCTGGAGAGCTTACTGCTGAAGCTTTGAGAATGGCTCTCTTATCACTTAAAAGTTTGATAATATATTTACTACTGCAGTGCTATTTGTGGCTGTGTCCCCATCTGCTCTGAAGGGCCCTGACTGTACGATGAAAAAGGAGAAAAAATGCTATTAATGTTTAATTCCCAACTCTGGGATTCTGCCCAGCTAGCCTTGATCTGTCGCGTCTTAGTGCCTTTGTTTCAGTGGCGCAGGCATCGCACAAATAGCCTACGTATTTACTAAGAGGAAACTGCCCCGTACAGCTCCTCGAGTCCCCGAAATGTGTTTACACCAATATTAATATTTACCAACAAAAAGCTCTATAATGTGCTCCCCAACGTGCTTACCTATGTGATTGTGTGATTGAGTTGCTTTTGAGTAGGGTTTACTCTGTGTGTATTTGAAGCCTGCACTATGAGCTGCAGATGATAACGATGGTGGTGATATACACTATGTCCATAGTGTTTTAATTGAGTACAGTAGCTGTGCCTACATGGATTCTTGCCGTGTTTTACCCAGTTTTCAGGGTCCTATTACTCCCTTGGTTTTTACAAGGGGCCTTATGTTGAAAAGATATTTTTATGCCTTTTAGTATCCGTTTCATCATGTTTATGTTTTATAATATTTTTCATGGCTTCCTCGGCTCCACACTTGTAAACTGTAAATTATGCGTTCTATAGAGCTCAGTTGAAAAGATGCCTCGGTACTTTAATTATTGTAATTATGAAGAGATGTAGCCTTTATTAAAATGTTCTATTTTTCAAATTAGCAAATGGCTTCCTATGGTTTTGTGTCTGTGTGTGTCTTGTGATGGGGTGTATGGATTTGTCTACCTCTAATTGGGATGTTAGGATGTGTGTGTGTGTGTGTGTGTGTGTGTGTTGTACAAACTTCACCACACACACACACCCCGCTGCGGAGAGTGCAACTCGTTGGATCCAGTGAGAAATCTCCACCAGATTTGCATCTATTATCAGCTCTTAATTTACTCCCTGTTGGAAATTAAAACATGCAGCAGTAATTTGGCCACCAGAGCCTCTGTGTGTTTTAGTGTGAGAAAGAGAGAGGATGTGTATCTATGTGTGTGTGTGTGTGTGTGTGTGTGTGTGTGTGTTAATGAGACATTTTGCAAATATATGCCATAAGTACATTCCAAACCAGATATTTACACAGTTAATCATTTAACTGTGTGTCAGAGTAATTTGGTCTTTAGCTCAGACTCATTTAGGCTGCACACATACTGCTGCATGACTGTAAATTACAGGTAAAGACCATCAGGGAGTCTGAAGAGTAAAACGTTTTGAGATTATATTCTCAAAATCTTTAAAGTATAGGTTGACACATTTTCAAACCTGTCTTAAAACAACAATTAGGTGATCATTTTAACATTAAAACAAGTTTTGTTTTACTGTAGTTTTTAGTAAATGTTACTCAAACACGTGTAAATAATGCATTTGTTTGGGATTATTTTCAGATGTGTGTTAATACACTGGTACATTAGTGAGTAGCAACAATGAGGCTCATTGACATGTTTTTGGACCAAATGCAGGTTCATGGCACAGAGGGATGATCTGGACTGGTGTTGGCTCCACACACTTGTTAAAGGGATCAGTGTCTTTTGGCTTTTATTGGATTTCTTGCCAACAAAGAAAACAAAATTAAATCCATCCATTTTTTGTCAGTCTTTTCCTCTGTGCGGTATCAGCCGAGACCCTTACGCACTTGTGTGAGACATAAAGCCAGGATCACAGTGGACACCAGGCTACATCACATGATACCTTATTGAATTTTAAATATGTAATAGCTTATAGCTTCACACACGTGCACACTGATATCTTCACACGCATTTTGCCGGCTCACATCCCTCGGCCACCCTCTCTCCTTTTAAGTTTCATTGGCTAAGAGTGTTGCTTACGCCGCCTTTCATATTGAAAGGGCATCATGATATTGTTAAAATACCATTTTCAGCCCTTTCATCAGCAAAGGTCAGTGCATACACTTGAAGGCCATCCTTTGGACTCTTTAGAACTAAGAGGCTCTCACTCAGCGCCGCTCCACTGTCAGAAAACCTTGTGAACCGATCTTTGTATAGAGGGCTATTTTAGATGGGGTCATCTTTTTGAAGAGTGCTCTCGGTTTGGTAGACTCTCGACTGCTATTCAAACATGCAGGTGCTTTTTGGGTGGGCATTAAGATTTGAGGGTGGCTTTGGCAAAGAGGAGTTTATTCGTATGACTCACGAGGTTACAGAACATTATTTAGCTGTTTCTGTGCTCACTTTTGTGTTGAAGATCATCAAGGACTCTCTTCACACAAAGCAAAAGCAGTGTACGAAAGGAATAAATATCTTCCCAAGTCTGGTTTCAGTCCTCTGATATGCTGCCCACATTGCTGCTTTTTTTCAGCAAAGAGGTAAAAAAAGAAAACACAAAATAAATCTGACAAAATAAGCTTTTTCCAGAGCTTTAAACCAATCTCATAGTCGTAATCCTTGTACAGTTTGCACAAAACCAGCTGGAAAGGACCCACTAGAAATTTGTTTGGAAAAGGGAAGGCACTTTCAAAAAGTCCTTGGCAGGTGATTGGACGAAATATCTGTCTATCACCATCCATCATGGGCTGACTTCAGACAATTAGATCAACATTAGGAGAGGCCTACCACTACATTAGCCAGCTGGTAAAAGAAACTGAAGTCAATCGGGAGAAGAAAACATCTCCTCCGCCTTCAGCGCCGGAATGCCCATTTGTCAATTAATCAGTTAGTAAGAAAAAAAGAAAATACGTTCCAAACTAATATGGAGTCGATTAAATCATTTCACTGGCGACCGGTCCAGGGTGCATTTTTCAAGCAAAACTTGCCGAACATTAGCCGATTCCAGCTTCTAAATGTAAGAATTTGCTGCTTCTCTTCATCATTTATGATAGTCAATGAAGGCTCTGGGAAGTTGTGATGAGCCTTTTTCACATTTTCTTTTTACATTTTAAAGACTCTTTAACTTGATTAATCAATCATGAAAATAATCATTAGTTGCAGCCCTACATAGTTCGACTGAATGGTTTGATAAAAACCACTGGATGCAGCTGAAAGCTCTGGAAAAAGCTTGCAAATTGACCTTGAGATCATTCCAGAGAAATGCTAAAGCAAGTCAGTCTGATTTGCAAGTTCAGTCAGCACCATAATCACACAGTGGTTTCCAGCTTTATGTCACATCCATACATTCTCACCCTCAGAAGGCACTCGTCTTATACAACACGTACTGACAGCTGTCCGAGCCTCTGACTGTTCACCGCTTTAAGAAATCAGCTGCGGTCGGTAATGAATTGGCACGGCTTTGTGCCAACCTGCCACCTCAGCCCCCTCACGTCCACATCTCTGCTGCCTGCTATTGTTTCCCCCCCGATGATATCCATCGCCTGTTACCTGTCCCGCCCACATGAGGCGAGATCAAAGGCTCTGACTGTGAACAACCGCACACAGGAACAGGAAAACAGGAAGTGGAACCAGGATCACACAGATGCGCTTTGATTGGTGGAGGCAAGGCTTTGACGTCCATAATGCAGTCATTCCTGTGCTAGTTGCTTTCCAAATGGGCTGTTGTGGTACAAAAGACGTGACCTTGACCACCATCAAAGAAAATCCATCACAAAGAAACGGAGATGGCTTTTTCAGAAGTTACAAACTGATTTATGAGGGGTTTTATCACAAAAATAGACACGGCAATATGGATTTAAACAGGTTGAAGGTCCAATTTGTAAGAAAGTTGATTCCCGACTCGTCAAATATGGACTCTTTTGGAATCGACCAACCCGACCTACAATACCATACTAAGCGTCAGTACTTGATGATTTGTGAATATGACGCAGAAATCAACTTTCTTACAAAGTGATCCTTATATGTAGAGTCTAAAACATCAAACCAGAGCACAGCTGAGCGTCTAAGACATGGGAAAAAACTTTGCTCACTGTCCATCACCGCGAACCTCAAACTCATTTAAATACACTCCAATCATTCCACCATAGACGGATATGAGAAAGTGAGACCCCCAATTTTGGGTCCTGAACCCCTTCATTTGGGACCTGGATCAACCATGCGAGTTGTTCCACACAGGCATCGACCCAGACAGCCATGGGACTGTGGTCAACCAGGGGGCCTCGTCTGGAAGCTGGCCAGGCGCCACTGTGGTAGCTGATCCCCCTACCATGTGACCAATCACGTGACCTTACAACGTCTGATATACTGCTCTAACCAATGACAGACTCCCGCGCCTTCTGTATCAACCGATGCCAAATTTGCTGACATGTTTAGATGACAGCTGCCTGGCCAAGACGAACCAGAACGTATCCATCAAAAAGAAATTAACAGGGTTATTATTGTGGAAACACAGACATATAGGCATCACTTGGATATGCATTAAAGGAGAGCGAGGTCGTACAGGATACCATTAGAGATGTCTATAAGCTTGAACAATACATTTGATTGCTCCTGTTTTTAGAAAGACAAACGCCTAATGACCAACATATGTGACCAAAACATTTGAAGGTTGAAACAAATCTTCTTTCCAACAGCATACTGATAGAAACAAGGGCATTATATTTCATGGCAAGAATCTGAAGAGATTATTTATCTCACAAATGCTTTGGGAAACGAAAAGTTTTGACATCGAGGGCCAGAAACCCGATCTGCCGCCGGTGCAGCGCGGCGGTGTCGGGTGCCGCGCTGCTAAAAGGGCACCGAGGATGTGAGGTATGATAGCTGGCCAGGTTGCACCGGGGGATTCTGTGTGCATCCTCCCTGCAGCTGAAGGAAAACCATCTTTTGTAAAAAGAGAGTGAGCGCCATTGTCCTCTCTTTGGTGTTTACGTTTGTCTTGAATTTCACCTACTGCACAGCGCTGCCCCACCAAGCCACAGGATAGGCATTGTTCTGGGCCCGTGCAGGAATGGTAGCCTGCAGTCACCTTCTTGCTGACTGTCGCCATTGTCCCACCACCAACCCCCCAAAACGTCTTTGTTTTTGCTCCCCGCCACAGACAGCTCAGATTGTTGCCTGATGTTGCTTCCTCCTTGTCCCATTGTTTCCACGTCTCCTCTCATGTATGACTTTTCTCCTCCTTGTAGGTCGATGTGTGTGTCGGTGGTTGGAGGGGATGGGAGCGTGGGGTTCTGGGGATGGAGGGGAAGGGGTTAGGGTACACAGAGTGCATGTGAAGTTTTATGGCTAACCACATGTGTTTTTGAATCTTTGAGCTTCCACGTTTTTTTTTTCGTTTTTTTCCCAGGGTTGAGGGGCTGGGGAGAGTGTGTAGCATGAGGACGGGGCGGAGAGCGTGAAGCTGGGGTATGAGAGAGAGAGAATTAAACAACCAGGACTCAGACATGTGGTTCTTGTTTGGGGCGCTGCATGCAGAGATGGTGAGTCTGGCTTTTCTTTGCTCCAACCTGCATCTACAATCTAAACATCCCACTGATTATTAAACAACAAGGATGCTCTCATGCCCCCATCCATAAACACAGCGGGATCTCAAAAAATCAGCTCTTCATTTTCAAATCAGGAAGTCGAAACCCTTCACTGAAGTACGGTCGCACATTCTCACATTACAAATCCATCACATTTCCTTTGTAATATTCTATATCTGCGATGTTTCTCGGTGCTTGTAACTGTGTGGGAGCATATTAGCATGAAGCCTCTGGGCTCAGTGAATTCACTACAGTATGTACTGTAGTAAAGTCATACTGTGAAGCAAGCGAACACCAAACCACAGCCCCCCTTCAGTCTGTTAGATACAAGCAACACCCACCCACAACTCCAAAGCCCTCTGGGTAATGAGCTGTTTTACATGTTCACACACCCCCAAAACACTAAAAGGCCAAGATGCAAGGGCAATGACTTCAAGTAATACATTCTTTTCATAACAAGAAGTGCATTGTAAAGTGTTTTATCAGGATATATCATCTCAGTAATCCTCTATTTTATAGGTTTGTAGTTTCTTTATCAGTTCCTAGGAAGATACCTGGAAGTAATTAAGTAATTGGGAACTGATTATACTGAACATTTAGACAGTGATACACTTGCAGTTAATTAACTATTATGAGTAGCTAATGTATGTTGGACTGATAACAGAAATCTGTCCGATCGGCAACAAAACAGTTCAATACATATGGAGAATTAAAGTTCTATATATCTATATCTATATCTATATCTATATCTATAGTTTAATATAATATCCACAATGACTATAGTCCCCTCAGCTGCATTTTTCATTTCATATATCATCTTCATTCGTTGCTCTTGAGCTACAGACCAATCTCGGAACCCATCGGCTATCGTTGGATCGTTTGCAACTTCGCTGCTGGACTTTGGTTACATTTCGGGCGTCATATGCCATCTAAGGCAGGATTGCAGCCTGGAAATACATCAAAATGTGGAGCAAATCAGCAATTACGATGTAAAGTTAGCTAGTTAGCTGCAGAGACATCAGCAAACTAGGCGTGATTGTTTTATGCTAATTATAAAGAAAATTACCCTTATTCCTAACGCGCTGAAAAACGTCCATTTGGAGCGCTGTGTACAGGAGCCCTAACACTTCGTCCTACGCCTCTATCCCAACAAGATTAGGGACACCCCTAGATGTGAATGTGCAAAAATGGATATGAAACACTGGTTAAGACAGAAGAAGTGTTCATGGAGTTACAATTTTCTCTAATTTTCCTGGACGACAACCTTTTCTTTTGAGCTGTAGAAACCATAAGTACAAACCTGTCTTAATCCTGTATCCAAGGATTATACTACAGCTGAAAAAGATCCGTGCTGGTCGTGTTAATATGAATAATAATAAAGGTCAAAGTCATTACATGATTATCAAGTGGCCTTACACAATCATCAGTGCTGGTTATTTGGCTCTCATTATATCGCAGCTCTACGTCCTCCTGGACTCCCCTTCAGTGATGTAATCACTCCGTCCTCAGACTTTACCTTGTTGGAATGAAAAGAGAAGAAAGGGAGGAAGGAGAAAGAAAAGGAGCCAGGGAGGGAGGTGAGCTGTGAGCTGGAGGTCCTCGCTCCTGCTGGTCTGCCTGGGAAAGGAACGGACCTGGCTTCACATCACACACAGCCCGCATCAGCATACGTGTGAGCATGCATGTGAGCGCATTTGCTTGCAAGGCGGTGCGTGCACTTGTGCGTGACTGGGAGAGCGCACAAAGAGGGGAGAACTGTTTCAAAGCAGAGAATTAGAAAGGATAACAGGGAACGTGTGAGAAGGCAGGGAAAAATCAAGCAGAGGGTGTGTTTGAATAAAAAAACACGTCTTAGATGTGATGAAAGATGAGGAGTGCGACTATGGATGAAGGCTCTACAGGTGCACGAGAGAAGAAGAAGCAAAAAGGGGTTATCGATTACATTTAAAACTGAAACGGTGGGTGAACAAGCCGAACAAAACTTTTCAGGGGCAAAGAGGGCAGGGGGAGTCATCAGAAGTAGGAATGAGGGAGGGGAGGGAGGAGAGGGCTGTGATCCAGATGAAAAGCAAAAAATGCCAAATGTGGAAAAAGAGCTGCAGTGCTTGTGCGTCCCTGGCTGGGCGTGGGTCAGAGCCGGAGTAAACAAACCCACAGCTTAGCAGCACGTTTGATCTGTTCAACTGTGAAACACTGAGTGGAGTAAACAGAAAAATTAGACTGGGTCAGCTACAGAGGAGGGCTGTGGAGGGGTATGTGTGTGTGTGTCTGTGTGTGTGTGTTTGGTAGGGAGGGGGGTAACATACACACCAAAACAAGTTAGCTGTTCCAACCCAAAAGCAAACGGACGAGGCTTCTCACCCTGCTCCCTGATGACCACTTTTCAACACCTCAAACTCAGCCTGTCGTCTCTTATTTGGAGTTTCAATGAAATACGGCGCCGTCCAACCTTCTGAGTTAGACAAGGAAGTTATTCTACCAGGGGAATGGACGGATTCCTGTAAATATATATATATATATATATCTCCTATAATCTGTTTATGGGGACTGTCCTCACCAGAAAAACAACATTATTTGCTCATTTTGTAACATCTTACAATACTTAGGGCCAGACGCACTAAACCAATGTTTGGGCCAACAAGTGGTGATGAAAGCTGCCAAAAAGCCAAAAGGCTGCACTTGAACCAGTGGCGTGTTTGAGGAGCAGGGTCAAAAAACATTAATAAAGCACCACCAGCGCTCAGTATCATATCATGCCTACCATCTACCATAGGGGCATCGTTGCAGCTTTGGGAAGAGCCCCGACAGCCAACTACGTGAGAGGAAACACTCCATACCACCACTTAGCAGTATAGTCTGTATTTGTCATTCAAAAGGGAAACTGAAAGATTGTGGTCTTGTTATAAAAACGCAGTATTTTTCACACTGCTCTTGCTCTTGCTAATACCGCTCAAGGCATTCTGTACGTCTGATAAAAAGTTGCAAATGACACTTGGCGGAGGCAAAGAATAAGGAGAAGCCGCGCTAAATGGGTGAAATCATGGATATTACAGCGACAGGCTCAAGGGTTTTTCTTTTTCTGTCACTCCTCTGGTGCTCTGATTGAACAGCCAATCACAGTGAACTTTTGGCTCCGTGCTGACCCCGTCTGCCTGGTACTTCAGGACTCTTAAGGAGGAGATCAAGGTGAATGGATCATACTAAGATTTTAGGATGTCACATCAAACAGTAAGGTGTGGGAAGGTAAGACAGCAGGCTTTTTCATTTTGAACACCAAGCTATGCATTTACATCTCATCCAGCCTGTGGTCTCATCTCCTGTCATCAGTCAACTTTGGGCTCCTTTGTGCGGAAAGATAAAATCATTTCATAACAGTTTTAAGCTTTATTTAGACCAGAAAGTGGCACTGTGAGATTCATTTACCCTTCTAAAGCAGACGGTGCTGAAAGCTTGATGACATAGTGGCTACTCACATGGCTAGCAGCTGAGTCTAAAGATGCATTTTTACTGACCGCTCTCTCTTGAATGGCAGCAATCCATGCTGCATCTCTACTGTGGAGCAGCTACTATTCCAGCAGCGTTATAGAAAATCAGACGAGGCAACAGGTAGATCTTTTTTACCATTCGCCAGAAACCACAACTTCATTTTCAGTATGACAAATAGGTCAGCAATGCCTGCAAATCATTATCATGTTGAATGTAGTAGTGTTGTTGTTTCCTTCTGGAAAAGGGCATCATGTTACGGATACGAAACAACAGAGCAGTACCTCCAGTAGTCATGGGGGGGCGGTGTAGCAGTGTCACCAATAGTACAAGACGAGACATGACCACAGGACAAGTTTTAAAAATGGCGGCACTTTTTGAAACGGTATCATCTGTACTAATCTGGATTATGTTACTTCACCGGCACAGAGACAAACAGTTGCTACAGAACAGCTGGGAGGAGAATGGACCGCTGCGAAGTACAAGCGGAGGTCCGTGTGAGACTCTGAGCGGCACCCTCTAGTGGTTGCATTGCATAACATCCATGCCAACGTGAAGGACACATGGAGGTATGAGGGCAGTGATGGCTATATCGTTTGAAATGGACATATCTATTTTCGTACGTAAAGGGAGCATATATGAGTCTTTAGGTGCGTGACGAATCAGAACAGACATGTTGTGGCGTAGGTGTCTGTGTCATCGTTTCCAAATGTCTGCTTGTCCGCATTAAAACGCAATCCCGGAACAAAATTAACAGCAGTTTGGTTAGGTCTAGGAAAAAGATTGTTGACATTCGGTTTCACACAGGACACCAACCAAAGGGTGAAGGTCAACCCCTACCTCCACTCCTCTTGTGACTCTGTATGCTACATCGGGTCGACCAGTTGCTCCGATCGTCTCGTATTGCTCACATTGCCGCGTGAGATGTGACAAAACGTTGGTGTTTGACGCCCTGGGTTGAGTCTGCGCTGCATCTTTGAATAATGAAGCCAGTGGTGCACAGAAGAAATCCTTCATTATCACATTTGTTAAATGTTCTGTGAGGATATTTTCTTGTGACGCTTTGGTATCACGACTATTTTCACAATAATTTAAACGTGATACCCTCAAGATTAAAGCTGATGTGCAAAACCTGTGAAGGCATAATGCTCCATTTATCAGCCGGCTGACACTGAACATCAGAGGCACGGCGTTACTTTGGTGGACCTTGGCTACCTTTGAACACTCGTTACTTGGCTGAAAAAGAAGCACGTCAGGCGGAAGAATCTTAACGACACGCCTTTGCCTGTTTTTCCAGCCTTGAAGAAGTTAAAATTAGTCTTTTAAAAGGCAGAATTCAAAGCTGGGAGCATGAAAGGGGTGGCAGAATGAAATGTCGGCACTGCAGTGTTAAAAGGGAGATGGGAGATGAGAGATCCTAGTGTCTGACTTTGGTGTGACTTCAAAAGGCTGTGTTTAAAGCGGCAGGCCTTAATGCTGGCCTGATAGCAGAACTGTCATGTCTGTGTGACCTCCCACAGCTGGCCAGCCAGGAACACAGGGCTCATGCCGAGTGTGAGTGTGTGTGTTTGGTGATTTCTTGATGTGTGCGTTTGAGCTTGTTTGCTTTTTGTATATTTGTGTGTCAGCACTCTTGTGGCTCTTGCTGTGTTTCTTGATGTGATTGTCTGTGTGCCCTTTAATGTTTGTGTTTTGATGTCGCAGTATGAGTTTGCCTGAGCCGTGACTTTGTGTGTGTGTGTTTGTGTGTGTGTGTGTGTGTGTGTGCACAGAGGTTGAAGATCTAAGCCAGGCTCTGCCCTCTCTCCCTATGCACAGGGGCCTTTTTTCCTTCTTGTTAAGATTCAAACGCTGATAGGCTTTGAACTGCAGCTGTAGACTCTGCAGTCATTTCACCACTTTAGCTCAACTAGCTAAAGTTGCCCTTGCGCTGCCTGTCGCCCTATCGCTGCTGCCATTACAAACCATCACACCAGCCACATTAACTGCATAGCAGCGGGCGAAGGCGCTCGGCACCGTTTATAAAAGCAGGGGTTTGCCTTTGATGTGGAAAAACAGACAACTGGTCTGAACATGATGTCGCTCGGCTCAACTTTTCCCCTTCGGAGAAAGACAGTCGATCTAATGTAGTTGCAGTAAACAACTTCCAAAATGGACTGAAGAAAGGTTTATTCATTTAACCCCTGTTAGCAGTGTGGCTCTGTGGATGGCAATGTTGGTCAGTCCAGACTGAAATATCTCAACAAGTAATGGAAGGTTTGCCTTGGAGTTTTGTACAGGCATTCATGTTCCCCAGTAGATGTAGGTCCTCAACCTTTAGCACCACCATGAGGTTGGAATTTGTAGTTTATAGTGAAATTGGATGGATTGCCATTAAATTTGGTATATGTCCAGCTGTTTGGTTTCTGACTCAATACCAGCAAAACTATCAAAATTTCCATCAGCCTCAGCTGTGTTTTGTTTTTTATGCTAAATAGCAAATGCTAGCATGCTAACAAGCTAAACTAAGATGGTGCACTTTGTAAATATTTTACCCTTTTAGACATTGTTGGGGAGTAATTTAATAAGCACATATTAAATTAAAATTACAGTTACTAATTACAAAGGGGGTTAGAAAGGGGTTACATGTGAATTCTTTATGTTAAAAAGTATATATGTAGACTGTAACATTTGTTTTGTTTTGCATTTTTTCGCTGTGCAGGAATGTCTTCTTCATTTTCTGGTATCCCTGCCCGGTTCATCCAATCAGGACAGAGAACTCCATAAAGAGGCGGTCCTGTCAGGAGCAGGATCCTCCTGTTTGCTGCTACGTCTGGTGATTCCCACTGTGCATTCGTGTGGTGACGTAGAGAGGAAGGCGGAGATTGCGAACTACAAAACGGTCAGGAAGTTAGCTAAAACAGCGACAATGCTTACGGCAGCTTTAAAATAGTTACATTGCTCATTACATATCTAACAGGGCGACTAGTAATCTGTAACCTATTATGTTTTAAAATTAACACTTCCCATAGCTAATTAGCATCAGCATGCTAGCTCTGTGCCTACAGTCTCACGGAGCTTCTAGCATGTCTGTAAATCTCCAAGCAGCATCTTTGATTACTCACACCGATTGAACACAAACGTTGTTGGTAATTACCATCATGGATTCTTGACAGATTAATGAGTCTGTTTTGTTTTTTTCACAACTGTTATCATCTTGCACAGGCTTGTCAGTTTATTTTTCTCCCTCTTTCTGTCCCTCATGTTCCTTTTGGTGCGTCTCTCCTTATCTGTAGGAGCTAGCAGGCGAGAAAAGGCCGAGCAGTCTCTTTCCTGCTCTTTAAAGTCCAACAGGCAGGATACTGCTGAGAGCTGCCTCTCTTCTGCTGCACTTGTTTGTTCTCATTTCATCTCCCTCTATCTCCCCTCGGAGAGACTGCAGACCAGCACAGATGTTGTGAAAAGACCACAACATACACACAGCTCTGACACACCTTCATGTCCTTATCACCTTTATGCTCTGCGTACGGAGTGGAGCCCATCAGGGAACCTTTCTCTGCATATGCGTCCTGCCATGTCCGTATCCTTGATTTCTGTTTTGAACTGAGCCGAGGAGAGGCTCTGTGTGCGCCTATCAGTTGATCAAATGAAAAGTTTCCAGTGGTCAACTCCCGGCTCCTGACTGTGTGTCCGCTCGGCTGACAGCGGGAGAGCGAGGCAAACATCGGGAGACGCTCCTGTCACACCCCGATCTCTGCTTTGATGAGTCACATCAAACGATGTCCATATCTAAACGTCATCCTCAAAGGAAAAACTGGGGGAGGTGTGTGTATGTGTGTCAGAGAAACTAAAATAAAAACAGCTCATGAAGACATATAAACAGCCTGCTTTGTTTTAGCTGTTGATAAGGTTTACTTACTTAGAAGTGCCAGATGCAGGGATTGCAGTTTACTTTAAACTTCCGCGCGTCCGGGATTGTGTGTTTTGTCGAGATGCAAGTTGCCAGGCAGAGATAATAGACTTCTAAAGGGATATTAAGTCTTGGAAGTCTCTCGCCGGGCTATTCACGGGCAGAGATTTAGCCGCTATCCTCGCTATTGTGGCGAATTTGCATCTCAGGCTTTGGAGCAACTGTTTAGGGTTTATTCCAAGCTGTCTCGGGCTCGCGAGGAGTCTGTGATGATAGCGCACCACTGAGAGCAAAAAGGGAACATCAAAGACTGATAGACTGATGATGTTACCTAACTGGATTTGAATTTGATCCACGATTCCTCTTATTCATATTCTACTTCCTGTTTCCATGTAGCTGCTGCTGCTTATGATCAATTTTGCGGCTGTCGTTGGTGACGTCTTTACTTCTTCTCTTCGTTGTTTTTGTCCTCTGGCTTTTCTTGGCGTCGTGCTGAAACTGCAGCTGCCAATAAAGAGGCTTTTTCCTGTGATGAAGATTTAATGTGCTTGTCACATGGCGCAAATGGCATATGTTTGCCCCCGCTGCTGCTTTCTCAGTATTCAGCCAGAGAGAAGGTAGACGACATGCATGTATTCATCATTTCCTAGAGGTTCTGGTGTTGGTGTCCCGAGCAAATGAGCAAAATACAGTTAGGCACCATGTTGGAAGTGTTTTTTGAACATATAGCCTCCGCTCGAGGCGATCTGGCGCTTCCTTTCGTCATTCTTTCTAACTTTTCTCTTCTGCCAGGCTTTTCTTAAACTCCAGTCTGTTTCAAGCTTATTGTTCCCAAAGAATGGCGAAGCATGTGTTTGTTTTAGACGCCTCCACCACTGGGTTAAAGAGTTAAGTACATGCAGATCAGCCTCCGTCTTTATCAGAACTTTTTCGAAGGCCACTCAGAGGTCTCAGCTTAATTGAACATGGAGCACTTTCTGAGACAAAACGGGCCTCATCCTGGCTTTACGTCTGCTAGAAGAGGCTTTCGTAGCGTGGTTCCAAGGAACAGAGGAGGGGGAGAGGACTGAATCATGGGGAGATGTGAGGCTTTATGTCTTTATTAATGTCTTTGTGGTGATCAGGCGATGAAGATGAGCAGGAAAGATGTGGTTTTAAGTATATACATTTATGTGTCTGTCTGCCTGCATGTATGTAGTTTCTTGGACTCAATCACGTCTCCGCTCTGTGCTGCTCTGATGAAAGTGATCAGGCATCCTGTGCCAGCACGGGGCCCGGCCCGCTCATTAAAAATGCTAATGTCTCCCGCCGGGTCTTTGATGCGGGACCCAGGCACACAAAGCCAGCCAAGGTTACCAAGGGCCTGTGTAATCCTTTATTCGGGGCCCGACGCAGGGAGACACCCAGCTGAGAGCCCTGACAGTCACAATCAATCATGTCAGGGATGCGACACACAGGTCTGCTGACCCCCTGCAGCACGCTCTGCTTTAATTAGCTAACGTAGGAGAGTGTACACTGCACACACACACACACACACACACACACATACACACTACAACCTCCTACTTTTCGAGTGGCTTCAGATAGATATCAAACTGTGGTTGTCTCTCAAGCTGTCTAATGTCTGTGACTTAATTACTGTAACGTACATGCTCAGTGTGTGCGTTGAGATTTATATAGTGTGTATGTGCCAATGGACATAAGTGTGTGTGTGTGTGTGTGTGTGAGAGAGAGCGAGAGAGCGCGAGAGCAGAAGTCTTTGCCATGATTTTTTCTTCTTGCAAGCTTCTGATCACTTTTTTTCTCTTGACAGTGACGCTTAAAAGAGAAGGAAAGAGAGAGTGTGTGTGTGAGAGGAAAAGATTAAGAGAGAGAGGAGGAAGACCGTGTGTGTGTGTGTGTGTGTGTGTGTGCGTGAAGGGGGGTGGGGGAGAGCAGAGGATTGAGATGGGGGTTGTTTTGAAGTTTGCTTGACATCATGTTAACAAAGCTCGTCTAAACCCTGGATGGAAAGCTGGGCAATAGGCGTGATGATGGTGTGTGTGTGTGTGTGTGTGTGTTTGGGACACATACTAAGGTCTCGTCTGACTCAAGGCCACAACTCGGCAACACAAAGCTATGACTCCAACACCAACAACCCCCTCCACAAATACAGCGTCCCTATTTCTGATTTAAGAGAATAAAGCTGCTGTACTAGAACTTTATTTTAATGTAAAACAGATTAAAAAATCTGGTTATTGCTCTCTGTTCATGAATATTTACTGTTACATATACTGTTTCTGAAAGTTCATGTTTTTCATTTAAAGACAAATTACACAGTATTGGTTTGCAAAGCTGATTCTGATACTCTTTCTAACTTTAAATGTGACTGTTAAAGGCCAAAAAACAAGCCAACTGGCAGGAAAGCTCGATATTGGACTTTATCTTGCAAAAGATTAGCGTTAATGACAACATTTCTTATCATCCATACACTGGAGAACGATTTATTTCTACAATATCTGGCAACCACAGTACAGTTAAAATGGAAATGGTGAATGGTATTTATTTAACGTTTTTTACCACTCAAAGCGCTTTACAACACGAGTCATTCGCCCATTCCAACGAAGAAGCCACCGTGAGTAATTTGCCCAAGGACACTTCAACATGTACACTGCAGGGGCCGGGAATCGAACCACCGAACCTCCGATTGGTGGACGGGACGACCACTCTACCAACCTGAGGTTAGAAAAAGATTGTGATCAAACACAAACAGTCGGACTGTGACTGGATGCGAACTCCAGTCTACTGCATGAAAGTCTGGTGCTTTACTCTCCCATGTACCTTTCCAACAGTCACAAACTATGTTAATTTGTGTATCCAGTACCAGTTTAAATGACTTTAAATGAACATCAAAGATGGACCAACTCCTGGGGGCCATCTTAAAACGGGTTATGGTGATGTCAGAGGGGCTTCATTACTATTCAGGGACAAACGCTAGCTTCCTCTTCCTCCTCATTTTTCGAGCAGTAAGCTCGGAAAATCCATGATTATATGTAGCTGGCTACCATAAAAAAAAATGGCTACCAATCAAAGAAAAATGGTTGAAGTGGTCGCAATACAGAAGGCTTAACATTCCTTTGTTTTAAGGGGACACCAGCTAAATAGGTAAGGAAGCATGACGTTAAGGATCTTACAAAGGCAGTGAATAATGGGGCTGGACACAAATCCTCCGCTGCAGAATAAAAAAAAGCCTAATCTTTAGGGAGTGTAGGATGAAATGTACAAAATCTATTTAAAACGACATGACCATAGTGCTTTACGAACGTAGGTAAAAGGAAACCAGGTCAACAGAACAGACGACAACAAACAATGCCAATTAAATGAATGATTCCAATATAATAATACCAATCAGATTTACGTTTTTCTCAGGGAGGTGGGGAGCTCAGTATCTCTAAAATCCTGGCTGGCTCCCTGATTATAAATGGTGTTAGATTTCACATGTCTGCTCACATCGGGCGTAGTATGTGCACAGTTTGAATACTATTTGCAGCTGTATGTAGTGTATTTACATACTTTAAGAGGCTGATATTAGAATTCAGTGCAGGCAGGCTGATGTAGAGCTTCCCGCAGGAGCAGAGTTACTTTGCTCTTTGTAACAAACTTCTGAATCCGCTGCACACACACAGTAGGCTCGACTCCAAACAATACCTGAGCATACCTTCTTTTCCTGCTGTCACGCTCTGCTTTTATTTTGTATATTCTTGGCTTCCCCAGCCCTGAGCGCTTGGCACAAAGCTTCTGTGTGGCCTCATCATCATCCACTGTACTCAGAAATAGAGTGTTGCTCTCACTTCAGAGCGGGGCAGACTCTTGTTTGCTCGGAGTCCTGACAGCGGAGCAGTGTGGTTGGAAGGTGGCTCAAAGGAGGCACTGCAGACCAAGTGTGTGTGCACGCGTCTGTGTGTGTTTTTTCAGGCCTTGATGAGAGCAGGTGCCTGCTGGAATGAATGTGACTCGTTGCTGGGAGGGAGCACGGAGGCGATCAGTTTGGCATGAAACAACCTGTTACATCTCTTCCTCCACCACCTCCTCCTCCTCCTCCTCCTTCACTTTTTCTGGTGCCACACGTCAAGAGGAGGCAGGAATGCAGGAAAGGGGAAACAACAACAGAGAATGTCCTTCTCCCTGGAGCTATCTGGCAGGGTTGGATTACAAACTGAACACACACAAATGTGCGCACACACACATGCAACTCTTTGTAGTGAATCTACCTCTTGTCTCACCTTTGCCCATTCCTAGTGGCTGAAATGTGAGAATACACTGGCTCGAGGGCTTGGCTCAGGTTGGGGCTTGGCACAACCTCCGCCTTCAAAAAAATCTACAAATTCTTAAGCCTTTAAGGAAGCATACATTCTGCTCTCAGCTTTCCGAATCATCAGTAGAGGTGAGACGGATGTAACAATAGCCACGTTTCCAAGAAAATGCAGATTAAACGCATTTCCAACGAGGCTGCGCATTGAGTTTCTCCAGAAGTTGGCGGTATCTGCTACATTACGCACACAGCTGTAATAAACAGTGTAGAAGAGGTAGAGCTCGCCCACTGGAAATGAAACCATATGAAGACACAAAAACAGACACCTTGCCGTCTGCAAGAGAAAAATAATGAGGTTTAGCCTCTTCAGCTAATCAGTAATGTGTGTTAAAGGTTCCCTACGTTGGCTCCGTCAGAACTTATTCAGGAAATGTGTTTCCAGCTCCCATAAGCGCATTAAAGTAACAATTCATAGCAGTTTACATGTGTTAATCCCTGTCTCTATACAAGCAGATTTAAAGGTGCAATATGTAAGGAGCATATCGCCAGATTAACTGCAAACTGCTGCTAACTGTAGCTGTTAGCTAGCGAGCTCGGGGACCAGGGAAGTATTTACATGGCCAGCATAGGAGCTTTGGACTGGAAAGGACTGGGGCTAGCTTGTTAGCATGCTAATTTCGGTAGATATTTCGGCAACATAATACAAATGCATCATAGTGTAAAAAAAAAAAAAAGTCAAAATTGCAATTTATTTACCTTCTGTTGGTAATTTCTGTATTTTTTTTTTACTTTTCAACTAGAAATGTTTACATATTGCCCCTTTAAGTTGAATTATACTTTTTGGATTTGAAAAACACCTCAAGCAAGCGCAAATTTTCATCAGCCTTTCTGAATCCGATGCTTCAAAGTGTGCATAAAAACTAACTACGATGGAAACAGGCAAAACAGGCAGCCAGATAGGCAGAAAGAACAGTCGGTCGGCTTGTCAGTCACTGGACTGATCAGCGACAGGCAGCCAGACAAACATTTAGTCAGCCAGCAAACCGGACACTCCAAACTCTGGAAAACGTAGAATTGAAAAAGACAGGCAGAGTCGGAGAGAGCGTCCAATGGCGGCTCCAACTTTGAGATGCCAAAGGAAGCGACACTCTGTCACCCAACACTTTAATTACCTCTGTGTGTGTGTGTATGTGTGTCAGCAGCAGTGCCAGACCTGTTTGGCCAGATAGGATGACTGTCACCTCTCATCTTCTCAAATTAGTCCCCCTATCCCCCTCCTCCTCCTCCTCCTCCGGGCCAGCCCATACCAAGTTTCAGCAGCACACTTTTCAACACGTTTCGGTGTCGCTTACATGGAGATATTTGGCCCTGATTCTTCTCCGCAGGATTGTAAACATATCCTCTTTATCTTTTTTATCTGTTCCTGAGACCTGTTTTCATGTTTCGTATCTCACAGCGCATGCTTGCAGTCCAGCTGTACGTGCTGTTTATGAAGTTTTACAGGAAAGGGCCATCCGATTCAGTGTTTGTACTTTTTTGTGTTTTTACATTCTGTTTCAGCAGACGCAGAAACATATGGGATACAGCTTTGGCGGGTTATTATCTGACAGCAGACCTCGGCACATAAAGTGTTTAAAGGAACAGCCAAGCAGGAAAATGTAAAACAGACGCTATCTTTAATGATGGATTACATGACAGTACTGTGAAAAAACACTGGTATTTGGCCTTTAGAGGATGTTTCAGGTTTATAAGAGCTTGGGTTATTTATTTTTTGTAGGTTTGGTCATCATTTCTCTAAGTTTCTATCACTATAACTCTGTGATTTACGAGGAGTGTTGTGTTTACACCGCTGGCACAACTGCTTTGGATAGCTGAGAGGAGGTTTTCAGGGTCCGGAGCTGAAAATTGGGCACCAGGACCTGAGCTGGCAACGTAATCAGACTCAGCAGCCTCTACGGACATCATGAGCAGAGGTGACGAGACCGAAGAGGACATTGACAGAGAAAGAGAAATAGATAACCTCCTGGTTCTTCATGTTTGTTAAATCTCTAGCACACGTACACATCAGCGTTATCCTCCCATCGTCTCATCTCCAGTCGTTCTCTGGAGGTTTTTCTCCATCTCTGCCCTCTTGACCCCTCACCTGCACATGCTGACTCAAGGTGTTCACTTACCCTCCTCGCTTTGCTCCCTTCCCTTTCTGCCAAGTACCACTGATACGCACAAACACACACCTGCAGCCAACAATAGAGGCCTTATTCAGGGTGGGCACACTGCTGATCCAGCCGGCGCTCTATCAAAGACTGTGATCTGGACATGGGCGGCTGCCCTGCAAAGACCACAGCGCTGCTGAGAGTTACTTAAAAGTACTTCAGTCGGAGCAGCACGTGAGCTTTTACTTTTATCTGCAGCTTTAGTGTCATGGCTTCACCACGTTTACTTCAGAGATGGCGGAATAAAAAGGCTGAACTGAGCAGTTTATGATATAACCGTCTACTGTCATTATATTTTGGATGCTAGAGCCAGATTTAACCACGTCTAAATCCTGTGTTTTCTCCCTTCCGGTGCAGCTCGGCCTCAGACATAACACAACATCCCCGTGGCCATGACATCACTGTCTAAATAACATGCTTGTTAGGAATCTCCCTTGATGTCTGATGCTGCACAGAGGGATGAAAGCAGGCGAATGAAAGAGAGGGCAAAAGCCATCAGATGCGTCTTCACGAGCAGCCTTTGGCTTCAAAGGCAAAACCTCAAGCGCTGTGACAGAGAACAACAGCCGATGACGTCACACAGGACAGGGCACAGGACATTTAACCAAACCTCTCCGCTAGTCCAGAGCAGTTCTCCGAGCACAAAGGGGGAGGAAAAACAAAGACGCAGAAGAGGGTTGAGGTTTAATGAGGAAAAGAGGGAAAAACAGAGAGCACGAGGGTTCAAGGGGGTCGGTGTGTGCACACATCAGGGTGGCAGGCGAGATCAGAGCGACGGGGAACGTTCCCGTGTTTGGGATAGGAGGGAAAGATAAATATGCCAGGACGGCTGCACAAAGAGAGGCGAGGAGGAAACGGGAATGTTGAGATTCCAAAAGGGAAAATCTGTGTCTCTCTCACAAACACACACACACACGAGTTCAGATGGAGTGAAGTGGTAAACAGACATGTGTGTGTGTGTGTGTGTGTGTGTGTGTGTCTCGTAACCATGGAACATGAGTTTTAGAAGTTTGTTATGGATTTGTTTTCAAAATGACAGGCTTTCACAACAACTCTTCCACTGCTGCGTGCCAGTAGAGAGCGTATGTTTTACATCATGACTCTGCTGCCTCCGAGTCAGAAATCAGCTCACAGCAAACGATCCGGCCGTACTGTATATCTCCTAGTAACCCTTCTTTCATGGGAGTGCCGGCTTGTATCCTAAAGTAAAATCAACTTTTTTACAGATTCACAGTCTGACTTTATCCTAAAGCTTTAATGTTCATTTTTTTCTGATCTAAAACCATTTGCCTCTGCCGTCATTGTGTCCTCCTGTTTCCAACAATTCCCAGAATGCCTTGTAACATGCCCTGAGATTGGGATGTTAATTTTGTAATACTTGCTGAAGTCCTTGTGCTTTCATTCTGCGGGGCTGCCCAAACCAATTTTTCGTTGTAGCTTTGATGAAAACATCCTAATTTTTTTAGTTTTCTACAACTAAATGGACCCAGGAATGTAAAATCTTGCACCATTTTGATGTGAAACAATATGAGAAAATATTCTAAACTTGAGGTTTATTTATCAGCTTTTACAGGAGTTTGTATATCACAGCAATCTTCTGCAAATTAGAAAACACTATGCACTGTTAAGCAAATGAAAGTAGTGTGTGATAACTTTATCAGAATACTGATAAAATGCACCAATCTAACACAGGATAAGCTGAAATAACAAAGGCCTGAAAACAAGGTTATAACTCAAAGCACTCTGGAATATGTTTTCACCTGCGCACAGCCGGCCAATCACAGTGTGAAGTGAGGTTGGATTATCGTTTTTTTGGAAAAGTCACAGAAATTGTTAGACAAATGTGTTTTCGAAGCTATGTGACTCAAATAATCAGTTTTGATGTCTTTAGTCGTACAAATGCTCGTTAATAACAAGTTAATCTCAGACATCTGATGATGCTTCTGGTTCCAGATGATCTCTGATGCCAAGAAGACCGTGAGATATGACTGGAAGCTCCTCAATTTTTTCAGGGGGCCACGGTGTTATAACATTTGTCAGCATGACATCAGCGGATATTTTTAATGAGACCTTGCGACATCTAGAGCCCTGTTTGTTGTTACCAGAACAGGTATTTTAAGCCCAAACATGATCTTTTCCTAACCCTAACCAAGTGGTTTTTGTGCTTTAACCAAACCAGATCATAAGCAGAGCGTTGTCACAACATAAAATTAAAAAAGAAACAATTATTCTAAAGAAACACAAAGTTGCAACATCAAGAAATGCAAAGTATCAACATTATGTCAACACTTATTTGGGCGATTTTGTTGGTTCCAGTGGCCGATAATGAGCCCTTTTGCTCGTCATCCATATTTTTTGTTTTCTTTGTGATCTGATATCTAAACACGCGACATCCATCCACACACGACTCAAAACTGAACATTGCCGTCTATCGTCTAAACCACCTTTTTTGTTTGAAAAAATGTAAACTAGCACCTGCACACTACCCCTTTTCCCTTTCAGCTGGGAGCCAGGGAGTAAAGAGAGGATATTGGCACCACACAATGGCCGTAAAAATCCAAAGCATCCCAAACAAACTTCATCACTCCCCTGCTGGCCTGTCCTCCCCTCTGATCTCTCTCCGCTTTCATCCTCCTCTGGTAAGGCCCCCTCTTCCTCTCTCTCCGTTGTCCCCATTCTTGCTCCTTTTCGTCTCTAGGCAACACGGCAATGGAGGTCTGAGCGCAGAGAGCGAGCGAGACAGACAGAGAGATAGTGAGCTGCTCTTGAAAACTTCGGAGACAGCTATGCCAGGAATGCAGGTGCCTGCTGTGAGGACAACAAAGTGAGGAGGACCTCCGTAGGAGCGCAGCGTGGGCAAGCAGCACGTCGGTGTGAGGGAGCCCAGCCCACATTTCAACCCCGCTCGCCTGCTTCTCATGCAAAGCAGGCGCTCGAAGTTGAGTTTCAAAGGTGTGTTTGTCACCGTGTGAGGCTCCTCAAGGCACCATGTGACAGCAGGAAACGTGTGTTGATTATCCAGCTTTCTAAAAAAACCCGCCTGATATTATTTACAATATTTATTTACAATGCAAATTCATGCAGTAAGATTAGCCGATTTACTGAAAAACAAACTGCTCATGACGGAAACTTTCTGCAGAGACGTGACCTCATCTGACACAGTCGAGGCATATTTTTGTAACAAAGAATAGCAGGGTGGGCTGTGTTGTTGATTTTTACCACATAAAAAAAGGGAGACTTCTTCTTTCACTCTCTACCTCTCTCTTTCTTTCGTAGTCTTTCTGTGTCTTTGCCGTCGACATGTCTCTCTTCTCCCTCGCTCTCTTCTAGTCTGTGTTTTACTCAGCTGAAACAGAGAAGCCACATCAGAGGGAGACCAGAGGAGTATGAGACGAGAAGAGAAGAGAAGGGAAGAAAAGTTTCAAACAAAGTGTAGGAGAGAGCTTGAGAGAGCGTGTGATGTGGCTGAGTAAAAGGACACAGATGACAGAGAATACTTTAAAAAAAAAAGAAAGAAAAAAGAACATTATTTAGTGGTGTTGTGTGCATCTGTGTGTGTGTGTGTGTGTGTTTGTGTGTGCACGCCCATCGATCTGTATCTCTCAAGTGCATGAAAGCGTATTGACCTGTGTGTGTTTTCTTGTGTGTCATATATGTGAAAACGTGGCCGTATACAGATACGTGCATGAAAGCATTTCTGTTTCTGTATGTGTCAGAGCAGCGCACAAATGTGTGTAGTTGTATGTGTGTATGTGTGGGGGCAGCTGCCCATATGTTTGGTGGAGTCCTGGGGCCCTGTGGCCCTCGCAGCCAGCGACTGATGTGATTTAGTGGTGCGGGTCAAAGGTCAAGAGCCCCTACTCTCCATCTGCGCCTGAAGAAAAGGCCATCAGGAAGGGATTAGACTGGAGTCAATGGTCCTGGTGACATGTCTGCCACCAGTTCACTTCACACACACACACAGTCAAAAGAACATCAGTGTTTAGACTGTTGTTAGCAACAGCATTCATTTGATATGAATATTTATATTATTTTAAGCATGTATTGGCGTTTTAGTATTCAAATTAGTATTAACATTAAAGTGTCTGCATATGGCTTTCCCTTGCACAGGCTGTTTTGTATGATTATTTCAAAGGGTATACATTTCATTCATCCAAAATGCAGACCTAATTTACCTGTTGGGCCACAGACTAAAGAAACTGATAGCTTGAGTTTACCCAAATCTAGCATTGAGCCTTACAGTCGAAGTTTGGGATGATTAACTAAATCTGTTGGGAAGATTTAGTTAATCAAAGACACAATAAAAGTACGTAAAAAACACATAAAACACCACTTTGTTTACGGTAAACTTCTAACCCTTGAAACTAATGTTAGCTAGCATACTACTGTTGACAGAGACTTAAAGTATCACCTCTCATTCTCACTTAAACCTGTGTTGACTGCTTCTCCCTACTCATCCAGACTCGTTCAACCTTCTGCTTTTGTTTTTTCTCACAGCAACGTGTTACTACAAGAAGTTGTTGCAGCTAGCTAATCTGCATTTTGTTTATGTCTGCTTCCCCATGAGATCACGTGAGAGGGATCACGTGTGAGCCCAGATTGTTTGTTTGTTTGTAGAGTCATGTAGCTAGAGCGTTGAAGCCACGCCCCAGCTTTTGTACAGAGTGGTGTTCAAAATGTATTAATATTGAATGTGTCTCATGTTCAAATAGCACCAATTTGACCCTGCACTTCCTTGGATCGTCAGCAAAAAACATGTCAGGTGTGGAGTAGATCGGATGAACGGTTCTTGAGATATGCGAACCACAGACAGACAGACAGAGATCCTTGCTTTATATTACATAACTTAAAACGTTACAGTTACGTCTGAAAATGATCACAGAAATCTCTACAATCTCCACAATGCTAATCAACCACCAGCTGTCTACCCGGAGGTGACTTGTTATTAGCAGGACATCATGTTGGATGGGTATTAGCATCATTATGAGTTTATTTTCATTTATGAGTATTTTTGCCATTTGTGTTACTGTATTAAAACAAAACATACTGAAATGTATTCATTGTAACCTTTTGAAAGAGAGTATAAACTAAAAATAACATTGTCAAAACTCACAGTCACTGTGGTCAGCTGACGGTGCATGCTAGCAAATTAAGCTGGGTAGCAGCAATGCTTGCTTGGCTCCCCTCATCAGTCACTTGACCCTCGACTTGTCTGTCAAGAGTCTCCAATAAACTGTGTTGGATGTTTACTGTGGGCAGTGTGGGATGTAATCTGACCGCTTACCTTTGTTTTCTCTTCCAAATACATTTTACCAGCTTGGAGGTTTGTTTAAAACCGTGATGATCGTCTGACCGCTCTTTGTTACCCCGAGACCTCAGAAATTACCTTAAGGTACAACGTTCCCACAAGCCACAAAAGAAAGCCAATGCTGTAAGAGAGTTTTTTTTAATGTTAGCTTTGTATTAGCATAGGAGTAGTAGTTCTGTATTAGCATTAGCATATTTCCCAGTCGTCTATAGCTCTGAGTCCTGAGAATTCAACTGTAAATTCTTTTTAACTTAATATCCACATTTCAGAAGACAGCAGTGGAAACCTGAGGGAAGTGCTATTTATGAGCAGCTGTTTGACTGACAGACAGGCCTGCGATGGCTGAAGACAAGTGTGTTTGATGAAACATGGCAGGAGCCAAATCCCAGTCAGCCCTCTTATTGAACCTACTGAAGGAGGACTGTGTTGTGGAAAAGTTCCCCAAAGTGGCTCAGAAGAAGCGCCTGTTTTTCTGCAGGTGAAGGGAAAACCGACGAGTCGGGGGAATAATGTTTATGTATTAGATTTCAAACACTTCCTTCCTGTGAGGAAATCCAGATGTAAAGGTATGTTCTTCTGCCTCGAGGATCTGACGGATTTCTTCCTCTTTTTTCTGCCACTTTTTTTTTTTTTTTTTTCAATATTTTCTTCCTCTTGGTGTCGCGACGGAGTGACAGAGTTTGGCTCTCCATCATCTCAACACACAGAGGGTGTTTGAGCTAAATATGCATGCAGGTCGCTACCGAATGTGTTGCTTGGCATTCTTTTAAAATGTATCATGTGGGCAAAGTGTGTTTCCTCACAGCCGCAGACACCTTAAAGTTTGCGCGGTGGAATATAAAAAAAATACACCTACCATTAAAGTCAATATCAGTTAAAGGCGCTCCCTATAGACACACCAATTTCTGGGCCATTTAAGTGCCTTTCAAGAAAAATAGCCTGTTCTGTGATGACGACAGAACTTTAATCTTCAAACAAACCTTATCCAGCTCTAGTGGTTTTTTCTCACCGCTCTTATCTTCTTTCAAGCGTTGTCGGCAGACTGAATTTCTATATATTCTTACTTTCTTTGTCAGCATATATAAACAAACCCAAGGCCTTCACAAATACGCACCTCCCTGCCTCCAAAAGTTCGATAAAACTCCTTTTCTTTCTTTCCCCCGCTACTCAGAGAGGAGAAAAACGGGTTGTTAGCTCTTTGAGCCGGCTATCAGAAAATCCGGGGGAAATTACGCTGAGCGCAGCAGCCGTACAGCAAAGGGTGATTACAAATTCAAATGGATGCTTTTACATCAATGAAAGGCTTTGAAGACCTCTTAATGAGCAGATAGCTGGAGTTAAACATTTGTGGAAGTGCCATCTTCGAAAGAGAAAAAGGAGGGGAGAAGGAGAGGGAGAGAGGCGAGAGGGGAAGGAGGGGAGGTTTTTTTTTTTTGATCCTGGCAGATATCTGCAGGGCAGTGCTGAGCAACTGTCTATCTCGGACCAGCGATTGTCTTTTGAGAGCTCGCTGTTCAAGGCTCTGTTTGGATTTCCAGGGTTAGATGTTGGGCTCTCTGAACAAACTTGCACCAGGACAGCATCCCCACTGCTGCGTGCTGATCAATGTCTGTCAGATTTGAAAGACTGGCATGCGTGATGAAAGCCGGATTGAGATACAAAGAGGGGGAGAGAACGAAGAGGGTCTGCGGAGAACCGAATGTACCGCGGAATTAAATATAGAAAGTAAAATAAGAGGAGACAGTGCGAGGGGGAAAAAAAGAAGAGGAGCTGATGCTAAATAAAGTGAGGGGATAAAGGGGGATGAAAGACGAAGCAGGGAAGCAGTGAAAGAGAGATCGAAGCAGAGAACGAGAGGAAAGAGAGCAAAGCAAAGGATAAACAAACATAGGGAGGGAGCGGGAGACGGAAGTGTTGTTCCTCCATCTCAGCAAAGCAGCGGGAGTCTAGTGGAGCTTTGAACTTGGCCCCCATTAGAGGCCTGATGACGGTTTGAAGTGAACAGTTGAAACGAGCCGGAGCATTTTAGATGTTAATTTGTTTTTGTTGTGTGTGTGCATGTGTGTGTGTGTGTGTGTGTGTGTGTGTGCATTTGTGTGTGGGTGTATTTTCTCATCCTTTTTCCGGGCCTCGCAATCGTTCATAGTCACACCCAATTTAACGCAGCAGGATAAAATGCTTCCTTCAGCTTTGTTGTTTTCTGCTCTTTCCCTTTCGTCTCATTTTCTTTCACCTTTTTTGTTTTTGTCTCAGGCTGGAAGAAAAAGGATTCACGGTAGTTACGGCAGAACTTTAAGTTGAATTCAGCTGTTTTATGGAGAGCAGAAATGAATCCGTGGAGATGTTATCTTCATGCTGTCGTGATTCGATTTTGATCCTCTCTTGTTTTCTCTCATAGCTTTTGAATGCGCTGATGGAGAGATACATCTTTCATGTGTGAAAGTAGTCAAAGTTGACAACATTTTTAAAAGAAGCTCATTGTTCAAATCATCGTTGTGATCACATTCTTCTATTAACCTGTCAAAAGTTAGCGGCTAATTTGCTAAACTTTACAAACACGGCTAAGCAAATAGGCAAAGGCCTGAATTTAAGTGTATAGTCGTGCCATATATCGTTAGAATGCTTAGATTCTCGTGATTACATCCATGCAAACCATTTCAAGATAAAACCACTTCAGCAAGGTACAATCAACAAAAAAACAAGCTTATAAACTAGCATGTACAAAGTTTAGCCAACTCACCATTTAAGTGTTTCGTGCTTTTTCTTGTTTTATCTGACAAAAAACTCTACACTGAAGATCCTGAGATGGCAGCCGTTTAATTTATAGCTCATTTGAGCAGATATGAGCTTCTATGCCCGCACTAGAGCCTACAACAGCCAACAAGTGACCGTGTAGACAAGTGAGTCTCTCTCTCTCTTCTTTCTCCTCTCTCCTGAGCCACTTACATGCCAGCCTCCAGATATATCAGGTTTTAAAGCCCTAAACTCAGAAATTATGCAAGTTTATGTAGTTTTATGCATTTTGCTCTTTGAATTGGCTGTTTTTTCCACCTACACGCTTGTTTTTGACTATTTTATACGCACAAAGCTAGTGTTAAAATGTAAATATAGAACTATGATGAGTTTTTGCCCGTTAATCTCAGACGGGTATTTTGAGGTCATGAATTGCATTTGCAATTGCCTGGATATTATCTCAGAAAATCAAGTGTTAAGTGTTCATTTTCAGTGATAATGTTATTCAGTTTGAACTTGGACCATGTAAGACTGTATGATGTGGACCCATTGTGTTTTCCAGCTAAAAGGGGCAGTTACAGTTATACTACAGGCTTATTTAAGCATTGAAAAAATGTAGGTGAGAAAAATAAATAAATAATTCAGTGTTCACACTCCTATGGATTAATGCCAGAAGCACTTACTGAGCATCTGACAGCTTGGGGAAAAAGTTCAGCTTATAACTTTCAAAAGAGCCCAAGACCATGCCTGTACTGCAAATGGTTTGAATTCACTGAGATAGCCTTTTTCAGATAATTTTACATGCATTTCCAGGAATAAGAACAGGCTAACCATCGATAAACACTTTTATCAAGTGTAATGTGCTGAGAATATTTTGTGAATCACATCGCACATGAATAATGATGCGTTTCAGTGTTGTGACATCTGTCAGGGACTTGAAATTCAAGTCGCTGACATTAACGACATTAAATCAAGTTCGTTTTGGGGGAGGGCAGCTGAAGATGGAGCCAAACTATAGGAGGTCAGCTGACTTTCTTTTATGGCCCCTTTGACCCCTGACCTCCGCTCGTATCTCCCATCAGGTCCGTGGCAGTCGGTCAGATCAGAGAGCCGCTCTGGCACCACCACCTTCAGGTTGACTCCCAGCCTTTGTCCCCCGAGCTTCCCCAGCCAGGGTGACAGGTTCTGGGGGACGCGGCTGGGGTAGAGTTGGGAGGGGTCTGGATGGGTCTGGTGTGTAAACATTGAGCGTCTGTGATCTGGTGACACATGAAAGGGGGTCTGCCTGTGGGGTTGCCGTCCCGTCGTCTATATGTCGACATCCCCCGCCACACACACACACACACATGCATACACTGACACCAGATTTATGTATTTATGCATTGCGGCGGCACAGCTCAAAGGGACATGGCTGGAGGGGGTTGGGGGAGAGTAGAAGGGGAGAGAAGCTGTTTGGTCTGCAGACAGAGACTGATGGGGTGCTGGGGGGGTTGGAAAGCAGTCTATAGGTGACAGGAGAGATTGAAGGGCAGGAGGGAGACATCTGGAGAGCGATGATGCTGATTCATAAGCTCGAGTGTTGAGGGCTTCCACATAGTCAGCCTGAACGGGAGCGTTTCACACAAAAATTAATAGTCAGGTTAAATGAAATGAAACGTTCTCATCATAATTTCACGAGGGTTTGTCACTTCATACTGAAGCTGTTTCGCTCTCCTAAGCGCTGATTATAATTACACTGAAGAAGCAGTTTGCTTAATATGTGGAGTGCAGCAGATTAAGAGCAACATCAGAGTGTGAGGGTATAAAATCATCTTTTTCAATTACAAATCACATCTTACAAGTGTTCAGATCCTATACTTCTGTAAAAATACTGGGAGTACTACTACTATTCAGTAAAATTATTCCTGTCGGATGTTTTTTAAATTAATATAATGCTGCATTTTACTGCTGTAGATGTCAAAGGCTGAGCTCATTTGAACTTCTTTATATACTGTTGGATAGTTTATCGACAGCAATGCATCATCGTATTCTACAAGATCATCACGTTTGTAGTTTTGCTGTTTTGTGAGAACCACATGTCTTGAAAAAGTCAACTTTTCATGACAGAAACAGCCTGTTTTCAGTTTTGTGACAATGTGTTTTCCAGCTTATCCAAGAGGGTTTTTAAACAGTTTATTAAGAATAATGGTGTTAGAGTTTACAAAAATAGCGAGGACCCAAATGCAAGACACACAAAGGCAGGCAGCCTGAAAACAAAAAGTAAGTTTTAATAAGGAAGCTGTTGTCTAAAATCGAAAGTCCAAAAAGCGAGCAACAAAACTAACAAAAACAGGCAGGGGCAAATCCACAAAAAGAAAAAAAGTAAGAGAAATGAAAAAAACAAACAAAAGAAATACAAACCAGAAACTCACAGAGAAACCAGGAACAAAACAGAGGAGGTGAGCTGACGTGGGGATACAGAACAGACGAACTGATAAAGAGAGGAGGGAAGACTTAAACACACATGATGCTAATGAGGGACAGGTGAGACTCATCAGGACAATCACAAGGGAGGGAAAACAAGGGGAAGACAGGAAGTAACACAAATGACACAAGGACGAACCTTACAAAATAAAACAGGGAACAATAACTAAATCAAAACCAAATGGGAACATGTGGAAATGTGTGGATTTCACTTGGCATGAAGGGCAAATTGTAATCTGTAAAGTAACTAGTAACTACAGCTGTGAGACAAATGTTGTGGAGTGAAGGTACAACATTTGAATCTGAGATGTAGCAGAGTAAAGGTATAAAGTTGCATAAAATGGATATACTCAAGTAAAGTTTTCAGCTTTTGATTTGAAAGAAACTCAGTTTAAGCAAGTGTCCAGCATGTAGTACCAAAAGTCAACACTAGAGGGTAGAAGACCCAATATACTGATTATATACTGAGAGGGTAGATTAAAAAAAGATCATTGTATTTTTGTGAAGCTGTTCTGTTTGTCATATTAAAGCTTGTCAGTCACCTGTAAAGTACTTTAAACTGTACAAATAAAGTTTGATTGAGATTATATAAAACTAAATCCATGTATGAGTAGACAAACTGGGAGACTGTCAGTGAGCTCACAAAATCAATTTAAAGGGGCACTATGTAGTTTCAAACTCAGAAATTTTCATTGTTTATGTACAAGCTGTTCTCAGAGGAAAATAAGGTCCCCAGAACACTGTTTGAAGCTCGAAAGGTGGCAGGGTCCACCAAATATAAACAAAGTAAAACAATGTGAAGTTGTCCTTTAAGGTCAGTTTTTTTTTTTTTACGCCACCAAGTTTGATGCATCCGACACTACCGGAGGTCGAGCCTTACACACAACTACATCTGGACTCTGTGGTCTTGTTTCCAAACGCTGCGCTTTATGTTAACCCAAATCATCACGTTAAAGGCTCTCTGTTTTTCTTTCACAGTTTTTAAATGATGCTCTCCGGCATCTGATCACATATTAGAAAAAATAACAGTATGATGCAGCTTCAAAGGCCTCACCGGGGTCCCTCGGGTCCTTCTCATCCTTGTTCTGTCTTCATACGATTGTCTGTTGTGCTTGTTTCTTTTCCTTTTGAGGTTCTTTCAGCTGAAATGTGATCCAACATTGGCTTTTTTTAGTACTTGATTAATAAAAAAACACACACAACATGCTTAGCTGCAAGAGAAATATCACCCATATTTGAAACCTATTATCAATTGTTGAAGAACGAAAGTTGGATGAGTGATAAATCTTTCAAACTGGTGTAATTTTTGATGTAATTATCTATTTACCAGCATTTTTTGGATTACTGAGGGGTCAGCTTTTGGATTTAAAGTCTTTTCTAAAAAGATCATTGTAAGATTTCAGACAATAAATCTCAGTTAAATTCATCTGAAATCAGTGATCTTGTGCTGTAAAAGCCACGGCTTTAACGTCAGACACTGCGGTTTGATCAGTCATATCATATTATGTTTGCTCAAAATCACAGATGGTATTTTCATCCGAAAAATGAACACAAGAATCATTTCAGCTCCCAGAACAGTCCTTTACTCTCTTCTTGACTGGCAAACAGCTAAGCCTTCAAGAGCAGAGAGAGAGGGAGAGAAAAGGACAGAAATAAAGGGGGGATGTCTGGGTAACTTCAATAGCCTCTCTGTGTCCATCTAATATGGAGGGCTAGCATGCTGGGAGTTGGCCCTTTCCATTCAGACAGACCCCAAACTCATAAAGACCTCTTCTATGGCCCCCAACCTGAAACCCACCCACCAAAGCCCTCGCTGGTATAGGCCCCTTCCATGGGAACTTGCAATCTGCAACGTAATCCCACTTTGGCCCCTGGAGAAGCCTTTCCAAACAAACCATGTGAGTCCTAATACCCAGGGCTTCACAAGTGGCTCCTGGCTAGGCCTGAGCTCCACCACCACCAACAACTTGGCCCTCCTTCTCCTTTTTTTCTCATTCTCTCGCTTTTCTTCTTTCCACGGATAGACGACAAAAGAAAGGGATCTCCTTCTAATTGCTTCGAAGATTGAAAAGCTGAGAGGGGCGGTGGGCGGCTACAGGGGGAAATGAGACGGAGGCTCTGGAGGCAGCGGGGGACTGTCAGTCTGGCTTTGCCCGCCCTGGGTGTGCGGTAGCTGGGATAAAGGAGCTGGCAGGACAGCCTCTGCTGCAGAGCCGGGCTGAGTGGATCAGAGTGGAGGCGGGCGACTCCCAGGGCCCAGCTTTACAACTCCGGCCAAACGGACGACTATGAGAATGTGGAGGAGCTGAAGCAGCTCTGCTGGAGGCCCTCTTCACTCATGGGAAAGGACGTCTGGTCTTCACAAGCGGGATTCAGAAACCGTAGGCTGCTGAGAACAGTGTGTTCAAGCCAAGAAGGAGTATCGGACAGAAACATAGCGTATTGGTCTCCATCCAAACCCTCTGCTCTGTACGAACAGTCCAGCCACTATTGATCAGTGCAGTGGTAGATGATGAAGTGTGTGAACACACAGTTGGGGTGGTCCGTGACCTTTGGATTTGTTGCTATGACATGCAGAGTTGCTAATAACACTCATACACACACACACACATACACACACACACACACACACCTTGACCTCTGCAGTAAGCCGTGCCACAAGTCCACGCCTCCTTCTCCCGGCCTGCCATCACCCGGCAGCAGCTCCTTTGAAGCTTGGCGGAGGAGTTTTGCTCAGCTGTTTGTGTCAGGCCTGAATGGGACACAAAGGAAAAGGAGCTGCTGTGATGATCAAGATAACATTAGATAACATTTCAACCGCCAGTCCCCCGCCATTCAGTCAGAGCCAGGATTTTTGATGCAACATAAAACACAAAATTTGACGAAAAAAATATGTGATTTTGTTGAGGTTGGAGTCCTGGATCTGTCATGTTTAAAGGGACAGTTCACCCCCTCTTACCTCTAGTGCTATTTATCTATGTACATTGTTTGATTGTGAGTTGCCAAGTTTTGAAGGTATTGGCCGTAACATAAAATACATCAGTTAATGTACTTAACATTTGAATTATAAAGTGTTTACATGACTCAAAAACAGTGGTTGCTAATGTTACCGGCGCCAGACTTAGGGGAAATCTGGACCAGTAGCAAAGCATACACAGGCTAGGAAGCACTGTGTAGCCGATAAACATTGTCTGTGGATGATATAGGGAGAGGACAAAAGTTATCGTCTTGCTCAAGCCAGTGCTCGTTTATTTCTGACATTTCAACATAAAACTCTCACATCAGCTAGCTTTCTGATTTAAATTCACACTACATTCATACCAACACTAAAACACATAACAAATAAAACAACAAATGTCAACACCAGACTGACAACAAACGCCATAAACATTCTGCCTAAAGAAATAGAAGTACACAAAAGTACACATGAACTCAAAATAATCTCACTTATTTTCCACACAACCAGAATTGGCTTAACTTAAATATATTAAGATGTACAAAAATAATATAACTCAACATACACATTCACTAAACTCTCATATTCATTCATATTTAACACATACATTTAATTCACACTCATTTACACTTGATTCATATACTCAAGACCTTTCTACCACATACACACTGCTCTCTTACACTTGCACTTAACTTCCGCGGTTAGCACGTGTGGCGTGACCCCACACATGTTAGCTAGCAACTCAAAAGCGAACTCATTTGAAAACAGTGTCCTTCTTCACCGTTTACTTACAACTGGCTGGCTCAAACTCTTAACACTCTTGAACATTACGTTATCTGATACTTATGTCTGTTACTACAAAAACTATTATAGACATCTGAAATTCACAGACAGTAGCTACATATCCAACATGGCGACGCCCGTCGCGATACGAAGCTTTACACTTAAGCTGTGTACACGCTGTAAACATCTCCAAAACATACAAAAACGTTCAAGAACGGTTACTACAGTATTGATATTAGATACCAAACAGAGCTGAACATAGAAAAACAAGTTTTATCGTACCTGTGGATGATATAGGGAGAGGACAAAAGTTTTCATCTCTGCTCAAGCCAGTGCTCGTTTATTTCTGAGCTGCGCATGAGCAGAGCAGATCCACAGTAGCACCAGAGCGCCATCTACTGACTAGTTTGGGTATAACTTTAGGTAAAGTCTGTATAACCAGTGTTAGATCATTCAAATGTTTACAAAAAAAATTAGGGGGGTGTCTGTTTACATCAAAAACTTAAAATGTGGCATTTCCAACCCACTACACTAACCAGAGGCTAAATTAGACTACGGACGTTGTCATGCCGGACACGGAGACTCATCTATTCACTAGTCTTTACAGGCCGACTTTAGTTGCGAGCTGTTCCAACTCTAACTTTATAATTTATAGATCTATCAATTTATAATAAAGTGTGTACACTAAGATGCTTGGTGTTAGTGACGTTGAATCATGCGACCACAGTGTAGTGTCTGTTTATAGCCTAACGTTAGCCTTTCACTTCTAGCGATTGAATGTACGTGTCAAAAATCATGAAAGTGGTGTTTATCTGTGAAGATTATCTTGCTGAACAAATTGTTGAAGTATCACAAGCTTATTTTCGGCGATATCCCAAAATCCAATTAAAAAATCCCTTGGCTTTTTGTCGAAGGAACCGGGACAATGCTAACTTCCGGGTTAGCCTACAAAAAATACTTCATCCCTACAGCACTCTGTTACCAACAGTCTACATCTGCTGAGGGAGACTGATCTACTCATGGACAAGAGGCTGAGCCGTAACGTTAGCTAGCTCAGTTAGCCTCTCGTCCGTGAGCAGATGCACGCTTCCTCCTGCGTGGTGATCCCGTTTGGTACAAACAAACATGAAACTGCTCACAACGAGGTGTTAGGATGATCTTGTGTAACTGGGTCATCATATCTGTTGAGCTGTTGAGCCCCACAAACCAAGGAAGGCACACATCTTTACGGCTGATATCTCCAAAAATCGGCAATTCACACCAAGACAACCTTGGTCGATGAATAGCACCACAGGTAAGAGGGAAAATATGTATTCGTGATTCTGTGGCGAACTGCACCTTTAAGTTCAAAGCCTGAAAGTAAAAGGGTCCGCTCCTCTGTATGTGTAGTGACAGGAGATCCAGAGGATTTTGGCCTTACGAGCTCCAGAAAGTTCCCTCAGTCTACCCTCCCTGACCTCCTTTCATCCCTCCATCCCTCCGCCTTTCTTCTTTTTAATACAAATCAGCCACTCAATGCCATGCACATGTTTTAGTGTTATTTGAACTCTGGCAGAGAACTTCAAACAGCTTTCAAAGTGAGCAGAGTTTTTTCCTCTCTTGCTCTCTATCTTTCTCTCTCTCGCTCGCTCGCTCTCTCTTTTTTGAAAGAACACAGCCGTGCTTCCAAGTACACCTGATCAGAAGGTCGAGAGATGGGGATTATGATATGCAAATGAGGCTTTGTTATCAGCGTTGACATTCGTTATAAAGCTGAACAGAGGAGAGGTAAGATGAAAAGGTGGCAACTCACCCCCCTCTACCCCTTTTAGCATAACCTCCCCTCTCAAACACATCGGCCTACCTAAGCCCCCTCCTTTTTTTTTTTCTCATTTAGATCAAAAGGTTACACACAACAAAGAAAGGCCTGTGTGGAAAAGAAAAAGCACCCTGTACACTCTTCTGTGTACTCTTACACAGTCAAGACTATTGATTGGTCAGCTGCCCCAAAGGTGTGTGCACATCTGTACAATGTGTGTGTACGTGTGGATCCGACCGTGTCCTGATGAGGTTGTCGTCTCTTATGCTGCTTAGGCAGAACGGAGGTCTTTGCAATTACCAAACACTGTGGAAAGGCTTTCATGTCTCTCCCCCGCTGTGACAGGATAAGGACGAGGACACACACACACACACACGTATACACTCAGAGTCCTTTCAAATACACACAGAAACATGCATATGGTTGCCCCCCTGTTCAATCTGCGCACGGTTCAGTTCAAAGGAGTCCAAGCGAGGTGGCGGCCGGTGCTACTTTTCCAGCTATTAGCCTGGCCCCACCATCTGCAGTGATCTAGTGAGGAGTGGGTTTTATGAACTTCATAAAGGGATGGTTAATAGAGCGTCAGAGTGGAGATGGGCTGTCTGGCCTTTGAGTTAAGCAGCAGGGGTCCCGGGTGCTTTGATGTGAATCATACTGTTAAATAACTTTTGAGAGGTGGCGGGAGCTACTGAAACCTTACAAAAGGCTGTGGCCCTGTTATATAAGTGATAATTGAACCACTTCTTTTTCTCTTTCTTTATTTCCTCTTTTTTTAAACACCTCCTGCGCACATTAGGGACAACAACACATGAATACAGATGTACCCATCATGTAGACGTCATCAGGTACAACATCAAAACATCACTCGCTCTCTCATGAGGTCGCCAAACGAATCGATATTTTTCGATACCACGTGTTAGAAACGATACGATATCCACATTTTATAGTATTGAAGTACCGTAGCTATTAAGTAAAAAAAAGACTTACAGTCGGGTTTTCAATCCAAGTCTGGACCAATATTAAAGGGACAGTGTGTGGTTTTTGGAAATTCAATTTTAATATAGCTCCCCAGAACACTGTTTGAAGCTAAAAAGGTGGCAGGGTCCGCCAAATCTAAACAAAGTAAAACAGTATGAAATTGTGTTGTCCTTTAAGGTCAGTTTGTTTCTGCAGAGAAAAAAAAAAGTGTTTAATTTCTCTTCCAATTTAAATTTCCTCTCCAAAACTACATAGTGCACCTTTAATATTATTACAAATGTGTTGCCTACTTTTTTCTTTTTGTAACGAAAGAACTATCAAGTTTAGTTTGTTAGTTTAAATTTGTACATCGTGACAACCTTACTATCGTGGATTTAATAATACATGACATAACAGTTGTGAAAACTGTCATGAGGACCATTGAGCAGGTGTTCTTGAGCTTTTAAACATATCACATGCAGAGGAGCACTGTCAGAGGAGGCAAACCACGCAAATGTCTGGGGCCCCTTTTCCCAAATGTTTTGAGGGGCCCCAGACATTTGCATGGTTTGCCTCTTCTGACAGTGCTCCTCTGCATGTGATATGATATGAGATGGTAACTCATATTGGCGTATTTTGCAATGACAAACTCCTTAAACCTCACATGAAGGCATGTACTTCGTTGACAATCACTGGCCTTGTATTGTGGATTGTTTACATCCTGACCACATTGAAGTTGTTAAGTTATTAATTCAGGCTTTAATTGTTGTTTTTAATGTTTTTTTATATTTGAAAATTCTACTAATTTTGGCCTTGGGCCCCAACAGACTCTAGACTCACCACTGCTCACATGACCTTCATCGGCAGATGAATTTGGGAATTGTAAAAGGTCACATTTGAATTTTTTTCTGAGTTCTCTAAAGACTTGTTGACTTGAAAGCTGAGGTTCAAAGTTCATTCTTAAAATTGCTAACACAAAATCTCCCAAAAGGTCAATTTAGGAGCCGTTCTGCAGTGTTTGATCATCTGACATGATCTTCATCAACAGATGGAGTCGGCCCAGTTGTCATGAAACTGAAAAAAATATATTCTCAACTGCGGTTACCAAAGTCAAGAATGACCTTTGACATTCAACATAAATGCATGGTTCAGCCTAATTTGATCTTTGGTTATTAATTATCTCCATAAGTGTATAACAATGCCCAAAAATGCTTTTAAAAATGTCAACACAGACATAAAACAAGACAAGAAAATGAAACACAGCTGTTCTCTCGTCATGTTTGATTTGTGCGACTGGTTTAATTCTTATTAGATCATGTGGCCTGTTCTAAAAGTGGAGCGAGTGTCCGCTGTGAGGAGCAGATAACGAGTCTTTGTTCTCAGCCGGGACAGTGTCCTGCTTACACCCTGAAGCATCAGTGGTCAGATGTGGACAACAAACTGTGAAAGATTCGAGAATCTCATTACTTTCACTCTCTACAACTACAACAAAAAAAACATGTTGATATTCACACTCATAAACATGGCTGTCTATGGCCTGAGGGTGGTGCTGCTGATCCAAATACCAGGAAACAAGGTTTGACGAGCAAACCTTGTAATAGTATTCAGATACTTGTAAAGAATAAGTACCAACAACACCCTGTAAAAGTACTCATTGTGGGGTAAAATGTTTCCTGTCAGTGTTTTATTATTATATTTGATGTTTTAGGATTAATACTACTGCTGTAATAATGTGTATGTTGCATTTTACCAAATGTTTAAGGTTGAGGTAATTAAACTACTTTATGTACTGGTGGGTAGTTTAATCTGCATGCATCATATTCTGTGAAATCATGTTTGTAGCGTCACTGTGAGAACCATGTGACAATGCATTTTCCAGCTAATCCAGTTTAATTAAGTTTATTTAATCTAAGAAGTAGGAGGAGTGTTTTTCTGTAGATCCATTCAGGAGTGGTGGGCCACCACAGCTAGATAGAGTGGGAAATTGAACATTACTATGATCTAGATAGCAAAACAAAGCAAACATACAAAAAAAAACACACACACATTAGGAGTAGTGCATAGAAGCAGTCCTTTATGATCACGTAACAGAATATGAACCAAATGATCTCCGCAGTCACTTATAGCACTGGAACCAAAACGAAGACCAACAGGGATGAAAGTGGAATAAAATGACTCACTGCCGTCGCTGCTACAAAACAGTTACAGAGGAAGTACTGTAAACAATTAATCCTTCAGTTTATCTGTCAAAATCAATTCACAAAAAAAGAAGAAAAACTCCTGGAGATAATTGGTTCTCGCCAGACAAGCAAGTGTATAAAAACTCGTAATCTGGCTGACTAAAGCTGTCAGACACATGTGGTGGAGTAGTGGTGGAGGACAATATTTGCCTCTGAGATTAAATGGAGTGGAAGTATAAAGATGCATGAAATGGAAATACTCAAGTAAACAGTTGTAATAGCGCTCAAATTGAAAGGCTTTTCAATAGATTTAACACATTCACTGGAACAAGAAACTGATGATGATTCAAAAAGATTTTTTTCACCAACCATGAACCAAACATGTCACTGCCTCTCATACAAATACACAAACACACACATACACACGCACACACACACACACACTCTAACTACACATGACCTACCTAATTTAAATAATCCTGACCCCATCAAATATTATTATTGATCACAGTAAATGTAATGTATGTTTTTTTTTCTATTTGTTTTGTCTGTTGTTGTTGTTTTCTTGTTATTTCTGTGTTATCACACTTTTTCATCAACAACAAAAAAAAGTGCTTTTTTGGTGCTAATTAACATACAGTCATTATTGCATATTGTTATTTAATCTTAAGAGTAGAAAATAAATAGTAATACAATTAGATAAATATTGTGTTTAAAAACATTTTAATCAGGTCTATACTCATGATTTGATTGATTTTAGGGTGCTGGTCGCTTTAATTAGAGAACATTTTGTGAGCAGGGGGGAAACAAAAGTGAAAATCAAGAAGAAAATGCAGAAAAATTACATTTCTTATTTCCTGTCAGAAAATATACACTCCTCAAAATGAGTTAGGGATGTTGGCAGGGGTGTGTGGACCAAAACTATTCACCAAACACAAAAAATTTAAATCCAGATATGTGACAGAATAAACAAGTGAAATACTAAAACATCCCCAAAGTTCATGTTGAGTAGTGTGAATATAGGAGATTTGCTGTATGTGCCACTAGATGGACCCCTTCACCACCCAGATTGGACCTCAGCTGAGCATCATCTCAGAAGCATCGACCAGCACTTGTAGATCAGTCAAAACAGTGGATCTGTACATAAATAGCCTCTTTATTTATTTATTTATTTTTTGTTTCCCCCCAGGTGATATCAGGTGATGTACTCTCTGCTGCAGGCCTACTCCCTGAGGAGATGCGGGGACTCACGTGGACAGTTTCCCCTGACGTAATCGCGCCAGCCCGGTAGGTGGCAGCCTGTCCAAGCGAATATAATCAGATTAAATCAGCCGAAATTCGGATGGTTCCGCCGGCCACCAGCCACACCGAGCACCTGGTGGATCTGATCCAGCGGTAGGTTGTTTCACCTTATAGTTTTCCTTTAAATAAAAACCATCACTGTATCCAAAACAACCATCAGTGTGTGATGAGCTCCTCTGTTCTCACCAGCTGACCACTTGTCTGCAGCCTGCATGTAAGGGAGCTGTCAGCGCTGTTTTGCGGAGGGGAACCCGCGTCTTCCAGGCGTACCGCAACGCCATGACGCAACTCACACTCCGCTGCTGCAACACAATAAAATATGAATCGCCACAGAACCGACGGTGGGATCTTTGGGTGTAAATGTCATTTAAATGGTGAGGAGGGGGTGTGGCGCTGACTGTCTCACCGTCCCATTCACCAGGAGCAACACACGCCCAGAGAGGAGCTCGTTCACTGTCTGCTGCCCGACTCTCGCTGGGTGCACAGGCCGGCCAAGTCAGCCCATCCGTCCATCTACCCATCCAGCCAGTTCAGTCAGTCAGTCAGTCAGTCAGCCCCTCGGCAGCCCGCCGTGCCTCCGTCCCTCCGCAGGCTCCGGGCTGCGCGCCGCTCCACGCAGGGATCCTGATCGCATTACGCAGATTCAGAGCCTGGATGCAGAGCGAAGCCTGCCCGTGAGGATGCGATAAGATTAAAGGTGCGTTTGCTTTCTTTCTTTCTTTCTTTCTTTCTTTCTTTATCTCTTTTTTTTTGTCGGTTTGCTTTCAGTATCAGCTGTTGTCCCCACGGATGGTTTATAAACAGACGCAGGGATGGAGATGCGCGGAGGACAAAGGGGCGGATGGAGCCGCATCTTTTATATTTTCTGTATTATTCGCTTTAACAGAACAGGAAAGCATGAGCAGAGATGTTCCTGTCTGCTCACAGCAGCCACGTTAGATAAAGCTGTCAGGACGCCTCATCACAGTGGCTGTACTTCCTGATTAAAGCACATTTCTGTGGCTGTTTAGGCTTCATAAGCCTCACCACTGTTTGGATCATGTTGTCTAATACATCCATGTGAAATGGGTTTATTCTAGGAAGTGTCCATGCCCCTCCTCTCCTCTTGGTTCCCTTCCTACTTGCAGGCCCACGGCATCACAGCCATAAAAGACATTGATCACTCAGACCATCATCTGTGTCACCTAATTACACCGCCTCTTTATTCCAGGGATAGATCACTGTAGACCTGTGTGACAGATCATTTAGAGAGACTGAGCCCAGTGTCCTCATGTGAACTGGCTCTTTAAAGAGCTCCAAGGTGGCTTCTGATACAGATGTGTGGACTAATATGCTTAAAGATTGGTCAGATGTGTTTTCTGTAGAAGGAAAACGTTGCATGATGCCCCCTCAAATCGGAAGTTGCGGCTGTCCGAAACATGCAAGACACAAGTTTGCAACATCAGTGTAAGATGTCAGAACAGATAACGGTTGTTGTCTCTGTATTTCTAGGCATGTTCGCACCATGATCCGTGGCTCTGGTGTGCAGTGCGTCGGTGCAGGCTGTGTTGCAAGAGGAGATTGAATGCCTCTAAAATCTCAAGGTAAGACTTCTCCTCCTTTGACCTTGTGTGTGTGTGTGTGTGTGTGTGTGTGTGTGTGTGTGTGTGTGTGTGTGTGTGTGTGTGAGGTGGTAGTGTTGGAATTGATCCATGGCCTTGATCAGCTGCTCCCCGCCTCACTTAATAGTGTCTCCCTCATCTCTACTTCACCTCACATCATCTGTCTGAATTCAAAGATGTGTGTTTTCTGTGCATGTTCACGTTTCCGCACGACTTTTATCCTTATGCCGACGTCTTTGTCCAACACTGAGGTTTGTCAGTAGATGAAAAGGGGGCTTGTGTCAGCAAGTCTAAAGGGGATACTCATTCTTTAGCCTAATTAGACAAATTGCTGTGAGGGTAAAAACAAACAGTGGCAGCTGAACCATCTGAATGAGCTATTGTTTGAGGATAAAGAGAGGGGCTTGATGGCACACTGGAGAGTCACAGAGAAGCCAAAAATACAAAGAAAAAATCAATCTACTGTGGACTTGCAAGTTGATCAAAGTTAAAAATAATCCAGCCCAGAGTTGTCTTGCCTGACTCAGCAGACCCTGATATTCCCCCTTCATGGTTTCAACAGTGGCTGGTGTTGCTGGCATGTTTTTTAACTTGAAAAGTGCAGTTTGCAGGATTTTCCTGAAAAAAAAAATCGATAATCTCCAGTAGACCCACTAGTGTTTGTAGACCCTGCTCTCTGCCTCTATCTTCTATTTTCTTAGGATTTTACTGTGTTCGCGTCATTTCTGGGTATCGACCTTTGGGCAGTGGGTGTGTAGCCAATAACAATGTGCAGCTTGTGAGGTCGGGAGTCTATAAAAAAGTAGCCAGAGGTTACAATTGCTGTATCTCTCTGTCATAAAGAGCTGCAAGTCTGTGTGTTTGACCGAGGGTGGGGCTGAGCTACACAGACACACACAGACAGAGCACAGAGGCAAAAAGTGGCCAGAATGCAATTCAGCCACATTCACACAAAATCTGGAGGGTTGTGCGGATGTTTTATTTCACTCATTCACTGCTTGGTTCTTGCTAACGCTGCTCCCTCTCTTCATTCACTCTCTAACTCGCTCTACCACCACCAAAATGTAAATAATCTGATTGTACAGTGATGCTGTATATGACATTGAAAGTCATATACTTGATTTGACTACAATAATGCTGTACCATAAGCAGGAAATATGGAAATAAGACAAATTGGTGACATGTCCAACGTTTGTAGCAATTTGTACAAGAGGAAGGTGCCAGAAGTAGCTGCTGCAGCTCACTACATGTTAGATATCTATAACTACCAGGGGTATTCCTCCTAATAGGGTAGGATGTCAGCAGATATGAAGCAGAGTCAGATAAAACAATGTATGTGTGAAGAATCATCAGAGGCAGGGGGACAGAGTAGAAGATGTTGAATTAGACTAGAGAGAACCGGATATGTGTATTGTTCCTGTTACATGACAAGTTAAGATTGTGTTTCGGCATTCTCATTGTTAATAGACCTCAACTTCTCCTTATGAATAACGAAATGAGTTTGTAAACTGCAGCCAACTGTCACTGTCATTTTCAAATGTTCTTTCCCAGACAGGAGGTTTGTCCTCAAAGGTGAAATTAAATCTAATTTTTGTCTTGATCTAAGGTTGAAAGCAGATTCTTGCAGGATGTTGTGAAGTATTAACCCCCTGCTGGCATTAGTTTGTTGTCTTTAAACTGCTCTGTCTGGACTGGAGGTACACAATCATCCAAAGTATGTAGGCTGATACTTTTCTGTATCTTTGGCCCTTTGGCAGTTTTTGATCCTTTAGTTCAAATTTAGTTTCTAATCTTCACGTTACAACATACAATGATACTTTTAGACAATAGTGTGCCTCCAACTTTGTGGCAACAGTTCAGGAAAAGGCTCTTTCCTGTTTATACATGACAATGCCCCCATGCACAAAGCAAAGGTTCATGATGTAATGTTGGTTTGTCGTGGAATAAGTTGTCCGCACAGAGCTCCGACCTAAACCCCATCCAATGAGCTGCCCCTTCTGCAAGCCTGGCCGGAATTCAAATGCAGTATCGACGACCATTGAAGAAAAATATGCAACTGGTATGAAGATAACAGAAGGTTTCAGAGATCCTTTATTGATTCCTTCGAGAAGAGGGTTCACTTGTTAGGGAAAAACTGAACTGAACTAAAGTGATTGCCAAAGATCTTTCATTGATTTGTTTGGGAAGATGGTTTACTTGCGACAAACTGAATTACTGAATTACTATCTTCTGTTGTTTACTGTTGAATCACTGAAGGTTGATCATTTTTGTTGAACTCTGGAATCTTTATTTTTGGTACATACTATCTGAACTAGCCTAACCCTAAGCTGCAAAAAGCCACCTGGACAAATATGTAAATGTAAATGTTGTCAGGGCATAATGACAGAGTCAGTTTTGGCTGCATAGTGAGTACTCCTTACTTTTATACTTTCAGTACATTTTCTTGTTAATACTTACATACTTTTACTTAAGTAAGATTTTGCAAGTGTTTCACTTAACAGCAATTGCTACTTGCTGCTTATTGCTTCTGTCCACATACTTTTGGCCACGTCTTGTGTCTGTGCTCAGAGTTCTGGTGACAAAAATGCAAATGTGATCAGATAAATGAGAGAGTGCTGCAGAAAATTTGCTTATAGATAATGTTCGGAAGATAACAGATACACAACGCTGTTTTCGATGTGAAAGGACACACGTGCACACATGCGTGAATGCGTCCACACATGTGCTGTACATACACATTATCCTACATGACACTAACTGTTTAAATGGAGTAGCCATTGGCGCTTGTCACCGTGACGAGCAGCCACAAGTGTCACAGCTAATGGCTTCTGATGCTGCCGTGACTCTGTGTGTGTCTGTGTGTCTGTGTGTGTGTGTGTGTGTGTGTGTGTGTGTGTGTGTTTGTGTGCACTCATTGACCCACTACTCACCAGGATATGAATTTAATGAAAGAGCACTGACAAAGCACTTACTCCACAGCTGCTGGAGATACATCTGTTTGTGCTTACACTAACGAGAGAGCGAGTAATGGGTGGTGCTTTCCTCTTATTGCGGCTATCTCGCCAAACAGGAAGTTAGCGTTAGAGAGAAAGGAGGAAGTCTCTGTTTACCAGATCACACACACAGATTTGACATACACACTGAATACACACTTGGTATACACACACACACGGCAATTGTTGGTTAACTGATACGGGCCTGCACTTCACCCTCGCCAAAGCAAAACCAACAATGCATTCTGCTAAAGCGTGGTATGTATTATTCCGCTGTGCCATAGAGCTCCATTGTTGTTCAAAAAAACAGTTAAAAACACAATAGTGAGCCACATCACTGTACTGTTGGCATGTTGACAACAAGAGCACTAGGTCCTGCTGCTGTAAACTCTCACAAGGGCACCTAACGTGTATTAAACCACGGCTGAAAATAGTCCCCAACAAATGCAGTTTTCTCCTGTCTGAGTAACGTTAGCTAAAAGCAACAGTGCCCAGCTGTTTTAGAAAATAACTTTTTTATTTGAATAGATATTTGCGCCCCTGTTTTTTAAAAAGATTTACGCAGCTGAGTGTCACAGAAGTCAGGAAGTATTGAGAGGTGGACGACACAACAGCCATGGTGGTTTGAACCAGCAACCTTCCGATTACTGGACAACCTGCTCTACATCCTGAGCTACAGCCGCCCGTCTATGTATCCTGAGATCTTATTTCATGGACAAACACAGGACACAGTATATGAAACTTGAGTGTCCGTGTCTTATTTGACTATGTACATTATCTTCCTGCACCACCCACCTCATTAACTACCATTCAGCTAGATTGTATGCCAACACAGTGCTGTTGCATCTGTCTTAGTTTCATGAGGTTTATCAGGTGGATTCCTGTGAGATTCTCATCTTGTATCACCTCAGATGTTACTATCTGATCGCTGTGGCTTTTCTGCTTCAGAAAAGCGTCGACCAGCTCTCACTTACCACCAGCACCGCTGACTTTGTGTGATCATATAACTGACGTGCTAATTCTGCTCTGTCTTGGTGCTGACGCCTCTATTTTGTGGCACATCGCTGTCAAAAAAGAAATAAATTAGGGGGGAGAAATATAAATGGCTTTGATATTTTGAGCTACTTTCAGTGGCCTGGAATATTCTAATGATGTCGGTCTGTGATCCATGAATACACATTTTAAATATTATTTTTGAGATTCCTTTATTTTCTTTATGGCCACAGGTTTGTACTGAATTCCCTGTGCTCTCACAATTCTGCATAACAGCTCTAATAAAAGTAACACAGCCCTCTTATTCCTGGTATTCATACGGGAGTAAAGCGTGACAACATTTCTAATATTAATCTCTGTCTGTAAATACGCTCACGGTTGATGTTTTTCCATCGTTCTGTCTCTGCCCCCCACGTCTCCCTCCCTCCATCACTCCATTCATCATGTAATTGGGTGGATTATGACTAATACCGAACCCACCGGCTGTTTGCGGGCTGTCAAGCAGCTTTTACACAGATTATAAATTGCTTAATATATTTGGATGCCTGTGTGTTTGTGTGTGTTCAGTCAGGACTGAGCGTTCATCCACCTTTTTGATCTCTAAACTGTCAAATCGCGTTAGGCGGCGCCAGACGTCGATATTTATTGAAGTGAAGTGTTAAAACCCGTATGGCACTGCTTGAGCAAATCAGCCGCTCATAATGATGAAAACGAGAGCGTTTCTGTCTCGCAGAGAAGATCGGAGTCAACAGCTGAAGTTGTCAGGAGAGAGCGTATTGATGTTGACAACTGTAATTAGAGGTTATTAATTGATCAGGTGCTGTTTCATCTTTTGAGATGCTGCTGAATGATGTACGAACACACACTTTCTCACCCATCTCAAAGAGGGAGATCTGAGCTTTCAACGTTCTATTTTGCGCTTTGGATCGGCACCTACGCATCCCCCCCACACACACACACACATACTGAAAACCCCTCACTGAACATCTTGTGTTAACAAACACTCAACACACATCCTAGGAGACCAAGGTTACACAGCGAGGAGAAGCTGCCCTGCCGAACAAAAGGATGCACGGATAAGCGTGGAACAAGATGAAAGCTTCTCTGTTGGCATGGCAACCAACCCGACGATCTGCATGCCGAGGTTTGATGTTTGACGTGTTGACGGTGGTTTCTGGGTTACAGAGAGAGAGAGAGAGGTGAGGGGAACCGGTTTGATCCAGCGCAGAGTGTTGTTTTCTTGTTGTTTTATTCTCCTTTCATTAAGAGAGGGCTGCGTGATTCAGAGCAGTGATGTTCAACCATCAAACCTCGGCTCCGTGTCTCCTCTGATGCTGCTGGAGCTCTGATCGATGGGCTCAGAGCCTGCGGCAGCTCTGTGCACAGTTTCACATGTGCATGTGTGTGATGCTGCCAGGCAAATGTATTGGTCCAACAGGCTTATTGACACACCACACATTAATATTGAGTATCGGGCAGTCAGTGTTGTTCACTGTCAATATGATGGAGGTCTCCTCCTGGAACAGCTACATCAAAACAGACCGTTGATGAAGCCTGATGTGATGTTGACTTTGCCTTTTTGTGCTTACTTTGACTGTTTCATTGTGTTTTGTATTAGTCATTGTTTATCAAAGACGCTCAACAGTAGAGATTCCTCTCTGCTTAAAGGTGCACTATGTAGTTTGAGGAAGACATGTTAAAGAGAAGACTGTTTTTATGCCTAAACAAAGTAAATAATCAAACTCTCTTCACTTTCACGACTGACTAAACAAACTGACCTTAAAGGACAACACAGTTTCAGTTTGAGTTTCTTCTCCAAAACTACATAGTGCCCCTTTAATCTCATTAAAATGGCTCCATACAGTTCATCTGGCCTGGTCTGGAAGCCCTGAGATCCCAGATTGATTTGAGTAAAACAGAAAAAACAACCAAATAAGATGGAACGCTGTGTAATGAAGTGTTCCTGGGCCCATGTCGTAATGTCCTTTATACAACATAGTGGTGAACCTCACTCCATCCTGACTGAGCCTTAAGCCCATGCCCCTTTTATTCACAGTTATGATGCTATCACCTGTTACCAATGGACCTGTTTACCAGTGGAGTGTTCCCAACAGGTGTTTTTTTTTTCATCATATATTTACAAAAATCAATGAAGTTGATTAAGTAAAGCGTTGGACATATTGTCTTATTGTCTGTACAGTTATCAATTGAGTGTATGTCAGAGAGGATTAACAAATTATCTGCTGTTTTGTTTATTTTTTACACAGCATCCAGACTTTTTTTGAAATAGGGGCTGTATATTTTAGTAATCAGAAAAATCTACTGGAAACTATATAAATAATCACTAATTCAACAATTCTCTGGTCTCATTGATGTGAACACTTTCAGATTAAGGAATGGGATGTTTTTTAGTAATAAATTAACTGATTAATTGAAAAACAGTTTACTCTATAATGAAAATAGTCACAATTTGCAGCCCTCATGTTGAATTTTGTCCTGCAACTTAATTAAAAACCAGTTTTAATCAAACGTTAATAAGCACTGGCTGGTGTGCGGCACGTGTCGCTGTGCAGTCGTGCCCAAAACGTTCTCATCTTTTCCTGGAAAGTCAGTCATTTCCCCTCGAGCCTCTGTCCTTTCCCTTTACTTTACTTTTCCTCCTGCACTCCTCTTTTTTCCCTCCATCCATCTGTCCTCCAGCGAGCACTTTAAGTGGCCAGTCTCAGTGTTAGGGGACTAACACCTCGACAACCCTCCCTGGAGCTATTTTAAGAACTGCTGCCTGTGTTGCCTCCTCACTGTCAGAGTCAGGTCAGAGTTTCTTTCTGTGGTAAATAAGAGAGGGTGTAGTTTGGCCTTTGTGTCACAAGATGATTTCTTCTAAAAACAATAAAAACAACCATTGAACATTGTATTTCCTTGTCATCTCTCCTCTTATTCCCTTGCTTCATTCCTTGGTATTAGTCTTCAGTACATCTACATATACAGCACTGTACATGCGTGTGATGTAACCAGGGTGACTGGGACCAGTGTTCCCTTGAGAGAGCAGTGAAGCATGAGAATATAAGACTTGTGGCGCGTCTATGTGCTCTTGGTGTCTGTGGCCTCAGCGTTTGTGTCTTTCCTTCCTCTCTACCTGCTTTAGGTGCTCTCTGCTCATTACCGGCATGCATCACGTGACCAAGGAGCTCATCTCTCTGGGCTGTTAATCGACTGCTCCGTCAGCCTCTCGCTCTCTCTCTGCGCATCCTGTGTTCATCCCTCATCTCTCTGTCTCACCCGATCTGTCTTCCCACTGTCACCCTCCCCCTTTTTAATGCCTCGCCGACTTGCTTCTTACTTGACTTGCTCTCCGTTTTCCTCCTGCCCCATTTTTGGGGGGTATGCTCCAGACGCCAGCCTTCATTTCTTCCTCCTCGTTTGACTTTTCTGTTTGATCTTCCTCCTGTGCGAATTTGGCATGCTTACTTATTAACATCCTTCAGCTGAGGTCGTGTCAGTCTGTCCAGGACCCCCTGCTGACGCATCCAATCACATCAGCAGACTGTTACTTAAAGAGAAGTACTTTGGGATTTGTATCAAACAAGGAGAAACAATGACATAAGTAGACAGAAAGGTGAAGTTTCTTTGAAGCAAAATCTATCAAATATCATGCAAATGATCCCTCTCTGACTGTGGTTTGCTTAGCCCATGTCATCCATGTCATTGCAGGGCTAAGGATGTGTTATTTCCAAGTCAGAGCACAGGCTTGGAGGTTTGCTTTTTCAAAGTCAAAAATCTAAGCCCCTGCAAAAGTAACTGTTGAGTCACTGGTATTGATCCATGACTTAAAATAACTCCCAGAAATACAGATATCTCACCATTTTGTGCTAAATGACTATAAAGGTCTTTTGAGGGGAACTCATTTTATGGGAATTTAACAGACTATTGCTGCTTCTTCTGCATTTATTCGGATCCTTTTGACTCTCTATAGTGAATCAGACAATGTTATTGGAGTGCAATGCTAAATTGGTGGAGTACTCTTTTACACACTCTTACTTTCACCTTTCTCTCTCATGGTGTACGTGCTGTTATTCAGTCCTCTACTGGCAGCATATTGGGAGGCTTAATCCCAGCCAACATGTCCATTTGGGCCCCATATGGGTCAATTGAGGGCTTTTAAAAATGGGTCCCAAGTGGGTTTGTCCTTGGATTGTTATAATCATCCATTGTTAGACGTTTTATTTCTCTTTTTTTACAGTGTATTTTATTTTGTGAGGCACTTTTTAACACCAGTTTTGATGAGTGCTACCCAGATAAACATTGTTATTATGACTATTTTTATTAGTATTATTATTATTATTATTATTATACTATTATCTCTCCTGCTCGTTAAAAAAACTAGTTTTTGCACAGTTTTTGTATTTAAGAGGTGCATGTAGGTGGATTTTATTACCATTGGTAGTGCCAGGCTAACTGTTTTCCCCTATTTCCACTATCTGTGCTAAGCTATGCTAACTAGGTGCTAGCTGTTCTCTCCACCAGAAAGAGAATAGCTCCCAAAATTACTAACTTTTGCTTTAAATTTACTACAATTCTGCAGATGTTCCACCTGACTTCCCGTCATTCCTCTAACCATCACAACAGCCATAATCCATAATGAATGTAAAAATGTACCCTGGTCCATGCTCTGTGGTTTTGTGTGACTCTTGTATAAGGACTGTGGGTGCTCACAGGGCAAGAAGGAACACACATACACACACTCACCCCTCCCGCTGCAGACGCCTCCTCGGGGCCTGATATTTGTCAGGGTGTGTGACAGTCGAGAAGTATCTACCCATCCATCAAATGCAGAGAGAGGAGAGGGAGAGCAGGTGAGGCTCTGTCACAAAAAGAAAGAAAGAAAGACTGAAAGAAGGCGCATATGGAATCTGTCTCAGCATCTGTCACGCCCAGTATGTCAACTGGAATGAAACGAGCAGAAAATAAAGGAGAGTGTGGCGAATGCTGCTTTTTTTGACGCGCAGCTGGATGTGTTAAATCAATTAAGAGCGCTTCTTGGCTCTTAAAAATGTGATTAAATTAGTGCTTTTCAGTGGTTCATTCAGCTGGGAGAGGAGAGACACGATATGCTGAAGGCGGCACAAACTGACCATAAATACATCCCCGTCTCTCTTTCTATGCCCACTCTGTTACCTCCCTCCTCTTCACCACTCATTCTCATCTATTTCTCCCCGTCTGTGCCCAATTATGAAGACACATGTACATTTTAATGGTGTCAATGTACTTCGAGTTGAAGCAGAATATAAGGGATTACAGATTGTGGATAAGGATCTAAAATTTAGTTCACCGTGCAGCTTTTTCTGTGCCATTTTCTACATTTTCTCTCCAGTCTGCCCCCTTTCCCTTTCCACCGTCTGTTCCCCCTCTTATATCATTCTTTTACCCTGCTGCTTTTAACCTCCCTCCCCTCCTCTCTCGTCTCCTGGGGTGCTGGCTTTAGCTGATTAGAGTGGCACGGCTCGCCTTGATTAATTGGATGAGCCTTGTCTCCGTGCCAGACTCTCCTCTCCTCTCCTCTCTCCCCCTCCTCTCCTCCACATCCAGAATCAGCTAAAGCAAACAGAGGCCTTTTAATGGCAGCGGTGCATTGAAATGACTAAATCTGTGGTTGTGTCAGCAAACGTTGTGGATGTTGGACTTTGTTCAACCTGAGAGGCACCTGACATGTTTCCCAATGTGTCATCTATGTTTTTAGCTCTCATAAAGAATAGGATGAGCATATATAGGAGTTAAATGTCTCAAAACTACTAGACCTTTGTTATATATTTTGTTGAGTTGTGTAAACATTATCCCAAATGTTTCTAACAATGTTCAAACACAGAGAAACCCTCAAGTTTACTCAAGGTAACGGTGCGTTTCAGTGTGTCGGTCATTGCTACATTCAGGGCTGGGAAATTGGCAAACAAGACGAAACATGAATAAAACTTACCTCGTCTGTGAATGTTTATGCCTGAGTCACGTTAGATTCTTGTCAGCAGTGGTGGTTGTTTAATGGTGTGTTCACCCCAATCGAAGCGATCATTTGTGTGTATTCAGGTCACTCACGCAGTGTTTATCCGCCCCAAACAGCCAGATTACTTCACTGTACATTAGCCGTAAGCTAATGTTGGGGAGCAGCGGCACAAGTACATTTCCCCTCCAGCTCCAGTCAGCAGTCTGCATTACAGTAGTACTTACAGACATGTCTTCTGCAGTCAGGTTAATAAACAGGAGTGAAGCTAAATCCACTTTTTGATCCCAAAAGTAATCTCTGAACTCTTCTCCTATGACTGTGCATAGGTGTTGCTATGCACCCAACTCTCTAGCCGACTCTGAGCAGCTGAGCAGCAGCTCTTCCCCCAGCTCTGCCTGGCCCTCCACACAACACTCTACAAATGTACATATTGTACGTTTAACAGATAATCAGTGGAGGACTGTTAGCCACGAGCCACATATGTGACGACCTGGGAATAAGGCTCAACACTCCTGTCCTGCATAGTATCCTTTTAACCAGACAGTCCTATAATTTGAGGTTGAGATGCTGTGTCTCTGCGTCCTCATTATACCTGACTCAATAAAACTTGGAACCATCCTTCTCTGCTCACCCTCTCGACCTCCACAATGTTTGAATCCGTCCTTCAGGCTTTGATGACAACAACAACCACTTCCATCTCCATGGCTCAGTCTCCCCACTCATTTGTCTCCTCCCTCCTCTCTGACACTTTCTCTTGTCTGTGTCTCCCTCCCTGTTTTCTCTCTCCGTTTCTGCCGTCTTTAAGTGAATTCCACTTCAAAAAGCCAGTCTCTGAAAGGTCGTCTGCAGCTTCCACAGACCCCCCGGGGTTCTTCATCTTTCTTCTTTTTTGTTGCTCTTTTTTTCTGTCTCTTTCCGTGTTTTTATTCGATCTGCCGTGCCCCTAGCACAGCCATGGCAGGAGCAGCGCGCACACACATACTCAAAATGACGCACACAAAACCCATTGTAGCACAGCCGAGTGAATGACTGGCTGGGAAAGTCAAATGTTCTGTTATTTCATCCCAGCAAACACAATCTCTGGAGATGCAGTGCCAACCAGAGAGCCCCCGAGGGACGCCGGGGCTTTCTCAGAAATGCAGACAATCACACAAACTAACTGCTCTGTTGTTTCCCTCCGTCTCTCCTTCTTCCATTACGAGCCATTTTTATCAAGCCTGAGTGACTCTGTGTGTGTGCAGACAGCTTGTGTGTGTGTAAGTGTGTATTTGATTTGCTCTGCCTGTTTGATAATGCTAACCAGGGAGGATGGACTCTATACGATGTGGAAGAATAAACAGGCACAATAACTCAATAACAAGTGGAGGCCACATTCAGTGAAATCACTGCATGATGAATGACTTTGGTTCTGCTGTGTTGAGACTGTACAATAGACGCTTTGTTCCTGTGATCACTGGAGCCTAACAGCCTCTTTGTGGTGTGATTATGTCCTGCATATCGTTATGATTGTGTGGGTTGGGACGGTTTGTTATATTTATGTATATGTTTATGTCTTTTAGAGATGCCATAAAGCACAGAAATAATGCAAGACATGACAGTCACAGCCTGGTGAAAGACTAGATTTAACGACTGAATGACAAATACAACAAATGAAATGAGCAGCATCAGAACAATATTTGAGAAGTATAAACAAGTAAAATGAATACTAGCCCCTGAGGTTCATCATTTTAAAGGAGACCTATTATACTTTTTCATTATTTTCCCTTCCCTTTAGTGTTTTATACAGGTTTTTGTACATTCAGAAGTTTAAAAGGTCAAAATCTGCACACACAATCTCACACATTTGCATAATTGATGCCTGGCATGTAACAATGATTTAGCACAGCTGCTCAGTTGTTGTTAGCTGTGCTGGCTCAGGCGTGTGTGAGCTGACCAATCAGAGCAGACTGGGTATTCAGGAGGGGGGCCTTAAAGAGACAGGAGCTAAAACAGAGTGTTTCAGACAGAGGGGGAATACAGAGCTGCAGCACTGGACAGTATGAGAAAACTGATGTTTTTTTGAGCACTAAAGCATGTAAACCTGTTCTAGTTGTAACCAAAATAAAATGATGAACCTAATATGTACTGATATTTCTCCTTTAAATGAATTAGTACACACAAGTCAGGATTTTTAACAAGGGGTTAAGTGATTATACATGATGTGAAGAGTGAGAGCATTTTAGCATCTTACAGCTCATTGTTTTGTTTAACAACTTAACTGTATTGGCTCAGGGCTACAGGGCTCTCAGTATCACCGTTTCCTCAGTGGAGCTCTGATATGTGACAGTATGCTGATACATACATCCACAGTATTCATCTGCTAAAGAGCCAGATATTTCCCTCAGGAGTTGGAAGAGACCAAAACAGAGAGGTAACAGGGGAATATTGGACTTAGATTCACCGGGTGGCCAGAAACATGACTCTGAACGAATGCTAATGTTGCTGCTGGATGTGTGAATATAAATTAGAATCAGTTTTAGCGGCAATAGCATTAGTAAAAGCAACAACTGTTCAATTTTAGAAGGTGATATGTCAGTTATGTTTTCTCCTTGTTGTGCTGCCCCCAAGTGGACACATTAATCAACTAATGCAGATTTAAGTAGAAATTATAATAATAATAATAAATACAAAAAATAATCCCCCCTGAAAAAATGCTGATTTTCTCATCTGTTAGTCAGAGTAGCACCCCTCCTTGTTTTCTCCTTTCTCATCTTCAGCACCTCACAGCATTAGCCAGCTGAAGGCTGCTGCCCCCTGTGGAGGGTGGAGTTAAATACAGCCTTGCTCCTTGAGCCTCATGTGTTCTGAAATAACCCATTAATCATGTTGCCATAGTGGGGGTGAGTGAGTGAGTAGGATGCTGGTAAGACAGAGAGAGGCCAGGCCCAAGAGCGACTCTGTCTGTCAGCTACAGCCTTGCATAATGAGGGCTAATGGATTGGGGAGCCTGGACATACCTGTCCAGTCTACTCACATTAGGATGAATAAAGAGCTGCGAGGCTGTTCTCTTCTGTCCTATGTGTGTGTGTGCATGGAGGGTGTGTAGAGAATGTGAGAATCTCGGAAGTTATTCAGTCATGTTCCTGACGTCTTTCCAATGTTTCAGTGTTTCTGTGGTTGTCAACAGTGTGTTTCTCTCTCCCCCAGGCTGTGAGCCCTGTGCAGGGTGGTGATGAGCAGTCAGGGCAGCAGCAGCAAGGGAAGTGGCCAGCATGCTGACACTCGTCCCCCTCGCCAGGCCCCCGGACCCAAGCTGCAGGTGCAGCGCTCCCTCTCTCGCGACACCATCACCATCCACTTCTCTGCTCTGGGGAAGGAGGAAGACGACGAGGAAGAGGAGCTCTACGGGGTTGGAGCTGCTGGGGATAAATCTGGGCTTGATGGTGCAGGGGGACTGCAAGGTCTAGAAGCTTCGGGGGCTGATGACCAGCCTGTGGCCACGGGCTTGGAGGCAAAAGAGGAGCTGCTGTTTGAATCTGCAAATGTGGAGACCTCCTCAGGAGCTGCTGTGCTCCCTGTTTCCTCCACCGATCTGTCTGTGGAGCCCTCCTGCTCTCACCCACACACACCCTCTGCAGCCATGACTATTATTCCTACTACCCACTCCCACCTGAGCTCCAACCCTCCTGCCAGCTCCTCCTGGCCCTTAGACCGTCCATCAGCCACACCCCCATCCACAAGCTCCAGCACCTCCTCCCCTTGCAAGTCCACAACGCTATCCTCCTCCAAACCGTTCCTCAGCCTGGTCAGGTCCTTGTCCAATGACATCGAGTCTCGAGAGACTGCTCCTGCGCCAACCTCTGTTGCGCCATCGCACGCACGCCACCGTCACTTAATGAAATCCTTTGTTAAGTCTCTTTCTACTGACACTTCAAAGGCTGAACATCAGGAAGGGCATCTTCATCACTACCTTCATCACCCCCCTCAGCAGCAAGTACAGTCCTCCCAGCGGCCACCTCGCAACATGCAGCTCTTCAAACAGTTCTCCCAGCCTCGCTTGACCTCCTGCCCCGTCGTAGTCACTCACGCGGGTGGAGACTCCAAAACAGCACCCTCGTCCCCCATTATGTCCCCAGATGGTAGGTCTTTCTTCAAGGTCCAAGAGGTGGAGGCGAGGATAGAAGATACAAAGCGGCGGTTGTCGGAGGTGATGTCAGACCCCCTGCAGCTTTTCAGTAAGATCATGGGGGATGAGTCTGGCGTGGGAGCTGTTGGAACTGCGGCTCATCGTGCCAAATCGCTGTCCTCCAGTGCGTCAGAGCTCAGTGGAGTGACAGCAGTAAACGGACACGCAGAAGGTAACAACTATAGCATCAAGGAGGAGGAAGGTGCAGAAGGGGAAGAAGAGGAAGAAACCCCAACGGGAAAGGGCCCCGATTCCGTTTTTTTCTCCTTCCCTTCACTGGCACAAGCTTCAGCCCTCGCACAGGCTTCCACTTTCCCCAAATCTCCTTCTCTCACTCTGGGCCGTTGCTCTATGTCGGCCCTGGTGGCTCGGCAGGAAGACGAGGACTTCTGTGAACTGTACAATGAAGACTTTGAAATATGTACCGATACAGAAACACCAGATGGGGATCATCCCAGGTCCGGGCTGCCCCGTACTGGTAGCACTGGGCTGTGCAGTGAACTTGACACAGAGGAGGAGGAGAAAATGGAGGAGGAGTTTGAGACTGTGCCTGTGACTGGCCTCATCTTCCTGGCACAGTTGGTGTACTGGTATTTAGTCCTTCCAGTGCCACCATATGTAGGTGCGGTGGTGCACGGGATTGTTGCTGGCTTCATGTTGGCCTTGCTGGTCCTTTGGCTGTCCTCTCCTCGACGCTCCTCATCGGGGACGAGAACAGGGAGGCGGAGGATGGATCCCTGGAATGTGGCCCAGTTGGATATCAAAGAACCAGGAATCTTCAAGGTGAGACAAAGCGTGCCATGAATGGGCCTTGTTGTATCCAAAGAGTCAATCTAATCTAGATTAGATATATTAGATTTGACTGTAGAAGTTTTACACATGTAGTTGATAACATCAGCTAGATAAAAGGTGAGTGCAGTGCATTTGTCTTACTGTGCCTTGGAGAAACTACCCTAAGTGAGAATGCTACAGTACAGAAAATGCCAATTCTTTTGTTTACTATCTAGCTAAATTGAAGTAGGTTGGACTGTTGTCCCCAAGAGCTTTTGTTTTGTATCTTTTGACAACATGTTCCTCGCTCTCGCATTTTAACATCCTCTCGCACTAGCCAAGCACTGAAATTTCCCCTGTTGTTTCAATTGAATTGGCTTTGCTCTCAGAGCCTCCTTTGGGACTGATAAGGTGGGAGTTTGGATGAGAGTTAAACTCGATGCAGCCTCATGGGGACCAGCAGTAAGGATTGGGGTGATTGTAGACCACAGTTTAGCTTTGAATCAGAGACATTCAGATGAGAGCATGACCACACTTGCCCCCCTTGTTCTCAGCTAACCTCTCTCCGTGATGTTGAAGCTCTCCCAGAAGAGAAATGTTCAGCAGTTTGAGGGGGTTATGTAAGGATGTGTACTGTGTGTATGTGTGTGTGCCTTAGTGGGTACCGAGCTGTTGCATCGGAGAGCTTTATGACTAGAGGGCACAGCTGTTCCAGAGGAGGAGAACATGATACACACAGATGAATGATAGACCCTGGAGCACACAAGTGCAGGGCAGCAGCAGTGGGGACAAACTTTCTTCTCTCTCTTCATCTTTCATTTCCTCTGACGATCAACAAAGATTGTTTCAGATGTGCTACTTTATCTTTTGTTGTGTTTTGTTGAAAATACTGCGAGGAGGGATATTTACAGAAATTGTTGAATCCTGACACTTTTTTTCATGTTTTAACAGTAAGTTAAGTCGACTTGTTGTTGGTCCTGGAGGTGTTTTGCTGCACTTCGCAGAGGCTTCATCAGTTCTGTTTACGAGAAGGGCCCAACAATGATATGAGATTGTCACAGATATATAAGCTTTCTGCAAATACGTTAACAAGAAATAGTTAACAAGAAACTGCAGCACAAAGAATGCCAAAGATGTCTGTGGTCGCCATTACATAGTTCGTTTAAGGGGTCCTTATAAAATATAGTTTAGTTTGGTTTAGTGCGTTTATGTTTTTCTGTGATAAAGAATAACATGGATGTATATTGTTATAAGATTTTTAAAAATATTTTTGAATATTGGTTTTAGCTTCATATCCATTATTGTTATTGTTGTGGCTCTACTCTTGTGGGGAGATCCACAATAAAGGTGCAATATGTAAGAAATTTGGTTGAGAACATTCAAAATCATCAGAATGTGGAGGAATAACAGTTTTGATTTCAGTTATGTTTTCACCCATGTCCGCTTGTTTGTTGGTTGGTTTGTCATCAGGATTACACAAAAACTACTGAACAGATTTTTACAAAACTTGGATGGAGGATGGGTCTCAGCCCAGAATAGACCCCATTAACTTGTGGTGCGGATCCGGATAAATGGATGGATCCAGGGACTTTCTAAAACATTTCATTATTTAGATGGCTGGTATCTATGAGTGAGTAGATTCTGAGCCAAATAAAAATCTGGATCCAGCAGATTTAAATATATTTTATTTGATATTGGACTCTCTGAGTGCCATTGTGGTTAATACTCATATCGAATCAAAATTTTAAATTGATATTAAGAAAACCTTATTACCTTCTGTCGTCCTTCAGACAACGTATCACAAATAAACATTTGACAGAGGAAAGTACAAACATAAAAACATGGTAATTGGGTTAACATGCAACAAAAAACACAACAAAACAATAGATCTTTGAACAGTAACGGCATGGAAAGTCAACTAGTAAGTTTTCTCCTGACTTTGACTGGGAGTCTGATGAGAATACATTTTGAGTCACTGTCATTTATAACTCTACCCCTCTCCACCCCCTCTGTCTCTCAGGGCTGGATGAATGAGATACACAGCTACGACCCGGAGATGTACCACGCCACCCTGACCCACTCTGTTTACGTCCGTCTGGAAGGCTCCGTCCTACGTCTGTCCAAGCCCAACCGCAACATCTCCCGCCGTGCCACACACAACGAGCCTAAACCCGACGTCACCTACATCAGCCAGAAGATCTATGACCTGACTGACAGCAAGGTGTGGTGGTCATGGGCAATGAGAGATGCTGGAAAGCTTTGTCATGTGTGTCAGAGAAGGACACAATGAGAGGGGCATTAATGTGTTAAGTGTGTGTGTGTGTGTCACCGCTGGCTCCAGTGTATTTGTGTGCTTAACAGATAGTGACATCAAGCACACGTCCCCTCATATTTGTCTTTGCCTCAGTGCATGCTTGCTAATAGGTCATGTTCAGTGACAAAGCTACTCAGACTCACATATTGTGTGTAAACATGGGGTGAATATCACAGGTCACTGACCCTGTACACACAACTGTGTGCTGACTCCATGGTTTTGTGAGTCTGAAGGCAGGACAGTAAGAGGACATCGCTCATGTCATTGTATCATGGAGGGAAGAGGTCATCACGGTCGTCCTCACCATGCAACTACAGTGCTCTCTTTCTTCTGGAGTTGAATGGCTCGCTAATGTCATTTCACCATCGTTAATGTGGATGTTTAGGCTGTTTTGAATGCTATCTATGTTTTTAGCCGCCAGATTACGCATATTAGTGTCCTCAAACATGCATTCATAGTCAAGCTTGGATTTTTTGACACAACAACCATGTGATGCTGTTATTTTGGTGATAGAATCTGTGGCAGAGTTGTGTTGACTCACAGACCGTATGAAATATTGTAATGTGAAGCTCAGTGTGGTGGCTCCGGCCATCACTATCTTGGCAGCGCCTGACTCAGCTTAACACCTGGTGTGAAGATGTGGAACGTGGTGGAGCTGAGGCAGGCCAAATGAAGCTGACGGCTAGCTAGACAACTAGCAGCTAGCTGTCACTGAAAGCCACAATACCATTAACTATGCATAACTTTAAGCCTTAAAGGGGCACTTTGTAAGATATGGCAAGGATTTTAACTTAAAGCATTAAAAAAATGAACTCACATCAACAGAATGTGAAGAAACAGTGTTGACGCTATGTCACAGATGTTTCCGTACTGTGTTGCAGAGTTATCTTCTGAAGTTAGCATGCTAGCCAGCTAGCCCTGGCCCATCCTGTCTTGTAATACCGCTTTGTAGCACTTTCTAATAGTAGCTAACTACAGCCAAGAACAGCTAGCAAAGAGCAGTAGTTGTCTGTTACACAGTAATCTGCTGCCCCCTTACTACTACTTTGCTAGCTACTTTGCCAGCTGCTTTCATCATTAACAAAACAAAAGACACGTTCTTACATTATGGGTCAAAGGCAAATTGAGCTTTGGGTTAGATAAATATAAATACATAATAGATGAGTCACTTGCACTTGCGATCCTCCCTGCATTGCTTTTTTTTGTTCTATTTTCAAACCATTTTTAGCCCTGAGTTGCTGTCTCACACCCTCGAGCAAGTCTGCCACATACGATGTATTTATAGCTTCAACGTGCTCTCCACATTTTTTTTGTCCTCATTTCAATGTGGGCATTCTGCTGCCCCCCGAAAACAACAACAGCATGATAACATCATCACTTTCATACTTTTGATTATCTGACCATGCTCTATATTCCCCCCAAAGATCCAGCTGGTGCCCCAAAGCTTGGCTCGGAAGAGAGTTTGGAACAAGAAGTACCCTATCTGCATTGAGCTCGCCAAGCAGGAGGACTTCATGTCCAAAGCCCAGGGAGAGAAGCCTGAAGGCGGGGAGGACAAATTAACTGGGCTGGTGGAGAAGCTGGAACGGACGGACAAATGCGAGAAAGTTGAAGTATCGGGATCGGCGGAGGAACCCAAAAGACCGACCTCTGGAGGCGGGGACCTGACAATCTACCTGTTTGGGAGGACGGGTCGGGAAAAGGAAGAGTGGTTCCGGAGATTTCTTCTGGCGTCCCGGATGAAGTCGGAGGGGAGAGGTGGCAGTCTGTCTGGCATTTGCAAGAGTGGTAAGTTTAAGACTGGGCCATGTACAGTAGGTTTAGAGACACAAACCACTTCCCGCAGTCAGAATTGCCATTCTAGTCTTGAGTATGTTACTGCACAGCCATCAGATCTGTGCATAAGCCCCAGCTTAGGGACTGCCAATCCCCTCAACTGAGCGAACAGATGAGTGTGAATGGGTCAGCAGGATTACATGCACAGAGAAGCAGCATATTATAGTATTGGTCTCCACTGTGGGATATAAGCCTGTAAGGATAAGGCTCGATTCAAAGGGAAACACTAGCACTGTGCGGGTCCGGTGATAAAGGCGTTGGAAGGGTGAACAGGATTACTGGAAAGATGATTTAAATACCAAGCTGTTTTCCTGGATATACATAGCAATTATGTTGAAAATGAGTATGTCAGTGCTAATATGAGTCAGAGAGATGATGCGCTGTGTCATAGTTGCGAGAAAAACCAAAAAAAAATCTTGATGATACATTATGTATGTGAAATATGATGCCTCGATTGGAATTACGGCAAAATGTTAATGATGCATAATCGTGTCACATTAACCATCCCTTCCTGCATTTCCCCTCCACCCTCCACGTTTAGCCTTCTTGCCCTCCCACAGCCGCAGTAGCAGCACCCAATCTGGCGGAGGCCTGGAGGCGGACAGCAGGAGCAGCAGCCGAGGGAGCCTGGAGGAGCTGTCTCAGCCTCGCCACAGAGAGACCTCTTCTGCCCTCCCCTGTGGCTCAACTGGAGGGATGAAGCAGAAGATGCTGCTGGACTATAATGTCTACATGGCTAAATACGTCAACCCCCAGGCACCACAGAGAAGCCCAACTGCCACTGACAGCCCTGGTCAAAGTCCCGAGAGCAGCCCCAAAACTACCAAAAAGGTAGGAAAGAGAGGAAGGACGCAGGAAACCCAGGAAACTCGGTCAAATATCCTCTCGGTTAATCGAATAATGGTCTATAAATTGTAAGAAAATGGTGTCGATGACTGTTTCCCAGTCCCTTTTCTCAGGCAAAAGGTACCCAACATTAAGCTTGTGCCCTAACAGTTTAATCCGGCCATGTGAAATAGACTGTTATCATACTTGAATTGAACCTATCAACTTAATTTTATGTGAGAAAGATTAAAGATACAGAACAAACCTGTATATGTGCCCTCCAGATACGCAGGAGTTCAGAGGAGGCTGTGGAGCCTGAGGCCTGGGTTAATGCTTTTCTTGGAAGGATATTCTGGGACTTCCTGGGAGAGAAGTACTGGGCCAACGTCGTCTCCAAAAAGATCCAAATGAAGCTCAGTAAGATCAGGGTGGGTACTCGTACTATCTGACACAAATCTGCCGTATCACAAGTGTGATCAGCTCAAGAGATAATTTTGATTCTCTGTATTCTTTCTGTATTTTTTGGTCTTCAGCTGCCGTATGTTATGAATGAGCTGACCCTGACGGAGCTCGACATGGGCTTCTCCATTCCTAAAATCCTCCATGCCTCCTCACCATCTGTGGACCACCAAGGTAGGTGTGTTCTGGATGGTCTGCTACAATGGAGATTTATTATGTTCCTGCCACCAGTCGTCTTTCCCCTCCCCTGCTATCCTTCATTATAACCCAGGCTGTTTATCAGTTCCCCCTCTCGCGTTTCTGACAGAATAGAGAAACTTTACTTTTCAGCTCAATCTATCCATCTCCTACCGTCCCTCCATCTTCCTTAAGCTTTGCTCTTCTTGTCTCCGGATAAAGACATTTTCCCCTCCCTTCCACCCTCTCTTCCTCTCTCCTCTGGAGTCCAGCCCCTCTGTGCGCCTCGCTCTATTAGGCCACAGTAATTAAACTTCACGTCTCGCGTCCCCCACATCCATTACTGAAACACTGACTCACCCTGCCTGCCGCCTGCCTTGAGCCCCTGCGAAGAGACTGGTCTGCCACACAGAGACAATACAGACACGATGGATATATTAATTCCTACTGTGGTGGTTGGTTTGGACAGAAAATGTGGAAAGAGAAGCTTAAGAAGGGGATGAAAGGGAACAGGTCGTGGGAGGTGTGTTTCAATCATTAGTGGTGCTTTTAAGCAGAGCGCAGGGTGAGGGAGGAGCGGTTTCCGTCTTTATTTTAGAAATATTCAGGGTTTTTCCAAAGACGCTCTCGTCCAATCTGATCTCGCGTCTAAAGATATAAGAGCATTGACAACGTGATACCTTTTTCTATTCGGCTGAACGAGCCAGTCATGAGTCATTCTCCTGTCAGCCACATTTCCACGGCTGAGTCTGCAAAGCTCATTAATGTGCTCTGTCTGAGCCCGTACACCCACAGAAACATACTCACAGAGCATCATCGGTTGATCCCAGCACATAATCAGTCCTGTGGGAACGGTGTCTCTGAAAGTGCTGCACTGTAAACCTGCGTGAACCTGACGGGAGGCGTTTGCTGCGGTAGTAACACACCTAATTTCGTATCTTGCATATATTTCTTTGCTCTAGTGCTGATGAGAAGGAGGAGAGGGAGAGTGCTTCCTGACTCATTAACGATGGGAATATATGAGCTGATTTATAATATAAAGCCTGTGCTCCAGGAACTACTAAACGCACACGGCTGATATAATTACATATCATTTTTCTATCCAGCACCTAGACATTGATAATGTAACCACTTTTAGTATGACTATCCATTATACTCGACTATGGAGAAGATTGAACATAAAGTGGGATCTACAGTCACACTAGTGGCTCTGTGAGACAGTAACGCTTATTGAACAGAAAACCAAACCATTAAATCTGATAAAGGGCCATTTGGATGTAAAAAATGAGCCAGAGAGGTCAAATAAAGTCATTTTCAGACTGTTAAGGCATGAAGTGTTGTAATATGTAAAGTAACGGTTGCCACATCTGTGCAGTTTAAACATCATCAGTGTTTTTATCATCGTTTACCACTGCTACCATCTCAGTTTAGTGTGAGCATGCTAAAAAACAACATATAAGGTGTGTATTACAATAACTTAGATTCAAAGTAATATCTTGTCTCATATGATGTTGCAGTTATTATGATATATTTCCCAGTTCTATGTAGAAACACACACATGCTTATTTATATTGACTCACTGCAGACCGTCTCTCCCTCCTGTGTGTCTCCTTCTAGACAGGGACAACGGGACACCGTCTAACACGACTTGACTTAATGCCGTCATTTAGCGCCTCTTTGACGCGGCCGCCTGCCACACACACACACAAATCAATGAGCATTTGTGGGGGAAGGAGCGAGGGAGAGGTTTAATAAAACACCACTTATCAGTTGCAGAGGTTAGCACTCAATGAGGAAACAGCAGGGGGATCGAAATCTGAATAGTTCTCCCGTCGCCTCCCGAGAAGTGTGATGCGTAAACAGGAAGTAGCCTGATGAAGTCAGCCAATAGAGCTGACCTTTTCAGTGTTTGCGAGAGGATAGGTCGTCTTCCTGGCGGGTCTGTGGGGGACTTCACGGCAATTAGAAACCTGGCAGGAGCTCATTCAGAGTTTTTCCATCTATGATGCTGCTTTTATTAATATTGAAAACAATACATGTCTGTGTCTAGGTCTGTGGTTTGATCTGGAGGTCTCCTACACGGGCTCCTTCCTCATGACGCTAGAGACTAAGATGAACCTGGCCCGTCTGGGGAAGGAAGGCGAGGGGCTCGGGGAGCACGGGAAAGAGTGGTGAGGCTTTCAAATACACCCAGTAATTTCCTCTTTTACAGCTTGTAATGAAGCTCAGCCTGATTTTTAAACTATCTGACAGATTTTTGTGAGTGATCTTTCACAGCTTGTCCTCATTTTTCTTGTTAATGTCTATATAATACATTCTCAGTGGATGTTTGAAGGATTAACTTTTTTTGCTAAACAAACAGCTCTGAAGTGGATGTTAATTGGGTAGATTTGCATGTAGAACCAATCTGTTTTTTTCACAATCCCTACCCTTTTTCTGTTGGTTCTTCCTCCCTCCTCTTAATCTACTAATCCTCTCTCTGGATGCTTTCCACTGTGGATTTGTCCAATTTGACTGGTGAGTTTTGGAACGGATGCCTGTCACTGAAACAATACATTTTGTTCTGGATTGTAGAAGCACTGGAGATTCATTTCCTGTGATTTATATCAGATGCATTTAATGGGATTTAGTTCTAATTCTTAATGGTTCTGGGTAAAGCCATTAGACTTTGCAGCAGTGAGGGTGTGTTTATGTGTGTGTGTGTGACAGGCCCAGGCCGCGGACATACTGCCTGGCAGACAGCGATGAGGAATCGTCCAGTGCTGGCTCATCAGATGAGGAGGATCCCCCAGAACTCCTCAGTGACAAGCCCGTTCCTCCTGGAGCCGAGGGGTGAGCGACTGTCTCTCTACAACAGCGTCTGAATTGAAAATGGGCAGAAACAGATTCACACTGATGTGTTGAAGCAGAATGTTTTGCCCTTTCAGTCCACCCACCCGCCCACTCAGTCCCACACGTTCGAAAGCTCGCTGCTGATTTAATGTAGCACCTGGTCACTCCCCTCCATCGTGGGTGCTGAGTAGCGAGAGATGCTGTTATGAATAAATGATGAACCTGACTCACTCCTTGCCTCCCCTCCTTCTCCTCCTCCCCCCCTCCTCTGTTTCCATCCTCTGCTCACGTAGCTATGTGGGAGGCCACAGGCCCAGCAAGATCATGCGCTTCGTGGACAAGATAGCCAAGTCGAAGTACTTCCAGAAGGCCACAGAGACGGAGTTCATTAAGAAGAAGATGGAGGAGGTGTCCAACACGCCGCTGCTGCTGACTGTGGAGGTGCAGGAGTGCCGCGGGACGCTGGCTGTCAACATCCCACCTCCCCCCACGGACAGGATATGGTACGTTCACTTCCAGGGAGGAGTGCAGTCAAGACTGTGGGATGAAGTCAGGGCTCCTGGCTTGAGGATATAACTCAGCACCCTCTGCTGGGTGTAAAGTGAATAAAATAACAAGAATGTTTAATCACAAGTGGACTAATTACACTTAAAATGAGGGCACACAGGTATATTTTCATTAAAGATGTTGAATATTAAATCCTTAAGTACACACTAAGTTTAATTCTAATGAATATCGAATTCATCTAATCACCCTAATTAATCTGATCACTTTCATCTGCATCTACTTAAGTGATTCCCAACCTGTGAGTCAGGACCAATACAAATCAGAAGTGTCACCAGATGATTAAAAGATTAAAGGAGCTATATATACAAAATTAAGTTTAAAACAATTAAAAATTAACTAAAATTCTGCCTCGTAATACCATATATTATGGTGGTTAGTTACTGTAGGATCTAGTCTGAGAGGATGAAGAAATAGCCCACTGAGGGCAAGAAACCACGTTCGGCAGCAAAGAAAGAAGTGACAAAAGGAGAAGCAAAACATTAGTTAGCTAACTTGCATACAGCACCTTTAAGAAAGAAAGAAAATTATGCATACTTTGTTCCCTAAATTATGCATTAAAGTCCCATTTTATGGACTGTCGCGGAGTCCTTCACAAAGAAATCTACAGTCCAGCAGCTTTACTTAAAAAAATTGTCCACAGGCTTGTACCAGACGAGGAATCCCACATGTGGTCAATAAAAAAAGTGAGTAATACATGTAAATAGTGACAAATTGTTACATTGAGCCCCTTTAAACAATGTTGGGAACCACTGATCTACGGCATCATCGTGATCTTTTATCAGTTTCTACCATTTCCTCAACAAAGTGTCTCATCTTGTAAAATAAGAAAACAAATTGAATTTAGTAGAATAAAGAAAATATGCCTGTTTTCTGAGAGTCCAATAATGCAGAATACAAATCAGTTTGATAAAATTATCTGGTTTTTCACTGTCAGTGTTTCCTCTTGGCTGTCAGGTACGGTTTCCGGAGTCCGCCTCACTTAGAGCTGAAAGCTCGGCCTAAACTGGGTGAGAGGGAGGTCACTTTGGTTCATGTGACTGACTGGATTGAGAAGAAACTGGACCAGGAGTTCCAGGTGAGAACAACGGGAAACTGTGCATGCAAATGTTTATTCAAAAGGACAAAGATTGCCCCCCATCAGATGTTTTAGGGTGAAAATTCAGGTGATAAAAGAGGATTCATTTATGGCTGCCCACCTACACACACTTCAAAGCAGTGAGCCTGTGGCTTTCCCACCCCTCATATATACATATCCAAAGTAATGATACGCCTGCTGTTATATAACCGCCCTGAGGCACACCTGCAAACTACCGTGTCCCTGTCAGGTCTACCACACATCTACATTTATCCCTGTCCGACTCCTCTGAGGGTTATTATTATGTACCGCCCCCCTTCAACCTTTCCTCCGGTAAAATACAGTGCTGCAGTGAACACTGTTGTCATTTGTGAGTGAGTGTGTACATCTGGCTTTCAATAAATGCGGGACTCACATGGGGTGTTGTTACTTGGGGCGATTTTAGCAATTCTTCAAACAGATATACTCTCATGCTACTGTCTTTATTTGACACTACATAGTAGTTTCTGCTCCATTTCCTCCACTACACACACACAATAGCTTTTGAACAGGTATATTTTCTTTGTTTAAAGGCTCAACATGTGAGAACTACAATTATCAAGAGAATGTGAAGGGACCACATATTTGATGTGTCAGAGATATCTACATATTGTGGTACAGAGATATCCTCTGAAGTTAACATGCTAACTAGCTAGCACTTTTTACCTCATGAACACCAACATTCCCCCAGTGCTCCAAGCCAAATTTCTAAAAAAGTATGAGCACTGATTTTCTTTTAAAAATAATAATAATAAAAAAAGGAATGTTGAAATGTTGCGTTTCAGTATCCTCTCCGTGTTTTTATTACTTGAAGATGACTTTGCTTGTTGCTGTTCTCGTCCTCCCACAGAAAATATTCGTGATGCCAAACATGGACGACTTATGGCTACCCATAATGCACTCTGCCATGGACACGCGTTCAAATGCCAACTTGGTTACTGTGACAAATGATGCCTTGAAGGACCCAGAACCTGAGGAGTCTGAGGTCTCGGACATGTGAAGACTGATGGACAGACGGACATTTTATCACCGTGGCAATATGACAAAGACCCCCTGCTCCTGCCCTCAGGCACCCATGGGTGCAGCAACAGGGCCGGGCCAACCCTCCAATATTTCTACCCACGGTCCAATCCCATTGTTGCACCAGTCATGAAGTGCACTCGCAAAACTTGGAAGTGTTGGGGCGAGCTGTGACTCATAGACTGCCATCCAATCACACAGCTTTATTTGTGTGACGTCAAACGCTACGACTAACTCTCTGATGAAATACTCCACATGGGGCATGTCGAGACTGTTCAACCAGACAAATAGCCATCAGATTCAACTAGAAGAACCATAATACCTGTGATGTACAGCTGCACCAAACATGATAGTTGTACAGTGTCGACTTTTTGTGCGACCTTTCTAATCGAGCGGTTTACCGTTTGCTACAACTCCACGAGAACTTTGAGGCCGCCGATGAAGAGTGCGTATGTCTGAGTGAGCAAACGTTTGAAGGAAGAACTGGAAGATGATTTTGCTGGAAGCCCCTGCGTCCGTTAAAACACATTTCACAGGGAAATCAAGACTCTTTTTTTTCCACCCATCCACACTGCTGCCTGTGCCAGCCGCCTGGTACCTATATGCAACTGATCAACGGCGCTGTGTCCATGGGAGATACTGGTGAATCTACTATGGACACATCATCATACAGCCTGTGTCCGTTTAACCGTAGGGACTAGAGCTAAAAAACTGACTACATGGGGTGAGTTAAAACATATCTGCAAACACAGCAGCTGAACATTGCCTAGGTCTGATGAATGTATAATTAGGAATGCAGCTCCCTAGCTGTGCGAGGAATAGCTCATTCACTGACGACGTGCTTTCACGCGACATGCTTCAAGACTTCTCTTCATGTTATATTCAGAGTTGAGCAAAAGTAATAATTTTCTGTTTTTATTGCCAAAGCAATCTTTCAGTCCTCTTCTTCGAAGGCTACTGTGTGAAGCAATCGGTTCTTTATCTTGTGTTCCTATCGAGGCGGCGATGTAGAGCTAAAGTTTGGATATTTGTAGCTGGGAATTCACCTGATGAAGATGTAACCTGCAGGGAGGATTTTTTTTGTGGAGCAGGGGAATGAAACCCTTCTGTGAAAATCACGAAAAGAGCGGGAAACATGCCCTCTCTTCCTGTTTTATTTGAATAAATAACATACTGGATATTAGCCATATTATTTAATGTTGACAGCAGACACCCAGCTAATGAATGCTCTTATTTGTTGGATTATTTATTGATTTGCTGTTGTTTGCTGTTCTGTAAAACGACAATAAACTACAAAAGTAACTTTGTGATCTGCCAAGACAACCCGGCTGCTTTACAGGTGTTTTGTTGTTGTTGGTTTTTTTTACATGCATTTCGTTCAAATGTGTGTTGGCAAAGTGTATGAGGCAGAAAGTGCCTTTAAAATAATCAAACATTCCTCCATGGTGAGCCACCACATTTGTTGCTTCAGTTGAGGATCAAAGAGAGAAAAACGTCTTTGTGCCATTAATGTGTCTGTCAGGACATGCCCTTTGTTTTCACAGGTTTTTTCGATGTTGTTCATTTGCACAGTGATGAAAATATGAAAACATTGCTGTTGTGTTCAGTGATGTCACAGAATGTTCTGGTTCTGATCGTTGTGGATCAATAAAACCTTTTGCTTGGAAACAATTTGTGCTGTCTTGTGGTCGTAAGGGGAAGAGGAAGAAAATTAGAAGATAGCAGATCTCACTCACGAGGCATCGATCTGTGTGTCAGATTTCTTTACTTTTCTAAATTGCGTTTAGGGCTATGGAACGCCATTATTGTCAATATTAAATAGATAAAAGCATATTTATTCATGTATTTATTTAATATTGACTAAAATGGCATTCCATATACAATTATCTTCATTATTGATTATTCTGCCGTTTATTTTTCCAACTACTGGATTAAATTTGTCTATAAAAAGTGAGAAAACATTTTTCAGGAAGTCCTAACGGATGTCATCAAATATTATTTCGTCCATCAGTCAGTCCAATACCGTAAGGTAACTCCATTTACAAAGATATGATCCAAAAACTGCTAATTCTCACATTAAAGGAACTGCAAAAGGACCGTTTGTGACTTTGCAAGGGAGAAAAAAGACAATTTATCAGAATAGTAATTTTTTGGCAATACATTGTTGCAGCTCTTTATATTTTCAATATTGGCAAATAAATCAGCTACATGGGTACAAATTAAAAATTGTATTCTCTTGATTTGTACAGTTTATTTACATGTGATTGCTCAGCAGTAAAGATTAATTGATTTCTCAGCAATTTTTTAAATAAGAGTCAATTTTAATGTGAATATTTTCTGGTTTCTTCACTCCCAAAACTAAATATTATTTGATAAACAATAATTGTGCATACCTCAAGTGCATTTCTTGCACAAAGTTATGGCTGTGAAATGTCTTCAGATTCTGTGTCTTGCTTTAAAAGAGCAACTTGGTGAGATTGCCAAGAAACTCCAGTTATAACAAGACATGATGATCTTGCACTATTCTTGACCTGAGTGGCAAAGATGGGCCAATCAGGTTCAAAGTAAGTGCCTGAAAATTTATCTACCAAAACATACAACAAATAAAAGAATGAAATGGACAACAATTCTGTGTTTGTTGACAAATGCTTTATTTAGACGGGACGCGATACATCCTACAGTGCAAAAATAAATATTCTGGTACAAAAACACACTTACAGCAAACCCACACCTATTATATCACCTTTTAAATTGACACCAGCGTGTTCGTTCCTTCAGCGTCACAGTCCGATTTCTGCGGAAATAAAACAAATTTAAGTAAACTCATTTATTGAAACACCATCCATGTCAGAGTGGATGCGTGTTATGTCAGATCTGAGTTGTCTTCAGTCTTAAATCAGAAGTCTAACGCATCATGATCATCATTCATAACCATTACAAGCCTGTCTGCTCACTCCAGATACTTACTATGGTGATAATCCTGGGATCATTCTGCAACAGAGCCCATTTACTGCATTCCTGCAAATAGAAAATATCTGTTAATTTGATTATTTAAAAAACACATAAAACATCCTGGAGTTTTTGGGTCAAGTCAGATTTGAATGTTGACTTCATTTTTACATCAGAAGTCTAACGCACTAAAATCATCACTCATGAATCAAAAGCACGAGATTAAAGGAGGGTTTTTAGCATTAATACTCACTGTCTTGAATCAAAGGGGCCTTGGTTTGGCCTTCATCTGAGCACCACCCTTCTGCCCACGTGTGGACGTGCAATCAACTCAAAGACACTGCATCGATCCGAGTTAATCATTCGGCCTGTAAACAACATAAAATATGTTAGTAGGAGCAAAATAATGCATCAAATTTGCCATTTTATGTTGTGAAACTTTAAACTTACCTGCACATTTCCACGCCGGTGCGGCCTAGTCCCTCTGCAAGGATGCTCCAAAGTGGGGAGTCATTTCACGTTTCATATTAAACTCTTAAAAAAAAGATGCAGCTACTATATAAAAATATAAATATTAAATAATGTATAATCTTTTCCCAGTCTTGTTAAATGGAGATATTCGGCGCATGACTGCAACAAGCATGCTCTCACGGGGCGGACCGGACCTCAGAAGAAAATGTCACCCGGATGTGATTTATACCACATCCGGTTGTCTGTACGTCTCTTCTGATTGGCTGACACCGGCGCTACGTCTCCCCTCCTCCACTCGTCGTGGATATCTATCCCAAAGTCCAGCCCCCACAGTTTTCATCATTTCAGGAAGAAGAGGATCTAACGTTGTGCTCGTTGCTGCTGCTGCTGGCTCAGTGCCTTTTTTTTAATGTTGCAACGTTGTTAAAAAACAAGAAGAAGAAAATCGTCACGTCTGGTTGTTAGCCTAAACACGTTTTCTATGTAGTCTGCGGCCGTCCGGACCAGCTGTCTATCCCGGTTTGAGACCAGAAAACATGGACTGGACAGTGAGCAGTCGGACCCGGCTGTGGTGCATTTTGGCGTTGCTTTGCTGCGCTGCTCTCCCACAAAAGGTAAGAGGGGGGCTAACTGGATAAGCTAGCTTAAGTTAGATGACATTAGCTCGGAGTTAGACGCTAAACTACACTTTTCAGTCAGCGCTAATGATTTCCAGCCTTTAGCCCCACAAGTATCAGAAGTCCAAACTACAATATGTGTCACTCAGCGGAGCTTTGACTGTGTCTGCATGCGGCGTGTTGTCTTGACATGACAGAAGTAAGCTAACATTAACGTTAGCTTGGCGGCTAAAAGCACTCGTTTTTAACTAGTATGTGCTCCAGAAACCTTTTTATTAACTTCACCAACATTTCAGTGTCCACGTTGAACATGTCCAATACACCAGCCTTGATGAGACACTTAGGTAGCTAGGTGAATTTGTAATAAACGTCTCCCTATTTGGGGGCTATGAGAGTTTGTTTTGCTCATGAGTGTGTTAGCTGTATTTTTTGCTATTTTGCTTTGAAGCGAGGCTCTCATCAACCTTATTATTATTTTAATTTCATCAACTTCCCCCCACGTATCTCAGAACCACATTAACAAAGTAGTGAATTTCAGAAAACTGAACTGAAACTTAGGCTTTGTACCTTTTTATAAAAAGGTCAGTGTGTTGGTGTTGATTAGGCTTGGTAATATGCTAATATTCCCATTGTTTGCATGTAGATATGGGGTGATGTGACAGTGTTATTTCACAGCTATCATGCCCATAATAATTGCAATTCACCACCCACAAAACATACTGTAATTACTTTATGGTAAGAAACAAATATTTTAATTATATTACAGACAGGACATTTTGTGAAAAAGAATCAAACATCCTCAAATTATGATAATAATCGTTATCTATATGGCACCTTCCTTCACTTGGTTACATGGTGCTTGTACAGTGAAATTAAATAAAATATGTATGCAATTACAACACCCAAACCAGCAAAATAAAATGCATAAAACATGTAAAACCTACCAAAACAATGAGAGAAAACATTCATAAGCAAGCAGTGTTCTTATGAAAATGGGTCTTAAAAAGAGGTAACGATAAGGTAGTCATAAATCATAGGTTACTCCTGCATGAATAAAGAATACATAAATGGTGGTCACCTCATAATCCTGTTGTTCTTTAGTTTGAAATCCAGTATTTACACATATCCACTGTAACTTTTATTTGTGGGAGATACAAGGGAAAGCAAAGCCTTCATCCATGGTGACAGGCTTAGGATTTTGCAATGACTGGAAAGATGCAGGCTCTCCTTTGTGGCAATTCAAAATAAATCAGCATATAGTGTTTTTGTCCCAATCTGCAACAAAATCTTATATCCCCCCCATCCTAACTTTCATGTTAGCACAATACTTATTAACTTTTCACAAGACTGAACATCATTAAAACTACTCATTTAGTATTTTTTGGGTCCTGCAAAATGCATTGTGCAAATGTGATTGAAACAGTTTTGACACATTTAGATAGATCTTACCAATATCTGTCTTCATGAGAGCCCTCCTCTGTGTTTTGATTAGATCTCTACAACCATTTGAAGTTAGCAGGACAGATGCAGTATGTGTATGAGTTTATCTGTAGTCTCTAATTTAAAAACTTTTACGCCAAAGCATGGCATTGTTGTGCACAATAAGTCTTTGTAGTTAAGTTAATTAAATCATGCACAACCTGCGCCAGAGTAGTACAAACTGACCATACAAACATCTATGCCTCTGTGGTGTGATACCCAAACATTATGTCTGTGAAGTACCAGTTACTTTGCAGGGGAAGGCTGTAATAAAATATAAATCCCATTGTGGTGCTCTGTGTTGTTTACCAAATAGAGAATGGATTCCCTAGTATTAGTGGCTGGCACAGAATGAAGCTAGCTAACTTGCTGAAACTGAGCCAGATCCCTAGAAAATCTCTAGGCAGAGACATTAACTGCCAGGCTAGTGAAGCACTTAAGCTAAGCAGCAGATTAAAGTAGCCTCTTAATCCCCTATCATGTCTCAGGTTCTTCTCTTAGCCTGTTAGACCGTCTGCCGGGGCAGTGGGGGGCTCCAAATGATGATAGGCTATCTATAGATTTTTACAGAGGTGTGAGTGTGTGTGTGAATGAGAGAGAGATATACCAATGAAAGAGCAACAGAAAATGACTCGTATGTGTCTCTCGTCACTGTCTCTTCCTCACAGTTTCCATTATAAAGATGTGTCAGCGACTATGCAGCTATTATTGTTCACACATCCGTAGGCCATTTATAACATCACTAATATTCCTTATAAGACTGATAATTGACTAAAGTTCCTCAGTGGTAGTTTGTTCCATTGCTCTCTTGCGCTGACCGTATTTTATTTCCTTTTCCTGCCTGTGCAGACATGATTCACATTGAACTAAGGCATGTCGATTTGCTTCAAAAACAAAAAAAGTTGTGATCATACACTATCTTATCACAACAGTAGATTGGCTGTGCTTTGACTGAGTGTGCCTGAACGAGAGCCGACACGTGACATCCTCCCCACTGAAGCAACACCATGCAGAGTGCAGCTGATACACAGTGTTGACAAGAAAGGTTATTAAGATGTTTCTCGAACCTATGCTAAATTTAAAAATGTGTCAACACATTGTTTGACAGTTATCTCCCCAAGGTATAACCCCCCACCTGTCTTACTATGGTATCATTCAAATCTCCTATTTGTGTTTGAGGCAGTGAAGAAAATCAAACCTGTCTGTGTCGTCCTCATACAACCCTGAAGGAAAACCTCTAATGATTGCTTTAATGTAGGAGTTTAAGGCTGTTCTTAAAGCTGCATTTTTTAGGGATGTCTAGATTGATTTTCAAAACATATTTTTGACGACTTGAAGCTGTTGCTGCAGCTCTACACCTCCCATGAGGTGTGAGATAAGTATTTGTTGGTTCCTGTGTTGGTTTTCTGCAAACAGACTATTGGCTGCAAACTAGTTGGTGTTAGGAGAGTGTTCCACTTTACAACAGGAAAGCAGTATCCGGTAGTTTAGGCCCAATTAATACATGCAAGAGTTCAGACTAGAAAACATATTTTTGTAATAATAGTCTCACTTATAGATATCAGTTTTTGTCTATTAAAGTCCCACTGTATTGAGGCCTTTTAGAGCCCATATGAAGACTTGTTTACTGTCATTAGAATTTCCAATCCCAATCAACAATTGATTTTTTTTCTCCTGTTTTAAGCATTTCCACAGAAATATCCTACATAAGCGACCCTGCCATTTTTTTGTTTTGTTTTTGATTGGGAGACGCCTAGCTGCAGAAATGACATACTATGCTTTTAAACGGTCAGGCGATAAATGAAAATTTTGTGTTTGTCACACACCCAGTAAAACATTCAAAAACAAGACTGACTCAGTGTTTCACATGAAACTACCAATTCATCTGGTCCATCATTGATGTTGTCTTTCTGTTTGCAGTTCGCAGTCGCAGACCTTAATGAGAGCCTGCACAAAGTCTGTTTTGGACATGGTGCTTACACTGTCATATGATGTTGATGCACCATAAAAGTGATACTTAAAAAGTTTATCTTTGTTTAATGTGTGCATTATCAATTGGAGCATCTCTACATCTTTACTTTCCTCTCATTCCCGAGTTGTCCCCTTACTCTGTCTCCTGTATGAATCCAGTCTCCCTCATGTAAAGAGACCCTGTCTATCGGTCTCTTACTTTTTACTCTAGCAATTCTCCTTCTGACAAGTGATAGCAAATTTACAGCTTTTGCCCAGTTGCTCTGGTTCAAACCCCAATACCACCAACTGTCGGTTTATGATGTAATACGTCACCATCCTGTTGACAGCATATCGCAGTATCTGACAACGTGGTTATAATGTAGGTGTACTACTGAAGTGCTTGTGTTCAGTCCGTGGAAAAGCTGGCAGTTACAGCCTGTCCTGTGTTCAGGTTGGTCTGCCATGCAGGACTCCAGACTTACTGTAACCAGTGAGATCATGAGCTTTGTAGTCAGTGTCCCTTTAAGCTATGCCTGGCTTCATTGCAGACAGGAAAGTGAAGACCTCAGAACTTGCCAAGACTCTGGTTTCGCCCAGTTCTGTCGTATTATGTAACTCGCTTACGCAACAACTAAACATTTCTGTTACACAGAAAGAGGAAATGAGAGGTAAATTTCCCGATACATGTGTGTGTGATTCTGACAAAGCTTTAAAGCAGCCAGGCATTGTAAACCAGATGCTCCTGAGGCCTAACACTATAGAATATTCTACAGTTGTTCAATAACAGCGTTCATCCAAAACGAGGAGGCTAACAGATGTTAAGAAAGTTATTTGCTTGCGAAACCAAGAACCCTGATAGAGGTTACAGGGGGCCCAAAAACAAGCTGGTTATGAATCTCCCAGTACAGTTGTGTGATGCTCGGGAGTTTGCAGCCCAGTGGGAACAGTCACAGGTGCACAATATTGACACACATGCTTGTTTAAGTTGTGAGACTACAGCAGAGGAGCAGTAGGCAAATGGGAAAGTTTCAGTTTATGGGGTTGTTTTGGCCTTGGTTTCTGTTTGGTCAGTTACAACAGGGTAGTGTTTTCCTGTTTTCAGTTTAAGTTGAGGGAGAAAGAAATGAGAGATGTAAAATAACAGCTTGGTCCTCTCTGATTGTCATGCGCTGATCATTTTTTATTGGTTTTGTAAGGAAATGCAAGTTGACCATGAGGAAAATCCTGAGTGACTCAGGGATAGTGACTGCATTTGCCCTCCACACTGGTGGTTTGTGTGACTTAAGAGCACTTTAACCCCCACCTTCCTTACCTCCCCAGAAGTGGCTAAATGCTCAGAAGAGTGTGGTCATGATTATGGACTGGTGATTTGCATTCTATGTAGGGGCTATTTGCACTGCCCCCAGGGAGCTGTTCAGGGGGATTAGTCCGGGATGTTGATCAATATCACTGTGGTTTAGGAGGAAAACGAGGTCTGTCTTAGCTGCTTAGCTGTTGTAAGACTCCTCCTTGCCAACCATTTTGAAAAAAAAAAAAAAAAGTCAAACATCTGCGGGTTCCAGCTTCTTCAATGTAAGGATTTGCTGCATTTCTTTGACCTTTATGACAGTAGATGAAGAGTATTTTGGATTTGGACTGTTGGTTGAAAAGAAGCAGTTTGGAGACGTCACTTTGTCTATAATATGAAATAATTATTCGTTGCGGCCCCGATTTTTCATTCCCAGTCTGACCCTGATCCTGGCTCCATCAGAAATAAATTAAAAATGGCTGTAAATCAAATAAATTTTTTTCCAGAGACCAGAGTCATGTCTTCTTTTGATCAACCAACAGTCTAAAATGGAGCTGCAACGATTAATTAATTAATTAATTTGTTGCCAACTTAAATTAATAACCAACTATTTTGGTAATCCATTAGTTTGAGTAATGAAACAACTTGATATAATTGATGAATCATTGCAGCTCATATCAAAGCACGCAGACCGGTCAAGCTGAGTTCATACAGTCTTCTCGGGGTTGTTGGGCAGTCAGAGCTCTCAAACGCGTCCCCCACTGGAGCTCTTCCTGCATTTTGGTGCCAGAAACCATACGAAGCCCACAGCTTGGTTTTTAAGAGCGGCGTTTTTAGAATTCCATAGTGGGTGAGTGGAGCACACATCACCCACAGCGCCGTTAATTCTGGCTTAAGCTGAGTCATGAGGCCGGGTCGTGTAGCTGCTGTTGTGGTTACGGGGCCTAATTGTTTTCACTGTATTTACTGCATCTTCCTCTGAGTTTTCTCTTTGTATATCTGGTGGCTGTCATTGTACGGCGCTTTTGTCACATACACTGTCTGGCATATAGTGAACCAGTCCAAGTGTTCCCGTATCTGTTCATGTCCCCCCCACATTTCTGCGTGGGAGTAAAAGGTTCTGGAAAGAAAGGTTCCCATATGGACCGTCGGCCCACTATTCATCTGTGCAGCAGAGAGGAGTTGAAGCACCCTCTTCACTCTGTTCATTTTAAATTAAGAAGGAGCCAAACCAACCTTATAAGGCCTGCTGGGTGATAGCACAAGTGTAATGCTGAAGTCCAGGACATGTACATGTGCTCAGCCCAGTGCCCAGTTTGTTTACCTTCCACCACGTTGCAACCCTCTGCTCCTGCCCTCTGTTAGCAAGCTAGTCAGCCCCCTCCTACTTTGATCTTCAGCTGTTATTGTGAGGTATTGATTTGTAAAGTGGGCCGTGGTGACACACTCCCTGGGGCTACCCACTACCCCCAACCCCTTTCAGCTAAAGGCTAACTATACTGGGGTGAATATGAGAACAGGCCTCTCCTTTTTTGTCAGACAATGGATCATCTTCTGCAGATTTCTTCACATCAGTGTGCGAATAATTTGAATAATAAGCATGCTATTATTCAACATATTATGAATGTTTGGTCCAGGTGTGTGTGAGGAATACTTAATGTCTGAGTGATTAGTTGCTGATGACATTATTCACAGCCTCAATGCAGGAGCACAGGCAGCACTTTGACCTAACCTGTGAGTTAAATGGGGGCATGCATGCTCACACATGCAGCCTGCTTGCCTATGTATGAGTTTAATATCACTTTGATTCATGTGCATTATTAATAAGTTTGTCTGATAGTGGAGAGATGTGGTCATTACCGAACATCACATGGATTTTTTTGTGTTGTGTTTCTGCAGGGGTTATGCAGTGCCAGCACAGTTTCCCTTCCTGAAAGCCTGCTCTTTGTGTCCACCCTGGATGGAAACCTGCACGCTGTTAGCAAGAAGTCAGGCTCTATCAAATGGACTCTGAAAGAAGGTAAGAGGAGAGGGATGGATTTGATTAGAGTTTTTGTTTGTGTGCCTTTTTTTTGTGTTCCTTATTCAGGTTACATTAGCAAAAACAAAGTGCTTTTGTGAGTTGCCGCAGGGAAAACAACGAGGTCCCACTGCTGTTTTTGAACCACAATGAAGTCATTTTGGGTTTTGTTATTTTCATCATTAATTTATGCCATGAAAGGTTTAGTATAACACAAAAATAACACTGTAATTAACTTAACAATTTACAAATTGGGGGCCACATGTCTGAGTCCATATCAAGACTGTGCCACTGACTGACTGTTATCTTAATCAGTCGATTTTAATTAAAAGTACCTGCTGTGTTCCTAAAAATGTGTTCGCACCACAACATTTTTAACCAAGGATTCAAATGCATTACCACCATTAATAATAGACAAGAATTAAACCAAAGTCATATTACTTTTATAACGCTAAACGTGATAATGCTAAACATAGGAGTAAAATTGGCTGATTATAATTATAACCAGTTGAGAAACAAAAAACACTTACTGATTATTTAAAAGCATATACATGTAATTAATCTGGTCAAATGCTGATGGGGCTTTTTTACTGGTATTATTGTCTTATAAGAAATGTTTTCTGGGCTTAAGCTCAGGAAAATGCTGGTAGATGTTCTGTTAGGCACGAGAACTGGGTAATTATTAACTGAGAGAGGGGCAAATATAGCCTGTAATCAAGGTCAGAGTTGGCAAGGGTAAGCAACTTAGCTGTAGTATCACCTGCACACACAGCATGTACTATGGTTACCGTGCTAATGTCGGCACTATACATTAGGCTAGATAAGATACACTGAAGGGTTAATGGAAAACTTGTCCTGAAAAAGACATTTACAGTTTTTTTGGTGAAGTGTATCTTTCTTAGAGTAAGACACATAGACATGTTCTAAATATATATTTTCTCACATTTTTAAGAAGAATAAAAACTACTGTAGTTTGAACCTAAGAGCGCTGGTTAGGTGGACCTAATACCCAATTCATTAATAATAATCAGAGGCAGAGGCTGCTTCCTCCGCATCATCTGTTTTTCTGGAAGAACTGCTGAATATAAATTTGACCAGTTCTGTACCAGGCTCCGCACACCTGTTGTTTTGATCCACTCAGGCTACTGTGCACCCACATAATGAGGAGGAGGCGGGAATCTTTTTCCCTGGACCAAGACATCTCAGTTCACCTGTGCAGTATATCCTCTTACTGTTTGCTCTTCACTCTATGTTGAGTTTGCAAACATGTATTTGCATTTTAGCCAAGCAGAGTTAGTGTCTTTCTATGCAACATAGAGAACCACTGTTTTCTTTTCACCCCCTGCAATTACACATAATGAATGCTGATGCTTCTTGAGTTGTTGACCACCTTCAGGTAATCCTACGCTTCCCCCCACCCCTTCCTATTGTTGACCCCTTCAGGCACCTCCACAGAGATCAGCACCATCTGGTCCACGCCCTGTATGTTCACACTGTAGGGAGGTGTGTTTGTCTTGTAGCAATGACAGTTGGGCCTTCATGGCTTAAAGAACTACTGTAGTTGCTAATTATGCCACATGGTATGAAAATAACATTCAATGTGGTGGACCGAAAAAGCTGATGAATTTCTCCATTTGCTCCATTAAAACATAATATTGCATTATTGCTTGTTATATCTCACATTGCAGTAATTACGTCAACCAGGGAAGATCCCTGTGAAGTCATTTGTCCATTCAACGTAGCGTTGGTCCGCTACTCACTCTGTTGGTTTTTTCAAATACTGCAGATTTGCTAGTCAATGTGGTTATGTGAAATTTGGTTACAGAAGTAAGAGGACATTAAATACCACAATCTCCTTGCCTTCAAGATCAGTCAAAATCTAAAAGCTTTAGATCACCTACATTTAACATACTGTATCTCAAACAAGTTTCCAGTTATTTAAGTTCATTTTCAGCCAAAATCTCATTTTCATTCTCTGCTGAACGGAAGCTAATAGCTGCCCAGAGGGGAGGAATATGATTGCATGCGTTGGATAATGGTAGGCAGTCATGTAAAATGTAAAAACGTTGTAATTAATGGGCTTAAACGTGCAAAAACATGATCATGTCCTTTAAAGCACCTGTCCCCGGGAGGCGTTTCGGGGAGGAAAATTCACAGCATAGTTAGATCATTTTAACCATGTCATTTTTCATATTTATTTCTAATATTTAAATACAGAGCAGAATGTGTTTCTTTTTTTTTTTTCTTTTTTTTTTTACTGTGCCAGGATAATATTATAATTTGCTTCTGCTTTAATTAGTCTGTTGGATGGACATTCGGTATCATACTGAAGCTCATGAACAGATCAAAACTTTCTATCACTTTTTATAGGATATGATCCAGTATTTGCTCATCAAATAGTCATTTTTTTGTTTGTTCCCATCACTGGTTTTACATGCCTGATGTTGTTTGCAGACATGAGAGACTGTTTTCCTTGCATGTTTGCCCTAGGGCAATTCGTTTTTGTTTGGACCTTGTGTACTGTGCAGTTGAATGTAACCGTTGCTCATGTCATACTCTTACTCAACAGCTTCTGGCCGTGCTCTCCATTGTTGGTTAAAATTGTTGTCAGTCCTGAACTTCATTTTGTCGCTCTTTCCCTCCTTACAGATCCAGTTCTTCAGGTCCCCACACATGTGGCAGAGTACGTACCTTTTGAGTTTCTTTTCTACATGGGTGTACTGCACCTGTCTGTAACAAAAGATGGTGACCGGTTGAGCTTGTCTTATCTGTCACTCCCTTTACTGGTCTATAAATGTAATGCATCTTCTTAAATCTTTACTCTAGACCAGCCTTTCTGCCTGACCCCAATGATGGCAGCCTGTACTCTCTGGGAGGAAAGAACAACGAAGGCCTCACAGTAAGAGGAAATCACTTTTATCACAACCCGTAATCTACCCTCTTTTTTTAAGAAACACAACTCAGTTCCCTGTTCTACAGAAAAAAAACCATAATCACTCACCACATATTGTGTGTGTGTATTTAAGCAATGCTAAAATAATGCACCATCACTCTGAAGTTGCAGCCATATGTCAAAGCATGCAGCATGTAAAGGTTATCAGATTTTCATTCATTCCTTTTTCTCAAACAGAAATTACCGTTCACTATTCCTGAGTTGGTCCAAGCCTCTCCCTGTCGCAGCTCTGATGGAGTCCTTTACATGGGTAAGGCTAACTCAAGTGGGGATTATATAAAACCTTTTGATTTGACACATTGTCTGTAGTTTTCTTCTCCACAAACATGTGCAGTCCCTGTCCCAGTCTGTCTGCTCCCCTAAATGGGCTGGTGTTATCTTCCAGCACCTTTCAATTCCACTCAACCAGCGGTCGCAGCCTGTTCTCTTTTGAATTTACAACAGTTAAGAAAGAAAGGTAATCTACCGTAGAGACTGCGTGGCTTTGTTTAAAGGGAAGCGAGTGACATTTGCCTCCCCACAGTCATTATCAGTGAAGCTTTTGTTTTCATTCAACTGAAGCTGCTGCTGGCACAAAGCATAATGGAGAAGAAAAAGGTCTGAGAGTGCTACAGACTTGAATTCTCGCACTCTAAATCTGTTCATGTATGAATCATCATCTGGATTCTCTGATTTGAAGCAGGCATTCATGGTTTTTGCATTCATCTATAATAATCTATGATTACGGTATTACTACCGCACCCTGCATTGATAAAATAAGTGAGATGCCCAAACAAAGAAACCATGGTGGGTTGGTCGTTTAATTATAGAATGGTAACACCCATCACTGTCGAGATTAAAAAGCTGCATTTTATTCTGCTTGACTAGGCTTGCACTAGTGCACCTTTTGGTAATTTTGACGATTTCATGTAATTTCATGTTTCATGTTCATGATCACAAATTTGTCTTGATAATCATTAGATGCTATACTCACTTAAAGGGGTTCTGTGGAACTTTGTTGTGTGTTAGGTGCCGGTCATTGGTTTATGTTAGCGGTCTCCATTTCTAAGCTAATGTTAGCTATTGTTGCTCTTTGTTAGCAGAGTGAGGCACAGGTGAGGCATTCGAGAATGTGCATTAAAATCACATTCTTTGGACTGTCACGGAAATCAGACCTGAGTCATTTACAAAGAAATCCAGACTCCAGCAGCATTAAACAACTGCAACAAATCGCCCACAAGCTTGTAAAAGCAACTGAAAGAGACGGGGAACACATTTGTAGAGATGACAAAAGTACAAGTAACAGAATTCACAAATACAGAATACATTAAGTTTAGTAACATATAAAGCATGTAAACAGTAATCATGGCAGAAGATGATTGTTTTGTCTGTGTGTGTTTATGTTCTCGTGTCCAGGTAAGAAGCAGGACTTGTGGTATGTGGTGGACCTGTTGACTGGCGAGAAGCAGCAGACCCTGACCTCCTCCTTTGCTGAGATGCTGTGTCCCTCCTCATCTCTTCTCTATCTGGGACGCACAGGTAAACAAACAAACCGATCCTAACCTGGCCAGTCTCATCTTAATCAGATCATCGTTGCACCCCATCCCATTCAGTTGCTGATTTAATCTTTGCTGATCAACAGACCTATTTGTCTTGCATGCTCTAACCCCAAAGTGTTGGCAAACCCTTATTTACCTATTGCTCAGCTCCTGTTATCCCCACCCCCCCAGTCTGTTGCTGTAGTGCTTAAGGCTGGAGAAGCCGGGGGTGGTAATTGTAGACCAGGATCTAAAACATGAGATCCCTGCATAGTGAATACTATAAATCCTTAACTGGGTGTCAAGTCTACACTCACAGCTGGATTTTGTTTCCCGTTTTATAAAGCAAAAGAAATTCAACACCACTTAGTATTTACTCCCAGGAATGGATACTCATGCCTGGCTTTTGTGTATGTTACATAAGGAGAATAATGTGATACACATATATCTTCCTGTGTGAATATGCTCTTGTTGTTCACCTCCTTGTCAGAGTACACCATCACCATGTATGACACCAAGAGCAGAGAGTTACGCTGGAATGCCACCTATTCTGACTACGCCTCCACCCTTCCTGATGATGACACCAAATACAGTAAGATAAATAAACACTCTGGCTCTTTTTGTTTTTGTTTTTGACACAGTGGTAACCACTTGCTCTTTGTTCCCACACAGAGATGGCTCATTTTGTGTCCAACGGTGACGGCCTTGTGGTGACAGTGGACAGCGAATCAGGAGACGTTCAGTGGGTGCAGAACTATAACTCTCCAGTGGTGGCCATGTATATCTGGCAACGCGAGGCCCTCCGCAAAGTTGCCCACACGAATGTGGCTGTGGAAACCCTGCGTTACCTCACTTTCATGTCTGGAGAGGTTGGCCGCATCACCCAATGGAAATACCCATTTCCCAAAGAGAAGAAGCCTAAAAACAAGTTCATGTAAGCACACAGGGTGGATTTTTTAATGATTGATGATTGGTACTACTTTGACATGTATCTTTTTGATGCCTTTTTAAAGAAGGATTCATTTAGTTTTTGACTTGTGATATAATACCATTCAGAGAACAAACACTGGCCAAACCCTCTTTCAAACCTTCTGCCTATTAATCATAAAATACAGAGTGGATAAAATCCAGATATGCTGTTGTAATATGTGAGATTGCTTAATGTTCAGATGGTGTCTAGACATGTAATAACTAACAAGTGGGTGCCGACAAGCCTGCTTTCAGCTCTGGTTTCACACTACAGTATTGTTTTTATTTTTATATTCATTGTGTTCACACCTGCTTCTGTTGAAAAGAACAAACGGGACTTTCAGTGGTTGATCCTTTTTTAAATGTTTGCCTGTTTGGAGGTAACGGAGAACTCTGAAAGTTCACTGTAATGGTACACACACTCCACATGTGTTGCCATAATTGTATTTCTAAAAGTAAGCTGGAAATTGAACTTTTTTTCCCTTTTTTCAGGGCTACTTTGTATGTGGGTAAATACTCGACCAGCCTGTATGCCTCTCCCTCCCTGGTGCACGATGGAGTCACTGTGGTGGTGAGTGACCGTTACATGTATATCTTCATTTAGGCAAAACACAATCCTTATCAGTGAGACATGAACATAAAGCATGAAGGTTTACCGTTAAAATATGTGTACGTTTTGTATGGAGTCAAATGTTCCCTGCAGTTTATCTACTGTCATGGTTTCTTAATCCGCCTTCGTTTTTGGTTAGTGGTTGCAAGGCATGCCAGTGAGTTTGCATGAATACATCCTGTTCCAGTTGTGTCTTAGCTTGCCCAAGATCAAGTCACTTTGCCTTACTGGCCAGGCTCAGTCAGGGTGTCTGCAGGGCCTTAAAAAGTCTTAAAATGTCTTCAATACAATTTTATAAATAAAAGGCTCTTCCATATTCGTCGTAGATTAAAACGTGTAAATATCTTAAGCCTTATTATCTGGCATTTAACTGGAAACCATTCAAAAAAACCCATTGAATCTGAGATGAGGGAACCAGAAAAGCAAAAACCTAACTCAACCTAACTCACTCCTACATAAAACCTACCTCTACTTCTAGATACCCTGTAAATTTTTCATATGTAATCCTGTAATTTCCCATGTGTGTTTTTGTGTGTGTGTGTGTGTGTGTGTGCACAGCCTCGTGGCAGCACCTTCCCCATGCTGGAGGGTCCCGACAGCCAGGAGACTGAAGAGGACAAGGAGTGTGTCATCACACCCAGCACCAGTGTCAAGTTCAATGCTGCACTCCGGGAGCGAAACCGTATCAACTTCATGAGGAACTACCTGCTCCTCATAGGTACTACATTTGTACATAATTTAAAGTAATATCTAAAAAAGTAAATATTCTGATTCACGTGACCTTTCCTGAGACGGAGAGAGAGAGAGGGGGGTTTCAGGGCCAGCACCTAAAAATGAAGAAGTCATAGTTTCACTAACAAGTCATGCACTAAGAATGCTCAGTACTGTTCAGTCTTCTGAGCAGTTTAATGTCAAGGAGTGTCATTTATAAAACGCACAATGAGGTTTTAACCTCAAGTAGAAAACAACTTATACCTAGTTATTTATAAAACCTTACTTTGATCAGGAAATGATCTCTAAGCACAGCTTAGATCTGGCGTAAGTGATTTTCCTGCTGGTTTGGTAGACTGAATTGCAGTTTGGAAGGCATATGCGTGTGTGTTTGGCTTTAACCCACTTTTTAGTCCACTGAATAAAAAGTGTTGCCTGGTTTCAAACTCCTTCCATCGCTGTGATCTCATCTTCCAAAAAGTTTGATTTTCTCTTTTGGTCCAAGGCTAGTCCTGACTTAACCCTCATTTGTGCTGGCATTAGATAAGTCACGAGCCGTCCGTTAGACTAAGTTCAAGTATGAATATAAGAACCTGTTTATAAATGAGGCATCAGGGCCTTGAAAGTACCTCTTTGCCTTGAATGACATTTGCACTGATACTGCCCTCTGCTGGAGGATAAAATTAATCATTTGATTATACTGTAAGTTTAAAAACATTGTTTAGTGTTAACTTGCCATTTAAACAGAAAACTATAAATAATATACATATCATTGCTTAAGTAGTATTTGGTTTTTGTGAATGGCTGTGATTCTCATGATGATGATTTAAAAAGTTCACTAATTTCTGCATTTCAGGTCATCATGAGACGCCACCTGAAGCTCACACCAAGATCCTGGAGAAGTTCCCCGACAGCTTCCCTCGCAATCAAGGCAACGTCATCCCACCGACCACTGATAAGAAAGTTGAGGAGGTGCGTGACTGATGAGATCATTTGTTTAGAAGATTTTTCATTAAAATATCTGTGCAGATTTTCTCACTCTCTTCCTCCCTCCCTGCTGTAGAAGGTGAATGATAGTGGTATGGATGATGGGCCACCTTCTCCTCTGCCTGAAACATCGATTCAAGAACCTGGGACCAGTGGTCGCCCTGCACGTCCAGAGGCCCCTGTGGACACTATGCTCAAAGACATGGCCACCATCATCTTCTCCACTTTCCTCCTGGCTGGCTGGGTAGCCTTCGTGATTACCTACCCCAAAGTAAGTAGAACAACACCACCTAGTGGACTGTTGAGTGCCTGCAACTACCCATTGATAACAGAAAATCTGTCATATGCAGAAACAAGACTTCAAGCGATATCAAAGTGTTGGATGGATCATACCAACATATCAGCAACTTCATAATCTTAGAGTTTTGTTATTCTTCAAGCTTTATACATACTTCCTCTCACCTCAGAGCGTTCACAAGCAGCAGCAGCTCCAGCACCAGGAGTTCCAGAGGCAGATGGAGGAGAGGTTGGAGCTCCTCCAGAGGCAGCAGCCGTTCCCCCCTGCAGACGTGGGCCTGGGCTTGGTCCCAGACAGTGACTATCTGGAGGTGGCCCGCACTCGCTCCGAATGCTCGGACCACAGCAGCCCCAACATCACCCCCCGCGCCTCCAACCACTCTAACCTGTCTGTGTCAGAGCTGGGAAGCTCTGCCAATGAGCACGAAGATGGAGGTAAGGATTAAGCAAAATAAAATTACATTCACACTCTTTGTTGGTGCTTGTTAAACACCTGGGTAATAATTTAACTTATGTTTCATTGTTAAAATGATGTGTTTGTTTTATCAGAGGAAGACTCCAATATTGTCAGAGTGGGCAACATAACTTTCCGTTCAAAAGAGGTCTTGGGTCATGGTGCTGAGGGCACCATCGTCTACAAGTAAGTCTGAACAACCAGTAAACAATTATTCATGATGTTTGATTTGTAAAATACTAAAGAAATATTACAACATTGTATTTCCATTGTTTCTCCACAAGGGGTCAGTTTGACAACCGTCCAGTGGCAGTGAAGAGAATTCTCCCAGAATGCTTCAGCTTTGCAGACCGGGAGGTCCAGCTCCTGAGGGAGTCAGACGAGCACCCAAATGTCATCCGCTACTTCTGCACCGAGAGGGACCGTCAGTTCCAGTACATCGCCATTGAGCTGTGTGCTGCCTCACTTCAGGAGGTAATGAATGATAGATCACTCCAGCACCATTTAGTCTGGGAAAAGTTGAGTTAATTGTGTGGTGTTCTGCTGTTGGCAAAACAATGGTATTTTGCTAATTTAGTTTCCTTAATGATGCATTACCTTTTTTTGTGTCATTAGCTTGCAGTTGTACTGTAAGCTAAGTGTTCCATGTGATTTTTAAAGTTTGACAATAAGTGGAGGAAATAACTGGGACCATGGAGCACTTCCCAATGCTAAAATTAATTTGATGCTTCACACATCTTCAGTCTACGTGAAAAAGAGTTGCCCTATTTCATTCATGGACTTCACCAACTGCGGTTTCATCTTTCTAGTATGTGGAGAGGAAGGATTTCGATCGTCATGGACTAGAGCCAGTTATGCTTCTTCAGCAGACCATGTCAGGACTGGCCCATCTGCATTCTCTCAACATAGGTATGCATCACTGAATACAGATCCATTTTCTTGCTCTCATTGTTTGGTAAATCAAAGCAGACTGTAATAAAATCTACACCATTAAGGTATCTAACAGTGTGTTCTTTCTCCTCTCCCCTTCATATTTTTCCTTCAGTTCACAGAGACCTGAAACCACACAACATCCTGGTTTCCATGCCCAATGCCCACGGTCGAGTCCGGGCCATGATCTCAGACTTTGGCTTGTGTAAGAAGCTGGCAGTGGGCCGCCACAGTTTCAGCAGAAGGTCTGGGGTACCGGGCACTGAAGGCTGGATCGCCCCCGAGGTTCTCAGTGAGGACTGCAAAGACAACCCGGTGAGACGGTGGCAGAATAGCAGCTCTCTCATTGTGGATTTAAGCGTTGTTGGTCGTCAGGATTCAGAACATAAACACAAAGTTCTATGTTTTTTGAAAAGGTGTGCAGTCACCTCATTTTGAGAAATAAGCTTCGTTGACAGTTTTGTCAGATCATCTAATCTTTGTCCACTGGAAACTGTAATGCTACCATACTGTGGATTTGAATGTCATGGGAGGACTCTCCAGCTCTCGTTGCTCATTTGAATTGACATTTGGCTGGCAGCACTTGAACTTGACTAATCTGACTGAGCCAAATGGCATTCTACAGGTGATGGACAACAACTGGTGCGCTGCCAAATCTTTCTTCATAATGTTCCTTTTGTGCGAGGAGTCGAACATAAATAGATTATTTTGACAGTAATTGTTTTGGTCACAGGGCGTAGCTAACAGAACAACCTATACCTGTAACTGTTAAGGATTAATGCACATACCAATACATGCCCACTGCATGCACACATTCTTGGTGGTTTATGTGTGTTTCATTATTTTCCACACTCTGACATCCGTCCTCCCCTTTCTTGTCCCTTGTAGACCTGCGTCGTTGATATCTTCTCTGCTGGGTGTGTGTTCTACTACGTGGTGTCTCAGGGAAGTCACCCTTTTGGCAAATCTCTGCAGAGGCAGGCAAACATCCTACTGGGCACATACAGCCTCGACCATCTGCAAACCGACAAACACGGTGAGGACTTAACTTTTGCTTTTCTTTCCCCAGATCACTTCCTGAGGTGTACAAAAATAGTGAAGTAGTTAGATCACTAAGGACAGGTGGTGAAGATGATTGTGTGATTGGGTGTCAGAAGGTACAGTTGTGAGGATTGTTATATGGTGGTGGAAATTTCTAAATTCTGAACAGTTATTTACAGTTTTAAGTAAAAAAAGTTATTTTTTAACTAAATATGCTGTGAAATCATACCTTGTGAGCACACCGTGAAAACCAGCATGTCTGTGTCATTTAGGAGACATTGTAGCCAGAGATCTAATAGAGAAGATGTTGAGTATGGAGCCACATAGGAGGCCTTCAGCTGAGAGTGTCCTCAAACACCCTTTCTTCTGGAGCCTGGAGAAGGAGCTGCAGTTCTTTCAGGTCAGCCTTTTTTTTTTGTCTCTTTTTTTTTCTTACCTGACAATTTCACTGCTTATTATAAAGATCACATGATCTCAGCTGCCCCTGATGTGGTTTAAACCTCTTCTTACTCAAACCACATCTTAGTGCAGTACAGACTGCAAGTGTACTGTGCTGTTACAGACTGGTCCTTGCACACACACTCTTGAACTTCACTCAACAACTTTGTAATTGTGTATATATTCTCATTTTTGTTCAATTTTTATGAATAAACTTCATCACAAATGCAGTCAAACCTGAGAACATTTTAGTATCTAATTATGATTTGGGCAATAATACCAGGTTGTCTTTACTGGACAATATTAAGAGATGATTCTTCGGGACGTTCATTACAAATATATGTAGTATGTATGAAAACCATCCATTCAAAACATGCAAACATTAAGTCTTTACAGCCAAATGAACCTGCATAACTTATAATAGATTTGTCTGTCATATCCAAATACTCACCTCACATGGGGCTGTGCTTGCATCCTGATTTATACAAAAAAGACCCATTCACTTCTATAATAAGAGTGTTTTATGTGTACTGATATGATGGCTGCCTGGCATATTAGTTGAATTTCACTGACATTTGTTGCGGTTTCTTGCAGGATGTAAGTGACAGAATTGAAAAGGAACCGCTGGACGGACCAATCGTGAGACAGCTGGAGAGGGGAGGGAGGGCTGTTGTCAAGGGTGACTGGAGAGAGCACATCACAGTGCCACTGCAGACAGGTATGACATCAGCTAAAATTTAATGATAAAAAAAAGAAGCTTCTGGCAAAGTCTGGTTTGTAAAATAGTCGTTTTGTTTTTGAATCTTATGATGTTATAGGACAACACTCCACAAATTGACTCAGGTTGTGTTTCACACAACGTGCATATGTTCATAGTTGCACTGAACGCTGTATCCTGTCATCATAAAATGATGCAGTGTGTGGTTAAATAAGCCTGCTGTTTCCTGTCAGCATTGTCACCTGCTGAGAAATACAACCACAATGCTTTGGTCTTTTAATTGATCATTAAAGCAAACGGCATAGTAGTGCATTGAGTCAGCCATTTTTTATTTTTTTTTTTTACATTTACAAAACAACTACCCTTTTAAAAACAAGCTAGTTACTAACAGTTTGACATACTTCTTTGACTGTTTGTCAGTCACTTAAGTCAGTAAGTCAGACACCAGGGGTTGGATGCATAAAACTCTGTGTTTAAGACTGCAGGCAAAACCAAATCAAATTGACTTTACAAAGTCATGTGTGCGTCTGATTCTCTTTTTATAAATCTCAGTCATTGTGGAGCTGGACGCACTGTCGTAGGCTTCTTTTCCACCTCGACAGTTAGACTTAAATGGATGTAGAAACATCCTTGGCATATCAATACTTGTGCCACCACTCATTTGACCTGTCACTGAGAAGAAAAACAAAGAAGTGCAAGTTAGACAAGTTGTTTTTACTAAAAGTTTGCATCTCTCACCTGATATTTCATCAACACTTAGAATATCAGTTGCAGCTATCTCAAGGAAAAGGTGTCTAAGTCTGTATGAGGTGACACATTCTCACTGCACATTCTTCTTTTATGAATACTAATTTATGTTTGCGAAACAGTCTCTGCATTGTTCTGTGTGAACGCATCTTTTATACATCTGGGCCCAGATGTCAAGATGTTGTTTTGTTCTCACCTCTGTTATATTTCCAAAATTGCACTGATCAGTCCATGTTTGCGTACCTCAGTCACAGGGTTAAAATAATAATCACACACACACACACACACAGACACAAAAACAGGTGCATTATTTCAGGACTTCCTGTTTAATGGTTCCTTGTTGGATAATAATCAGGGATATTATTCTGTGGTTGACGCATCAGGCTTTATCTCTCACTTCTTTTGGCAGATTTGCGGAAGTTTCGCTCCTATAAAGGTGGATCAGTCAGAGACCTGCTGCGTGCAATGAGAAACAAGGTAGGAATGAATTCTCACGTTATGTCTTTAAAGAAAACTGGTCTTTCCTGTTAGAGTTAACTCTTGACCTTCCTTCAACAGAAACACCATTACCGAGAGTTGCCTGCTGAGGTACAGGAGACTCTGGGCTCCATCCCTGATGACTTTGTGTCCTACTTCACCTCCCGTTTCCCTCACCTGCTGATGCACACCTACCTGGCCATGCGGACCTGTGCATCTGAGAGGCCATTCCTGCCTTATTACTCCGCCGCAGACCAGCTTGCAAAAACACAGACCCAGCACACATATCTCGGGCCGCAAAGACTAAACGAGCCATGCACTCAACCGCTGCCAACACACACATCTTCACCCCCCTCACAACCACAGGAACCCACACATACTTCACACACAACACCTGCTGAGTCAGTGCCCTCTACATCACCAGACGAGCCTGTATCCTCACATTTGCCAGTTCAGACAGTGCAGCCAGCACCGTCCACACAGACTGACCTCCACAGTCAAACAGTGAACCCCACATTTGCCTCAGAATCACCTACAGATCCTCTCAGGCACGGAGAATCCAACCAGCCTGAGAGAAACACACTGGCAGATCCTTCTACACTGGACAATGAACCAGTGTGAACAGGAGCAGAGACAGATGGAGCCAGCACAGACGGGAGCATTGCCTTCGAGAGTGGACACAAAGTGGGACTCAGTTGCTGCGCCGTGAGCTGGTGAGGACCAGGCCTGCAGTGCCTGGGATCCACTGCCAGGTGCAGCAGCTGTGCCCTTAGTTAAGTGCCTTCTGCTCACCTGGGTTAACGTTACCCGACAGAACCGTCCATGGCCTCGAGGAAGTCAGATAACCAACAGGGTGTTGTTGGACGTTATCTTGTAGCAGGACTTTTTATTTTATAACGGCATGTCCAAAAAAGTGTTTGTCCCAGAAATGTTTTGGCCTCTATTGTGGGAAACATGTCTGGATGTTGTTGAACACTTGTGTAGTTTTATTGTGCAATGTTGTATTTCTCAGTGAGCCTGCTCACTGCACAGATACTGTATGTATATTTTTGTATAGAGGGATTCAGAATTTGGATCATGGTTGATGAATCATTTAATGTGGCCGATGTGCCTTTTTTTAAAAAAATATCACTGTGCTGTATGGGTACAGATCTTTTAAAATTGACTATGCTAAATGTGCTTGATTCCAGTTAATGCTGCTAGACTGCTTCTCTTTTGTCAATCAAGACTATTGTGCTGACTCTGTAAGAGTGGACTGTTCCAAAGGTTGTTCAGGGTGGCCTCTGAATACAGTAGGTGATTTTATTCTCATGTGATTATGTAGTCAAAGACGAGGTTAGAGGTGAGGCTGCAGGACTCTCATGTATAATAACTTTGCAAGGGTGTCAAAGTGAAGTTAATGACTTGCACATTAAATTCTATTTTTTTTATACTAACATTGTGTGTTGATTGATTGCTGCATCTCAAGATGGGGATTGGGAAAATATGTACATGTGTATATATATTGAACCACAGCGGGGGCCTTAAAGAAACTATGTACATTTAATAAATATTTTTGTTAATACAGTATGTAGGACTGCAGTTATGGTAACTTTCATTATTGATTAATATGTGGCTCTCATGGAGCTTTTTTCTTCTACCCCCCTTTTCCTTTACCTTCCAACTTCAAAAGCTCTGTGGTTTCTTCTTCTGTGGGCCCTAATAACCATATAAACTATTACAGAAGTCAGGTATTTTGTTGCTTTTTTGACTGCTGGACCTTTAAAGGGGCATGATGTAGTTTTGGAGAATAAATTCAAACTCAGAATTTTAACGAGGTAATAGAATTGTGTTGTCCTTTTGTTTATAGTCGGTTTGTTTATTCAGTTTATTCAGTCATGAAAACAAAGAGTTTGTTTATTCACTTTTATGCCTAAACAAACTAAATAAACAGTAAATGAAGATCTTTCTCCATTAATTAAAATGTTTTCCCCAAAAACTACATAGTGCACCTTCTAAATAGAACAGGATTAACATTGTGGTTGTAGTGTACTGCTACTTTTAGGTAAGTAAATGAGAGGCTCAGAGTGTTATCATGTAGTCCATCTCCTTTTTTTTAATAATAAACTTTTATTTAGGAAAGAACAATTTACAATAAGTTCAGGTAAATTGAACAGTAGCACATATAATCAAATTTAAGTGAAAGTAAGGTTACATAGAGGACATCAAACAATGACAATACAAATAAATATGTGTAAAATAAAGAAGATAAAAGACAAAAAGAAAAGACAAAATAAAATAAGGTAACAGACGGATGGGTACATATATAGATATCACTAATCAGAGGTATCAGGGTAAAATGTTTCGAAATAACTCATAAATGTATATATTTACAGTTATTTACTAATTTAAGTGATTTAAGTTAGTTTAACAGAAAAACTGAGAATTTGGGAAGTGATCTGGAGAGTTTCAGCAGTCCATCTCCTGGCTGCTGCTTCCGCCCTGCGGGAGAAACGAAACTCAAGGAACTGAGCATGCGCAGTAGGTAACTACGTCAGAGAGATAACTAGTTACAGCAGTCCTGCTCCTCTGACAGCTTCTGAACAATTTGACTGAAAAAATCCAGACCAGAAAAGGTTTAATGGCTGATTTCTCTCAGCATTTATCCAAGGTAAGGACAATGATCGTTTTGTAAGTGTTTATTTTTTGCCTTGCTGATTCGTAATGAGCAAAACGGTTCTTTCTTTTCAGTTGTTAAAACGATGGTTGGCGACAAAATATTAGTTGACCGAGTCGTTCAGAGCTTGACCCAGACTGTCCCACTCACTGAACTTACAGCTAGTGACCTGATAACGGACAATTTAGTTGCATAACTGAAACTATAGTCTATAGTTGTTGGTACAACTTTAGGTCCAAGTCCAGTCCGGGCCGTACCCACTCCCCCCAACCCGTTCATGTAGGGGTCCGTTCAACGAGACGACGTCACTAACGCGACTGTTGGCTATGTAGTTTTCATAATCACGTATTTTTAACAGTCTTATATTTCATTAGTTTAATGACAAACTGAGACTTTCTCAAGTTGAAAAATGATCTTTTCAATTGACAAAACCTATTTGTCTTTCTCCACTCATTACCATATAACCCTTTTCCACTGGTCAAAAAATCCCACTTGAACCCGCTAAGATCAGACTTTTTTGTGCAATGGGAATTTGTAAACTCGGCATTTACACCAGGGTCAAAGTAATTTATCCATCGTTTTACAGATGCTTCTTTCACAATGGGTCTATTGTTGTTTCCGCTCTTGTTACAACTGTTTCCGGCGCGTTCGTGACGTGAAACATGACGTCAGTGACGTACAACGCAACGCTGAAGATAAAAATCACAGACGGGCAGCCTTGCCTGCGGGAAGTGGGAATGGGGTCAGTAGGCGATTTTTAGCAGGTTGACCCACTTTTAAAAGACCTGTGTAGACCCAATCATTTTCGGTGGAAAAGCGTAGTGGAGCGGAGTTTTTCTGAAATAAGGTCCCATGAGGGAAACTGAAAGGGGCATGACTTCGACTCTCTATCTCAATATCCACACCCTGAAGCGCGTGAGTCCGCGAGGGTTTAGGGCTCTGTTAGATCGTCGACTGCACAAGGGCTGTCTCTCAGAAATTTTTTGCCCTTTAATGACACTTGTCACAAGTCCCATGGATCTAACAAGGGCATTCGGAAAGTCCACATTTCTTTGCCTGAGGGAATTACCCACAGTTCATAGCATTGTAACGTGAAATAAAGGGTTACAATGGGATGCCCGAAAACCTAAAAAAAACACACAAAAAAAACAATGATTATCCAGATGCTGGCACTCTTGAATATCTGATTGATATCATTATTCTATTCTATTCTATATAACGTTTTTCATTCACAAACATACATTTTCTAAATCACCACCTAAGATCTGACATTTTCTAATAGAACTGATTCTTTATTGAAAGCCCCTTTCACGCATGCACTGTAACTCTGGATTTATTCAGAGTTTACCCAGAGGAGCTGTATGTGTGAACATAAATGTTTGCACTATAGAGTGGTGTAGTTTGTAGTCCTAAAACACGGAAATCAGTTAGTATTTTTGCACGTCTGGTTCCCTCGTCTCAAAGCCTATTAGGTTTCTGAATGGGTTTCTGGTTAAATGCCTGAAATAAGTTATGTGGTTACCACAGGCTTAAGATATTTACACTTTTGTTCTACAACATGAAATACATCATTAAATGTCATACTTTTTGACAAGGGTACCAGGCGATGCAAACTTCTTGGCTCTGGCATTTAAACTGCTCATCGTCAAAGTTCTGCAAAACATCTGCCAATTCAGCAAAGTCAGTGAAAGTTAAGTGCTTAAGGGTGTTTTCACATTAGGTAGGATTGTTGAGTACGATCGGCTCCCCTCTCCCCTGCCAGTCCACTTTCACATTAGTATCGCTATTCCGTATTTGAGTACACTTGTGTATGCAGCTAGTTGGTTTGCAATCCGCCAATATACACAAGAAAAAGAAGCAAACACTTGTGTCTCCAACACAGTCATAGCAGACACTTCCGTGTTTTGGTTCCTTCTACACCTGATGCAAACCGTACCCAGGTACACATGGACCTAACTCGAGTCCACCTGCATAGTGCACCGTACTTGAGCACTGATTGCGACCTGTGCCCAGGTACGGTACACTTGTGTTCAAACAAATTGGACTTTGGGGTTCAGTGTATTCGGATCCGGGCCCAAGTCCCTGATGTGAAAAGCACCCTAAGGCTCCCAAACACACCTCAAAGCTTTGCGAGAACTAATTGAGGAATCAAAGAAGACCAAGGAGTGACTGTCATGGACTTTCCTCCACAGTCACTTGACCTCAACCCAACTGAACATTGATGGGGGCTTTGTGGAAAACTTTCAAATCGTGCTGGGATAACATGAGTCAACAGGTGGTACCATGTCAGCTCGAGTGCATGCTGTCATTAAAGCAAAGGGAGGACATACCAATTTATCTGTAATGAAAAATAGTCTTATATTAAAAAAAAAAAAAAAAAGATATTTTGACAAGTGATCTCTGACCCTACCCTACTGTGTGTGTGTTTGTATATTGCATATTCCTTGTGAAAAGAAGCTTATTGATTATGGATACTTCTGAGGGATACCTCGGTATCACTTGCCAGTGGGCAGCATGGTGAACAAGCTGTGGGCTGAATGGGTATTGTATAGATGATAATGTATTGGATTGTAACTCTGTAATGTTTTCATTGCAGATGAAAGGTGATAATAAGTAAACAACAAAGTTGATAATGTGACGAAAGGAGAAAGAAACTTGTGGGTGAGTGACAAGTCTTTTTTTTTTTTTAGGTATTTGCAATATAGTGTGATAGTTTAAGCTGTGTGCACTGAAATTTATCTTGATTTTTTTCTGCTTTTAAAGTGATATTACATAAAATATTACCCGTGCACCACAGGTTTGGCTCTACAAACACTGTATTATGAATTATAATTTGGTCTTCTATATGAGATTTGATATGCATGTAGTCTGGTGGTAAGGCAGAGATTACTTCTTCATCACTTGCCAGATGGCAGCAGGGCGAACAGGCTGTGAATGGAATGGAATGTAGATGATAATGGACTGTTTGAAACTGTATAATGTTTTCATTTGTAGATGGAAGGTGATAAATTAACAACAAAGTTGAAAATGAGATGAAAGGACAAAGAAAATCATGGGTGAGTAATAAGACAGCTTTTTTCAGAACTTGGATTGCAATGGAGTTGAGCGGTCTGAGCTGTGTGCAGTCGATATCACCCTTTTACTGCTTTTAAAGTTATAATACCTTTATAAAAAAATTAAATAAAAGATGTCATTGTCCTATACAATGTTTCACTGTAGACATTGCCGCATGCCAGTTCAGTAGACAATGGCTAACCCTAGGTCTGACACATTGGTTTTGACTTTCGGCATATTTGTCCACATTTAAAGGTACACTGTGTAATATATCGAGTATTGTGTTGGTGACATCTAGCTGTGAAGTTCTATATTGCAAAACTACCTCGCTCACCCTTCCGAAGACATTGGAGAAGCTCCAGAAGCTCCAGTGGCCCTCACGGACAAGAAACTAATTTTCTAAATACAGACTTGTCATTACTTTGACTGTCTTTGGCAAACTCCCTGCCCTAATTATCTTAGTTACCTCTCCATGTGTTGTCTTACTGCAACGGACAAGGAATAAATCTAAATAAATCTTGCTAATGCTACACTACCACCAGCTCCACCAGGCACAAACCGAGGCTACAGTGTGCTAATATTTAATGTTACACTTGGCCGCATTACTTTTCAGTGAAACTAATGTACTGCTAATATACGTTGTACATTATCTAGGTTTACTCTAAATTGTCCATAGATGTGAATGTGAGCGTGAATGGTTGTTTGTCCCTATCAGCCCTGTGATGAACTGGCAACTTATTCAGGGTGTACCCCGCCGCTCGCCCAATGTCAGCTGGGATTGGCTCCAGCCCCCCCTTGACCTTGAAAAGGATAAGTGGTTACAGACAATGGATGGATGGATTATCTAGGTTTTGTACCATTAGCAGCAGGGGAAGTATATATTACGGTCGGTTGTAATCAGGGGCGTAGTGCTATTTGTTTACGTACCGGAGCGCACCTAAAACGTGCTCATGCATGCATACACCTGCATGACTAACCATGGGAATATTTTTTCATCAAGCTTTGTTTTCAACTTTTCTTTAACTTGTGTAAATGGGTTTCCATATTTATCACTGTGAAGCTCGCGCAAAGCCCGGCACGGGACACTTTTGGAGTAGGTGACAGCAGACAGCTGACTATGATTTTTCTTGTGAAAAATAAATATGATCATCCATCCTTGATCAGACTGTAGTTTCAAACTTCTCACAATACAAATTGTTTGGCAGGAAACAGCAGCCACTCGCTCGTCTTCTTCGTCTTCTAACTGGTGAATTTCTGGCAGCCGCCCACTAAATTTAAAAACACGAAAAGTTCTCACTAGTGCCAGGTTTGTCTGTTCTGGGCTACTGTAGAAACATGGCAGTGCAACATGGCGACCCGCTCCATATGTAGATATAAATGGCTCATTCTAAGGTAATGAAAACATGACTCTTATTTTTGGGTGATTATACACTAATTAAAACGTACTTATAAATATTATATTCTATTTCTGCCAAGTCTGTTCTGCTAGATGCCTCTACATATTACACACTGTACCTTTGAGGTTTGCGCTTCTATGAAACATACATGAAGTATGGAAGAGAACTTGTGGAGTCCATGTCAGCTACTGTAGAAACATGGCAGTGCAACATGGCGACCCGCTCCATATGTAGATATAAATGGCTCATTCTAAGGTAATGAAAACATGACTCTTATTTTTGGGTGATTATACACTAATTAAAACGTACTTATAAATATTATATTCTATTTCTGCCAAGTCTGTTCTGCTAGATGCCTCTACATATTACACACTGTACCTTTGAGGTTTGCGCTTCTATGAAACATACATGAAGTATGGAAGAGAACTTGTGGAGTCCATGTCAGCTCGAGTGCATGCTGTCATTAAAGCAAAGGGAGGACATACCAATTTATCTGTAATGAAAAATAGTCTTATATTAAAAAAAAAAAAAAAAAGATATTTTGACAAGTGATCTCTGACCCTACCCTACTGTGTGTGTGTTTGTATATTGCATATTCCTTGTGAAAAGAAGCTTATTGATTATGGATACTTCTGAGGGATGCCTCGGTATCACTTGCCAGTGGGCAGCATGGTGAACAAGCTGTGGGCTGAATGGGTATTGTATAGATGATAATGTATTGGATTGTAACTCTGTAATGTTTTCATTGCAGATGAAAGGTGATAATAAGTAAACAACAAAGTTGATAATGTGACGAAATGAGAAAGAAACTTATTACACACTGTACCTTTGAGGTTTGCGCTTCTATGAAACATACATGAAGTATGGAAGAGAACTATAGTGCCTCTCTGTTGTGTAATTTAAAATGAAACTTTTTGCTTTTTCTGTTTTTTCTCATTGTACAGCTGACGACATTGACCAGTCACCCAAGAGTTGGACTGAATCTCAAGTAAGCATCTGGCTAAGATCTTTTGGAGTGAAGGAGAATTATATAGAAAAGCTCTATGAGGAAGAAGTAGATGGACAAATCCTTCTTGCATTGAATGAGGACTTTTTGAAGACAAAGATTTGCATGAAATCAGGGCCTGCTCTTTTGATTATTCAAAAGAGAGATGAGCTCATCAAGTCCAAACAAAAGTCTCAAGAGAAGAGAAAGCCCACCAGTGGCAAAAAAACTGAAACTGAGTTGGAGCAGAAAGATATAAGTCAGAAATCAGTTCAATGTCTTCCTACAACAAGTGAAGGTCCTCCAGCACAGACTCCTGACAGAGATCAAGATATCGTAAGGGAGGGACAAACTGCTCAGGGTCAATGTGTGTTGACATCAAAGGAAGACTGCAGACCACGACCATTTGATCAAGAAGGGATTGATTTCATTTATGTAAAGCACCGAGTCCTGCAGCCCGAATCAGGTGCTTTTAACCTGACATCTCCGTGCCATGAATTTAAGTCTTTTTCTGTAGCTGCTGGTTTGGATCGCACAAGACTCCAAGCTAAGTTTGCGAAGGAGGTTCTTAAATTTGCTTGTGGCTGTATGAATATCAGATCAAATGGCACAATACACTTTGGTGTGATGGACAGCAAGGAGGATGCAGGATATGTGCATGGTGAGATAATTGGTATCCCTGTAAAAGAGAAAGACATCTATGTAGATGCTTTGGACTACATTGAAAGAAGCTCGTCTGACAAGGACCATGTGCGCCAGTGTGTTCGGCCACCAAGGTTCATTGAGGTTATGGATCGAGATAGTACAGAAAAGAGGTACGTGGTTGAAGTTGACATTGTGCCTTTGTTAAGTATTGTAAAGAGCAAGGTGTTTAAAGTTCGTCTGCCAAACTTCAAGGAGTCAACTAACAAAGTTGAGTTTGAGAAAGAAACAATTCTGCGGAGGGTGGGCTCAAAAACAGAGCCAGTTTGTGACAAAGACCTAAGTGACTTTCACGAGCGAGTCAAAGATCGGGATGCCTTAAGACAAGAAGCAGAGAAGAATCAGTTCCTCAGTGCCCCAGACTTCTGCAAAGACCTTGGAAGAAAACTCACAATGCTAATGACAAGTGGGAAGAAATTCATTGAAAAGGAGAAATGGTTCATTCTCGTCACAAACAGATTTAAACCTGAAGACCTCTGCAACATTGACTGGCTGGTTAGCATGAACATATTCTGTGTGTTTGACTTTGACCCAGACTCAAAGATATCAGGTCTTTGCAGTAAATACCTTGAGCATCACGCTGCAAACATGCATTCTCTGCAGAGCTATAGAAAATCAGGTGACATGACCATCAAAGAATTTACAAGCAACCTGCATCTGTTCGAGCAGACTAGCTGGATCTTTTGTAATGGCCAGACTGATTTCATAGGAAGTGAAACTCCATGTGATGAAATGACTTGGATCAAGACAAAAATGACTTTCCTGCGGGAATCTGTGTCTTTCATCTGCAAACAAATCTTGCCAAAAGGGACTTTCCAGGTCCTTTTTCTTCTCACATCACCAGTTGAAAAACCACTCTTGCACACCTTTAATGAGTTTTTCACAGACATGGAAGGCCATGAAGACATCACCTGCATCTGTGAATCACAGAAAAACTTCCAGAAGTGGCAAAGCTTTGCAGAGGGCTCATGTGGAACAGAAACTGTGAACAATTCCAGTGTTGTTGGGATGAAAATGAGTCACATTAATGCAACTCTGCAGCAAATACAACCTGTTAAAGCCTGTGCCAGCAAACACTTGCCAATCTTTGTGAAAGGGACATGTCTTCTTGAAACACAGTTGGAGGAACAGATGTACTCTCTGGAAATTGTGACAGTTGATCATTGTGACGAAACAAGCAAAGATTTCATCAACGAGGAGAAAGCAAACATTGAACAGCAGTTCTACCGCGGAGGGAGAGTGAACTGGCTGAATTTCTGGCTTGCTGAGCACAAGTATGTTGGGGAGGTCACCGAAAGAGATGCTTATCATGATGTTTCCAAACTTCTCAATGACACTTTGAGATGGAATGCAGATCAGACTCCAGTGAACAATATAAACATCTACCATCACCCAGGAAGTGGTGGAAGCACCGTGGCAAGACAAGTGCTGTGGAACAACAGAAGAGATCTAAGGTGTGCAGTTGTGAAGCCTTCATACTCAGCTCCTCTTGTTGCACAACATGCAGTTGAACTAAGAGAATATGAAGAAAACGATCCACAGAGGTGTCTTCCTGTGCTGCTCCTCATTGAAGACTCTGACAAAGACTATCTAGATGATCTCAGGAATGAACTAGAGGTTGCTGTTAACACCAAAAGAATCCAGTTTGGAACTCTGTGTTTCATCCTGTTGAGCTGCAGACGATCCCATGATCCAGAGAGGAAATGCAAGGAGTCTCCATTACAGAATGTGTCTGTCACTCACAAACTGTCTGCTCAGGAGAAGAAAAAGTTTTCTGGAAAACGACAGGTGCTTGAAGAACAATATGAGCCTCAATTCATCCTGACATTTGTTTTGATGAGTGAAGGATTCAATGTGGATTACGTTCAACAATTTGTGAAACATTTGCTCCAAGACATCGATCATCAGTCTACAGTCACTCGCCTGATTCACTATGTAGCACTGCTGAACACTTACGTTCAGAACTCTTTCATTTCTCAGTCCCATTGTGAAGCTTTCCTTGCTTTAACCTTTCACATGGAAAGGTTTCACCAGCATGAGTTTGAGAGATCACTCAGTGATCAGGCGAAACTAGTCTTCTTGCACCTCAGAGACGACAAGACACAAATAAAATCAATCAGAATCATCCACCCACTTGTTGCAAAGGAAATTCTCCAACAACTTTTGGGGAGCACACAGACCCAGAGCAGTTTGGCCATGGATTTGCTCCATGAGAATGTGCTTTTCGAGCACAGATTTGGAAGGGACGAATATCTGTCATTTTTGAGAGCACTTTTCCTTCGGCGAGCCAGAATAAGCAAAGGGGACAAATATGATAGTTTTTTCTCCCCTCTGATTGAGCATGTGTGTGGAAAAAGGAAAAGCCCAGACAAAGCAATTGAAAATGAGAAAAGCCCAAACAAAGCAATTGAGTTACTCAAGGAAGCCTTCCAGCGTTTCCATAAAGATCCATTCTTTGCACAACAACTTGCTCGTCTTCATTATACATATGAAAAGTTTGAAGAGGCAAAACACTGGGCAGAGACAGCAGCTAAACAGCTGCCCAACAACTCATACATACTCAACACAAAAGGCCAGGTGTACAAAAAATTGTTCCAAGCAAAATGCAAGGCCATTGACAATGACAACACACCAAAGACAGCTCAAAATACAGCAGGTGCTGTGGAGACTGCACTGAAAGCCATTGAGTGTTTTCAGGAATGTGAGAAAGCAGCTGAGGCAGATATGGAAAACCTGATCAGTTCAGGGTATTTTTCTGAAGTTGAGGTTGGATGCAGCCTTCTCAAACTGATCTCTTCATTGCAAGTGTTTGCAAACAGAGCCAGTGGTCATTCAGAGTGTATGAAGTACCTGCTAACAGATTACATTCCAGAAGAAGTTGAAGGTCCCTGGGAACCATTTCATGGCCGTTTGAAAAAACTAAACAAGACAATGCAAGATGCATTGGAATGGATTTCAGAAGACCTCAGTTTCTTCCAGACAGACATCGATGCAGATGAAGAAGAGACCCTTGAACCTATTGAAGAGAAGAACAGCCATTCACTGACATGGTTGGCGAAGAAATCTTCAGAGTATGGGAAGTACTTCAGTGAAGCTCATTCTTCTGCACTTCTAAAACAAGGGCAGTCAATCCCAGCCAATCTAACTCCTTTCCAAAAACGCATGATCATATATCACCTTGGTGGGGGGACCATAACATCCATCCTCTCCAAGCTAACTGACCAGAGGGATGTAGTACCTCTTCTAGAGACCATCCTTTCTTTCTACCCCAGCGATCCAAAAAAGGCCAAATTTGGTCAAAGAGATATTGTCAATTACATAGTGACCCACATTACTCTGAATCGTCTCTCACCACAGACTCAGAAGGTAGCTCCACTGAAAGATCTGCAGGCACTTTGTCATCAGTTCCCAACTGACAAAAAGAAATGCTTACCAAGTGCCCTGTTCTTGCTTACCTTGCTGTTCTGGCCCGAGGATTATGACACAAAACTTGAGAAACAAACAAAATATGAAATTGTGCAGTCGGCTGTTGAACACATGGAAAAAGTATACTGGACCAAGATGAAGAACATTCCTCAGCGGAAGAGAAGGCTGTACACCCATTTTTTTCTGGGCAGTGGAAACGGATTGGATAAGTTTGTCCACAAAAAAAAGTTTGAAAGCATCACAAAGGTGTTCTCAGTTTCCGAGAAACGCATGAAATGGTTGAGGGGTGAGGCATGGAAAAAGCCTGAGATTGCCATGATGCTGAAACCTGTTTCTGGATGGACTGAAGATGGAGTGGTGTACCTTGAGGGACCTCAGAAAAAGAAGTTCAATATCCTGCCTCTTCATTTACCTTCAGTGCCTCATGGTAATGAAAACATAACATTCTACCTGGGGTTTACGTTCAGAGGCCCTGTTGCCTGCAACATCGTTGTGAAAAAGTAGGTCATCTTTTAGCAATGATCATGTCACATATGGCTGAATGCCAGCTTGCATTGGACTGGTATCCAACTCATTATTAAGAGCAAAAACAGATCAAGATCAATTAAAAAGACACAAGCCTTCTTGTAACAGAGTGTCAAGCAGGTAATATTTGTAAGCACATATTAGGAGCATTATTGTTTTGCAAGATAGTTTGATATTTACGTTTAGCACTTTACACTCTTATACTTTTGCATTTTTTCCCTCTAATACGTATACAAGCTACATATGTGTGTGCTAAGAAAAAATACAGCACTGGTGTACACAAGTGTCAGAAAAAACTAGTTTTTGTGTATATATGAACAAGGACTGACATAATTGTCAGCCCCCCCACTTGGATGTTCTTACCCTTAGCACTTAAATCATAGCACTCATGTACTTAAGGTATCCTTGATAAATAGCAGCTACTATGCTCAGACGAGGGCTTGAAAATTGTTTCTATTTTTTCATTCTTACTTTATCAACGGTGATATGTTGTGGTTTCTTTCTTGTGACAAATGTACCTATTGTAAGTAGCTTTGGACAAAAGCGTCTGCTAAATGCCCGAAATGTGAATGTAAATGTAAAATGTAATGTAATTCATATGCAACAGAAAATGTGTATAGTATAGAATTAAATGGTTGTATAGGTATTGAAAATACTTTAAAAATCTGAAAAGCTACTTGTCCTTCAAATGAAAATACAAATGGAGCAAGTCAGGCTATTGTGCATAAATTATGCTTTTACTGCTATACTTTTATTTTTTTTCTTTACATGATTTATTTTTTAAATTATTTTTATTTTATATTTTTACATTGAATGGGATTTGTGATGAAGAAATATTTGACCATGCATGACCATTGTTCTGGAATATATGTAAAACATGTTATATACAACAAACTCTTGGATTCTTTAATTTTAGTTTTATGTTGTCTTTCTTTGAATACATTCAGATGGACTGCTGTTCACATTTTTTGTAAATCTTTTTTATACTCACCCTTTTTTCTTTTCCATGATACAATATAGAAAGAAATGGAATCACATGCATCTATGTTCATGGGAATGAATCAGTGTTTCACTTTCAACAGTTAATTAAGAGCTAAACAGCAACATTTTGCACAGTTGAAGAACTATGTATATACATATTGATATGCAACAGAAGAATGTGTGTTTATAGAATTAATGGTTGTATAGAAATTGAAAATACTTAACGCAAACTATGAAATTCTACATGTCCTTAAAATGAAAAAACAAATGGAGCCAGTGAGGCTATTGTGCATAAATGTGCTTTTACTGCTATACTTTTACTTTACCTTATTTTTTTTTATTATTTTATGTTGATTTATGTTTAAGGAATATATAACCATGTTAACAATAGTTATTTTAAATACATGTAAAACATATTGTATACAATAAATGTTTTTTTTTTCTACAATTTTAGTTACATCATTCCTTGAATACATTGCCTTTCAAGCTCAACGGATAGTGATAGTCTTTTCAGAAGACATGAGTCAACAGTGCAGCAAAGATAAGACTTTATATGGCAGAATTGTTAGGTCTATACTTGGAAAACAAACAAATTGACAATTTGCATCAAGTTTTTGTTCGACTATTATAACTGTCTGACGAACTTGAACATTTTTGCACATAACATGGTAAATTCAAGAAAAGTAACTTCAAATAAAAAAGCTAATACATTTCAACTTTGCACTGTTTATGGTTTAGGTGAAAATACAAGTTTATTTTTTTCTGTGAAGTTGTTCCAAAGGTTAAGGGTCATATTTTCCAGCTTCATTATCTTTTTATTTATACATAGGTACAGTCAATAGAGGTTTGTTTGTTTATCTCTTCAGAGTAATATCTGTTAGATATGTTGGAGCTAAACCATGCAGCTTTAGAAATTTTAAAATGACATGAAAACCGGTGGTTGTACAAAATGGTGGTTGTCTGATTTTAGTTGTTTAAAGAATAATGGTTTGGCAAGTTTAGTGATTGAGATGAGTTAGTACAGGATAAATATATTTTAAATGCACATTAATATAAAAACAGATTTCATGTCTAAGAGTGGGTAAACAACTTATCAGAAGGAATCAAAAATGTCTCCCAAAGTTAATAGCTGTGGTTTGGATATTGATTGAACAAATAAGGGAATTTTCTGTCAGTGTGTACCTCAGTTTATTTAGTGGGAGGTCATGAGATTTACAAGTGTTTATATTAACCCTCATGAACCCACACATTCTTCACAGCCTGCTGAGTCAGTGCCCTCTACATCACCAGATGAGTCTATATTCTATATTCTCACATTTGCAGCCAACACCGTCAAGAATCCAGAAAATATTCACATTTAAGAAGTTGTAATCAGAGAATTTCGACCCCTTTTTTCTTAATCAATTATCAAAATGGCTGGCGATTAATTGAATAGCTAACAACTAATTGATTAATCTTGCAGCTCTATTTACATGTGCTCAGAGGAGCTGGTGTGCAGTGCAATGTGTTGTCTGGGTCATCTATTGCTCCAGTTAACATTTGTTAGAGTAGCTTACAGTGTAACCTTTTTCTGAGTTTGGTGCATTATTTAACAAAATCAGGAATTTTAACTGCAGCAGGCCTCTGCCAAAAAAAACCCAGCACAGTAACACACCAACATACGAACATGTAAATATATGGAAAAACCAGACTCTCATTTCAGGATGTAGCCAGGAAGTAACAAAGAAAAGGGAACACTCTTAACATAGAGGGAAATACACTACTCACGCACGTACAAAAAAATATTCAAAAATATTCACAAAACACAAAATAAAATTCAGAATAAACAATCAAGTGAAACACTATCCCTATCCTATCTCTGTATTCAGTGCAGGAGGTTTGTGATATATGTAAACATACTGTAAGTTGTTCCCAAAGGCTGGAAACAGGAGTCGGTAGAAGTGGCCCAGCTACCTGGTGAGGATGCCCCACCCTTCATGAGACATATCTCATGTTTCATTAAAACTGTAAACACCCAATGACTTGGCACATTTCTCTGTGGTCAATGCTGATATGTGGCTCATCAGTTATATAACACGGTGTGGTGGTGCTGCTCAGATAAACCCTGACCTTTTTTTCTCCCCATCTCATTAACTCCTCCAGTCTAAATGATGAATCCCTGTTTTATGTGCATGACTCCCTCGGGTTTCCAGTTGCAAGTTGAAACTGCCTTATTTCCCATTTTCTCAAAAATGAAACTTGGAGGTACTGAGCATGCGCAGTAGCTCCCGTCCTGCAGCGTGAGCTCAGACGACAGAGGTCTGGTGAAGTTGGAGGAGCTGCTGCGATTTGCACCCACAGGCACTGACAAATTTCACTGCACGAATATGCCGACTTCTCAGCAGTTATCCAAGGTAAGAACAATGGTTGCCTCTTTCAATGTTTATAGGGCGTGTCGTGGTTTTCGCCTCACTCATGGTAATACTAATGTACAAAAACAAATGTCTTGACATAAAGCCCGACGATTTTCTGTGGTTGGACTATATTAAATACCCGTAAATATAGACCAAATGAGTTCGGTGTTATGGATGTTTCAGTGTGTCCGGGTAGGATTTTGAAGTTATTTTAATGATAAATATATGAGACACTATGCTCTGACAAACTGTGTTAATGTAATGTCTCATCTATCTCCAGTCCCTCCAGAAAAACGCGATTATACGATCGCATAATTCAACGCATAATCAGCCAAAGTCCGCACATTTATGCGGGGGCTGCATTTTTTCAAAGACGCCGCATAAATGCCCACAACAATCACCAAAAAAACTCCGCATTTTTCTGGAAGGACTGTATCTCACACCCTCCTCCTCTTCAACTCTTTGGTAGCTCTTTTGGTGTTTTTGGTGTCTCATCTGTGTGTCTCATCTCCTCGGTCTTACCTGTCCTGGTCATAAAAAAAGTATCTCTCACTTTAAAAATATAAGTGTGATTCCACACAGGTCATCCTACTTTCTTTCTGTGTTTCTTTCCTATGCTCCACATTAAGATCAGTGAGTGCATGCTATCCAGACCAGTGGTTTCTCAAACTTGCTGCATACTGATATGCTTTGGGAGCCTGCCAGTTGAAGGCTTAAATTACATAGGCCTACCTATAAATAGTGGGGTAAGAAGTTGGCCTATTCAGATTTTCACTTAAGTAAAAGTTGTAGCTTAAGTAAAAGTAGCCTTCATTCGTGCTATTAGCATTAAACAATACTTTAAGTACCAAAAGTACATAAGTATTCATTGCAGAATGTCTCAGTTCAGAAGAATATATATCAAAGACATAATATGTATTCTGCATAGAAATGTCTAAAAACCACTTGTTATATTTTTGTATTTGTTTTTTGTACATTTGTACTTAGAACCTCCCAAACGCTTGCAATAATGTTCAAACCCTGAGAAATCCACAAGTTTACTCCAGGTAACAGTGTGTTTCATTTGGCTGTGGACGCTACTTCCAAGATAGGGAAGTGGGCAAATTTAGTAGCTGTGAGCTAATGTGAACAACAGCACACACAGAGTGTGGGTGTGTAGTTAAATTCAGGAACTCACCAGAGACTCTGCTTCTCTCTCTTCTTTCCCCCTCTCCTCTCTGTAATGTTTTTCATGAGGTAAAGTACATTTCCCCTCGAGCTCCAGTCAGCAGTTAATAGTACAGTAACATAAACTGTCCTGAGGAGATTTTGAGAGGATAGTTAAGAGAGGGGACAGGAAACGGGATGAGTGAGAGGCCGACGACACGCAGCAAAAAATTGTAGTGGAGTAAAAAAGAAGCATAAAGTATGGATACCCAGTTAAATCACAAGCAACTCAAAATTGTACAGTACTTAAGTAAATGTACTTAGTTACATTCCACCACTGGTTGTAATTATATGTAAAGGTGTACCTAGGAAATACTTCATACTTCGGTATGCCTTGCAAACGTTCGAGAACCACTGAACTAGAAACATCTAAACAGCCCTCTACTTCACCAACCTGAGCTGTAGATGAGACAGCGGTGCTCTCACGTCCTGACTCACTTCCTTCCTGCATCTCCTCGAGCTTCGTCTGCACCTTTTTGCCATCACCCTTCTTCCTTTTTGAAGCTTCTTCTATCTGTTGCCTTCAAGTCTTAAATTACATAGCAATCTACCACCAGATGCACCCTCTCTTGCTTTCTCTCTTCATCTCTTGCGTGCTGACATGCGTGTCCAGTAGTGTGAAGTAGATTTGCTTGAATGACACGCTGAGGACCCCAAACGTTCTTGTTTTTGATCAACAATATCATATTATTATTTTTGTGGATTTAATTGATCAGAATGACAGATGAATAGACCTGAGGCTGTTTTTCTTCTTTATCTTTTCTTTCTTGATCCTGGGCTATTCCTAAAAAATGTGCGGCTGTAGCCTCAGACCCCCAGGCCTAATGACTGCTATGGCTAGAATTTATACATTTACGATTAACAATGAATCACAGACTACATGTTAGAGAGTTTGCTCATGGTGATAAACAGAATTGTCTGTCCATGTTGGCAGTTCACCTGAGCTCTATGGGTCTTTAAACCTTCTTTTAAGTCATTTATTTTGGTTCTTCAACCCATAACTTTACTGTTATAGTTAACTCAGTGCTCTCCTAGCATTTTATTTGGCTGCAGCAGGTTGGTGATTTTAGCAAAGCTCTACAAACCAACCATAAAACAAAAAATTATACCAGTAATATTGAGAACAATAGGGTGTGGCACACCTCTATTCCGTAAGCAAGATTTCAATGGACTGATTGTAACTGTGTAACATTGTCTCTTGCAGATGGAAGGTGAAAATAAGTAATCGCTGATGATGTGAGGAAAGGATGCAGTAAATCATAGGTGAGTCCTTTTTTATTCAATACTTTAAAGGTAGTGTACTAGTTTGAACTGTGCATTTAGAGACCATTCTGCAGGATCAGACCAGCTGCGACGGGTTTTGTCAAGTTTGGACCTGCTTATATGTGCTTAAATGCTTATATCTTCAATTAAAATAGAAATAGTTTATCATTTAGTTTTCCGAAACATAAAAGTGAAAACTTCAGAATAATATACTAATGTATTGATGTGTTCATCAGTTTAACTGGTTATGGGAGAACTCATATTATTTGCTCAATAATAATTAATTTTCAGTAGTGTAACCATGAAACTGGACATGCACAATGGACTGACTGTAACTGTGTAACATTGTCTTTTGCAGATGGAAGTTGAAATTAAGTAATTGCTGATGATGTGAGGAAAGGACACAGTAGATCATGGGTGAGTGGAGTGACATGTTGGTTTTCATGAAATGCCCTTTTTTCAGTATTTGAAAGTAGTTGTAGTAGTTTGAACTGTCTGCATTTAGATAGATATACAAACAGACAGCCATACTTTATTGATCCTGTGTGGAATATTATGTTACAGCAGCATTAACAAAAGATTTAGCACAGCAACATACTAGGGACTATCTTGCGACAGGATCAGACCAGCTGCGACGCCCGTCAATGTTCACATTTTGCCCCTTTGAAGCGGTTGAAGAAACAGAGTGATATGCACTATGGAGGGGGTTATGTTAATGATACAGGCTGCTGAGTTTTTGACTTAATGAAGTTTATGAAGACACTTGAGAGGGAGACCAAAGAGAATAGAGTTTTAGTAGTTAATATGGGAAGCAATCAGGGAGTTAATGAGAATGTCGGCGCTGCTCTGTGTAAGTAATGTGCGAAAATGATTAATATTTGTCGTAAGTGAAGTATGCAGGCCGAGTGACATTGGTGATGTGTGGTTTGAAAGATAATGTGCTGTCCAGGATCACACCCAGACTCCTTATCTGAGGGGAAGGAAGTACTGTGGAGTTGTCAGTTTTAGCCAAAGTGTATTTTGAGCCAGTGAGGAGAACCTTAGTTTTATCACTGTTAAGTTTGAGAAAGTTGCGAGAAAACCTGTATTCAATTTCCAGTAGGCAGTCAGAAAGGGAGGTGCGCAGTAGAGTGAAGGTAGGCTTGATGGCTGGGTCAGCAATGTAGCAGTGAAAAGGAACATCACATTTTCTAAATATAAGGCAAAGAGATAGAAAGTAAATAATAAATATACTGGAAAGGACTGTGATTTGAAATTAAGTTGAACAAACCCAGTGCAGCCAGAGAAGTAGGATCTGAACCAGTCAAGAGAGGTGCCATTTGCTGTTTTTTCCATTACATCTGCCGGCCTGGCTCTACTTGGTTTGACTCGGCACGGCAGCCCAGAGCAGCTGGGGCTTTGCATTTCCATCACAACTGGGCTACCTGCTTGAAGGTGTGTCTTAAACCAATGCCGCGCTTATCCAATCCCTGCAGTACTATCGAAGAATCACTGCTAACAAAGTGGCTCCACTAATTCAGTTACACATTTCATTTACTATAACTTCTTCACAATAATGAGACCCCCGTTATTAAGTCATTTAAAAGCTTTTATTATTAAGCAGCATTACAGGAAATGTGGCATTTTCTGGTAATGGTTTGTCTTGGCGTGGCCACAAGTGCTAGTGGAAAAATGGCAATAGATCCCAATAGAAGCTAGCCTTTCTCAGGTGATGGCATGTGAGATGGTGTCAAAGGCTGCACTCAGATCAAGGAGGACAAGTATGGTTTAAAGCCCACAGTCAGCTGCCATCAGCAGATCATTAGTGATTTTTACCAAGGCTGCCTCTCTACTGTAAAAGGGGGAAAATAAACTGAAATTGTTCGAACAGATTGTTGTCAGTCAAGTGGTTGTGAACATGAGTAGCAACTGCTTTTTCAAGTATATAAGAGAGAAAAGGTATGTTTGAAATTGGAACCTGCACCAGGTTTCTTTAGTATCGGAATTATTGCAGGTGTTTGGAGAGATGATACATAGTGGAGTTGAAAAGTAGTGAGATTCGTGGTGACACGTTGGTTTTAGACTTAATGGGATTTGTTGACGAAATGGAAAATGTATAATATTGTTGACGTTTAAACTATGTACTGCAAACCACAAATGCCTTAAGTGTGAAAAAGAACTATAGTGCTTCTTTGATTCTGATCAAACGTATTGCTTCTTTCTCTCCCCCCCCGACTATACAGCAGACAAACTTGACCAGTCCCCCAAGAGCTGGACTGAATCTCAAGTAAGCACCTGGCTAAGGTCTATAGGAGTGAAGGAGCAGTACATAGATAAACTCTATGAGGAAGAAGTAGATGGACATATCCTTGTTACACTGAATGAGGACTTTTTAAAGACAAAGATTTGCATGAAATCAGGGCCTGCTCATTTAATAATTCAAAAGAGAGATGAGCTCATCAACCCCAAGCAAAAGTCTCAAGAGAAGAAAAAGCCCACCAAAACTGAGTTTGAGCAGAAAAACAATCAGAATCAAAGTCCTCCTACGACAAGTGAAGGTCCTCCAGCACAGACTCCTGACAGAGATCAAGATGCCTTAAAAGAGAGCCAAACTGCTCAGGGACAATGTGTGTTGACATCAAAGGAAGACTGCAGACCACGACCATTTGATCAAGAAGAGATCGATTTCATTTATGTAAAGCACCGAGTCCTGCAGCCCGAATCAGGTGCTTTTAACCTGACGTCTCCATGCCATGAATTTAAGTCTTTTTCTTTAGCTGCTGGTTTGGATCGCACAAGACTCCAAGCTAAGTTTGCGAAGGAGGTTCTTAAATTTGCTTGTGGCTGTATGAATATCAGATCAAATGGCACAATACACTTTGGTGTGATGGACAGCAAGGAGGATGCAGGATATGTGCATGGTGAGATAATTGGTATCCCTGTAAAAGAGAAAGACATCTATGTAGATGCTTTGGACTACATTGAAAAGAGCATCTCTTCTGACAAGGAGCATGTGCGCCAGTGTGTGCGGCCACCAAGGTTCATTGAGGTTATGGATCAAGAAAGCACAGAAAAGAGGTACGTGGTTGAGGTTGACATTGTGCCTTTGTTAAGTATTGTAAAGAGCAAGGTGTATGCAGTTCGCCTGCCAAACTTCAAGGAGTCAACTAACAAAGTAGAATATGAGAAAGAGACTATTCTGCGGAGGGTAGGCTCAAAAACAGAGCCAGTGAGTGACAAAGACCTGAGTGACTTTTACCAGCGACTGAAAGATCGGGATGCCTTAAGAGAAGAAGCAGAGAAGAATCAGTTCCTCAGTGCCCCAGACTTCTGCAAAGACCTTGGAAGAAAACTCACAATGCTAATGACAAGTGGGAAAAAATTCATGGAAAAGGACAAATGGTTCATTCTCGTCACCAACAGATTTAAACCTGAAGACCTCTGCAACATTGACTGGCTGGTTAACATGAACATATTCTGTGTGTTTGACTTTGACCCAGACTCAAAGATATCAGGTCTTTGCAGTAAATACCTTGAGCATCACGCTGCAAACATGCATTCTCTGCAGAGCTATAGAAAATCAGGTGACATGACCATCAAAGAATTTACAAGCAACCTACATCTGTTCGAGCAGACTAGCTGGATCTTTTGTAATGGCCGGACTGACTTCAAAGGAAATGAAACTCCTTGTGATGAAATGACTTGGATCAAGACAAAAATGACTTTCTTCAGTGAAGCTGTGTCTTCAATCTGTAAACAAATCTTGCCAAAGGGGACTTTCCAGGTCCTTTTTCTTCTCACATCACCAGTTGAAAAACCACTCTTGCACACCTTTTATGAGTTTTTCAGAGACATGGAAGGCCATGAAGACATCATTTGCATCTGTGAATCACAGAAAAACTTCCAGAAGTGGCAAAGCTTTGCAGAAGGCTCATGTGGAACAGAAACTGTGAACAATTCAAGTGTTGTTGGGATGAAAATGAGTCACATTAATGCAACTCTGCAGCAGATACAACCTGTTAAAGCCTGTGCCAGCAAACACTTGCCAGTCTTTGTGAAAGGGACATGTCTTCTTGAAACACAGGTGGAGGAACAGATGTATTCTCTGGAAATTGTGACAGTCAATCATTGTGATGAAACAAGCGAAGATTTCATCAATGAGGAGAAAGCAAACATTGAACAGCAGTTCTACCGCGGAGGGAGAGTGAACTGGCTGAATTTCTGGCTTGCTGAGCACAAGTATGTTGGGGAGGTCATCGAAAGAGATGCTTATCAAGAAGTTTCCAAACTTCTCCATGACGCTTTGAAATGGAATGCAGATGAAACTCCAGTGAACAATATAAACATCTACCATCACCCAGGAAGTGGTGGAAGCACTGTGGCAAGACAAGTGCTGTGGAACAACAGAAGAGATCTAAGGTGTGCAGTTGTGAAGCCTTCATACTCAGCTCCTCTTGTTGCACAACATGCAGTTGAACTAAGAGAATATGAAGAAAACGATCCACAGAGGTGTCTTCCTGTGCTGCTCCTCATTGAAGACTCAGAGAAAGAATACCTAAATGATCTCAGGAATGAACTAGAGGTTGCTGTGAACACCAAAAGAATCCAGTTTGGAACTCTGTGTTTCATCCTGTTGAGCTGCAGACGATCCCATGAGCCAGAGAAGAAATGCAAGGAGTCTCCATTACAGAATGTGTCTGTCACTCACAAACTGTCTGCTAAGGAGAAGAGAAAGTTTTCTGGAAAACGGCAGATGCTTGAGAAGCGATATGAGCACGAATTCATCCTGACATTTGTTTTGATGAGTGAAGAATTCAATGTGGATTATGTTCAACAGTTTGTGGAACATTTGCTTGAAGGCATTGAGCATAAATCTGCTGTCACTCGCCTCATTCTCTATGTAGCACTGCTGAACACTTACGTTCAGAACTCTTTCATCTCTCAGTCCCATTGTGAAGCTCTGCTTGCTTTAACCATTCACTTGGAAAGGTTTCACCAGCATGAGTTTGAGAAATCACTCAGCCCTCAGGCTAAATTAGTCTTCTTTCACCTCAGAGATGACAAGACGCACATCGAATCGATCAGAATCATCCACCCACTTGTTGCAAAGGAAATTCTCCAACAACTTTTGGGAAACCAACAGACCCAAAGCAGTTTGGCCATGGATTTGCTCCACGAGAATGTGCTTTTTGAGCACAGATTTGGAAGGGACGAATATCTCTCATTTTTGAGAGCACTTTTCATTCGGAGAGCCAGAATAAGCAAAGGGGACAAATATGATAGTTTTTTCTCCCCTTTGATTGAACATGTGTGTTGTCAAGAGCAACGCATAGACATAGCAATTGGGTTACTCAAGGAAGCCTTCCAGTGTTTCCATAACGATCCATTCTTTGCACAACAACTTGCTCGTCTTCACTATACTTATGAAAAGTTTGAAGAGGCAAAACACTGGGCAGAGACAGCAGCTAAACAGCTGCCCAACAACTCATACATACTCGACACAAAAGGGCAGGTGTACAAAAAATGGTTCCAAGCAAAATGCAAGGCCATTGACAATGACAACATACCAAAGACAGCTCAAAATACAGCAGGTGCTGTGGAGACTGCACTGAAAGCCATTGAGTGTTTTCAGGAATGTGAGAAAGCAGCTGAGGCAGACATGGACAATGTCAACAGCTCAGGATTTTTTTCTGAAGTTGAGGTTGGATGCAGCCTTCTCAAACTGATCACTTCATTGGATGTTTTTGCAAACAGAGCCAATGGTCATTCAGAGTGTATGAAGTACCTGTTAACAGATTACATTCCAGAGGAAGTTGAAGGTCCCTGGGAACCATTTCATGGCCGTTTGAAAAAACTAAACAAGACAATGCAAGATGCATTGGAATGGATTTCAGAAGACCTCAGTTACTTCCAGACAGACATTGGTGCAGATGAAGAAGAGACCCCTGAAAGTCCTGAGGAGAAGATCAGTCATCCACTGACATGGCTGGCAAAAAAATCTTCAGAGTATGGGAAGTACTTCAGTGAATCTTACTGCACTGGACTTCTAAAACAAGGGAAGTCAATCCCAGCCAATCTAACTCCTTTCCAAAAACGCATGGTAATCTATCACCTTGGTGGGGGGAACGTAACATCCATCCTCTCCAAGCTAACTGACCAGAGGAATGTAGTACCTCTTCTACAGAGCATGCTGTCTCTCTACCCCAGCAATCCAGTAAAGGCCAAATTTGGTCAAAGGGATATTGTCAATTATATAGTGGCCCACATTTCTCTGAACTGCCTGTCACCACAGACTCAGAAGGTCGCTCCACTGAAAGATCTGCAGGCACTTTGCCGTCAGTTCCCATCTGAAAAAAAGAAATGCTTACCAAGTGCCCTGTTTTTGCTTACCTTGCTATTCTGGCCCGAGGATCATGACACAGAACTTGAGACTGAATCGAAATATGAAATTGTGCAGTCGGCTGTTGAACACCTGGAAAAAGGCTACTGGACTAAGATGAAGGACATTCCTCAGCGAAAGAGAAGGCTGTACACCCATTTCTTTCTGGGCAGTGGGAATGGATTGGATAAATTTGTCCACAAGAGAAAGTTTGAAAGACTCACAAAGGTGTTCTCAGTCTCGGAGAAACGCATGAAATGGTTTAGTGGTGAGGCATGGAAAAAGCCAGAGATTGCTAAGATACTGAAACGTGTTTCTGGATGGACTGAAGATGGAGTGGTGTACCTTGAGGGACCTCAGAAAAAGAAGTTCAATATCCTGCCTCTTCATGTACCTTCAGTGCCTCATGGTAATGAAAACATCACGTTCTACCTGGGGTTTACATTCAGAGGCCCTGTTGCCTGCAACATCGTTGTGAAAAAGTAGTTTGTCTTTGAACAATGATCATGTCACATATGGCTGTATGCCAGCTTGCTGAAGCATTGGACTGGTATCCAACTCATTTTTAAGAGCAAAAACAGATCAAGATCAATTGAAAAGACACAAGCCTTCTTGTAACAGTTGTCAAGCAGGTAGAAGACAAAACTAAAAATGTTCAAGCACGCTATGAGGATTTTTATTTTGTAAAATCTAAGATATATATGTAAGAGATATTTCCAATTTTCACTTTTCCATCTTACACACTTACATATATATACATATATATATATATATATATATATATATATATATATATATATATATAATTTATATATAAATAGCCACATATTTTTGTGTACACAAGGGAAAAAAAAAAGTTTTTTGTGTATATATGAAAATAATTCCCTGTTTAGACCTTTTACCTGTTTACCCTATCATTTTTTAGATTGTTTGAAAATCAAGTTCAGATGGACTGCAATTCACATTTTTTGTTGATCTTTTTTGTAGATTTTTTGTACTCACTGTTCTTTATTTTCTATGATGTGTAGTAAAGAGGGTTTTTTTTACATTATTTAATATATTTGCACTGAATGGGATTTGTGATGGAGAAGTATTTGACCATGCAAAGTCTTCTTAAATATATGTAAAACATGTATGCAATTAAAACTAATGCTGAAACTATTTGTTTCTTTAATTTTAGTTTAATGTTGTCTTTCTTTGAATACATTGACCTTTCAAGTTCAGATGGACTGCTGTTCACATTTTTGTAGATCTTTTTTTTTTTTCTTATACCCACTCCTCTTTATTTTCCATTATACAATGTAGAAATGAATGGAATCAAATGCATCTATGTTCATGAGAATTGAATCAGTGTTTCACTTTCAACAATAAATGTATTAAGAGCTAAACAGCAACAATTGTACAGTTAGAGAACAATGTATTTACATATTGGTGTGCAACAGAAAAATGTGTGTGGTATAGATTTTATAGTTGTATAGATATGGAAAATACATTATGAACTGAGCATTTCTACTTAAAAACAAATGGAGTCAGTCAGGCTCTTGTGCATGAATGTGCTTTATTATTTTATATACTTGCACTGAATGGGATTTGTGATGAAGAAATATTTGACCATGTTAACATTACGTAAAATACATAAAATATGTCACTTAACACAATAAATCATCTTTTCTTCGATTAGTTTCATGTTGTCATTCCTTGAACAAACTATCTCAACTTTCCAAGTTCAACTGATGGTGAGAGTAATTTCAGAAGATATGAGTTTACGGTGCAGCAACTATCAGACTTTATATGTCAGAGTTGTTAGGCTTATACTTGAAAAATGAATGAAGGTTTTTGTACTACATTATACACAGCCAAAGGAGTTGAATATTTTTTATAGGCTAAAGGTTATATGGGCACATGATATGGCAAATTCAGGAAAAGTAACTTAAAAAAATTATTGCAGCTGAAAATAATGTGATTGTCGTCTTTTTTCTTTAAAGTTGTACCATAACTGCTTCATTATCTTTTTATTTTACACATGAGAGCAGTTGAAAGAGCCATGTCTGCTCATCTCTTTATCATAATACTAGATAGGTATCAATATTGTTGGAGCAAAACCATGTAGCTTTAGAAATGATAAAATGACCTGAAAACCAGTGAAAGTTGTGCACAATGGTGGCTGTCTGATTTCAGTTCAAGTTTAAAGAATTATGGACAAGGACACCGGACTTTGTGATTGAGTAGTAAATAAATATAGGATGAATGTAATTTCAATGCAGAGTGATATAAAGACAGCCTAATTTTGAGATTTTCGAGGTTGTGATTTTGATTTTGTTTGAACAAATCAGGGAATGTTCTGTCATTGTGTATACCTCAATTTATTTAGTGGGAAATAATCAGATTTATAGGTGTTGACTAATCAAATAGTGTTTATTAATGGCACATAATAATGCTGCAACATATGTGAATGTTTTTTGTTTTTTTTTTACATTTAGAACTTGATCATCAGTAGGTAATTCAGAATGAAGCATTACACAATTTTAGAGCAACAGCACACAAAATATTTGATAATATTTAGTCTGAAATGATGGAAACTACATTACTGTTGTCATTTGTGTATCAGGAAAATAAACACAAAGATCTGGATTTCATTAATTTTGACAGCAATTCTTATTCTAGTCTATATACTATTTACATAATTGAAACTTTAATGTTTATGACTGAAATAATGTGATTAAAACGTTGTTTTTGTGGTTCATTCGAAACAAATAGCAGAGGAGAAAGGAGGAGGATGAATAGGATGAGTGTCAGTGGTAGGTTTTGAGCACTTTTGTCCTAGTAGGCTTGCCCTAGTTTTATGTTAGCATAGTTCGATATTAGCCTGCACTTTGTCGTCTTCTACAGACATGTTATTTCGATGTAGTCATCTTATTCCACTGAAATTCTGCTCGTTACGCTTCTTGAACAGAAACTATTTTCTGTCACTGCTCGCACGTTATTTGTTAGGAGGTAAATACTGACTAATAGCTCCGACACTTCACTGTTCGTTAGCTAATTGCTAGCTAACAGCTAATTCAGCCATAGACATATCTCTATGAATGCAGCCACCACTGAGCTAGCTAACAGTAATGAAAAAACGGTTCAACATCCACAAAATGAACAAAACTGTGAGTGTGAATGCTTCGCCATTAGCTATCTGTTCATGATGGCTTTCTATAAAAAACTATAAGTTACTCTGCTACTGAATATTTACATCAGACGAGTCACAGGACGTTTAATGTAGCGCTCACCTTAAGTGCCCTCTGACCTGTGATGAAGTTATGGGTCGACTGTCCAGCTTTACTGTGGCTCTGCTCCTCCTCGCCTTTGTTTTTTCAACATGTGTGCACATGAACCACTTGTATAACCAGGAGGCCACACTGGTTAGATCAGTCTATGATGAGCAAAATATAACCAAAGCACATGAAAGGCTTGTTAACAATAATAATACAGCAAAACCACACAACCATTCAGTGGGGACAGGGGGTGTGCATCCAGAAAACTCCCAAGATGCTGATGTTTCCAGAGATATTAAATGCACCATGGCCCCAGAGAGTCGGTTTGACTGTGCCAGGGACCAGCTTCTCAGCCAGAGAGAGTGTGAAGAGAGGGGATGCTGCTACGCCCCTCTGCCTGACGCCAAAGGACCACCTTGGTGCTTCTATCCCAGTTTGTACCCCGGCTACAAAATGGGTCCCTTCACACCCACCACACGAGGCCAGGCTGCCACCCTGACTCGTGCCACCCCCTCCTATCTCCCCAGAGATATCTCCACTCTGCACCTAGAAGTCATTGAGGAGGCTGCAGGCTGCTTACACCTCACTGTAAGTACCCACAATACTCAATTTATTCTACTGCAACCACTGAAAAAGACAGATTTGAAAACATTCAGGAGAAAAACAGAATGTGTGGGGTTGTCTTTTTATTGTCATTTCTAATGTATATTCTATGATGATTTAACATAATTAATTCTCCATAAATTGGCTCAACAAACCCCTGAAATATTCTGGTAAACAGTGACCAAAAACTGGAATGGTTGTTCGTTTTTGATCTGATTACATTTGCTAACTTTGTCTGAATTCCTGGAAAAGAACACATGATTTAATTAGTAATTACTGGGATTTCCATTATTATATTGTAGAAAGTCTTTTATGATTTTGTTGTACACAAATAAAGATCTGCTGGTGAAAGTTGTGTTATTGTTTGAAAAATGTATATGCAGCACTGGGTATATATGAATTTGTGGTAAGTTGTAAGCCAATTAGAAGTTGAATGAGTTATTCATTCATATGTAAGAGATCCACATATCAGACCCCTAACTATCCATACACAGTGTTCATTGGGACGTGCATGTAAAAACCTGACCTGACATCTGTTTTCTCTCAAGTTAAAGGATCCATCATCTCAGCGATATGAAGTTAAGCTCCCAGGTGGTGTCCCTCAGAGCAAAGCTGATTCCCAAGATGCCCTCTATACCACTGAGTACCAGTCTGACCCATTTGGCTTCATAGTGCGGCGGAAATCTAATGGAAGAGTGATGTGAGTTCTGCTAAGTTTTAATAAATTTTTTAATAAATAAAAAAAGTATATGTGAATTAGTCAGCTTGTGAATAGTTCGACTGTTATTGTGCCATTTTCAAGTTGCAGTGTGATCACACATCATACAGTTCAGTTAACACAGTTTAGTTTTCTTTCAATTTCACATTAATAATATATATTTTGATGCCTGTAATTTCTAACATTTCTAACATAGTAACATACATTCAGTTTTTTATATTTAATTTAACATAGTAAATAGCACCGCTGATGCACCTCAGTGTATCCGATACCGTGCACTTTCATTGAAGCATCATCATAAAAATCTTAAATAAAGCAATAATTGACCATAAGGTCCCTCGCATAAATAAAGAGTAAATAAATGGTCATTATTGTGTTTTTAATACTTGATATTTCCACACATCCCATTTAACTTCTTTTTGTGGGGGATTCAATGTGCAAGATGAGTCTTCAGCCATTGAGACTGGCTAAGGAGCAACTGGAAGGATGCAGGCTCCCTCTTGTGGCAAGTTGAAATAAAGGCAATCCGTATAGGACTGTGTGTTATTGAGCTAGACAGCTTTTTCAAGTCACTCCTGAGGATATTCACGATTGTCCCAATAATGAAAAGATGTAGAATTAATGAGTGTTTTTATAATGACCCACAATAAAATATTTTATCTTCCCATCTCCTGTAGTAGTTAACACAACACTTAAATAATAGTGCATGTTTGTTTGTTCTGTGTCCTGTCCGTCCAGTATGAACACCACGGTTGCTCCTCTGCTGTTTGCTGACCAGTACCTGCAGCTGTCCACCTCACTGGCCTCTTCCCTTGTGTCTGGCCTCGGGGAGCATTACACCTCCCTCCTCCTGGACCTGAACTGGACTTCTCTGACTCTGTGGAACAGAGACATGGCTCCTCATGTGAGTCTGTTGCAGTGGATCTGAACGTGAGAGTCGGGACCAGGGTTATAATCCTAAATTAATGTTGACACTTGTCTTTCTCTACAGGCCGATGCTAACCTCTATGGCTCCCACCCATTCTACATAGTACAGGAGGAGGACGGCTTGGCACATGGAGTGTTCCTTCTCAACAGCAATGCAGTCGGTACCAAGCTATCTGTTCCTATAAGACACACACACCATCCCATTTTTCATACAGAATGAACTTTTCTAACATATGAGAATGCTTATTATTGCTGAATATCTTTCCAAATGTCTCTGTAGGGGTGATGCTGCAGCCGACCCCTGCTCTCACCTGGGTGGCTATCGGAGGAATCCTGGACCTATACGTTTTCATGGGTCCTGACCCTCAAAGTGTCACACGCCAGTACCTGCAGGTCATTGGTACGTATCTTCACCCTATTTAGTTACACATCTCCAGGTAGCAAAGGCAATAGGCAAATGAACATGGCAAGAAAAGACGTTTAGTTTTTCACACCTGTGAAATGTCATTATGTGTGCTGGAAAATGGTGTTTTTGTGTTGTCTTTCACCAGGATATCCTATGATGCCTCCCTATTGGTCACTGGGCTTTCATCTGTGTCGCTGGGGTTACACCACCACTAATACAACCCGCCGTGTGGCACAACGCATGCACAATGCTAAATTTCCTCTGGTAAATGAAATATTCACAAAGCTCTATAATATAGAAGTTAAAATTAGAAATTAAAATTAAAATTAGAGCATACAGGTGATCACTTCGTTTTCTGAAAGTGTTTTGCTTTTTTTCTTCATCAGGATGTGCAGTGGAATGATCTGGACTATGCAAATAAGCGCAGGGTATTCACCTTTGACCCCTGGCGGTTTGGGGACCTACCCGAGATGGTGGAGGAGTTCCACGATAGAGGCATGAAGTACATCCTCATCCTGGTGTGACATCTTTAAGTTTAACAAACAGATGAGGCCGATTTAACTATTAATTCAAAAAGGAAAAACATAATGCACACGTAGTGCATGTGTTTAAATTGGTTATTATGATGTGTGAAGTGAGCATTAACAATGTTTTTTTCCAGTAGATGGCAGCAAAACTTTCTTAACTTTCTTTGTTGACTGACTGAGTTGTGCTCTGCTGGTTTTTGCCTGAAGGACCCGGGGATCAGCAGCACCAGCCCTCCTGGAACTTACCCTCCCTTTGATGATGGACTTAAACGAGACGTCTTCATTAAAAATGCTACAGGACACATCCTGATAGGGAAGGTAAGACTCTATTTTTTTCTGGGGATATATGCTTTTCTTTCCTATTGTCAGGTGTGTTTCTCATGCATATCCCATACTGTATATCCAGGTTTGGCCTGGACCAACAGCCTTTCCCGACTTCACCAACCCAGAGACTAGACAGTGGTGGGAGGACTGCATCAGAGCTTTTCATTCTAAAGTTCCTGTGGATGGTTTGTGGATTGTGAGTATTTATGTACATGCACAGAGGTTATTTATCCACCAATCCTATCACTAAGGCATCAGGTATGTCAGGTTTTCAGTTCTAAAACATGTCCATGGTGTCATAAGTTTGTTATCACCTTCAAATTACATAAAGAAGAACTTTTCCTTGGTTGTTTTTCTTTCACGCTCCACCCAGGATATGAATGAACCAGCCAGTTTTGTGCAAGGCTCAGTGGAGGGCTGTCCTGAGGGTGATCTTGAGCACCCACCCTACACACCCAGTGAGTGTACTGGATCGGTGTTGCATCTTACAAGCATACAAACATTATAGGTTTAACATTTATAATCAGTTTCTATACATTCAACAAAAATATAAATGCACCACTTCAAAAACTTTCTGTGCACACAAAAGGCTTATTACTCTTATTACTCATATTGGCAAAGAAGTGCATAGTTTAACACATTTTTTTTCTCAAAATTTGCCTTTTGTGTGCACAGAAAAAGATCTTTTACTTAAACTTGTGAAACATGGGACCAAAAACATGCGATTATAATTCTGCTTTATATATATAGTTTAGGTACATAACATACTTTATATTTCACTAATTAGTTCCTGCATGTCTCTCTGATTGTCATACAAACAGGGGTGGTTGGAGGCCAGCTGAACTCAGGAACTCTTTGTATGTCAGCTCAGCAGAAGCTGTCCACTCACTACAACCTGCACAACATGTACGGACTGACAGAAGCCTTCGCCACGCACAGGTAACACCGTGCCTCGATCAAATGCAACCTGCAGAGCTTGAGTTATTTCATGGTTAGTAACAGAATAACATGAAGTATTAAGGACTGCACAATATGGTAAAAAAAAAAAAAAATCATATTGCTTTCATTTTGAAATTTATTGCGACATGATTCAGTCTGTACCAAACATGTTTTCTTACATCTGGAGAACAAAATCTGTCAGCCAGGGCAATCTGCAGCACTACAGTACTTCATTTTAATGCTGTTTTGTCTCACATTTTATCTTGATCAAAAAAGTGCATTATATGCGTTATATTGATATTTTGATACTATTTTGATTAATTGTGCAGCCCTACAATAAGGCAAAAGCAGCAATTAGCAAAAATGTCTATTTTCTGCAAGCCATCAGCGTTATTAACAAACTATCCGGATAGTAATAAAGAATACAAGGTAGTGGACCCCTGTGTAGACAGTTCATCTAAAGACAGTCGAACTGTTTTTAGAGGATTCTTGTTGGACTGATTCAGAGCAGTTGTGTCTCGGGTGGAAGCTAAAAAAAGTCTTAAAAGTAGGTCAACATCGACGCAACAGGTCAGATGAACAAAACACAGTGTAAAATAGCGGTGTAAGGTAGTGGTTATGCTACTGCTGTTAGACTGAACCGTTTCAATTTTGAGCCCAGTGTGACACCACAGAACATATGGACCAAGTTGATCTTTGTGCTCTTGTTATTTGTGCTGTCCACCATTTCCCCCCCGGGGCTGGCTTCCATCCTCAGTGCTCTTATGAAAGTACGAGGGAAGAGACCCTTCGTCCTGTCTCGCTCCTCCTTCTCTGGCATCGGACGCTTCTCTGGAGTGTGGACAGGAGACGTCAGGAGTGACTGGGAGCAGCTTCAATACTCCATCCCTGGTGAGAAGTTCCTCAGAGGTCATGACACTGTTTTGTTTGAAAGCATGTGATCCTTTAGTTGTTATTCAGTTTGATCTAGTTTTTTTCGACAGATCTGAATGTGACAGATCTGTTTTTTTGAAGTGACCACAGATCATCTGATAGATTCTGACTGACCTTTTGGACTTGTCCCCCCACCCCCTCAGCGGTGCTGCAGTTCAGCCTGTTCGGGGTGCCTCTTGTGGGGGCGGACATCTGTGGCTTCGGAGGCAACACCACTGAGGAGCTGTGTGTACGATGGATGCAGCTCGGGGCCTTCTACCCATTTATGAGAAATCATAATGACCGGCTGAACGCTGTGAGACAAAGACAAAGGGGTCGACTCTTGATGTTATTTTCCACTGCGCCTAGAGCAGTCCATCTGTTTCATGTATTATGAATAGAAGTAACTCTATATGTCCTCATTGTCTCTGTGTTTCTATGTGTCTGTGTCCTGCAGCCTCAGGAGCCCTATATATTTGGGCAGAAGGCCCAGGCAGCCATGCGGAGTGCGTTGAACCTTCGTTACTCTCTTCTCCCGTTCCTCTACACACTCCTCCATCATGCACACACTTCTGCTGACACTGTGGCCCGGCCTCTCTTCATGGAGTATGTGTCCTCTACTCTCTATCCTCTTGAAATGAAATGAATACGACCACATGCTTCATTTTCTATAACATTATCTTTTAGGTTTCCCACTGACCCAAACAGTCAGACCATAGACCGACAGTTCCTGTGGGGGAGTTCACTTCTCATCAGCCCAGTTTTAGAGCAAGGGGCGGAAGAGCTGGCTGCTTACCTGCCCCCTGGCACTTGGTACAGCCTGCTGAATGTGAGTTACCACAATCTCACAAATCCACTGGCACATAGGAGCCTCAAAGGTGCAGTATGTAAGAACTGGCCACCTGTTGAAATTACACTCTCAAACCAAAGTAACCACTTACTGCTGCTAACTGAGGCTAGTTAGCTCAGTTAGCCATGCACTAGCAGTCCTGCCTGGGAGCTCGGTGCACTGGGGAAGTGTTAGTGTTTACACCGATAGCACAGGAGCTTCGGTCCAGGATGGGAAGAGGCTAGGTGGTTAGCATGCTAACTTCAGTCGATATCTCTGCAACACAACAACACATAGACATCATGACGTCAAAACTGTTACTTTTTACATTCTGTTCATGAATTTTAGTTTAGTTTTTGAAAATTCTTACATATTGCACTTTCAAAGGTTAACTTTGGCTTTGGTGAGAGCGATGTGTTGTCTCTGATAAAGAAGGATCTTACTCTAAGAAAAAGGGCAGTCTCTTTGGGGATTCTTTTCATAATCTTGTCAGGCACAGGCCATTTCAGTGGACGTACTTTGATGGTGCGCAATTGCACAGATGGACATCGTTCTGCAGCCTCTTTCGCAGCTGCTGGTTGAAGCAGTCTCGCTCAATACTGGACCAATTTCAAAAATTGTTGCCCCCAATAGTCCCTTGGACACAAAAGCATAGAAAAATAATAGGGTACAGGTAGAAAAATACCAAAGGAACCCTTTAAGTCAAAATTCATCATACAGTTCAAATCAGTTTTTGTTTGTTTACTGTTGGGTTTGAGGCTTTAATGTTGTATGGCATGATTGAAGTTGTCCCCTGGTCGTCTGTGTTTTGTGCTCTAGGGTCAGCCTTTCTACAGCAAGGGTCAGTACCTGCTCCTGCCCGCCCCTCTGGACACCATCAACGTCCATGTGAGGGAGGGACACATTATCCCCCAGCAGGTGAGTATCTACTCTGGACAAACTGCAAATATGCAGCTCCTCATTTTGCTGAGTTTAGCCCTTTCTGTATAATTTTTGGTTCAGTAGGAGACAAAATGTGGGAGGTGAATTATTAATAAAATGTTTGAGGATGGGAAAAATCTGCAATATATAATTGAAACAGGTAAAACAAGTGCTTCAAAGTCCTACTTCCAATTTCTACTTCTACTTAACTTAATCATGTTTGAGGCCGGTGTAAGATAAACAAGCATATTACATCACATTACTGTCATCAGTGCAGCACATCTGTTCACACTTTTAGGCTTTGTCTGATAATCGATTCATTGTCAACCTCAGAAGTGGATGTGTAAGATCAAGTGTTGTCAACTATCAACTATCGTGACATTCTGACTGATGTCTTAAAGTTGAAACGTAGCTGAAACACTTGATTTCATCATTTTTTCCTCATGTTTTCTTTGATCTGCCTTTTCCTGTGAAGGAGCCAGCTTTGACGACCACAGCCTCACGCAGAAACCCTTTCTTCCTGACGGTGGCACTGTCAGCAGGTGGCTGGGCCCGGGGCGACTTGTTCTGGGATGACGGGGACAGTCTTGACACCTTCGAAATGGGAAATTATTGTTACGTTATCTTCATTGCTGGACAGGTAGGGACGAGACGAGTGGTATTTGCATTGGGAAAGCAGATGAGGCGATATTTTGCATTTTACTACTTCATTCACAGGTCCATTTATTGAATGATATCATTATGTTTGAATGCTTACTGATCTCTTGCTTTGATACATTTAGACAAAAGGAAAATATAAAAGCTCCTTAAATTCTTCTCCAGTCTCAGGTGGTGAGTGATCCTCTCAGACTGAATGGTGCCCTTGACGGTCTGGTGCTGGGAGGGCTGCAGGTGTTCGGGGTGCCCTCACCACCACTTTATGTGTTAGCCAATGGGGACAAAGTCAGGGATTTCACATACCGCAGTGACACCAAGGTGAGTTCAGTGTGACTCAGCACCACTTCGTTTGTTGTTTGTCTTCTCAGAAAGATACTGATGTCATTCTGCAGATTAGTATCAGTGTGTTTGTCTTCAGTTTTTACTCATCATGTCTACTGCTGTGTGTCTTTTCCCTCAGGTTTTGACAGTGACCAGCCTGGCTTTGCCCATGTCGGAGGTGTTTACAGTCCAATGGGCTCTCTGATGCACTGAACTTTATTAGTAAACGCTTTGGAAGCCTTTGGATTGTTCTCTGCTGCTGATAAATGCCAGCTGATTTTTCCTTGAGCCGTCCTAACCATCCCAGGACTCAAGTTGCACTTAACGCTTGCTCTGCCTCTTTGTCCAAATCAGAAAGTAGAGCTTTGTAAGCAGCAGGTTTTATAAAAGGTGGTGATAACAAACAAAGGGAGACAACATCTTGATGTATCAGTTTTTTTCTTGCCAGGTCATTTTTTGCTGCTAACTGCTACACTAGCTTGAGAAAACTTTGTATTTTTGAAATCATGTTTATGTGTAATTGATACTTTAGTGCATTATAAATAAAAATGATGAAAACAGATTTGTTTGTCTGCAGTGCTCATTAGACGGTTTTCTTATTGTTTACAATGATTCTCCTAAGATGTTGCAAATACGTCTTCATGCTGTTTTAATTTATTACCTGCAGCAACAGTGTCGGCTGGTGATGTTTTCACTTTGTGAGTCTGTATGTTTGTGTTTGTGGCTGGTGTGATCCCATTGCAAGATGATCTGTAGGTTTTCTCTTCACCAACTTAAATATTACTTTTATGTAAATAACAGTTTGACAAAATTGTGGGGAAAAAATGTGTTATTTGGCAACAAATATATGATGAGGATACTGTTGCTGTATTAGCTTCAGGTTCATCATACAGTTTTTTAGTTTGTACAGTATGTACATAAATATATAAATGAGTTTTTGTATCGTCAAATTTACCACTAATGAAAAATTCACAGGATTTTCTTTAAGAAAAAAAAAAGACATTTATTTATTTTTATTTTTATTTTTTCCATTTCAGGTAATAAATTGCACTGGGGCAATTATTTAATGCCTGAACTGCCTAAATCAGGTGTTTAAATGGAGAGGTGAAGCCTTCAGCTGCTGTGTGACGGGATGCTTTGACTCCAGCTCTGGTCCTGATGATGCATTCAGGCGCTTCCCAGTGACCCTTAAACGTCACTAATGATGAAAAGGGGTCATATCTTCGAGGCAGGATGATCACTTTTGTAAATATATTTACAATATATAATATATATTTTAAACTGCTGTCACGTCCTGGTGCTGCTCGTGTTTTCTATCTGAAATCTAAAATTCCTTGTGTGTGTGATAGAAAATTCCTTGATATTCCGGAAGCAGCGAAATTTGGGGGATTGGTCTGGTTAGTCAAGTTAGACCCACACGACCGAGTAGTTACAGGAAGTAGGACAAGTCCGGCTTACAAATTAAAGCGCTGACAACACGCTCTTCAAAGGGGGGAGGTTTTATTTTGAAAATTAAAACCGGAAGTGTGTTTTTTTTTTTCGCTGTAGAGAGAGCAGCAGTCAAACGTGTGGTGTCACTGTCGGAAAACACAAGGATACAAACAAGACTACCGCTCGTAACAGGTCAGCTGAATCCGGGAGAAAAGGCGGTGAAAGGACGCCGGTACACGCTTGCTCGGTCCCCGGCTGCTCGCTGACATGGATGTCCGACATGGGCTGTAGACTTCTGCGGCGGGACTGAAGGTGAGCCGCTTTGGCCCCGTTTCTCCTTCTACATACTGCCGCCGCTATTCATTCATTTCTCCTCCTTGAACAGGTGCATGCCAACAGCAGCAGAAAGACACATTTTGTCCGGCTCGAGCCAGGACCTTAACATTTGCCTTCTGCGGTGAAACAAACTTTAAAGTTGGCTGTGAAGGCGGACACCGTGGCTGCAACTAGCTAATGGTGTCGGCAGCTAAACTAAAATATTAATGCTGTATGTTAGGTGGTACAGATAGAGAGTCCCCTTCCTTTGGGCCGAAAACACACACAAGCACATGAGGATATTAGGACAGGCCTGTGTGTGGGAATAGTGCTGCGGTGGCAGAAGCCTTGTCCCATCCTCCCCTCCTCTCCTGTCAGGCGGATGCTGCCTGTCAGACCGATGATGGGCTGGTGGAGCCCCCGACATTACGGCCCGCCTCTGCTCTGCTGCACAGGCTGCTCTGTTACTACACACAGGCACCTCCAGGACAGGCACACACCACCTGCAACCAGCCCTTTTATTTTGGCAGAGTTGACCTACACCCTACATCTATATTCACACTAGTATACACTGACTGAGCTGCATGATAGGCAGTGTATACTAGTGTGCATGTAGTTTGCAGGGGGGGTTTAAGGGTCATCCCTCAAATTTTCTGTGTAAATATGCAATTACGCATCATTTTGGAGCATTTTTATATCTGTGTGCTAAACAAGTTTAAAAAGCGAGAGCAGATCATGAATTAACACCTCGGGGAGCACAAAGTATAGAGTCAGAGCCCGACCGATGTATCGTTTGGCTGACGATATCGGTGTATCGTAGATATATTGGTGTTGGTGCACATGTTGTCAACGAAAAGAAAACGGCGCCAAAACGATGCTTGGGGTGATTTATTTTGATTAGATTCTGAGTGAAGACACTGAATTTTATTGTTAAACTGTAAAAATCAGTACATTTTTGTGTTCGATAACCACATTTTAGGGATCACTGCAAAAAATGTGTATAAAGTGTGTCATTTTTCAATCCTCGATATTTGTATTGGCCCCAAAAACTGCATACTGGTCAGGCTCTACCCATAATTACCTGCTTCTCCTGGCAAATACTGATAATTTCACTGATGATTTCACCTTTTTATATTGTTAAAAGAAGTTCCTAACCTGTAGCTTGCTCACACATGAGGGTAAGAAGGGATGTAGTGAGCAACGATGGATGATTTAATGTTTCATAACTCTAATAAGATTTGTTGTGTACAAACCAGGAGGCTTTTCCCTGCAGCAGCATGTGAGCTGCGCTGTGGTCAGTGAAAGCGATTTTGCTTTGTATTATTGGATACAATCTGTCCGATATGATATAAAGCTGATAATATAAATTTCCCAATATGGAGACGATCATTTATCCCCGTGATATATATCGTACATCTCTGAACAACACAGGAGCTTAATGACTTAAACTAATAGATCTTGGAAAAGTTGCTTAGTTAGTTTTGATGCTCTCCATGTTGATTTAACATTTATTTGGCTTAGGTGGTGCCCTAAACAACTTGGTTGCTGCACCCAAGTCTTACAAGGGTACTTTTCTCTACAACGTACGTAGACGAAGTGGAGGTGGATGGCCTATCTGAAGCAGGATTTTTGAGAGTTATTATAAAAAGGCTGATATTCTTATTTTCACGTGAACATGTGCCATAAACAAACACTTCCACATTGATCCCTTACATTTCGTCATGAAGTAATTCAGTCTACAAAATTTATGGATTGGGACGTTTCATCATTAAAAGATAAACTTGTCAGTGCTCTCTGGCAAGACAACCGAAATCATAACTACTTCAAGCATTTCTTGTAGCTTATCAGTTGAAATACATGCTGATATTGATATATCTGAGATAGCTCGCCTAATATTGGCCGATTTATCCGCCCAGAGAATATATCCATCAGGCTCTTGTTAGTTTTCTGAGTGTAAAACAATTTAAGGCAAGAAGTGTAATCAGAAAATGTTGGCACAATTGCACAGGAGCAGAAGTATATAATCATCTTTGCTTATGGAAATGATCAAATAAGCTCCAAACCAGCTGGCTTTTACAGGAGGTATGTGTGTTTTAACAGGTTATTTGAACTTCCTGTTCAGGTGTACTTAAATTTTAGGGCACGCAGTGTATCACTTTATGACACGAAGCTCAATATAACACTTCCCTTGACAGAGAAGTAAGTTTTACATGCTTTAATATGTATCTTCAGATGTAATAAAGCCTTTAAAGTCTACACACACTCCCACTGAGTCACTAAACACTAAAGTTTCCTCCGAACTTCGCCAGCCTTTGCAGGGTCCACAAAAACCTTGTTTTTCAGGCTTCTTTGTGGCCGCTCTCCTTTCAGCTGCCCCAGGCACGTCAGCGTACAGCGCAGATGTAAAGGGGGTTTTCAGTATTGGCTCCTCTATTCAAATGTCAGCGTGACAACTTAATTAATTTAGCCCAGAGGTGAGAAGCTGAGACCCTGGAAGCTTGTGGCTTTCATACTCGCAGCTACATTTCCGTGGTGTATGTTTCAAGTTCTTATTAAATGTTTTCTCTATCGGGGAATGAATCTGTTCAAAGTTCTCTGCAGGTCACAGTGAGACTGGACGAGTTCATGGTTGTGATTTGATAAAATGTCAGAGAGGGAGAGGTGTGAGTGTGAGCACACTGAGGTGTTGACAGAATAAAAGATGAACGCCCTCTAACAGCCAGCCCGAGGGAGCCCTATCAAACTGACCCGACCTGAGTGTCCCTGTAATCACATACAGACCAAAATAACCACTGGATGGAAGCACAGCAGCAAATATGTTATTGTTGTCGTGAGGCGACTGGAAACAGCTGTGTGTCATGTGTAGGACACCAGCCTGTCATTACGCACATCATGTTCAGATGGCGTGTTTTTCAGAGCGAGTGTCCTGCAGGAATGCAGACTCAGAGTGTGTGGACACGGCGTTAGTCATATTTACATAAGTATTAGTCTAATGTTGTCTGAAGCAGTTAGCATGCAAATAGCCCAGTGGCCTCTAATGTTAGGTAGTAGTCTAATGTTGTGGTTTGCAGATAGCAGAGGGGTTTGGTTACCTGACCACCAAATACTTGGTTTTCAGACTTGGAGAAATAGGTCTAAAAAAACAACATCAGTGCAGTCTACCTTGGGAATTATTAAGATTATTAAGATTAAAAAGACAGACAGAAAATTTAACAGCATTTCAATAGAATTTTGTCATTTATCAAGTAAAAATGCCAAACATTTGCTGGCCTTAGTTTCTATTTCTTTTGGTGTGTATCATTTTAAATCGAACATCTTTGGATTTTAGACTGTTTCACTGTTTTTTGACAATAAATAGAATAAGCCAGGGCTGCCTAAAGTGGGGCCCGCAGGCCAGTGTTGGCCCACTGTAACAGCTGAGTTGTCCTGCCAGATGTTTGTACGAAAAAAATGCAAAAAATAATCAAAAAACTATAAAGTACACCACTGTTTTTGTGTTTTGTGTGAGGTAAAATGCTCTTTAAATATGTAGGATCTCTTATTATTTATTATTTATTTTTCATACTCTCATCATGGTTGGCAGTCGGACAGTTTTTGCCTTTGAAAGGAAAACGTTTGGTCACCCCTGGAATAAACTCAGGCCATAGCTAATAGCCATGTAGTCAAAATTAGGGGACTGAATCTGCTGTGGGGTGTCCTCAGATTTCAATATAAATATTTAAAAATCCACACACCAAAGGATTAACTCTGTTTATTTATTCATTTACAATAATGTCTAATAGGGTGTTTTATTACATTGATCTTTTTTTTTTTCTTTTTTCCCTTTTCTACTCCCAGCACAAAATGACGTATTGACCTCAACGTTACCTTTTCATGCATGTCCTGGCTGACGTGAGGTGTTATTATTGGTACGGTGTCACATTAAAAGTGTCGCATCAACAACTGATGAGAAACATTCTGAAAGGAATTTAGCATGACATTATTATTTTATTCATACTTCCAAAAAACCTTTGGAAAACTACCACAGGTGTCTGTCATATAAGTTATGTGACACTCATGCTGTATACTCATTACTCAAGTGCTGATGTTTTTGAAATGAACTGTACACACCCTCAGCAGTTCAGCAGTGGTCTTAGCTGGGGTACGGCAACACCACTTGGACAAATCACATGAAGAACTTTACACTAGAATCAGCTTTAAAAGTTATTGTCAATTTTCAAAGTTTTGCTATGGTTATGATTACATTTGATTATTAGTATTATATAGTTTAAGTTCATTAACTACTGCCCTCGACTAAATGATAAAAGCCCAAGATTACTGACATCTGCAAGAAATGGCGGCCCCCTTTTTTTACAAGATGTGCTGCACAAAAATGCACAAAAATAAACCACCCACTTTCTCAACTGTAAGCCAAATGATGGCCTACGGTAAGTCTCTCCTCCGAGGTTAGCCTGGGTGTCGTGCCAGCAGACTTCCTGTCTGGGGCCTGGCATCAGGAAGTGGGGTGCCTGCTTAATCAGGCAGAGGTAAACATGCCCTGTGAGGAAAAAGGAGGGAACATTCCTCAGATGGAGTGGGGAGTACGTGTGGGCGTTCAGCCAGCGAGAAAACAAGGCAACACACACATGATCCACACATACAGACAGCCAAGATAAAGGGAATGAATAAGTGAGATCTGTGCGAGGTGAGCAGAAGGAGTTTGACTTTTAGTGCTTTGAGCTGTAAAAGTAAGATTCCCTTTCAAAAGAAGAAAGCCCTCAGAAACACAACATCAAACGAGCCGCTTTACTTCTCACTTGATTTGAAGTTTGTTTCATCACAGCAGACTCTCCCTCTGAAGCCGACAAGTTAAACTCTGCCGGTGTGACATGCTGATCCCAGTTCAGACGACATCTGTTGGCTACCGATAACTGCTTGGAATTTCACACGGATGGAGTGCAGTGTGTTTGCACATCTCTCCTCGTGTGTACACACCGGTGTATGTGTGCGTGTGCTGTTTACAGAAGGTGGGACGCGTTCAGTGACACACCAGTACAGTATCCACGGATCCTGTGAATGTGTTTGTGTTAGTGGGTGCAGGTGGGGACAAAGAAGAAGTGGCACAGTGAAACGCTGAACAAGTACAGAGGGGAGAGGGTGCTCTGCAGTAAGGACACTGCAGTAAATACAGGCACACGTGTGACAGAGGAGGTGAAGTGTAGGTGAGGATCTGTGCAGTCAAGCCTCGTCACACTGTCCTTTAAAATATGAACCTGTCATGTTTCCTCTTTTCTCTTTCTCTCTTTCATACTCCTGTTCCATTTCTATCATGGACCGTCCTCCCCTGCGCTGCCTAAAACTCCCTTTTCTGCTCCCAGAATGGGCCCAGCGTCCCGGTGCCTGAGGAGATGTCTCTGGGTCGGCTCCTGCGGCGTGCCTCCTCCAAGGCCTCCGACCTCCTGACCTTTAACCCCGGGGCGGGGGGCACATCGTTGCGCTCGGGCCTGGACGGCGAGATCATCTTCTCCAAGAATAATGTTTGTGTGCACCCGGCAGAGCCCCTGCCCGGCCTGGCAGAGCACCACCCAGGTATGACCGGACTGATGGAGGGAGTGTGTATGGATTTCTTTGTGGTGTGAATTCCCTCCAATTTACACATTTACACATTTCTTTATATATATTAATACAGAATAACAAGTAGAGCTGCAATGATTAATCGACTAATTGGTTAGCTGTCAACTATTATATTAATCTGCAAGTATTTTAAGAAAAAAAGTAAATTTTCTCCAATTACAGCTTCTTAAATGTGAATATCTTCCGGATTTTTAACTCTTCTATAACAGTACACTAAATCTTTTTCTGTGTTGTGGGCAAAACGCGAGATTAAAGGTACACTATGTAGTTTTAGGGATGAAATTTTAATCAGAAGAGAAAGAACTTCATTGACTGAATAAACAAACTCTCTTTGTTTACATGACTGAATAAACTGTATAATGAATGAATGTTCTGGGGACCTTATTTTCCTCTGAGAACAGCTTTTTTATTCAGTTATGAAAAAATGGAAAATAAATATTTCTGAGTTTGTATTATTACCTCACTAATTTTGTAAATATTTAGTTTGATTTTCTTCTCCAAAAATACGTAGTGCTCCTTTTAAAGGACGTTACCCGGGCTTTTAGAAGCTTTTCCACCGTTTTACAGACCAAACAACATATTAATTATTTAAGAAAATAATTGACAGAAGAATCAACAGTGAAAATAATCATTAGTTGCAGCCTGAACAACCAGCATACAGAACACAAATATACAGAAGTCAAGTTTGATAAAGGCTAAGATTAAAAATGAGTCTAAAACAGAGGGCATAGTTACAGCTGTTGGCCAGATGTTCTGCTGTCAGCATCATTCAGGCTGTTGCAACACTCTCACTTTTGCTACCGTCAAACTATAAAGATTCCTCCTGCTACTAACACTGCTGCAGCACAGAGTAAAATTATTTAAACCTGCTTTACGCATGTGAAGGGTGTGTGATTCTGGCCTAGTGTGAACGTTAGTTGCCTTTTTGTGTTCAATAGCATTTCCTTAATTCCTCCATCTCTTATCTTCCGCGATCCTTCATTTTTGTCTGTGTGAGCGATCTGCAAAGTCGTAACTCACCTCTTAAGTTTCCCTCTGTGTCGTCATGTCTTTGTGTCTTTACCTCCTCTCAGGTTTCATGTTTGCCTTAGGGTTTCAACTGTCTGCTGCTCATAAAAAGCCTCGATGTTTCCTCTTACCTTACCTGATTTTCCCTCAACTGAATCTTTCCTAACTGTACTGTGGTTAATGTTGCCCCCTGCAGGCTACCTGTGCGTGCACACGGAGAAGGATGAGAGCCTGGGCACCACTTTGATTCTGACCTGGGTGCCCAACTCCCGCATCCAGAGGCAGGATGAGGAGGCGTTGCGCTACATCACGCCAGAGAGCTCCCCTGTACGCAGGAACGCACGCCGCCGAGGCCGACGGTACAGAAGTTCTTATATAAAATGTGTACCGGATCCACAGAAACATTTTGAAAATTATTTTTAATGTTATTTTCATGATACATCGATTAAGAACGCTCCTTGTTCCTAGTTACACTGAAACATTTGTGATAAAGTGTGCAGCTCTATATTATTATTATACATCATACTGTTCCCTCCAGGCCCCACTCCCGTCACCCAGCAGCCCAGGAGGAAGATGAGGATGAAGAGAGGAACATCACCAGCAGCACCTCAGCAGAGAGTCACACCCTGGCGGTCGAGGCAGGAGCTGATCCCTCCTTGCACCCGCAGCAGCAGCTGCCCTTGGCGGGGGAGGAGGGCGACGAGGGCTCCTGCGAGCTGTCGGACGAAGTGAGTCGGGACAGCACCATGGGCTCGGACTCGGACACCTTCTCCTCCCCCTTCTGCCTTTCCCCCGTCAGCGAGGCCCTCTGTGAAAGCAGCGGCTCAGTCTTCCTGGACAGTGAAAGCAGGTCAGTGAGAGTATTACGTTCTGTATTTTTCATTTTACACAGCAGAGTTAAAATTGTAGTATGTCGTTTTGGGGAAGGAATATTAATTTTAAATTTTGACTCTTTTTGTTTTCATGATAAACAAACTGACCTTAAAGGACAACACAGTTTGATACTGTTTTACTTTGTTTATATTTGGCAGACCCTGCCACCTTTCTAGCTTCAAACAGTTCTCTGGGACCTTATTTCCCTCTGAGAACAGCTTGTTTATTCACTTATGGACAAGATTTGTATTATTACCTCATTCATATTGTAAATAATACAATTTTCAATTTGAATTTCTTCTCGAAAACTACATAGTGCCCCTTTAAGTTTATTCTTTCTGAAAAAGGTCCCTTGTTTGGATATAAATCGACCCACAGACTTTTATTTTCAAGGATTCAGGTTAGCATTTGTGTTACCTACGTTCCTTTAGCAATGCTGGTCATCAGTATATTCTTATGAAACTGTGTAAATAAGTAAATTGGGTTTCATGTCAAGGTTAGACACCTTGCCATAAAGGGAGATGTTGGGGGTTCAGGTGCATAATATATAATCGCTCCAACAAACAATCAAATGATTAATCGATGAGTATATCCAAAGAAAATGTAATCGGCAACTATTTTGATATTTGAATAATCGTTTTAGTAATTTTTCAAGCAAAAATGTCAAACATTTTTTGTTGGTTTCAGCTTCTTAGATGTGAGGATTTGCTCTCATTGATTATAGTAAACGGAGAGTCTTTGGGTTTTGGACTGTTGGTTGGACAAAAGAAAAAATTTGAATTTGAATCGCTTCAAGCATTTTTTACAATTCTTTGACAACGATTCACAGACTAATCATGAAAATAATCTGCAGAATAGTGGATACTGAAGTTAATCGTTGATTGCAGCCGTAGTTGTGATTTATAGGATGCGTTTTTGTCAAACAGATGTAAGGGATTATGGAAGACATTTATATATCTGTGTGTGCTGTAAAATAAGACTGTGTGTTTTTTTTAAGAGTGAGCGGGCTGTGTGTGTGTTCTTTACACACTTTATTCCCTCAGTTATGATACAACTGAACTCAAATACTACAAAGACAAAGATTTCTCAGTTGACGATCTTCTTATTTTTGATTTTATCTTCAACTGACCACACTGTCACATAAGTCAATATTCACATCTGCCCTCAGCTGCACCATTAGCTGAGGAGCTAACGTTCAGTTGCTTCCACACTTCCTGACACAAAATATCAGCAGATTTCATCTGAGAAACTTTGATTGACAAGCTGTAATAGCCCATTGTAGCACACTAACCCAAATGGTTCTTTGTTACACTTTCAGTTACTCTAAACAACCACAAGGTGGAGCCAAAAAGAAAAGAATTGATTGCATGAGGGGTGTTTTACGCCCGGAGGCCACATGGTGGCTTACTGCACAACAACTGAATGTCCCCTGGGTGGGACAGCAGGTAGATGACTCCAGTAGGAGGCATGAAACGTTATCAAGGTTCAAGACGGGTTCACTGACTTAAAGCAGCTCTTAATCTAAATGTTTTATGATATCACAGATGGCCCTAAATAAGTCCCCAAATCCCACAAAACCCAAAACCTCAGCTCTTCCAGAGACAGTTCTCTAATCAAGCGAGCCATCTGGACAGCGATTGTGTTGCTGTTCAGACCTCACGGCCGTTTGACTTTATGATTCCCTCCGTGGTCGTTTCCTCACGCAGCTATGTTGGCCTGACATGTTGCCCAGAATGTGTGAGCCTGTGTCAGTGTGTGTCAAGGAGAGAGAGAGAGAGGGAGAGAGAGAGGGAGTCAGTGTGTGTTTAACCGCTCTCAGAGCCCGGCTTGCTGTAAGTGCAGTCAGTGTGTGACTTGGCAGCGCTCTCTGCTTCACAGCTTCTAACCTTTACTCTGTCCTCCTCTTCCTCCACTGCTCTGTGCTCTGCTCGCTGTTTGTCTCTCTGGCACTCATATCGATCCTCTCTTTTTCCCTGTTTTCCCTTCCTCTCTCTCTCTCTCTCTTTCTGCCTCCCACTGTATTCTGCATCTTTTCTCCTTGCTCATTCTCTCAGTTTTTCCTCAATATTGTTTCATTCGTTGTTGCCCACCTCTCAAATATCTCGCCCACCTCCCCCGTCTCCCCTCCCTCCCCTAAAGTCTGTGTGAAGCCCTTTGATTCCCAGTGCTCCCGGGGTTGTTGTGCTGGGCTGAATGTCAGCTCTCCGGATTAGAGCGCTGAAGAGAGCCGAGCAGCAGCCAAAACCCTGGAACCCACTCAATCTCTCTTTCTCTCTCTCTTGCTTTAATTGACACTGTTAAGGGGCCAGGAACTGGAAACATGTCACTTGGAATCATTCAAAGAGAAAGAACGGCGTATGGGAGAGCGAGAGCGGATGAAAAGAGGCGGGGGGAGAAAGAGGAGAGCGGTGGGAGAGAAATCCACAGCAATCTCTGTCAAGCTTCCTAACAAGTTTCTTTCAAGTTTAACAGAAGTTTATGAAACCGCTGTCGACTGTCACTGTGCCTTCCTGGGGCGTTGCTTGCAGAATTTCAGTACGTGATTATATCTCAGATAAGAGGTTTCTAGTATTTTTGGCCTGTGAGGCCTTTAAATCCTTTAAAATGTCCTCTTCCAGCCACTTATCACTGGTTATAAACTGTTTTTTCCCTCCTGTATTTATATACAATATTTAAAGGCCTGAAGAAGATTTAAAAAATCATAAATAATAAGTTTAAGTAGTAGGAAATAACTTTATATAGCAAGAAACAGCTTTTTTCTGCTTTACTATTTTGTTATAGTGCCAAACAATCACTGGACTCCCACTGGAACTTTTTGAACTTAAAACACTGATTCAAAGATTTACATCGTCATCATCAGTGTTGTAAAAAGTATCCTAAAGTCACATTTGAGTAAAAGTAAAGATATCGTTTTAAAATGTTACTTTGATAAAAGTGAAAGCCACCCATGTGAATAGTACTTGAGTAAAAGTCTTAAAGTATTTGATATTAAATGTAAGTATCAAAAGTAAATTATATAAATACATTTACATACAGTATATTTATATCCTGCATGCGAGCATTCAACCGATTATCAACCTGGCAGATTATCAGATCCAATATTTAGCATTTTTTTGATTATTGGAATCAATGTTTTTGTTTTTGTATTGTATCTGGTTGCTGATAAAATAAATTCATTTAAAAATGCACAGCTTTGGCTCCGACACAGCATGCAACCTGCAGAAGTAACTAGGAACTAAAGTTAACACATGTAGTGGAGTAAAAGTACAATTTTTCTAAGTATAAGTGACATGAAATGAAAATGCTCAAGTAAAGTGCAGGTGCCTCAACTGTACTTAAGTACAGTACTTGAGTAAATGTACATTTCATCACTGTTATTGTGATGAGACCAGTGGTGGAGAGAGTACTGAAAATCTGCACCCAAGTATGAGGACAGTTACATTACAGATTAAACTACTGGTATTAATGCTTCAGTAAAAGTATAGAGTATTCTTCTCAAACACTACTCAGAGTATTAGTTACTTATTGGTCATTGATGTTTAGTGCATTATCAATAGCATCTGTTCAATCAAAGAGGTTTCTGTTTCTCTGACTCTTCAGTCTAATTTACCCGTTTTTGATGGGAGAGCCTATGATTTTAAAAGTAACTTAGTAGATCACATGTTATAATGCATGCATGAATAAAGAGTATGAATAAAATTACAGACTTAAAAAAATAGTTACGTACAAGTACCCCCCAGCAAAAAAAGTAGTTGTAATTAGTTTCTTCCTCCACTGGTAACTAAAATTATCAAAAAAATGTAGTTAAGTAAAAAGGACAATATTTGCCTCCAAAATGTTGTTAATTTGAAGTATAAAGTGGCAGAAAATTAAAATACTCTACATTGATATACAGTATAATGGTTGTATTTTCCTGGTTTTAAAGGCTGTGTTACAGTAAAGTGATGAAACTTACAAGACTGTTCTACCTGTTCTAATACTCAGTCATTATATCCACATTACTGATGATTATTTATCAAAAATCTCATTGTGTTAATATTGTTGCAATATTGATATCGAGGTATTTGGTCAAATATATCGTGATATTTGATTGTGTCTCTCAGTCTGAGCCCTTTCAAAGCGTTTCTACGTACTAAAAATGTAACAATATTATCTTAAGGCCATATTGCCCAGCCTTACATTTAATTGTGTTTTTCTGTTTAACTCAAATGAACAAAAAAAGAGCCTTTAATGTCACTATGAAAACAGATGATAGATAAAATGAATGACCCCCCTCGATTAACTTTTGATTAAGCAATCAGTCATCTTGCAATCTCTTTCGAGGCTGTTCTAGTTCTGGGATTATAAAAATATCATAGATAATTGTGATGTTTTTTTCTCCCAAGCTCCAAACTGCACTGACCACTTGCGCCTTTTACCCCGAGCCCCTCCCTCATCTGTCTGCCCTCGCGCCCCCGGGGATTAGCTGAAGGGCCTGGGAGTCCCTGGAGGCCTGTATGCAGCCCTTGGTCCTGGTTCTCAGGGTGACCTGGCAGCACCTTCCCCCAGGGCAAAGCCTCATGTACGGGGGGGGAGAGGTGTTTTGAAGGGGCCTCAGGGCAGTTTGATCTCACCCTGGCCTGGTGGGATATGCCGGTTGCAGCAGCCTGACTCCATCAAAACAGCTTGTTTACATAATGTACTCTCTGCACGGTTTACGGCTTGGCTGCTGCCTGCAGTACAGTACATGTCGACACTGACGGATGCTGTTAATCAGTCGTTGGGTTTCCGCTTGGATGCAGCACAGCGGACAATATGCGCTATAATGCCAAGAGTCATGTGGTTTCTCGCCGCGTTTTCCATGGTTTGTGCACTTTCATTTCCATGTGGAAAAATATGCAAAAACCTTTTTTTTTGCACTTGTACTTCAAGCATGCAAGAATGGAGGAAACGTGTGCTGTAAATGGGCTCGTAGGCCTTGTTAACACCCAGAGCCTGACAGTCATTGGACTCGTGAAAAAGCGAGTACAGTGCAGTCTTACCGGAGCCCTGTGCGCCTCTCTCCCCGTCTCCTTGTGCTCCCCAGTCTGGTTTGTGGCATGATACATGAGACAGAGAGCAGTAAATCACTAGATAGCAGAGGAAACTGTGCAGCTTGGATTGATCAGCCTTGTTATTTTCCCATCTGCTAACGGGGGAAATGATTAGCCAGACATGATTGATCCAGGGTGTAATAGATCAGGCTCGGCCTTCCTCCCTTCTCCCTTTCACTGCACCAACATGCCGCCTGTAGAATATTTCTAAACAGATATTACATTTCTGAGGGAAGAGATGTCATTTTACACAAATAATTCACTCAAACCAGAGAGAGAAACTGTGCGTGTCTTTTTACACACGCACTCTAGAGATTTAATACACAAAATGTACATTTTCTAAACAGGCAATAAGTGCATTTATAGTCAGCAGTCAGCAAACAACTTCATTTAGACGTCCGCTTCTCAAATGTCAGCGGGTTTAACGCATTTATGTGTTGGCCTGTTTCTCAGCGTTAGCGAGTCTCGAGACGTGTTAGAGAGTGCATTATGGTCATTAGCTACGGTCCATTCGCTTGTGTGTGTGTGTGTGTGTGTGTGTGTGTGTGTGTGTGTTTCTGGACATATATGTGTAGTGTGTCTCCTCCCGCAGCAGAGGAACCCTCGGCTCAGGTTTCAGTGCCGGGAACAACATGCTGGCCATGGGGGGAATGACAGGGGAAATTGGACGGCAGACAGTGTGATTTGTGTGTGTACAGATTTCCTTGTGTGTGTGTGTGTGTGTGTGTGTGTGTGTCCTCAGAAGCCTCCATGCATTCCTCCCATTCTGAGCCTTTTTGCTGAGCCGTATTGAGACACAAAACAACAGGGCAGAGCTGAGCTCGGGTTAAGCCCACATGTCTGCACAGTTATCACTGGGCTAAACACCGCCGGCCGCCGTCTACATGATGTTTATTATTAATGTTCCACACAGAAGACTGGCTCCGTGTCTGAGCGTGAGGCACAAGAAAAGGAGAGAGTCCCATTCCTTTTGAATTTCATTGGGAAAAAACCATGACTCAGTTAGCTTTAGCGCAATAAAAACTCAAATTAAATTGTAATTCGTAGGAAATCCTTTGTGTTTTTTGCGGCAGGGAGCTGTGTGAGGAGTCCATGACCCACTCCGCAAGCTCCGCCTCCAGCCTGGACAGCCACGCCCCCTCAGAGAGCGGCGGCCAGTCACATGGTGCGCGGTGGGAGGAGCAGCAGAAGGTGCTGGCTCTGGAGCAGTTGTGCGGCGTCTTCAGGGTGGACCTGGGTCACATGAGGTCGCTGAGGCTCTTCTTCAGGTCAGCTGGGAGTCACGAGGGGGTCACGCTGTCTCGCTACTGTGCAGTGTCTCGTGCAGTGTGCTAGGTTTCAGGACATGTTTCGGTTTTTTTGATGATAACCGGAAAATTAGTTGTAGATATGATCAGAGATGTACAGTGGAGGGGAAAAAATGACAGAGCCATGGGCAGTGGGGTTATAGTCAGTGAAAACACTCTGAATTTCCCAGATAAAAGTCTAAAATTTCTGATTATTTTTGCGAAGTGATGCATTGTGGTTCTTTTAACCAAAAAAACTCACAAGACGAGACCAAAAGTCATTAATTTGCGAGGAAAACAAACCTTGGATATTCCTCGAGATCAAAGTGGTTTAATTAACAAGAAAATAAACAAAATCTTATTTATTTATTTCTTTAACCTACAATGACCTTAGAAATAGTCTAAGAAATGTGTTCGGTAAGGAGTAAAAAATGGTCTGTTAACACACAAGTGTCTCGTCTTTCTCATTCTCTCTCGTGCCGTTGCAGCGATGAGGCGTGCACCAGTGGCCAGCTGGTGATCGCCAGCAGAGAGAGCCAATATAAGATCCTCCACTTCCACCATGCTGGACTGGACAAGCTGGGCGAGGTTTTCCAGCAGTGGAAGTGCTGCAGGGAAACTCAGCTTAAAGACCAGGTCGGGGTACAGCCAAGAAACACCAGTTCTGAGTCTAGTTTTACTCAGAGACGAAGGAATTTTCTATTCAGATTTTCACTCTTTCCGTCAGGTGTCAGTTGAGAAATCCTGCATGCAGTTTTCCATCCAGAGGCCCACCCTGCCGTCTGCTGAGACCCACCCAGAGGAGAAGCTTTATCGGCGGCTGGATGTCACCACCTGGCTGCGTCACCTCAATCACAGCGGGCAGGTGGAGGAGGAGTATAAACTACGTAAGGTATGTCTTTGTTCATGTGCATACTTTTTCAGTCTTCAGGTCTACATGAGTCTCCCCTGCTTCTGTCCATACAGTCAAAATTGTTTTAACATTTTCCCTCTGAATCACACAAACTGAAAGTCATTTCGAAACTCATCCCCAGCGTGTACAACTTTCAGTTTTAATCAGCACACCCAGTCTCTGAATAATGAGCGGGCTGGTTTTGGCCAGTGTCCCCCTGCTGTGACTCATTTAAGTTGTCTCGGTTTGACTCAGTTGAAGCTTCACCATCTTACCGGAATGACTCAGTGGCAGTTAGACTATGACCAAGACATTTCCTCAGAACAGAGGAGCTCTGTTTTTGCTGGACATGCACATTACACAGTGTTTGTTTCTCTTCTAGGAGATTTGGTTATGCAGCATTTTGCAACACTGCGCACAGTTTGTTCTCATCTGCTAGAACAGCACCCCCTGTTCGACCTTTTGCGCTCACTTTTGTATGTTCACTCCCCGCTAGGCCATCTTCTTCGGTGGTATTGACCCATCCATCCGCGGCGAGGTGTGGCCGTTCCTGCTGCACTACTACAGCTATGACTCCTCCTCTCAGGAGAGGGAGGCCTGGAGGCTGCAAAAACGTACCCACTACCATGACATCCAGCAGAGGAGGTGAGGAACAGGGAGAAAGAAATAAATGCGTGTTTATAGAGAAGTAGGGGGGGAAGGGAAATCAATTAATCGAAAACAAATTCTGACAAAGATGCAGCAGTCTTCTTGACACTGCAAAACGGCAGATGAACTGTCACATGGCTGCACCATCGGCTGCCAAACGCTCAGTCAGTCAAACGTTCAACCATATGTGAGTGTTTTCGTCGCAGCAGCTGAGCAATCAATACCCACAATCAGGGAAGTGTGAAGGGGAGGTGCCGGGTGTGAAATAAAAAAGTCTCTGGAGAAAAAACATGTCAGTGCTTATCAGATAATACTCTCACCTCAGAAGGAAAAAACACACACATACACACCCAGGAGCACATCCCGAGTCTGTTTGTCTTCACCCCGCCACCGAAAGGTCGAGTGTGCTCGTATTTTCACACATTGTGCAGCTCAGTCCATAATGAATATGATATTTGGACAGGTTTCATCTGTACGACCTATTAACATTTTGAGTACGTCAGAAGGTCTTCTGCAAGTCAGGTAATTAGAGCCCTTGTTCTGACTCTGATGTGGATTCCTTTAAAGACCATTTGACTTGAGCAGCCTCCAGGGCCACTAGTTGATCATTAGGAGAGAGGATACATGTCGGTGGTTTTGCTCCTTGTCTCCTAACCGTGTGTCCTTTCCTTAGCTGTGATATCTAAGTGGAGGAAATGCAGCTCGGACTAGTAAATAGACTTTTGAGTAGCCAAAGACCGGGTGACTGCAGATGTAGGTCGACAGGCAGAGTGAATATTATGGATATTGTTATTGTGGATATCATGAATGGCAGCCTTTAGATCATCTTTCTTTTTCTTTCTTTAGTTTTCATGTTTTTCAATTGTAACACAAAAAGCAGGTTGGGTAAGTGAGTTTCCTGGTGATGCACAACATGCTGCATGCCTAACATAAGTAAATGTCCTCTCTGACTGGCTTAAAGAGGAAGTGCTTATATTTCATTTTTGCACCAGTGCCTAAAATTCAAAAGAGCTCTATTTATGCCTCAGAGTTCACTTCTCTTTGACTGTAACATGATCTTTGTTCAGAAAAACACCTTTGCATATATCAAGTATCTTGTTCAGCCTGTGAACACCGTATCGATGCACCGTTGTATCTGCTTATCATCAGTATTGACCGATATTCTCCTTGTTGACTGCTATCGAGCACAAAGGCGATACTCACAGATGGCAGTGGCTGATTTTTATTTGTTGTGTCAATTTTCCATGAGCTCCTGGCTCGTGACATCCCTGCCATCAATTTTTAAGGTTGTGAAGGTATTGAAGAATTCTTATCAGTGAAAAGGTAGCTGTCACTCGAAAGAAATACTTTTTATGTGAAAGAAGGTTATATTAGGGGTTGTTTCATAAATTTGTGTGATTGAATCTGCGCTTTTTCAGAGATAGTGTAATTAAAAGGCCAAATGACTCAAAACTGTTCAGTTTTTGTTTGTCCACCTGTCACAAAATGGGGAATAAATAACAAAAACAAGACACATCGGTATCAGCATCGGCTTCCGGCTAAATTGTTATTTTAAACATCGATATCAGCCCAGAAATCCACAAACAGTGCTTCACTTAAACGCTGTGGTTTGGCCGTCATCCCTTTATTTGCCCCTATAAGAACAAACAGGAAATAAAACCAATAAACATAAACTATTAGTGCAGCGTGTGGCACTATTATGTTTCCAGCTATATTCCTCCTTTACCATACAAGCCTCAGAAATAAAAAGTGATGAAAACATGTACTGAACTCCTGAGTGTCTTTCTCAGGAGAGACAGAGAGGCGGCTCGGGAGGGTCCAACGACACAAACACTCGGCTCTGAAACTAAACAGTTGCGTGGCGTTGCATCAGGTGTGCGCTCATTATTCCTGGTGGGCCCACATGGAAAACAAACAGTGTTAATTAAATCCCCTCTGCTTGTTAGGACTTGAGTACATTAGTGCCATACACAGAGTACATTCCTAATATAGTGCCTAACATTTAGAGGGGTTTTATGGTTGTGGTAGTATCCTCAATGGAGCGCTTGCTGGTGAAAAACCCCCTCAGTCCACTGCTCGCCCACCCCCACATTTTTAACTCATTTGAATATAACCATTAGTGTTTTACACTAGAGTAACATTTGAGGTAAAGATTATTTGATGTGGCTTTATTTTCTTATCCTAATTACCTTAATTTCCCTAGAGTTTGTGCAGCAGAACTTTCCCAAGTTTCTGTCTTGCTAACCAGTCACAACTTTGGAAAACTAGTCTTCTTTAGCGCGGTCTAACTTTTCCAATTCCAACTGTTTCTTTGTGTATTTTTCAGGCTATCCATGAGCCCGGAGGAGCACAGCGAGTTCTGGAGGAAAGTCCAGTTCACAGTGGACAAAGACGTGGTGAGGACAGACCGCAGCAACCACTTCTTCAGAGGAGAGAACAACCCCAATGTGGAGATCATGAGGTCAGACTATTTCTGTTCATTTCCCCCCTTCCTCCTCTTTTTTTATCCCCCCCCCACTCTCGATCTCTATCTCCGTCTGTCACCTTCTCTCCCATCCATCCTTATCATTCCCATTCCTCAGCCCGACGCTCAGGCGTACCTATTCATTTCATATTCTGAACCCTGGGGGAGCCGCAAATGAGTTTCATGCTTTATTGACTCTGACTAAGCCGTCTGAGCACTTTTGATGCATACTCAGAGCTAATGGCTTTCTAAACGAGGAGCAGGAGGATTTAAATAGCATATTAGTTTAGTGACTCTCATCGAGGCTCCTGGTATTTGTGCAGGTATTATGTCTTATGCTGCGTCTGGGGCAGGGGGTGATACCAGCGCTTATCTCACGCCTCTTCAGATATCTCACATCTATTGTACTGATATGTCACAGATAACCTTCTCTCTGTCATTCATGATCTTCTTCTCATTTTTATCTCTAATTTCAGACACAAAGCCACTGCAAAGTCTGCTCCCCCCCTTAGTTTTTCCAGATGACATCCATTTTTGCTGTTTAAATCCATACACAAAAGAAAAGCCAGATCATTAATTAGCTCCCCGGTTACCGCAGCTAGTTGTCATGTTTTCCTGGGCATTACCAGTAATGCTGAAACACATGTTGGATCATTCAGAGTGTTTGGGTGGGACCATTCAGTTCAGTGGTTTGGCCGAGCTCAAGGGTCGTGAACATTTCTATGTTAGAGACCCAAAAAAAAGGCTAAAGATTGTAATGTTTATGAGTCTCAGTTGTCAATTTGCATTAGGTTTTCTGCACTGAAACGTCCGCGGCTGTTCTCTCCACAGGCGGATTCTGCTCAACTATGCAGTTTTTAATCCAGACATGGGCTACTGCCAGGGCATGTCTGACCTGGTGGCCCCGCTGCTCACTGAGATCCAGGATGAAAGCGACACCTTCTGGTGCTTCGTCGGCCTCATGGAGAACACCATATTCATCAGCTCGCCAAGAGATGAAGACATGGAGAGGCAGCTGGTAGGATGTTTCTATGTGGAGCAAAATTGTCAGGTTGTACTGGAATTATGCTTCCAAAGAAAATAAACATGAAGGTGTTTGTTCGATTGGTCGAATAGCTTCAGAAACGCCCTTCTTCAAACCATTGATCTAATGATCTATACAAATCCGGATGCGATAGTCAAATATTGACATTCAGTACTGAAAAAATGTTTAAACTGGAAAAGGAATCTAATCGTGACCTTTTAAATCTTAACTCAAACCGTAGAGTGGATTTGGATTATTGTGTCACCTTCTATAATTGATTGATGCAAACTCCTGTTGGGAAGTTTTCTGTTTTTTCAAGCGTGGTCTTCTGACAGATCAAAGGAAAATAAATGACTACAAGTTAAAATCGTCGATCTTCTTGTCATGGTCCATTTACATTATTAAATTCAAATTATATCACATGTATTTAACAGATGTTACACTGTCACCGGGGAGAAATTAGTTTCAGTTTACTGATGTTTTCTATGTTTTTTCTTCATCGTGGTTTCCTAAGAGCGACGCTGCTTCCTAGTTAATCCTTAAAGGATAAAACATCTGTGTACGTTCACTTACGTGCAGCCTGGAGAGGCATAATTCCAGCCTAAGAATATGAAAATGTGTCTAAGAAATATTTGCATTGTTAAGGCAGTGCGTACTCTCTCTGCCCCGACTCCAGATGTACCTTCGGGAGCTGCTGCGTCTCATGATGCCCCGCTTCCACCAGCACCTGACCAGACTGGGGGAGGACGGCCTCCAGCTGCTCTTCTGCCACCGCTGGATCCTGCTCTGCTTCAAACGAGAGTTCCCCGACACCGAGGCTCTGCGCATGTGGGAGGCCTGCTGGGCACACTATCAGGTCAGGGCAAAGTCCGAGCAGCTTTTTTTGCATACACAAGTTTGTGAGAACAACTTTGCATAAATGAGCACACAGAGGCGTTTGGCTGTTTCACTACAGCACCAAATTCTTGATGAACCTCCAGCGGCTGTGCAGAAATGTGCTAACATTGTCTCCAATAAAGAGAGTCCATGTTATTCCTTCAAATCCTGTCACCACAGACTATTGTAATCCTCCTAAAATCCCTTTAAAACGTCTTATTACTTCTTGGTTGTGGAGGGGTTTAATGGTTTAATTCTACAGAGATGATTTAACATATATAAAATCCCACATTTCAACTGATATATTTCAGTACTTCTTAAAAGCATAACAGCTTGACAAATGTACATTAAATACTGTAAAACATACAGTGTATATATGAAGCAGGCGAACTCGAGTATCAATCGCCCGTCTGTCTTGTCTCAGGGTGCAGTAAGCTTGTATCTGTGTCGTGCTCGCCGCAACGGCACAGCGCTTAACACCACTTCTCGCTGAGGCAGAGTCAAATATCAGTCTTTCTCTTCTTTATGACATCTGTTCAGACTCCCTGCTACACGTTGTGATCTTCAGCTACAGTTGCTGATAGAGGAGATATCAGACCGAAACCTCGGTTTAGACAGTTGAATGTCACACGGACCAGAAGCAACAATTTCTGATTGATATCTGATTTTTCTGTGAAAAGGGAGGCATCTTGTGATATTGTGCCACAATAGTTCGTTCTTCACTGCTCCTGTTGTGTTAAATATTTAGACTAACTGACACTTACAAAGTCGCACTCATCCAGGTTTTAAATATTTATTTAACCTTTCTTTGTCCTGCTCAGCCCCTTATTTACTTTTTGTCTTTAAGCTAAAATTGTCAAACATTACAATTATTTGCATTGTCCTTGAACTGGCTTTCAGTGTGAATTCGCATTCTCTGCATATCTATTCTCTGGCTCTCTTTGATCTGTGGTAACCTTCAAGTTGTCCCCTGCAGCAAAGGCTTGACTAAATACATGTGAGACCATGTCGTCAGTGGATTTTGGATTAAAATATCTGATAATCTGCAGATATTCATTCCACTGATCCTTCAAATCCTCTAAAGTGTGTGAATTTCAGGGTGAAAATCGAGGCTTTGAAAGTCTTTGAAAAATATGCATAAGTAGACACAGATAATTAAAAAGCAGTTGAATTTCTAAATGTTGTGCAGAATGCCTCTCTTCATTATCTGTTAGCTTCTGTAAAGTCAGCTAGTTCTCAGCATAGAAATTCTGTGCTTTGTAACAGAAAAAAACCTTGATCCGTATCTCAGATTTGAGGGAATTTGGCCTGGAAAGTCCCAAAAAGTACTTGAAAAGTCTAAATGACTGAAGTAGATGGGGACTTGTTTTAAAACGTTTAAAAACAAAGAAACATAAAATGGCTCCACACAGCTCATCCGGTCTAATCCAAGTCTGCAGAAGCCCTAAAATCCCAAATTGATTTGAAGACTTTATTCACACCCTTCATGTGTGGTTGAGCTCATGCACCCACCTCAGATGAGCGTTTGTCTTCCAGTATCACCCCCCTCACCAACCCTTGATCCCTCTCTTCACAGACGGACTACTTCCACCTGTTCCTGTGCGTGGCCATCATTGTTCTGTACGGGGAGGATGTGACAGAGCAGCAGCTCGCCACCGACCAAATGTTGCTCCACTTCAGTAACCTCTCCATGCACATGAATGGAGAGCTGGTGCTACGCAAGGTATCACAGTGAAATGCTCAGGGTTTTTCTTGCTTTTATGACATGTAGTGACATTTAACGATTGTGTTTACGTTGCTGCATTTAGTTAGTCAAAGTACATGGGTATCCATCATCTGAATAGTCAGTGATTTGTGAGCACAGACTGCTGCATTTCATCTAAGTCAGAGTGTTTGCATTGAAGCAGCCCTGCCCATCGCTGCAGCAAAGCAGCTCTGATATACTGTAACCTGCCCACGGAGGCCTTGAGGTGCTAAATGGGATGCTGCCGTGCCATGCCGAGGATTTATGATCTGCATCCTTGCTACTGAGTCTGTGTCCTCATGTTTATGGATGCTGTGTTAGTGCTGCTGCAACCACAGGCAGTGAGTTCATGTTAGCATGCAGCTGGTGTAACTCCTTTTGTTGTTTGGCCGAGATTTTGCATCCAGGGCGGGCATGCCGGCTTTTTAGCTTTAGGTAACGCGGCACAGAGCTGACCTTGACATTGTTTTGTTTAATTTGAACCCAGAGTCCGGGGTATTGATTTATTTTAATGTCTCAATCCACTGTGTTTGATATCTGCTGCATATTTGAGTTTATCTTGCCACTTTTCGTCCTGTTCCTCCAGGCTCGCAGCCTCCTCTACCAGTTCCGCCTCCTACCCAGAATCCCGTGCAGCCTACACGACCTCTGTAAACTGTGCGGCCCCGGGATGTGGGACAGCCGCTACATCCCCACTGTGGAGTGTTCTGGTGAACATCCAGACTCGCAGAGCTGCCCCTATGGAGGCACCTCCACCCCGCAGCCCTCCTCACCCTCCCCGTCGTCAACGCCCTCGCCCTCACCAAACACCACCACCACGCCTCCACCTCTGGGCAAGAAAGGCTCCAAAACGCGGGATATTTTCACCTTCCGGAAACAGTCCTGAGGCGGAGGCGTTGGGGAGCTTTGCTGGTCTTGGCTCGTGTTAGCACAGCAAATATTTGGATCCATCTGCTGGATTCCTGAATTATTTGCTGCCCCCTCTCTCTCAACAGCTTCTAGTTTCACTTTTACTGAGGATGTTTGTCACTTGATCCTTTCTTGTGGTGCAATGTGGAACACTGCCTTACCAGAATGTTATTTACAACGTTCGGCATCACGTGAATCTGCGATGAGGACGGTTTCGCTGCTGGACGAGCCAGAAGACAAGAGGCTGCTTTCCTCTTAGAGCAGAATGGACAATCACCAGGCGCCGTGTCGGTCTGGAGCTACTTCAGGTTCAAGTCTGCTGCTGGCTTGGCATACTTCCACGAGCTTTGTGGGCAGGGGTCACATCAGGGTCTGAGGCAACCAGTCTGAGTTCTTGCAGACTCTGACCTGCGGGTCAAATGAAACTGGAGATTCATTCACAGGACTTGAACTTGAACTTGGAAAAAAAAACTGTTCCTGTGTTCTCACAATGGAATATTTGTGTGAATATCAAATTACATGTGCATATCTCAAGTCTGAGCAGGACATTTTTAACATGAAATCCAAACCCTCCGTGTTAACAAAGACAAATAGGATTATAACAACTTTAAAGTTTCGTTCGATTTCATTTCAAACAAGTGAATGTTTGCGTTTATATCAGCAAAGTTACAAATATTTAGCAATATTATATCCTTGCATGAGCGATTCTTGACATTATAGAGGGCGCAACATGTTTTATGGAAAACACTAGAGCCCAAAACAGAGGTGAGAATGTGTTTATATGACAAACACATCATGACAGGGCTCCGCATATTTCCTCATCAGATTGTGGTCAGGAACATTCTCATAATTTCTCTCCCTTAAAATGGTGTTTCCCGACAGGCAGGAGGGAGCTAGGCGTGTGTTTCCTCCTGATAAAGTCAGGCGCAGACGTTCATTTTTACCTGTCGAGCTCAATCATTTACACGTCACCATCGTAAGACGTAAGCTTCCCGTCTGAGGTGTTGGATGGATATGACAGCGCTGTCCTCCAAAGAAAGCATAGATCGTGTGATTATCCCGAAAGAGAAACTGATGGATTTACTTGAAGTTTTGTCTTCTGTGTTGAACCTGTGTTCACAGGTTGTGAAAAGTCATCATACAGTGTTTCTTTGGAGTTTCTTTTTTCCCCTTTCCACTCTCACCTTACAATGAATGACACTATCAACACTAAGAATCAGTCCACATGAATGTATCAGGGGGTTTTTTCTTTTCTTTTTGTGCGTGGGTTTATGTATAAACTTGAGTGACCTCTGAACATCTGGTAATGAGTTGGAGAGCAGCCGTAGAAGCCCCCCCCCACCACCACCTCCCGCCCTCCCCCTGACCAGTCTCTTTAATTATAGCAGTCATCATGAGGGAGAACCTGGGAGAGAAAAGAAAGAACGAAAAAGCTGTTCTGGGACTCTCTGGAGAAAAAAAAAGAAAAAAAAAAAGGATGAGACGAAGAGGAAAGGGGCGATTTAGGCTTCATGTACTGATCTTGCCTCTGTGATTTGCAAGTCCCAGATGTAAAGACGGTCTCCACTCGGAGGTTTTTCCCTGAGAGCTTTCGAGTGACACTCCTGGGGGGGTGAAAACATCTTCAAATCGCTGCTAAAATGTAACATTAAGACCTTCAATCAGCCTCTCCTCCTCTCTCTCTCTCTCTCTCTCTCTCTCTCTCTCTCTCTCTCTCTCTCTCTCTCTCTCTCTCTCTCTCTCTCTCTCTCTCTCGTGGTCTCTCTCGCTCTCTCACTCAGCAAGCAGTCTCTGCAAATGACATTCATAACTGCTCCTTCTCCCTGTTAGTTATCATGTGCAGCTGCTCGCTGGAAATGCCCGCAGAGTTTTGAAGATTGGGCGGCTGCAGGGAAATGAGCAAAGTCTGGAGATGCACGTGGGGAAAGTAATGGAAGTGTGTGTGCGTGCGTGTGGCGTGTGTGTGTGCCTGGATAAACTCATGAATTTTATTAAAATCCTCATTGGAATCACATTGTCTGCACAGGCACTGTAAGTCACAAGCCTAATTAATGACTACTCCTATTTAAAGGGGTTTCGATCAGTCGTCACTGAATGTACAATGTTGCTGTTGAGGTCCATGATATGCTGATGTTTTAATGTACACATCTCAGATTTAAGAAAAAAGAGCCTATTCTTGGTATTAATAAAAAAAAAACACAGTCATACTTTGAAGAAACATCTCAAGAAAATGGTTTACTGAACACCAAAATGTACCAAGCATACACTTTATAAATGCCTTTCTGACAATAAATGACTTGTGATTGTGATCTGATACCAAGTAAAAAAAACAATGCTGGGATTTACAAAACCACCTTTTCATCATTAAACACTGCTCAAGTAACAGAAGAAAGTCTGTGTGTTGTTTTGTAATTTATGCAACATGGAAACCATGATCAGTATAGAAAGATCATGAAAATGATTGATGTGAATAGATTTTCATAAATGACAAATTAAAATGAAACGCATTCAGAATATACCAAAAAGTATCAATGATTTAATGATGCTAGTAAGATTTTATTGTAGGCAATGAATAAAATATGCAGAAGCTACATCATTGTTGCTGCCAATAAAAAGATGAGTACTACTAATTTGTAGCCATAAAGATATTTTTCATCTCTTTTCAACATTGTTTGTCTTCAGTCACCAAAAGTTCAGTTAACTGTATGTTGTAAAAAAAACAACTTTAATGGGAAATCCCCCCCAAAACTGAGATCAGTAATGTCCCAAATATCAGACCAGGAAGTTGTTCTATATTTCACAAAATGTGGAACAGATGCAGGATTTGTCTCATGTCTCATCACTGAATACAGTGTTGAAGTGGCAAAAAACTTGAAGCTGGGATTTTCCCCGACCCTTTTTCTTTTCCTTTTGGTTTTGCCACATGGAGAGGACGGGTGCAGCCCGTCAGCCTTCTTGCGATAAATAAACCCGGGGAGCGTCCACCATCGACTGCTGTTGAAACTTCATTTTAAAGTAAATGTAACATGGAAACAAGATGCAGGTCTTTCAGAGTTCTTGAACTTAATGACTTGTAAGGCTGAGGTCAATGACGGTATTTGCTGTACGTGCCCTCTCCCCACCACACCCACATGCACCAACTTATAGTAGCGCCCTCACCGCCTATGGAGGGTGCCCACATATGAACAGGCAGCTCCTACACAGTGTTCTTCAGTCCTGTTCCTCGAGGACCCACGCCCTGCTCCTCATCCTGATATAATGAGACTCGACTTGTAAATTCAATAGAATCAAATTCCCTTTCAATGAAGGCAACAACAACAGCCTTAAAGAGGCTCTATGTAACAACTTGTAGCACTTTACATGTATTAATCTCTCTTTAAACATCACATGTAAGTAGATTGTATTGTGTGAAAATTGAGACCTTTCCTTGGCTCTCAGCTGCTGAAAACAAAATATATATGAAGCCTAAAGCAGGCTGTCTTCATAAGATTATTTAAATGCAGTGGTAGTTAAAGTGGAAACGGACAACCATTTTCGAGAGAGGTATTATTGTTGGTGCCGCTGTCACAAAGACAGCTGAATCTTTTTCTCCAGAGAGGCAACCATCAACAACACAGAACAAAGCGTGAGTTAATTCATTCTTTTATTGTATAATGGAGACGTGAAGCAGATAGAAATGGCAAATGCACAACATTTTATAGTGAAATTGAAGTTTATAAGGAAACAGTCTTTTGGCTCATTGTGTAATCAACATTCACTTCCTAATAATTGTTCAAGCAAGCAAAAAAAAAAACAAAACAAAACAAAGACGTGTCCATTGCCAGTTTAAATGTTTTACTCCACTTCCCAAATTTCAGAAATCCTGACCAGCTTTGGTGCCTCCAATCCAAACCACTAACACTCCCCTGACGGAAACTGAGATGTATTTTTGTGTCGTGTCTTCCTTTAAATCTGCCAAGATGAAAACGATGAGGTGTGAATTCTGCCCCATGGGGAGATTTTCATTCCAGTTTTCTGACAAACAATGTAAAACCTCCCATGAGAGAAGTCGGCAAAGCAGACGGCGTGTTTCCCAGAGTTTAACCCTAAATGATCTAGCACAGCCTTATCAGACTGTGCTGTTTTGTTTGTGGCTCTGTGTGTGTTTGTGTGTGTGTGCTGGCTCAGGCATTTGACAGCCATCAACTGACTGTCACGGACAGCTGCGGCGATAGCATCAGACACCATCGTCAGGTGGCTGGCTCTTTGAAAGCAGAAAGAAGACTGGAGCTGGCGGTCGTCTTTGGGGAACAGCTCTTGCGGTGCAGGTATTCTGGTTTAGTGATTCAGAGTTACATGGAAACAAAACAAGAACCATTTTTCTCTGGAGTGAGTGAGTGTGTTCTTTGGTATCCAGTGACTAAGCACCCAGGAGTTTTTTGTTATCCCTACTGATGTCTGATACGCCCTTTCATGACTGTCTTGTCTCTTCTTTAACCTTTTCACTATATTAACCTCGTTGATTAATGCAAGACATCGTTGGGATGAGAATAATGGGTTTCAAAAGGAGAATGAGTCGGAAATTACCTCAACCTATAACCCCCCTGAGATCACCCGGGGATTCTCTACTGTACGTCTGCCATCCAGAGACCCCGCTGCCTCTGATGTGGGGCCCTGCCTGCCTGCAATTACAACCCATTAGCCCCTGATTGATAGCTTCTCTGAGGGCTAATGCATCGCTATAGCAGAGGACGAGATCAAGGGAAAATGACAATAAATACATAAATGAATAAAACGCCACTTCTCATTACTCAAATCTTTGGGCTCTTCAAGAGGCTAATGCAGTTTTTACCCACAGAGAAAACCAAATGACTGCTTGTGTGGATGATGGAGCAACGCATAAAAACTTCACCCTGTTGGAAAGTGAGCCGCCGCGCTCGTTGGAGGCACTTTGCTTATTTCTACAGGGCGTGAGATTAGAGGAGTTTTAGGACGCCATTATGATTGATAAGGTCTGTGGTTTAACAGTAAGACAAATGCCCAACCTTTTGTCCCCGGTTACAACCTCACATGGCGAGCATCGCTATCAGTGAGCATACGCTGTAGTCAAATACTCTGCCGTATCAGACTTTACACGTGCATCGCACACTAAAACCTGCCGGTGTGCACGTGTTTTTAGATCCTTTTTCCCTTCAACCCCCCAACCGATACCCCCCCTCTTGTTCAATCCTCTCCCCGCTCCTGAGTGACGGTGTGCCTACTCTCCTGTCGTGAGGCCGCCATTGAACGCTGGGTTATTGCCCCCTAATTATCAATTACAGGGCTCGGCTTCCACACCTGGAGCAGGCCAGGCTGGGAATGAGCTTAGCCCATTAGGATGGACCTCCGGCTGGGCTGTTTATGGAGGGGGCTGGGCTCTACCCTCTGGAGGTGTTAATGGGCCTTTCAGGGGTACAGTGAGCAGGCTGATCCATCAGAGTGTTGAGCGTCATGCTGCACTGCTGTTCAGACTGCAATGCTTGTTGCTAGTATAGATATATAGCATTATATTTACACATTTTTATGATCAAAACTTTTAAGCTTTTAACTCTGATGTGAAGTTCAGGAGATGATTCAGAGATCAGTCCCCGTCACTCTTTTTAATAACCAATTTTGTAAAAGCATTATTTTTGCTTTAGTTGTCTTCACTGACCTCGCAAAATTCCCTTATTAAATTGCCTGAAATTGCAAATGTTGAAGACATTTTCATCTGAGCCCTTACTTTCAACACAAAGTGATGTCACTGTGTAATGTGCTGGGTTAGAACAGTGAATGTGAACATCTATATGAATTATTAGACCTCAATTTTGAAATAATTTGCTTTGAAAAGTGCTCACAAAGTCCTTGAATTGTATCATTCCAACCAATCAATCCTTTTTGTGTTAAAAATGAACTGAGGATTAACTGAGGTTGTCAGTGACATTTTCTCTAATCCCTTATGTCCCACCACTTTTCAACACAAAGTGACATCCTTGCACATAACCACATTAAAAAATATAATGACCATATTCAGACATTTAAAACTTAAATGGGCAAACTTAAAGATATAATACTACTCCATTAAAATGTATGAAAACGATGATTTGTAATGTTTTCAACAAATCCAGAGAAATGCCACAGGAAAGTAACACACACCGAGGCCAGCCTGAGGTGCTGATCGCAGGAAGTGGACTCGAAATCTATCTTAACATTTTGGAAGGTATTCATGAATATTTGAATCTCTGCATGTTGAACAAAGCAGTGTTTCTTTTCACTTTAGGAGTGCTTTGATCAGCTGTATCCTGTCACTACCTGCTTTCAAAGCACCGTCGTAGTTTATTACCTGATCTCCATCACATGTGTCATTAGGGTGTGGCCTATATAATATATCAGTTGGAATATACTGTATACTGTGTATCTATGAGCATTATCTATAGCTAGCTAACCATACGTTCACATCACAACACTGTTAGGTTTGCCGTCATGTAGCCTTTCAGCTTAACGAAGTGTGACGCGATGTTTTCAGGAGATTTGCTCATTTTCAAACAAGGTCAAGTGTAAATTTCAGAAAAAAATCAACCTGCATGTTACCCTTAAAGGGGCACTATGCAGTTTTTAAGACGAAATTCAAACTCAGAATTTGAATAGTTAAAATAATAATGAGGTAATGACACAAACTCAGAGATATTTATTTTTTTCCATCACTGAATAAACAAGCTGTTCTCAGAGGAAAATAAGGTCCCCAGAACACTGTTTGAAGCTAGAAAGGTGGCAGGGTCCGCCAAATATAAACAAAGCAAAACAGTATGAAAATGTGTTGAACTTTGAGGTCAGTTTGTTTATTCAGTTTATTCAGTCATGAAAACAAAGAGTTTGTTTGTTTAGGCATTAAAAAATCAGTCAATGAAGATCTTTCTCTTCTGACTAAAATGTCTTCCCCCGAAACTACGTAGTGCACAAGTCAATTTTTCTGATAAAACTCACATACTTTCACTTGTAGTCGAGTATTTTCACAGTGTATTATCGGCACTATTTCTTAAGTGAAGCACCTGAATAGGTCTTCCACGCCTGATCGTCACACACACTAAGTGATGAAGTGTGCACAGATCACTGCTTTCATGTCGCCTCCGCTCTATTCTCTCTATTCATGAGACAAGACACAAAAATAGATGTCTCTGCACCCTCGAATGCAAATGGATTGACTCGGCCTCTTATCGTCACAATAGTCGCTCTTTCAAGCCCGTCTCGTCTGCGCTCTATTCAACTGTTAGCGGCGTTTAGGTGAAGGAGTCAGCTTATGGCAGCCGTTCTCTATATCATGCAGGAGATTGAAATGAAAATGAGGCATTCCTCAAAATAGCTGCAGGCAGCCGGGGAGAGGAGCGAGGCTCGGAGGATTGAGGGTGACAGGGGTGAAGATATATGTTCTGACTTTCTGTGTGTTTTAGAGCTCACGGGTTGTTTTGAGTCTTTGCCGTGCTGAATGCTTCTGAGATATGTCACAGGTGTTATGATGGATTGGAGCGTGGTATGCTGGTTTACACCGTGTGAGTGTTAGAGAGAGACACACGGAAAGATAGATGGTGCAGGTGCGTGTGCTTGTGAATGCAAACACACATCTGTGTTATTGTGTGTGACCGAGGGCCCCTCCCTCGCACGATCTCGCTGCAAGGGTGTGTGTGCGAAACACTGTGCGTGTGAGTGTTTGCATATTTTGTTGGAGGCAGAACAAGGGAGGAAATGAATGAGTCAGGCGCAGCTTTGCATTTATTCTCTTAATATAAAAGCTCTATGATTCATAGAGGACTGAAATGATGCTTTTTGCATTATAAAGTCAACTTATGGAAGATGTTTTATTGTTATGTACATGACCTTTAATATCGCGGCCCAAAAAAACCCAACAACGAGTTATGTAAATATATTTTAACAGCTGCTGCTCCACGCTTTGATCACATACTGTGGGACTGCCCTGTGCTTTGAATTTATTCTGTAGCTGTACGTTTGTGGCTTTTTGTTGCTCAGATGTATGAAAGGAAAAATCTGGCAATGTCTGATCCTCCTATCAAGTGTTGTCTGTTTCTCCGAAGCCTGATACGTGTTATCCTCCGTGACGCAGAGCTCCATTGTTGCCTCAAATGTATTAAAAACACATCAGTGAGCCACACCGTTTACTGGGTGACATGTTCCTTCATTATGATAAACAACAGCCCCAAATGTGTATCAATCTGCAGCTGAAAATAGTCCCTAACAAACTCACCATTTACTCCTTTTTGAGTAATGTTTGCTAAAAACTACAATGCCCAGCTTTTATGAAAGAATCCTTCATCCTTTTCTTCAAATTGCTCTTTATGTTTGTTAGCTTGGTTTGAAGACCACCAAGCTCTGTGCTACAAACAGGGCAAGGAAGTTGGTAAGTATTGAGAGACAGATCAAATTAGTAATAAAAATATAGAGTATGCTTAAACAATTTCCTCTGTGCCACAGAGCTCCGTCGTTTGCCAGAAAACTATTAAAAGAACATCAGTGAGCCACACTGGATGACATGTTCCTTCATTATGATGAACAGGAGCACTCTAGTTTAGTTTGACTCCAGCTCAAACTCACCGTCCAGCTGCTGTAAACACTCACCAGAGTACCAAATGTGTATCAATCCGCTGCTGAAAATAGTCCCTAACAAACTATTTTCTCCTTTTTGAGTAATGGTTGCTAAAAACTACAATGCCCAGGTGTTTGAGAAAATCATTCACCTTTTCTTTCAAATTATACATCTTCAGTAGAATCAATTAGTCTGAGTGCTACAAACAGGGTAAGAAAGTCAAACAGTAACAGTATTATATTGTATTCTATGTTTTTTTTAAATTTTTTTTAAATATGTTTCTATAGTTTTAAATAATACAGGTAGCATTGTTGCACATTGCACACCCATATATATTTTTATTAGATACCTATATATTTTATAGCTTATTCTATCTATCTATCTATCTATCTATCTATCTATCTATCTATCTATCTATCTATCTATCTATCTATCTAGACAGACTTGAATTATCATGAAAAATATAGAATTATTTTCAGCCTTACCCTCTAACAACAAGACAAGTAGAGCTTTTCAGTATTACGTGCAATAACTCTGCTTTTGATTCTGTGGTTTTCACTGTAAGTTACTCCTGTTTGAGTAAGCTTTGCTTAAAAACCACAGTGCCCAGCTGAAATCACTCATCCTTGTTGAACTGTTTTTTCAGATTTATGTCCTCAAAAAGAAAGAATGTGCTTCAGAAAGAACTGAGAGGTGAACTAACACGTTCTTGGTTCTCATCTTTTCGTGGGATTTGTTGGCATATTCTGTAAGAAACATATAAAATAACACCAGTGGGTATGGCTACAAAAAGAGCTAATTGAGCTAGTGAAAACAAAATCACCTATTTGACATAAGCCTTACAATGTCCATGTGAAATTCAAAGCTTGGAGCTGAAAGTCATCTTGACAACCATTAGTGATGTTGCCACGATGTCTCGGTGCATTAAACCTCCCCTGCTGTCCCCCGTTGTGCTTCACTGGGGCCGTGGGATATGTGCACTGACGCAAGCTCTCCTCTCTCTGGGCAGCCGTGCTGGTAAATAAGCCGGTGATTGTGTGCTGAGGGAGGGCGTCACGTGCACAGAGGAAAAAGCCTGTTGATTACTGATCGGCCGGTTGACGCTGATAACGCTCTGTGTCCTTACTCTCTCAGCTCTGGATCAATCTGGTGAATGAGATACAAACGCAGAGAAAATTCTCCTCCAACCTTCATTTGCATTTAATTGCGTGTGCTCGGCAGCGAGCCATCGATTTCAATATATGAGGTGATGAAAATAGCCTTTCACCTTAATTACTGATCAATTTAAAGAAATGTTAACTCTCCTGTTATTTAATATCTAACAGCTCTGCTCTCTGCCTGTGCTGTGGATGACTTCTGCTTCTTATTGCCGCCAAGTGAGTCTGTGGCTCTGACACATTCGATCATGAAAGCTCTCTTGTGTTGGATCAACTCCTTATTAATGTCTGGGGAATCTTTGTGGCCTCTCAGCAGACGGTTTGGTCGCCTCGAACTGTGAACAACTCAGCTTTAGTTGTTTTTGTACCATGTTTATTTGTCTGACAGCCATGTTTGTATCCGACTCAGGGCTGAGGTATGTCTGATATGTGCGTAAATAAGCCACTTGTCATAACCGAGACTGTGTAATGAGTCGTTTCAGGTCGTTTTGATTTAGCTTTTGACATTGAAGGTTAAGATGAGAACACACACACACGTCAGTGCTCTCTTTAAGACAATAGCTGTCGTCTCCAACAATGCGCTAATTAGAGTGTATCCGGCGCTGACAAAGTGCTTCGTTGGGGGCTCAATTCCTGCCGTTCTTGAATCCAAATCTTTGTCACCTCACATGAAAAGCGCTTGTAACATCACAAGACCTAACCGCCATGATCCCTCTTTACTATTATTCATCTCCAATAAGCACCACAGCTACCCTCAGGGCGACAAGGCGAGGTTTGGTGCAATTCAATCCTAATCAGACACTGTTTGCCTGTTTTCCGATTGGTTGTTATGTGCTCCCACGATGTGAAAGGCGCGGCGCCTCGAGGCACAGCTGACTGTGACGGGGGGGCCCCCATGAGGGACCCTATGGCCGCTCCATGGGGAGGAATACCTAATCCTGGATTATTCCCCCAGACCCGAAGCCAGCTGGATTAGGAGATAGTCGGTGGAAAAGGGCACTGTCAGCACTCTTTCCCCAGCAGCTCAGTGGATTATAGAGCCGAGGCTGCCTGTGAGGTACAGCGAGCCTCGCCGGTCCCCTTGCAGCTACACAGCAGCACCATACATGGAGATGGAAAGAAGGGGATGGTCGAGTGCACACTCACACACGATGAAGAGTTGATTTTTCCATTCTTGACTTGGGGGTGTTCAAATATGGTGTCAGGAGATAATGGCCGGCTTTGCGGGTGGATGGTGCTAAACTAAACTGAGGAAAATTTAAATGAAAGTGCATTCATACATTTGCAGCCATTCTATCTCAGCGGGCCTGTGTGCAGGCCTCACAGCCCGACAGATGACAGCTTCCATGCAGCTGCAACCTGCCATCCCTCATTAGAGAGATTATCTACATTACAGTGTGCATTTCTGCAGTGTGCAGTGTGTTTTGTGAGCAGCAACTGGTTGTATATCTTGTGTTCATTGTGGTCTGTGTGAGAGTGCACGATCGCACCAGCAGCAGCAGCAGCAGCAGCAGCAGCAGCAGAGCAGCGTCAGATACCCCGTCTAGTTCCTCCAGCCAGTAATCAGCTGCTATTGATTGTGAAGTAGTCAATGAGAGTATAGTCTCAATGTGCCCTCAAAGCTGCTGCGGACGGATCGATCACGGCCTGCTACTGGGCCTTTGTGTGACCGGCATAATGGAATTTGCACAGCAGTGTTTGCTTTGCTTGATAAGAACAAAAGAACATCTCCTTTTATTTATGTAAAGCATTTTTGTCCATTTGTCTGCGAGACGTTGCAAGGTTTTCTTTCTTGTTATTCATGAATTCTAAAGCAATGTGTTTATCGCTGCTCACCGAGATGCATGCGACCACATTACCTCCCCATCAAAACCACATCCTATCAACTTAATGCAGAGAAAGGGGCCATATTGAAATTGCCAGGTGCCTAATTTGGTCTTTGTCGCACATAATTGAAACCACTCATCCCTCCCCCCACTGTAGGGGAGAGAGAGCGACCGAGAGAGAGAGAGAGGGGGGAGAGAGAGAGATAATTGCCTTATAAGGCAGTAGGCTGTTATGAATGTGACGTCTCATTCCCAGCAGCGTGCTGGCAGATGATACGGTAAAGCCCACATCTCAAATCCATCTGAAGAAAGCTGGCTCTCTCAGGCTTTGGTTTGATAGCTCCAGCTGTCTCGTTTAGGACTGCATGTGCACGCGTGTGTGTACATATATGTGTGTGTTTGGATGGGGGGTGGTGCATGTGTGTGTGAGGGGGGAGAGTGTGTGCACGTGTAACGTGTTATTGACTCCTGAATTACTTCTCTGCAGGGGGATTTTGTTGGAATTTTTTGAGTGTGTGTGGCGGCGGCAGGCAGGGGAACATGGATGATGAATAGAGGTGTGTGTGTGTGTGGATGCTGAGTCAGGTTGGTGATTTACAGTGTAAGCATTGCAGAGCAGGTGGAGCCACACACACACACACACACACACATACGCAGAGGCGCCGTGTGTAACATAATTTTTCTGTTCTTTTGTTTTCTGCCGTTATCCCGCCTCCTCCCCTTCTTGTTGCATCCTTCTCTGTTGCTCCTCTCTCCATCACTATCCCTCGCCTTCTCCCTGCATCTCAGTGTACCCCTCCCCCAACCAGACAGCCGGGCTGGATGGATGTGTGTGTACGTGTGTGTGCGTACGTGTGTGTGTGTGCGTGTGTGTGCGCTCCCAGCTGGGGGCAGCAGTAGGGGGGGATGTTCTTTGGGGAAATGGAGGACGGTATGCAGTCTGCTCCTCTTGGAAAACCGTCAGTGTATCATCTCTCCCCTCTCTCTTCCCTTTGTCAGCTGTGAATTTCTTCTTCTTTGCTTTTTTAAGCACGACCCTGCTGTACTGTATCTGCTCAAAAACATATATTTCACCCTACCTGTCTCCCCCTCCCCTCCCCCTTCTCTCTCTCTGTATCTTCCTTCGCCACAGGATTTTTTTTTTTTCACTGTTGCTGGTGTCCTCACAGCATGAGCCGCTGTCCCCCCACAGAGTGGGTTTTCTCCTGTCACTACACACTCCTCACAGGGTATCCTCCTGCTACCAAACAGTCTCTTTAAAGCCTGGCCCTCCATTTATCTCAGCTCTCCTTTCCCTTTTTTATCTCCCCTTCTCGCTTTTGTAGAAGTGCCGCGAGCTCCTTTCAATTATCTTCCCCTACCTCTCTGCGGTCGCTGGGAGACAGCTTTTCTGTGCAAATATTTGCGTTTCATGAATATGCCATCATTAAGCACCCTGCATAGGTGTGGGCGCTGCACCGACGAAATGTTAATTGTGGCTCGGCGAGGCCCTCTCGCACATTCCTCCCCTTGCAGGAATCTGGCAGGAGCTCAGACAGGAACAGACGTCTGGGTCAGGGCAGGCTCAGGCAGAGAGAGTGTGGGAGAGACTGAGAGGGAAAGGGTAGGGAAGGAAAATGAGAAGTGTACATAGGAGAAATAAGGGTGAAACTTAGCTAGATGGATTAAAGCATGAGGGAAAGGAAGAAAATAACCTTTTAAACCTCCATTTGCACCACCAGGTTCAGGCCTCGAGGTCTAACATGAACCACAGGAGGTTTCGACTTCCAGAGGAGCGGCTTTGTAGTGCTTGAACACACCGACCCGACCACCTAACAGCACATCAGACACTCATTTACAGCAATCCTAAAACATTTCTTTATAAATTATCACTCCAATCTGAAGTTACTAAAAATCCAACCGCTAATTCTGATCCCACTGCTTTAGATTTGGCCTTTTCCCTGTTGTTTTACCTGCTTTTAATTACGGAGTGGCTCTACCCTCCTATTTCCCCTTTGAGATTTGCATTTAATGAAACATGTGTTATTTATAAAATGCATTATCACTATTATTAGTAAGGCCCAACAAAAAAAAAGAAAAGAGAGCGCATAGTGCCCGAGGGAGTTCACTTGTCAATTGTAGCACAACTGGATGAGAACCAAGAGGCCAGCATGAAAAGAAGGATTAGAGTCCGTTTCAACATGGAGCTGGTATCTGTTGCAAGATCGCCTTAATATGGTGAACAGCAACGGCTTTGTTTTAGGCGAGGAATGCAGCCGGTTCAGCTAAATTAGAGGCAGCCATTTCCGTTGGCATCAGGGCTTGGCTACGTTGGCAGAGGTCCTCCGTGGGGAGACCGTGGACCCTGCGATACCGACTGAAGGAGGTGAGGAACGCAGTGTGGAACCAAAAAAATCATTAAAGGTGACGTCACTGGTCGAGGAGGAACCCAGTTTGCAGAATAAATGTTGGTATTGTACATTTCTGCAAACCAGGAATATGTTGAAACTTTACATTTCTTTACATGTCAACTTTACATTTCAACTTTACATCTCTTTGCATTTCAAGTTTACATTTTAAGTTTATATTTCTTTACATTTCAAAATTACATTTCTTTTTGTTGCCGTTTTCAATTTTATGCTGTGACAGCGCTGTTCTTAAGGTCTGGTTAGGTTTAGGCAAAATCATGACTCCGTTATGGTTCGGAAAAGGTCATCTTTGGGCTTAGAATAAAACACGGCTAGAAAATGTCCTGAAAATATCTAGTTTTGTGCCACGAACACGGCTGCTACGTCAAATGTCTGGCGAGTGGGTCCCACTCTCTAACATTGGTTTTCAGACTACCTGACTAGAACTGAGACAGTATAAATGATGATGGATGCAGGATCGGCATTGCACATGTGGTAGAGGAGGCACACAGATCATTAGCTTAAGTAAAAGTACCATTTTAAGTGCTTCATTAAAAGTATTTTCTGTATTTCTTGTTTCTCTTTTCCATCCTGTCTTCAGGTCTAAGATTGGAGCATATGTTGCAGGCAAACTGGGTGTAGTCTCAGGGCTGACGGATGACATGATATTAGTTAGTCACGCCCGGGCCACATGACTGCAGCCGCGGCTGATTGAGGCCGGTTTGACATGTGGCATGTGTCTGCGTCGCTGTCATGTGATTTCACAAGTTTATTTCGCACATTACGGAGCGATGGAGCATTTTTCCTCCGGGCCTACGCGCTGAGATGCAGCAGACATGAGGATGTTTGTTAGGATGGAAACTCACCAATTTCCCATTTTTCTCCCCACTCCATTCAACCCTCTCTTTGGCAATCCCTCTTTCCTCCATCGCTGTCATTGAGAATCACACGTGAAGCTGTCATGTGCAGGTGTTTGTGTGTGGATGCAAGGATGCCTCCTCCTCCTCCTCCTCCTCCTCCTCCTCCTCGTTATCCTCCGTTTCATCCTTTCGCTCCGAGCCTAAAACATCCTCCTCTCTTTTGCAGCTCTGTTCTGTTTCTTTCCACAGGTGAATTCTCTAGCACTCTCCCTCCTTTGTCTCTCATCTACCAAACCCTCTCCCTCCTCCCCCTCTCCCTGCCTGCTGCTTTCCCAAAGAAGTCAACCTGTTATCGGCAGGGTCTATGAATAGCTCAGGGTTGGAGCTGCGACCCACTCACCTCCCCGACATAGCTCATGTCTTATGCATGTAGAATCTCTCAAACGCTTTTTCTCCTGTTGTTCTGCGACGATACCTAGTTTCTTTAAGGATTATTGTAGAGAATTACAAACCATATCAAGTATTTAATGATGCTTTGAGTGCAGATTGTCAAAAGTTCTTGAGTAATGTGAGCACAGTTTATCATCCCAGGTGGCGTGCATCGTCTTTCTGCTGCTCGAGCTGAAAAAGACAACGTCAAACTAATAAATAATCACACTCATTTGCATTCTGCACACATTTTCTCCCACTTTTCACCACCACATACTGTATTGTCAACCAAAGATTGCAGCTCAGCAGTCAGTCAGAGCTGCACATGCACGCAGATGCAGCACACAGATAAGGGTCCCCTGCCGCCGATGCCATCGTTCTTCCCACGTCGCTCCTGGAAATTCTGTTATGGCAAGGTGCTTATTTCCCAAACACTGAAACCTGTTTACAATGCAGCGAGCGGCGGCATCATCCTCCCAGTGTTTCTCCTCTATGCCACAGCTCCAATAATACACCAGGGACAAGGAGCTTAGCAGTGACAGCCCCAAATCCCTCTTTCCACAGCGTTGATTTCTGGATTAAGGAGGGGAGATTTCCACACCTCTGAATTGTATTGTGTTACGGGGCTCACGCATCTTTTCATGCATCTTTTCTTCTGTGGCTTGCATCGAAATTGGAGCATTTCCTTATTTACACAGATTTAGAGCGATTCTGGAAGGGCCAGGGGAGGCTACAAAAAATGGATGAGGTTTGAGGCAGGGAGAAGGTGGAGAACAGGAGTGATTATTGTGGTAAACCCCCTTTATGGGGGGATTTTTGGAGCTTCATAATAACCAGAACACCTAAACAGAGCATGTCTTTAGTTCCTGAAAAGCATGTTCATTCAAGGAGGGTGGATTTTTTTTGGCTCCAGGACTGTCAAATCTGGACTCTCACTTTGACAGATTTGGATGGCACAAAAAGGTTGGGAATATTTTCATTCCAGTGCGATTAAAACCCCCCCCACTTCATTCCTCCCTTTTCCGCCCCCTCCCTCCACCACTTCTTGGCCACTCCTTTTTCCCCCTCTCCCTCGCTCCTGTCCTCCTCACGTCCTTCGTCATTTTCCTCCTCATTCCATTACCCGACATTGTTTTGACTTACCAGGTTCCGCATTCCTCCACGCGGCATACCGACCTGCCTGACGGACCATCGGAAGAATTCCTGGCCTGTGATTATCCACTCATATTTCAGTCACACACACACACACACACACACACACACACACACACACACAGAAGGAGGGCAATAAATTAATGGAATGGGCTGTACTCTTTTATTACCTCTGTAGAAAGGTTTATTGTTTCTTGTTGCAGGGGGGTTGAATTGATTTACTGATACATTCCAAAATGTCCAAATGCCATTGATTTGCTTGTGAGTGATCAATCTGGGGGAGATTTGTGCTTTTTTAACAGATGCTGTTCGACAAGCCGAGCATGTTTGTGTGCGAGCGCGTGGCTGCAATTTCCCTCTTTGTGTGCCAAATTAAACACAGCTTTCTTGTGTGTTTATTTTGCACTGACTGAGAAATTAACTTCTGAAGAGCAATTAATTAGGAGCCGGAAATTATGAAAATCTAAATCAATCAAATGGAAATTACCCTCATGGTGTATCTGCAGACATGTATGTGTGTTTGTAATTACGGCAAAAGGCACAGTTTGTCAGAAAAAACAGTAATTTCTGCCTGAACGAATAAACAAATTAAACCGGTTTATGTATCTGGAGCAGACACATTAATACTTGTACACACACATGCGTGCACGTGCTTATAACACATACACACATGCATACACTCACACATATACACAGAGCCTACCAGTTGGCAGTGGGTGTTAATTGTGTTGGGCCTCAGGGCAAAAATAACATTGCACCAAAGACAGACAGAGAGTGTGTTCTGTCTCTCAGCAGCCTACGCCTTTCTATGGGAACAAAATGCCACAATCATGCTACAATCATAAAACACACTCCATCTCCTTCATGAATACACTAATTATTACTCATTATATATTTTATATATTATGGAAAGGATATTCATGCTGTTCATTGGTTCAAATGTTCCCTCTTTTCTTATTTACAGCTTTTATCCCCCAGTGAATCCCAAAAGACAGTGTTTTCATGACTATATGACTGTTAATTGCTAATTAGGCTGGTGTAGCAACAGACCCCTGTGTGAGGTGATAGCACTGTGTCGGTGTACACAGAATAATTACAATGAAAGGTGTTGGAGGAGCGTGTCAACATCTGCTCCCCGTGTGGCTGGAAGACAAGAAAAGGTTCGTGAGAGGAGCTCTCAGAGATGTGACAGGTTGTTCTTTATTGGTACCATAGTTGATACAGAGATTTTCAGAGCAAGAACTGAGAGAATATTAAATTTCATGAGCCTTTTTGTTCATGAAATACATTCCTCTTCTTTTACTTGAAAGCTCATACAATAGCTACCTGCATTATTAATTACAGCTTGCATCATTTTACATCTGCATGTATGTTTTTTTTTAATGAGATTTCTGTGCAGGTTTTTTTTAAAAACTGCTTTAAAGGTCATATGAAGCAATAACAAATAAAGAAGCCTATTGCAGGAAGATGAGCTAATGCAATGTCTGGGGAAAACCCATGTCCAAATTTACACACACATACACACACAGATGCTCAGCAGGTCAGCAATGTATTTTGAGCTACAAAAAAACCCAATGAAAACACACACAAAACCACAATATATTCCCTGTGATGTCATTGATTGATTGAAACTTTAAGTTTCTTTACGTATCAGTTTTCCATTTTATGTTGTGACAATGCTGTGCTTACGGTCTGGTTAAGTTTAATTACTAATTACTTAATCATTAGTTACTCTTTTTGCGTGCCTTCGAGTAAAATTCAACTTGATACTGAATAGTTACTAAGTAGACTCATTAATAACTAATTACTTGAGTAATAAGTTGTGACAGCGCTGTGCTTGAGATCTGGTGATGTTTAGCCAAAAAAAACACTTGTTTAGGGATAGGAAAAGATCATGTTTTGGCTTAATATATCCAGTTTTGTCTCCACAAAAACATTTGGAAAATGTCCTGACTGTGTAAAATTACCTGGATTTTGTCTGGTGAATTGGACTCAAACCTCTCTCGCCTGGCTGTCACACCACCACGATCCCCTCCTGGTGAGATAAGCAACTCGTACATGTGATTTGAACGTAATATGATACGTAAAGTAGAAATCTTCATATGATAGTGTGAAACGTTACAATACAATATATCTGTGGTTTGCAGGAAAAGGAAAGGAACTTTTTGAAGATATGGGGAAAACCCATGTCAAAATTTGTGTACACACACAACTTCAGCAGGTCAGCAATACATTTTATAATTATATACAAATGTCCCATACAGTACAGACTGTTGGTTATACAGAGACAGTGTGACCTTAATGTGACTAAGTGACAGTCAGGAAACCTGTGAAGCTGAAAACAGATTGTTCCACGTGTAACCAGTAAAACAGGATTGTTTTTAAGAACAACAATCAAATAATTGCATAACACTTCTGCTGTATTGTGGCTCTCATGCAAGACACACACACAGCCACACATCCCCCAATGTTCTTCTTAACTCGCTGCTGCCTACGTGAAGCGTGTGTGAGTCTGAGGTTTGGGACTGCAGCACGCTGAGATGCTTGTCTGTGGGCTGAACTGCTCTGAAAACACATGTTGTCTAATGGATTTAATATGGCTGTAAATTACAGTCAACAGAGTGCTGGAGCATCAGTACCACTCACATGGAAATGAGCACAACTTGAGTGGCTTTTAACGCTGCATTCAAAGATTTATCAGTGGCGTGCGTATGTTTGTAGCATCTATCAGTCATCTCAGTTCAGTGTGTTTGTGGTCAGTTATGTCTTTGGTTATACTTTTTCTGTCATGTCTTTGGGTTCACTTCCTGTTATGATTTCTTTTCCATCAAACGCTTCATGCTTTGTTTCATACGCATCGCACGGAGTCAGTCTATGATTAATTTCATGCAAAAACAGCTTCTAAAGGCTCCAGCTTTGAATTTTGAAGCTCAGTTCATAGCACACAACATTAACATTTATGAAAGCTGCTGGGGCTTTCTGATCTGTCTTTTGAGCAACAGAAGTTTACCATTCATGTTGAACTGTAATTCTCCTGTGCACGGCGATAATGCAGTATGCATGCAATTGCGTGCACGTGAGAATATGTGCGTGCGCATGACAGAGTGTGCGTTCATTTGAACTGTTGATCGTGCAAATGGTGGTAGCATGCAGGCAGATTTTAACCTGCGCCTCTGCCTCATTAGGCCTGCCTCCGTTGCCATGGTTGTCTATTAGAGCAGCGGAGATTAAAGACTAATTTACATGTGAAAGAGGAGAGAGAGGGGGAGACTGCACTCTACTCACTTTAGTGTATTCTGGAGAAGAGGGTCAGATAGGGTACAGGCAAATGTTTGCAGAAGCTTTGACCAACATTTTGACCATTTATGTACATCTACGTTTGTTATGAACCTGGGTTCTGACTTGTAGTAAGTCACTTATAAAACAACTTTAGTACATTTAACCAGTTTGAGCCAAAAGTGTGCATAAACACACTTCTGAGTGTGGCTTGTAGCTTGAGATACACTCACCATGTAGTCACAATCTTCCTCTGTTGACGTGTTTGTGTCAAATGCCCCCAAAAATCTGTGAAAAGCTTTTAAAACCATTTCTATTAATTGTATTCATGGAAATATGCATTTTAAAATCCTTTGCTTTATTTTTAAAGTTCTGGATCTTTTGAGATGGTAACACTGTACAATAATACACAAAAAGAGTCAATACGAAGGAGCAAGTGAGGAATGAATCAGGAACAACTTGATAGTTACCAAATTGTTAATGAGTAAGTCCTGAATAACCGTGATTCAAGGACTATATAGTAGATAATCTTGAGTTACTGGAGAACAGACTGGAAGATACAATGTTCATGAATCATTAGGTGATGATTAGTTCATAAATATCTGTAAATCGACATACTGACCCAATTCCAAATGAGTTATTCCTGAGTGGCACCAGCGATGACTCATTAAATACTAATTACTTAATCACAAGTTACTCTTGTTGTCCACCCTCAAGTAAAGTAAAACATGAGACTGACTAGTTACTAAGTAAATGATTAATTACTAATTACTTAATCATTACTTACTCATTTTGTAATCCTCAAGTAAAGTGAAACTGAATACTGAGTAGTTACTAAGTAGACTCATTAATTAGCAATTACTTAATCATTAGTAACTCTTCTTTTGAACCTTTACATTAAATCAAACATAAAACTGAGTAGTTACTAAGATGAGTCATTATGTATTATCAGTATGATGTGTCATTTTACTTGTGGGGGCAAAAAAAGAGGAATTAATGATTAAGTAATCATTTTTGTTCTTTGCTAACTCATCATTATCCTCGAATCACAGTAATGCATGAATTACTCAATATCAACTTGTTCCTGATTCATTCCTGGTTCATACTCTGTCCTCAGTAACAACTCACATTTTTTCTGTACCTTGTTTTAAAGTGTTACCTTTCTTAATGTGAATATATATAAACATATGGTGTGTGTGCTGTATTTATGAGTGTGAGACAGGTGGAAGTTCTGCATATTGCATGTAGGCCAACATCTGGCATCCTGTCACACCTGATCCTCTAAGAAAGACAAAGAATTGAGGAGAGAAGTCAACTTGTAAATCACTTATATTACACAGTGAGTGTGGAGAAAATACACAACACGAAAGTGACCCTGAGAGGAAAGGAAATTCTGTAATACATAGTGATTGTGGAGCTTGTTTTTCAGAGATCTGCAAGGTGGACTTAATGACTTTAAGCATGTAATTACCGAGGCTGTTCGTGGTAGGCATGAGTCACCTCCTCGCTCTGTCTCTCTCTCTCTTTAATGTTCATGATGAACCTGAGCAGGAAAGGCAAAGTGGAGCACTCAGTTTCACTCTGACTCACTCCACCATGGTGGCTTTGACCAAAACAAGCCACAAGATCAACCGAGTCACTCTGTGAACTCGCACTGCAGCACTGACTCGTGAAGTTGCTATCGCTCAGCACAAGGCGACACATTCACAAATGCGCTAATTAGCCAAATAAAGTCCAATCTGTTACTAAAACTGAAGATTCGCTTGATTTGTGCCGTGTATTGCCTTCACATTATAAGTCTGCATGAAAAACACAATAGCCTCTCCCAACAGAGAGTCAGCTAGCCATATTTTAGAGTCCTAATAAGCCAAGTCTGTGGGCTACAGGCAGCAACAGACAGCAAGGAGAGAATCTTCTCTATGAATATTAATGTGTGGTACAGGGGGAGGTTGAGGGTGGGGAACCAAAGCCTCCTCCAAATCCTTCGCAGATAAACTGAGAGGGGAAGAGAGATGATTACATGCATGGTTTTTCACAGGGCTCCCCCAAATCTCATTTTCTGTAGTGCATTTTAATGGGATCCACGCACACACCTCAGCCGGCTAAGTCTCCGGATGCTGCCGTTAAAGAGGGAGCAGATAAAATTCCTGGCCCGCGTGAATTTTTTATGCAGCAGCACGAGGGCGAGCCGTGGCGGAAGGTATTGTCACGGTGTGTTTTTTCTAATGCGAGCAAAAACTGGGGCCTTGTCGACCTTTTGTCTTTGTAATGTGTCGTATGTATCAATGTCATTTAAATGCGCGCCTCAGACAATGGAGGGCTCGAGAGAGATGGATGGGATGAGGCGACGAAATGGGAATCAAAGTCATTCTCGGCTGGAGATGATGGAAGAGGTCAACGCACACGGGCCCGGAGGGAAAAAGATTTAGACATGAAAACATGATGGAAAATTAGTTCTAGACACGTTGAATTTTTCAGATTTACATTAACGTATTTACAAATTCTGCTCGAGATAACACACCAGAAAACCCCCAGAATGGACCTTGCTCTCCATGAACTCATGTCACACGCCATGATATCCTGTTTTGAAATCTAAGACCCAGACATTGATCTCTGTCCTCTTTGTGTCCGTCTTGTGTTTATTGCTGATAGCCATCGGGGTGACCGGAGCACACACGAGGGATGGTTTAATTACACACTCTTTCTCCACGTGTCCATCAATAATCCAACTGATGCAATCATTCATGTGGCCATTTTAATCAATAACGTCAAGATAAATGCAGTCAAACTCCGGGGTCATGCGACCAAGGCCTAACAACAGTTTTATGGCATCGTTAGACCGGTCGTTTTACTATCTGGAGTTTACCAGCTATTTACTATCAATCTGTTGGTTAATTGGGCCGTTTGTTCGATTTTATGTAGAGACCGGACTTTCTGTTGGAGGGTTATTCACAAACATTTTGCAGCTTCAGAAACAGCATGAAGCTCCTCAGACTTTTTACGAATACAAAGTTGTTTCTGATAAGCAGAAAAAACAGCAACAGTTCTCTTTCTTGCTTTAACTCATCATTATGAAGTACATTTTCACAGCGCAGTGTAGTGGCTCTAGAGTGATGACACCGCCTGCGTTTAGTTTGGTTTCTTATATGCTTCGCTTTCACTATGCAAATTCTGTCTGCCACCAGATATGAAATCTCCTGAGAAAATGAAGACATGATGTATGACACAACACTATCTGCTTCCGTGTCTCCATTATAGACTAAACGAATAAGTAAACTGACGCTTTGTTTTCTTCTACTTCCCCCCTCCTTCTTCTGCTTCAGCCCCCGCTGTAGTTACTTGTTTGCACAAAGCAATACTCCATTTAAAATTATGACAATTTCACTTCACTTCTTCAGCCAACATGCTTCTTTCTTCTCTCTTATTTCCAAAATGGTGTTAATTGCTTCTACACTGAAATGCACTGTGCTGGTGGTAATTGTTAGTCCCAGAGGAAAACAAAAAGTGATCCAGTTGTTTTTTTGCGACAGCTGCGCCAACAATAACACCACTTAGGTACAATTTTAAAACGTGCCAGTTGCCTTTACTTTTGTAGGTTCAGTCAGTGAGCTTTCGGATTAAGTTAACAGATGACTGATTCATGCAGGGCCCTAGCCATGGTGTCCGCACTGGGGGGGACAAAATCTGTATTGAAAGTAATTATCTGGCAATATTTGTACAAAATTTTAAAATTTTAAAACTCAAGTATAGTACTTAGTTACATTCCGTCATTGGTCAGTACCAGTGATAATTCTGGCTTACGTTTTCTAATTATTATTTCAGCTGTGCCTGGTGTCATGTTGTAGCAGATTTTTTTGTATCTATATTTTTTATAAATCCCCAATATGACTACAATGGCAGTAGAGTGAATACCTTTGCCAAGGCCCCAGGGAACCTTTCCTTTATCTGGATCTGCACCAAAAGTTAATGGGGCCTATTCTGGGCAGAGATCCATCCTCCATCCAAGTTTTGTGGAAATCCTTCCAGTAGATTTTCTGGAATCCTGCTGACAAACCAACCAACCAACAAATCAACAAACAAAAAAATCTATTTCAGTGTATTCCCCAAGTCCCTCCTGCTGTATTTCTGCATCCATTATAGTTGCCATGTTTTCTTTTAGTTTTACACTTTTTCTAATCTCATTCCCAGTGGTGTACCTTCCCGCTTTTGCTCTTAACAGCAATCGTTTTTCCGAAGTAGCCCCTCTTAGAATAAAAACAGCCACATTAAGGGACTTCAGGGAGACATCTACAAGGCTGCTATCATCTTGAGGAAGCCGTTCGACTGAGATATTATCACTCGGTTGGAGCGGCTGTGGAAATAATTATAACGTGTGCAGAATCATTCTGTTTCCTCACAACTTTAAAGCCTGCGTTGGTTTTCTGATTGGAAGCTTTTGACTTTTCAAAGAGGCCTGCAGAAAATGAGCAGACTTGTGTGTGATGTGGCGTTGACACAGTCTTCTTCTCTGCAGCTTTCAAACATGTGCTCGTAGCTCAGAGTGTGTGTGTGTGCCGAGCTGAGCCGGTATAAACAGCACGATCTGGCAGTCCTGCAGAAATATGAGAGAGCAGATGACAACTCGTATGATAAAGAGGATGGCGTGTGTGTGTTCGTGAGAAGTGTGTTTGCACTTGTGTGCTTGATAGCCACAAAGACTTAAGTGTTTGTAGTGTGTATAGTGTGCAGGCATGGATAGTGGGATAGGGTCTGCCTCGGGGTCCTGCTAATCTTGGGGGGCCCCCCTTGCATGAAACCTTTTTTTCTCCATTTGCTTGGTTGTTTCTCTGCAGCTGAATCAATCGTCCTGCAGGATGTGTGTGTGCAATTTTGCCTGGAGTTTTTTACACCACACCTCTCAGTTCAATCAGTGAGCTGCATCCAGATACAGCAGGATGCTCGTCCAGCTCTTTGCATAAATTTGGCTGTGTATTTTCAACCAGCTATTTTTCTGCCCCACTGACACTGAGCAATGCTGCCCAATTGCCAGAATAAATGTTGGTAAAGTACATTTCTGCAAAACTGCAGATACGTTAAAACTGTGAAGGTGCTGTATGTAAGAATGTTAGTTAAAAAATGTCCAAAATCTGCCAAAATGATCAACAAAATGCCAAAAAAATATAAAATAGGGGTTTTAACATCATGTCAAAGAACTATGTATTGTATTGCAGAGGTATCTACTGATATTAGCATGCTAAACAGCTAGCCCCGGCCTGTTCCTTTTTGTAAAACCACAGTAAGCAACCATTCCAGACTGCTTACTGCACGGCTAACTGAGCTAACTAGCCAACAGCAGCTACAGTTAACAGCATTAAGTGGTTTCTCTCTATTTTTTTGAGAGTATGAATTCAAGAGGTGGCCAATTCTTACATATTGCACCTTTAAGTTCCTTTGTGTTGCAACTTTATGGTCTTGTAGGTTCAATTTTCCCATTTTCCCATTGTGTTATATGCCCTGATTGGATTTATGCACAAAAACCATTTGGTTAGGGTTAGGAAAACATCATGGTTTGCCTTTAAACACCTATTTTTTCAGCACAAACACAGCTGGGAATTGACCATAAAAATATTCAGTAGTGTCACGCCTACAAATATGTTGAAACGCTGAGGTCCCTCATCAAAAATATCCTTTAATTTCACATTTTTAAATGCTGAAACACAGTTTTGTGCAAAAGTCACCATGGTACGCGGCCAAATGTGAACATATGTGGTGGGGCAGAAACGCTAACGGCTAACATTTTATCCTGGCAACTGAGGCTGAGTAATGACAACCTGAGCAACAAAAAACACTAGGAGCAGCCCTCTATGTGCGTGTGCATGTGCCAGTATATGTGATAAGTCAGATTCAGCGGGAAGATAGAAAGGTGTGAGTGTGAGATCAGCTACTGTCCTCACTCTCCAGCTCAAAAGTGTTAGATTAACATCGCACATCCCAGCCCTCTCTCATCCACTGCTCTGATAGACCCACCCAAGGCAGTACAAAACCTATAGGGAAGTGTGTGTGTGTGTGTGTGTGTGTGTGTGTGATCTCTTCCATAATTCACTTTTAGCTGCAGCACCAATGAGTATCTCTGTGTGTCTGCATGAATTTACACCTGCACACAGTGTATGCATGCGTGCAGCTTCTGCAAAGGTGTGAAGAGTGACTCAATGCAAAAATAACACCTCAGCTCTTCATTCGCCGCTGTGGTGAGTGTGTGTGTTTGTGTTAGTGTGTGTGTGTGTGTGTGTGTGTGTGTATGGTTTGAGAAGAGTGAGGCTCGATTCCATGTGCAGAAATGTTGCATGTTTTAGCCATAACCAGTCCCATCATCTGATCACACTGCACTGAGAACACTGACAGCTTGTCTTCTCAGGCTGCACCGACACAAAAGAGGCTCTTTGAAGGCGTCCCAATCCAAGCAGTTTGGCTGGAGCTTCGCCCTGACGATGGCTCTCCAACTCGGGGACACAAGGAAGACAACCTTCCCTTTGTCAGCGTGGGAGCGTGGGTAAAGCCGAGCAGTCACAAACTGTTACTTCAGCTGTCACCATGTCTGGATGTGAAGTGTTACTCCCGTGTTTCCCACTCACAGCATCCACATCCTGTCATACCCTAAAGGCTATTGGCTGCGGCGGTGGTGGTGGTGGTGGTGGTGGCGGGGATGATTAAGCAGGATTTGCTGTCGATCCTCAATCCTCCCCACCTCCTCCCCAAGCAAAATGAGGTTCGCGGCACTTCAGAGAGCAGTGAGTCATTGAGGGATTGCCAGCTGTGTCAGAGATAAAAACGATGGAGGAGGCACTGACTGACAGAGTGGAAAGTGTAAACACAGAGGACCTCCGGGCGTCTTGTCTTCTGACATCTTTTCTCCCTGTTTTTTTTTTTTTTTGCCTTTGCTGCTGCTGCTTGGTGGAGATTCATTTCCTTGTTTTCCTTGAATTCTGTCCTCCTGTCATCCTCTCGTTCCTTCCTGCAGAGCCCTCCTCTGCTGCATTCCTCTGTGTAACCATTCCTGTCTTCTCTGCCCAGTAGGAAACTGCTGTCCAATCCATAAGTCATGATAACAACCGTGTTCCTCCTACATACACACACACACTGTAACACTGGCGGCGGAAAACCTCCTCCTCGCTCAGAGCATGATGTCAGACGTCTGCTGGCTGACAGGTCTTGCCATGGGAAAAACATGCATAAGTGTGTTTAAGTGTGTGTGCGCACACCACAGGGGCCTCGAGGCACAACGGCGCACTCGTCCTCACGCTCCACATGTGTGTGAGCACAGACTAAATACACAACCACAGCTGTAATTGAACCTCACTCACGTCAGAGGAAGCCCATTGAGGACATTTTTTATAAGTGATGCTGCGGGTTTATTCACGAATCTCACTGTGTGGCATCATGATGATGAGAAATTTTGCATCCAAATGATTAAACATTTATTTTCATAATGCAGTTTAAAAATCCATCCATTCATTTTTGCCAGAACTCCACTCCAATTTGGCCTCCCATCCTTTAACCGGCTCTATGAAATGCCCACTCTCCCCCGTATGCTCTGCGTTATTGATTTGCCATTATGTTGCATGGGGGAGAAAATCCATGGCTCTCCCTTTAAATAACCATCACATGAGGACAAGAGAGATATATCATGGAGAAACCATATCGAATTGGAACACATGGGACGCCTGCTGTAAGCGCGGCAATCTTCACCGTGTGTCTTCTGTCTGACAAAGACGGAGCTGGTGAATTATCCTAAGCTTTGCTGAATCAGGCTTTTCTAGAGAGCCTCGTCTGAGGGTTTTGTTGTGAGGGATTCCTCTTCACATCGAGGCTCCGCCGATAAATCCGCATGTGTTCGCATGACCCAGTGAGTGGTTTTGGTGATGTAGGCGGCTTTTAAACCTGGGGGGCTCAATTCAAGCCTTAAAGTTCATTCTTGACCTTGGAAAAAGTAGTTTGACAAAAAGAGATGCAGAAAAAACTAATAGAAGGCTTCAGTGGTCTGATTGGTCAAATTAAATTGTCACTTCCTGCTCACCTGTGCTCCCAGTGTTCTGTTTCCCTCCGGTGTTCCTTGTGCTCCTCCCCCGTCTGATTTCCCCACACACCTGTCTCACATCAGCCTCGATAGCACTGCCCTGTTCCCAGTGTGTCTCCACCTGCACCTCAGCCCCCTGTTAGTTTAGTTTGTATTCAAGCCTGTGTTGTTCCCTCACTCTTTGTTGGTTAAAGTTTTCGTCTGTGCGTCTCCTGTCCTCCTGTGCCTGTTCCCCAGCCCTCGTGTGATCCCTGTGTTCCTGATTTGTTCCTCGTGGTGTTCTGGTTTGTCCTCAGTTTTTTATTCATCCTTAGTTTTTTTTTTTCCCTTGGACTTTCCCTTGCATTTCTTTTGTTACTTGTTTTTTGGATTTTAGTTTTTGGACTTTTTATTTTCAACCTGCCTGTCTCAGTTCTGTATTTGGGTCCTCTTTTGTTACACGTGACAAAATGGGCATCTTCCAAAAATTACTGCAATATTTGTGTCACTGTATCTCCACTGGAGACAAAAGAGGGACTTTTGCACTAAAAAAGACTTTAACTTTGGAAGAGTCCCACTTGAATTGACTCAGACTGCTGAAGCTTTTCTATTAGCTGTGGATAAACTTAAGAATGGTTTCTCGCTGTGGATTTAACTCCCTTCAGAGCCAGTATTTAGAGGAGAAACAATTACGGCAACCAATTACTCTTTCAATGCACGTCAGGGCATGTGAGTATTTTAAGACAGACTTGGATTAATGTGATCCTTTAATGAAATGCTGTTAAAACACACAGACGTCTAATAATGTTCACTTTTCAACCTAATTCTTCCCAGTTTTAAATTAGAGGAAAAAATGTGTTTTTGACCTGAAAATCACCAAGTCAGTGTTCACAGGGTTCTGATGGCTTACAGCTTGGTTTTCTTAAGAGACAGATTTTCATAAAGAACGAAAAAACAAGTTTTGGTTTAGTCAGACAATCATGCATTTTTGAGTTTGTGTAATTGGCTTTTAAAAGCTTTTATTCATTCAAACGAACCCAAATATGAAGAACAGAAACATGTAAGTCCCCAGAAAACGTGGTTCTCTATAACGTTAAATATGAATTATTATTAAATAAGCCACAGACATAAATGACGTCACCTTTAACCACCTGAGCCAAACCAGCCAGAGGAGCACAGATTCAACATCTCACAGGCAGAAATCTCTAATGAGAAATAAGTTTCTTGTTTTTTATGGCATGAAAACTGTGTGCTCATGTATGTGTCAAACTGAGAAAATAGCCCCAGCCTTCAAGTCCTTCATCAGGAACAAAAAACTTTCCAGCATTGCATTTTTCACCTGACAGATACAACATACTGAAAGTAATTGTGTTCACATCGAGAAAGTGGTGGGTGGGTGAACTTATGATGATTCAGTACGATTCTCAATTCTACTCATAAAACCCCTTGCTGCACGTCATACCCTGTCTCCCCTCCCCTCTTGTTTGTCTTAAGGTGTACTTTCCAATAAAGGCACAAAAACTAATCTTAAAAAACTGTTAATAAGTGCATAATAAAAAATGTATGAACCCTAATAAGGCATCGATTTTACTTTGGATCAGATGCCTGCAAAAAGCTCAGTTAATTGCTAATAAACACATAATACAGCAATATTAATATTAACAAAGCAACTAAAAAAGCTTGCTAAAAGTTAACGATGACATGAAGGGTGAGTGAGTAAAACTCAATAACTGTTTGTGATGCGAACATGATCAGTTATAAGAAACTCATAAGGCATTAATGTTCTCAAGCAGTCTATCAGCTGTTAACAAGTGCTCACAAATGTCTTATAGTCCAACATAAATGTGTTTATGTTATAAGCATCTCATAAGGACGTATAAAGGCCTGATTACCGTTTATTATATTATATATATTTATTAATTAACGTTTATTACAAGGACATTAAAGGATAAGTTCATCCAAAAACCAAAATTTAGTCATCATCTTCTCCCCCCATGCCGACGGAAAGTCATTTGAAGTTTTGCACTCCTCAAAACATTTCTGGAGCTTCACAGCAAAACAGCATTGCAGCATTCTCCTAAACAACTGAAGTTAGATGGGGACTTGTTTTAAAATGTAAAAAAACAACAGAAAAAAACTCCTTACAGCTTGTCCAAGTCGTTGGGAGCCCAGAGATCCCAAATTAATTTGAAAAGACGTTATTTACCCCACTGACGGATTGCACGCTATCAATTTTAGCTTAGCAGCTACAGTGAAGATTTCATCTTTGAAACGGATGTAAATAACTTCTTTTCAAATTAATTTGGGATCTCAGGGCTTAAAGAGACTTGGATTACAATGGATGACCTGTGAGGAGCCATTTTATATTTTCTACAAGTGGTTTTTTTTACGTTCGAAACAAGTCCCCATTTACCTCGGTTAAAGTAGATAATGACTACATTTTCATTCTTGTTTGAGCTTCACCTTTAATATAAAGTGTCAGCAGAAGCTTTTCCCTCCACATTGAATCAATGCATTGACGTATCCGTGTTAGGGTAAGCCCATCATCTAATGTGTGACTGTACACACGGTGCAGTGACAACAAGTGACGGGGACAGTACAGGACATGCAGCAGACAAAGGGCTGTCTGTGCTGTTGTGTTCAGGAAGAGGCCTGTGTGGCTCTGATGTGGTGAGCTGCAGTACCTGTGACACACCGAGTTCCTGTGTTGAGTGTATGATGTCTGGTGCACGTGGCAGGGTGATGAGAGACGCAGGTTCCCAACTCTGCCTGCTATGAGTCCTGACAGGCTCGCCTTAGGCCATCAGTGTGGGAGTGAGAGGTGATTAGACAGTCAGGCGGGCGCTACGGCTTATAGTCTGAAAAGTTTCTATAATGTCGGATGGTTTTATTCAAATAGGGATGTACAGAAAATGGGGGGGAAAGGAGCGGCAGAAGGAATAAGAGCACGAGCGAGAAAACAATAGATAATATTGAGCTGCAGTCTTTGTTTATATTGTGCTGTGCATGGCAGTTTCTGAGTGATTGTCACCGCTTTTTTCTTTCCTTTTTTTTGTTGTTGCAGAAAATGGCAGCTCGATTATCTCTCTAAATTTAATACAAATCTAAAATCCCCGTTGTGCTCTTTTGCTCAAGTAAAGAAAGCTGGCTTTATCTCTCAGCTCCCCCTCTGAAGCTCCTTCTCTTTGCTCTTCATGCAGCCAATCAAAACCCCAAAGTGAATTATGATAAAAAAAAAAAAGAAGCAGCAGCAGTCGAATGAACGCCTGCGTGGCTGCATTTCCATATAGATAGACGAGCACATTAAACTTGTCTATCTGCAAGCTCACTGTCCGTTCTTCCGCTTATTACATTTTGATGGCGAGATGGCCGCTTCATCTACATCATCAACTTGCAACACCCCCTTCCCCCTCTCCCTGCTCTCTCTCTCTCTGTCTGCCCCGGCCACTTGATTGGTTCTGAACCGGTGCTGACCCCATAAAGAGGAACCACTTCTTTTCCTGCCACGGTTTGTTGTGTTCATTTGTAATCTCGAGGTTGCTCAATCTGGCCTCTCCTTCCTCTTCCTCCTGTAAAAGCTACAGTTCCATGAGGAGGAAAAAGTGGAAGAAGGTGCTGCAACCCAATCGCAAAGTATGCTCCTGCAAAACCACAGTAAAGTTCAAACTTTACGTTTCTTTATGTTGCACCTGTATGTTTCTTAAGGTTCAGTTTTTTAATTTTTCTCTTGTGACAATTCTGTGCGTATACTCTGGTTAGGTTTAGGCACAAAAAACATTTAGAGTTAGGTAAAGATCATGACAGATCACGACTTCCCCTTAAAAAATATCTAGGGGGTTTTGTGACGACAAACACAGCTGGAAAGGTCCCGAGGTGTTGTTGAAAATACCTGTTTTTGTCGCCACCAACATGGCCGGAGATGGCCCGACTTTTCATCAAAAATATCCACAGGTTATTGCCACAGACGTGTATGGAAATATCCTGAGTTCTTGTTAAAAACACCCGGCTTTATTGCCACAAACACATAGAAATTTCCCATCAAAAGTATCTGGGGTCTTTTTGTTCTTTCAAACACATATGAAAATTTCCTGAGGTTTCATCAAAAACACAGTTTTGACGCCACAAACACGGATAGAAATGTTCCAACTTCGCATCAAAAATATCATTTTTTGTTGCCGTAAACACGTATGGAAATGTCCTGAGGTATTGTTAAAAACACCCAGTTTTGTTGCCACAAACGCAAACAGAAATGTCCTGACTTCCTGTCAAAAATATCAATTTTGTCGCCACAGAGACGGATAGAAATTATCACGAGCTCTTCGATCCAGCGGTGTGAAGCTTACAAATGTTGAAACGCAGACTTGAACTGCGGTCACTGGTTTGGCAGCCTAAAAGTCAGGTAATAAACATCATGTGATATGTCAATATGTTACACAAACGTACTTATGGACCTTTTGATTAGCAGAAAGGTTAACTGCTAACATTTTACCCTGGCGACTGCTCTGGGAAGAACAAGAGTGGGGGGAAGAAAGCCGGCTCCTCATCATGGTGCTTCCAGGCTTACATGTAAATTAAAACGCAATTAAAAACAGGCAAATAGGCTGTTCCCTGGAGATGGGGAGGAGGGGAGGAGGAGGAGAGGAGGCAAGGGCTCTCAGGATAAGGGGCCTGCGTCACTCATCATTAGCATGGCATTAGACTGGAGGGAGCTAAATCTGAAGGCTGGGTCAGGGGCACGTTTAGCAGGAGCTGTGTCTGCTGCTGCGAGGTCTCCACGCCGATGAGAATAACCACACAGAGGGAATCATTTCTGCCTTCTGTTGGAGGAAAAATCCACACAGTTATTCAGTGGATTATTCAGCCATTGTTCTCTGAGGCGCACCATTGTGTGCTCACTATTGTGCGTCATGTACAAGCTCTCCATTGTGATTTCCTGCACAGAGCTGTGTGTGGAGTATCTATCATTGATGGCTGCGGATGAATAATTTCAACGTGCAGCAGCTCCGTGCTGCGCGCAGGAACAGGAAGCCCCTTTCTCAGCAAACATCCATGCCTCTCCTCCACCTCTGCAGCTCAATACAGTATCGACAAGAATTCCACTGCACCAGCTCCTTCCTCCTCCCCTGGCCTCGGCCCTCGCCCCCTGTAAGCCTGCTGCTCTGCCTATAGGCCCCCCTTCATCCTCTTCCCCCTCCCGCACCTCCTGCTCTCGCTCGTGGGTAGAAGGGGGATCAATGGGGGGGGGGGGGGGGGGGGGGGGGAAGCGTATGGTGGTGGTGGTGGTGGAGAGGGGTGAACCCCACACGACGGCAGCCTTGCAGGCAAGCAGGCGGTGGGGCGCAGAGGAGGGAGGGATGGAGAAGGGGAGAGGGTGGGTTGGAGAGCCCACCCTGGCAGAGGAGCACCCCTCTCTGCAGACCTGTCGCCTCGGTGCAACAATGGCCGTGACAATGACACTGGAGGAGGAATTTCCGCTCTCACCCTCACCCCCCCACCCTCATCTTCACAGTGCATTAAAAAAAATCTGCAGCGCCAAGATGAATGGCCTCCTAATAGCTTTCATTTGTTACAATTATCATAATTAAACATATGTCAGGGGCAGACAAAGGAAACGGGAGATTTCTGTGTTGGCACCTGAAGCAGAAGCCAGTGCAAAACGGATCGTCTATTGTCACAGCTTAATTAGCCCGAGTAGACTTGTACGCTGCAATCATAGCGCATGTATTTACAGTAGCTAATTAAAGGAGCCTGCGTTGAAGGGCTTCAGTGTGAGTTTCCAATCTTTTGTTTTGCAGCAACAGTGTGAGCCTCCTCGTGTCTCCCTGCGTGTTTCATGTGCGGGTCCATCATCAGCCTGTTTGATAGTGGAGCTTAATGACCGCCCGCTGAGCGCCGTGAGAATGGCTGTAGGGCCCTCTTAACATTTTTGTAACACCCTCCTCCTCCTCCTCCTCCTCCTCTCCACTCCTTCCTTGCATTATGTCCCTTAAACCAATCAACTCTTTTCTTCTTCCATCGCTGCATGTGGAGGAATGAATCGGATGCTCTTTCCACTCTCTGCTCCTCTTCCCACCACACCTTCATTTCGTTTTTTCCCCCCTATCTGCATCAATCACACTTTCCCAAGCTCCCCCCATCTCATCTCTCCATTCCCTCAGTTGGCACTCCTGGCACTGTGGGTGGCGGGTGCCAAGGAGGGGAGGCCTGAGCCACCATTTTGTGGATCGCTCCTCGAGTGAGAGCCAGCTGTGTTCATGTGAGGGGAGAAAGTGGTGTTGCAGTGAAGAATAAAAGGTCACAAGGCTGAGGGCTCTTTACCTGACCCTGCACCTCCTGCAGACGCACATTTACACCCACACGAAGACACTTTCATGCACCCCAAACTGCGCAAGGAATCACAGAAAAAGGGGGAAAAAACTCGCAATATTCCTGCTTTCACGTGTCCAAATAATGGCACAGCCTTGGTGTCTAAATAAAATGACGCCATAGGTTGTTTGCAAAGAGTCCCCCCTCCAGCAGCAGATAAAAAAGCAGCCAGGCTGACCCTGAGTTTATCCTCATGTTGGAGATAAGAGCTCGTTTGACCTTGACAGGCTGCAGCAAGGACGAAATAAAAGTGGAGAGGGTTCCTGCCAAAGCACTCACGGAGCGTTAAAAAAACGATTTCAAGCGCAGAAAGAAGAAGACAAGGACAGCCCTGAGAGATATGCGGACATTTATAAAGTTTAGAGGCTTTTCACACCGCAAATAACTGCGGGGGGAATTGGAGGAATGCGGGAGAAGCGACTCTGAGCCGGGGCTGAGAAGTTTTCACAGATATTTTCTCAGGCAAATGAACTGATCGCTACGGTCGATTTTGATAAGATCGCGCTCATTTTTTATTTGATTTTTTGTTGATTTGATTTTTTTTAAAATTCGCCTGAAGATTTTTTTTGCTTTTATCGAAAAACAGAAAATCAAAAAACAGCAGCACACCGTGCAGGCAGCAGCTTTTATCACCATAAAAAAAGTCGCAGGTGAACAAAGTGCAGAGAGGAGGACGTGAACTCACCTGAGCGCGTTCCTGAGAGGATCGACAGCACTGTAAATATTATTTAAAACATATTGTAGAGAGGATCTGTGATGTGATAACTTCTCATGGAGATCTCACACATATATAGACGACTAAACATTTAATTTAAGAGCGATGGATCTGTTTCTAACTCCTCAAACCTTCCTCCTTGGAGTCTGTAAATGAATTTAAAAAACCTCGTCATGCTGCGTTTTCTTGACTGAAAAATGATTCAAACCCCATTCTGACAAACTCTATCGATTTCTGGAGGTGTTTCCAATTATATTCGTGTTTATTCTCCTGGTCAAATCCCGCCGACAGTCTGAGTCAGAGGATTTTCCAAATGATGATCTCCCTCTTGACGCAGATTACAAGCGTCATTCCCGTCAGTATACAAACACATAATGATCCATAATTTGTATTTTGGGTACCTGCTGAGTAAACAGCGCTGACTGTGAACACCTCCAACTCATTTAAAAAAAAAAAAAATTTGGGAGAGGGGGGGTGTTGCATTGTGAGGCTCTCATTTGTTTGTCTTTTGCATTTTCGATTGGATTAGATCTGTTGAAAAGACGAAATGTTGGAGGAAACGACGGCTGCGTGGTGCCATTTTATCAAGAGCTCGTTTGTTTGTCACAAACTTAAATTCCCCCCCCCCCCCCCCCCCCCTCCTCCTCTCTCTCCGTGTCTTTCTCTACGTCTCTCTCCCTCTCTCTCCTTTCATGCTGTTGTTGCTAGGGAAGCAGGGCGTATGCGCTCCCTGGCCGCGGCTGAAGGGCACAGGAAAAAAACAGGAATAGGGCGAAAAGCACGAGTTTTGATCGAGCATGTGCGCGACCCACACACTCCTAACCCCCTCATGTACCCGATTCAAGAGCAAAACTCGGGAATGGATGAGTGCAAAATGCGTTATTTGGGCGCTTTTTGTCCATTGCCTTATATGGCAGGGCAGAGATATATCGTGCCTGTGTGTAATAGGCTGGCCGCTGCCGCTCTGCTTAGAGGCTTCATTTTAACCCTTGTGGTGCTGAATTATTTTTAGAGCGAGTAAAAACGTCGGTTTTTCGCCTGTTTAATCCCCTTTTGAAGCCCACGCTGCGAGACACGCGAACGAATTGCGCCTTTTTGATGGCAGCCATGCGCACGGATCGCAATTTACGCACAGAAACACGCATTTGATGCGCTGGGACGCAGTTTTGTCCTCATGTTTCTAATTAAGCGCCCATAAATCCAGCTGACTCAATGTTGGGTGACATTTACAGCACAGAGTACACACTCGTCGGTGTTGTGGTTTATGCTATTGGATTTAAATTGTCAAGCTGCAGACGAGACAACAGATATTAGAAGCAGGAACAGGCTGTAATGTTGGTTTTTAGGGGACCCCAAGCTGAGCGCCCTGGCAGTGAAGGAGTTGAGCATTTAGAAAGTTGCCACAGGTAGACTGAAGCCGTGTGTCAGATTAATGGCAGTTGAGCCCAGGGGACACGGCACTGGTTTGACGATCAGAGACTGTGACCTATATTTGCACAGCGCGGTAAAGCGGATCGAACAAGAGCCGAGTCTACAACTGTGCTGCGTTAAGGGGATCGGAAATAAAAGGGGAACTAGTCTTTCATCAGCGCGTCAGCCTCAGTTAGAAGTGATAAAAAACAAGCTTTGGTGACACAGTGGTGTGTCTTTGTTGGAGCATTGTTGAACAAGTCTCCTGAAAAGTGTTTCCCACTGATGTGGAGGTGGGTTTGAAGATTAAACAAGACTAGTCATTTCCAGTCGCCTCAGGTGCAGTTGTGCAGCTTTAAAATGCCTGAAGCAGTTGTAACAGATTCTTCTCCATATGTTCATGTTAATAGCAGAGTATGAATCTATTGCACTATTAATTAACATCCACACATGACCACTCAGAGTATTTTTTGTTGGAGGAGAGGAGGAGGAGGAGGAGGAGGAGTCCCCAGCAGCTCCGCCATCGAAACAAACGATAAAACTGCACGAGTGGATTTTATGCATCTGTGCTTTGACAGTAACGTAGCGGCTGATTTGAATTTCCAGACATCCCTCCTGCAGTCCAGTACGCACGGGATAAACCCCAACCTCTGTGCAAGGTCTCCACCTCCCCCTTCCCTCCTGACGTCATGCACCGAGCTGGAGCTATTGCGCGAGAAGAGCTGCTCGCAGCCGCACCACTGTGAATATCTGTACGCTCGTAGCCAGCACTGTGGAGTGTGCAAAGGGAGGGAGAGCGAGCGAGCGAGGAGCGAGGAGGTGGAGGGAATACAGTTGGATTTGGACACAACTGGAAAACTACCAAGCGCGCACAGCACGCACCGAGCGGAAGGCACATCGACGGGTGCCGTAGCCAACATTTCACCTACTCCCCCCGTCGTCGTCCCCCTGCGATCGGATCCAGGCGAGAATGGAGCTCCCCGCCGCCGGAGAGCACGTCTTTGCGGTGGAGGGCATCGAAAAGAAGCGCATCCGCAAGGTAACAGAGAAGGGAGCATGTTTTTGCAAACGCGCTCCGGACGTTGAGATATCGGCGTTTGACATGAGCCTCAATTCTTAATTTTTTTCTTTTTCTTCTTCTCCTTCTCCACCATCACAGGGCAAGATAGAGTACCTGGTCAAGTGGCGAGGATGGTCTCCCAAGTAAGTCTCCATGCAACATTCCCAATCAGTGCAATGAACGGACGCGTCATTTTGCAGGGAAAATGTTGTTAGTTAGAAATGCCAATCATCAAGGACGTGCGCGCACAGTGTGTGTGTGTGTGTGTGTGTGTGTGTGTGTGTGTGTGTGTGTGTACCGGGAGAGCGCGCTCGGTATGTGTTTCAGTGTATCCGCGGATGCCTTCACTAATTTATGCGAGGGAAGGGGGTAGGCACAGCCATGTAATCCCGTTTTAATTATTTCTGCTCTGCCAGCGAATTTACGAGACAGTGGTGCTAAAATGGCCGACTGTATGTTGGTGCTGGAGGACCGCTTGGAGAGCATATACGCACAATATTTGTTTGACATTTCTCGCTCCGCAGTTGCACGCACTCAACCGCGGGGACGCGGGATAGTATTTGGTCTTTATGTCCTTTATGTGCATGTGAATAAACATCTGCATCTTCTGACGTTAAATTCCCGGACTGCCTTACCTGTGTGCACTCTGCTCCGACTGCACAGTTATGGGCGAAGATGTGGGAATGCATGTATGTGTGTGTGTGTGTGTGTGTGTGAGGCCTGTGTGTCGGTTACAAAATAGGAAGTGTGCACGTGATGTCTCTCTGACAGTTGTTTGCTTCTCTCCGCCAGATACAACACATGGGAGCCAGAGGAGAACATCCTTGACCCGCGCCTCCTCGTCGCGTTTCAACACAGGTGAGAGAGATGTGGACTTCGGACTAGGCCCGCGCAGCCTCCCCACTTCAGCCATGGCCATATATGGGCATGGGAGGAGGGGCGCTCCAGTGACTCTGATCCGCCCCGCCCCCTCCTCCTCCTCCTCCTCCTCCTCCTCTTCCCCCCTTCCCCACAGGACTTGTCTCCTGTGGGGAAAAGCTTGGGGATGTAGGTGGTGAGAATTCCTAAATCGGCGGAAAAATGCATGGATGTACATCATCGACTATTATGGTCTCATTGCGTGATTTTGCGTCAGGAATTAGACAGCCTTGCCTTGACCCAGTTTCAAAGGGAAAACTCAAGTAGCTGCCTTTTTTTTTTTTTTTTGCCAGAAGGTGCATGGTGGACCAATGAGCAATGCTCCTCATGCGGATCAAGCTACAAATATCTGTTAATGATCAGATTTGAGCTTCTTGAAGGTCAAGCTGCTGCCTCTTGGGATCCTCATCATTATCAGTATAAGAAAAAACCATGACATGCAACGGCAGTGTTTACTTTGTGGAAGCAGACGCAGAAAATGCTCAACCTGCTTTCAGTCTTGGGTCAAGAGTGGAGGCTTGCGAAATAATCATAATGCATGCCAATCTCAAAGGTTGGGACGCCAATGAATACGAATGCCCCGTGGCGCTCGCTTTGCCACATCTCGTCTGGACCCATGAGGCCTGTGAGATGTACGCTCTCTCTGTAGGCCATCAGGCCGCTCTGGGTAAAGACATGATGGCTGGGGAAAGGAATTCGCATTTCTGAAAAGGCTAATTGACACGCAGGGCTCTCCAGCGTTTCCAGTGTACCGCTCTCATATTCCCCCACAGCCTGCCTGCCTCCCTGCCTGGCTGTGTGTGTGTGTGTGTGATGGTCATGGAGTGCTGCCTCTGCGCTGTGTGTGTGGATTCCTCTCGGCTCCCAGAGGATGGGGGAGGGGATCCGACAAGGGAGGCTGTAATTGCCAAATCTTCTGTGAATAGGGGGTCACCCCGTTGGATGCTGTTTGGAAGTCGCACACATTATAGCATTAAAATGTCGACTGTTTATTGTGGCAATTTTCTGGCAGCCCTGATAGTTTGAACATCTGTAGCAAGAGGCCAACAATGGGCTGGGCTTTACGCATGCCCGGCGCAGCCTGAGTGCAGGCGGCCTTCAGCCACCGCTGGTTATTTATGAGCCAATGATGAGTCAAGGTTTATATCAGGGATATTTCAGAGACAGCCCGGTGCTTAGTCTAGTCAGTACAGCTACAATAACACATCTCACTCTCTCCTCCCTCAATCAAAACTCTTCCATGAGATGTTTGTTGGATATTAATCGAAGCGTAGGCGTCGTGTTGCTCAAGCAGTGGTGGTTTGCATGTTTTCAACAGCAGCATGCATCCCAGAAGTCCTCCACAATGTTGTTTTTATCCCATATTATCCGTACCTCATGACCCTAATTAGAGATTGAACGTAAGAAGAGGCAGGGCGTGCTGAAGGAGGGAGGGTGTTTAAGACAGGGAGAGAATCTCCCTGCTGGAGCCTTAATTGAATTTCTCCAGGATAATGAGAATATGGAATGGGCCGATTACCATGGAGAGCGATGCAAATAAGGACCATAATGCTTTGCAGCAGGTCACACGTGGGCATTCATTAGTCCTCGAATCAAAATTCCACTTTTGACCTTGAACAGGTTGAAGAAAACGAATGAATACTCCAAATGTCAAACCTGTAATTTGCTATCAGATTTAATTAGATTTTTCATGTAGAGCGTTGAATCACTGTCTGTCAAATGAGATGTTGTATAGAAGGTAAACATGGTGCATGAAAATGTAATTATCTTTTTGTTTTCACAGAGAGAGGCAGGAGCAGCTGATGGGATACCGCAAACGGGGGCCAAAACCAAAACATCTTTTACTGCAGGTAATTATCTTCTTCATCATCGATGAGTCACCGCAGACATAATAGCTTCTGTGGAAAATGTCCTGGTTTCCCTGAGCCTTTATGTAAGTTTCAGTCAGTGAGAGGGCAAGAGGGTAAGGGTCCTGTCAGGTGTTTTAGAGCTGCCGTCATTTGGGTCGGGGTTATTTTTAGATGAGAGAGGTGGAGTAAAAGCCAAAGAGAGGATGGGGCTCTGCAGCTGGATTTCTCTCCACACTCATTGTGAAACTGGATTTGTTGCCTGAGGTTACGCTAGCATTGCTTGAGTGCTTTCATTTTTATCAGCATGTTCATTATTTCTTTAGTCAATAGCTTTATATGCATTGTTTCTTTACTTTTTTTGAGAGAGAGAGAGTGTATTATCGTAGGCACCCAGTGAATCTTTATCCAGGGAATGTTTTCTTTCATTTCCCTGTTTGCAAATGTTTTTCCAAGACAAAAATAGATGGCTGAAAGTAGCCCTGTAGTAGCGCTTTGACTATCTTAGCTGAGGCCTTTACAGGACTGTACTCTGAGCCAAATGTGATTATATATTTCCAGAGACTCGGAGCTGATTGCTATGCAGTGTCACTCCTTAAGAGGCATACCACTCTGCCAGAGTGACACGTGGCCAGCGATCAGGGATAAAGCGTGACATGTCTGGTGGCACTTCTCTGACCTCAGGTCACAGTCAAAGCGTCTTGAGCGTTCCGCTGCAGTGCCCCTCTGACGGCCCGAGGGGTCAGTCTGTACAGGGGGAGGAGGAGGGGGATGAGGCAAGGCGGATGGGAGGGAGGTCATAAGCCGGGCACTTATTGGATAGTCTATTTCAATTTCTCACAAAAAGTGTTATCTTGTAACTTGAGCGTGCAGGTCTGCATATTTTAGCCGACGAAATATATTACTCAAAAAAATCAGTTGACTCATCGTGCTCTGCATCCGGTGGCTCTGAAGTCTGATAAATGATGTTATAGTGATGTCATCAGGTTTTTTCCAGCTTTGACTTGGGAGACCGCAAAATTATTCCATGATGCCCTTTATAAAATTGTGACAAGGAGTTTGCGGGACATTGGCATTTTTCAGGTAGTGAGGGTCAAACAGATTGGTGCACGTGATTGCATCATGGGAAATGTTGGATTTGATCGTTAAGAGCTTTATATATACTTTGCCTAAAAATTGGGATGTCCCTGATGGCCTCTGTTGATTTGATTTTCAAATTTTCTTTTATGAATCGGTCTCCTGTGAGCCCCCCAACTTTATGGAATACCCAGTCGCTGGAGTACCACTTTAAGACATGGCCACGTTTTATTTATATTAAAGGATAAAGGTCCAATTTGTAAGAAAACTGTTTTTGAGCCTCAGTCCAAACTTTTCAAATACTGATGCTTTGGGATTGTAGTTTGGGTTGGCTGCCATTCCAAAGCATCAGTTTTTGATGATTTGGGAATGAGACTCAATAAACTTTTCTTACAAATAGGACCTTTAAGGTGCCCTGTAGGGTTTTCTTGTAAACAAAGTTTCTGTTTCACTTTAGTCAAAAGGCATTGTGAATCTTTAAAAAATGTATTGAATGCATTTCCGTGATCATAAATCATTCTCAAACGGCTGTTCTTATTGAAAGTTTGAAACCTGAACTGGTTGCACACGTGTTTACTTGCTAGCAGTCTTCCTCCTCCCTGCCTTGCAGGCAGAATTCTGCTTTTCTTGCCAACCTGTGGATCAGTGCAATAGGGTAAAACCATTGACAGGAATGTGTATTGTGTCACGTGCATCCTCGTGCAAAAAAAAGAGAAAAGAAAAAGGGTACCCATTCATAAAAGCCTTGCATTCATATTGCTACTAGTGGTCAAGAACTTCACAGGCTACCTTAAAAGAGATCTGAGAATGTCAATTCTTTTCCTTAAGTTTTCTTTATTTGGCCTATTATACTGAGTTGACAGTAAGATTTTGATGACAACATGTTAAACTTGGTGTGTCGTCTCTTTCTTTGAGGTGCCCTCATTTGCCAGAAGATCCAGTATCCCTGCAGGTTTCGAGGAATCATCTCAGGATGCAGAGTGTAGCGTCAAGTCTGATCCCATCCAGGTCCAGCGCCCCCAGCCTCAACAGTACCAGCTGAACAGCAAGAAGCACCATCAGTACCAGCCCAGCAGCCAGGAGGTGCCTGCTGAACAGCTAACCAACGGCAAGAAGAAGTTCATCTACCAGCTTAACAGCAAGAAGCACCACCACTACGAGCCTCACCTAAATATGTACGACGCGCAGGCTTCGAGGCTCAAAGAGGTGGTCAAAGTTCAAGAGCCGGCCAGTAAACCAGCAAATCCTGGCTGGAACTTACCGCTGGCCCTGCAGCAGAAATGGGTTCGGGACAAAGACACAGGCTGCTTGAGCAAGGTCAAAGAGCTGGCAGTGGAGGTGAGGAAACCAGCTGTTAAAGAGGCTGAGAGCGAACATGCCCTTAAGCCTAATCCTAAAGACGCAACCCTACCTAGCTCTGTTAGCAGCAAAATGAAGATAATCAAGAACAAGAACAAGAATGGACGTATTGTTATTGTCATGAGCAAATATATGGACAACAACAAGGCTCAGGGAGCTAAGGGTAAACACGGGGAATCGTCAAGCGAAGAGAAACCCCAAAACACCAAACCATCGGAGAACAATCCAGCGCACACGACCAAAATGTTGGAGTACCTGGAAAACGGTATCCCCAAAGAGATCTGTAACGGCAGCTCTCTCCCTGCTGCAGACCATCCTATGAAGTGTTCCCAAAAGGACAGACATTTCTCCAAACCTTCACCGAGCACAGCAGAGGAATACAACACTGAGGTGGCTCGTGGTCAGGCGGATTTACCGGACGATCTACCCCTTCAGCTGACCGCTAGCTCACCCATGACGTCGTGGTCCGTCGACTCCAATATCCTGACCCCTACAGTCGTCGACCAGATCAGGATCCCCTCTTTTCCCAACGACCGCAAGCGAAAGCTAACGGATCCAACCGAGGACAGGGGTGTTTCTAAAGCCTACCTGACTTCCAGAAGCTTCAGTGTCCCCAGCACTGTGCTCACGCCGCCTCAGGACAAACCGATGGACCTCCACTGTAGTGGCCCACGCCACAGCAGTACATGTACATATGAGGACTCTGGCAGCCAAGAGGAGCCGATGGATCTCAGCTGCCCAAAGACTAAGAAGCAGGTGGAGCCGGAGGTACAGCCGGAGCCGGAGCCGGAGCCTGCTGTCGAAGACACACCTCCTGTGGTAGAAGACACAGAGCCATCCACAGAGAAATCTACAAAAGCACCTGTGAAAAAAATCTCCCCTTTTATGGGAAACATCATAATCACTGATATCACAACGAACAGTCTCACCGTCACCTTCAAGGAATATGTGTCTTTCTGAGAAACTTTTTTGTAAAATGGGACTACCTGTTAATATGTGCATATGTAAAAACATCAGAATTTTGTATATGTGGAAATTTATAATTTATCATTCAAATTCAATATGTTTCTTATAATGTTTTATACTGTAACTCTATGACGTTGTAGCCAAGAAAGTGCCCTCGAGGATTTGAGCGAATGCATTCAGGTGGATGTATTCCACCCCCCCAAAAAAATCTGTTTATGTCAGATGGAGCTTAATGGGATACTTTTGCTGTTGTTTCATAACTGTACCAAACTTATAATCTGAGATGTATGAAGGTTTATACATATTTTGTATGAATAATATCACTTATTTTGGTCCTGATACAAGGTAGAAAGGAAGTTGTTGGGTATATGTGATCGAAGATCAAATGAAAGCACTTAATTACATTTTCATACGTTGGTTTGTGTCATTACTAGTGTTGAAACAGCTGTTCCCTTAAAGTCTTATTTTACTGATTGTTACTCCAGACAGATATCGTTGGAAGGTTTATTATGTTACAGGTGTGTCTGAATACAGCGTACACAAACTGCGGGACACACTATGCCATGTCAACAACCTTTAAGATAATGTTTTCTCTTGAGGTGCATCAAAGCCGTCAGTGAATATGCTGTTGCAACCTGATCTACTGTATATTGCACATTTCACCTTTAGCAAACATTCATGGATTAACACGCGACATGTACTTTCTAAAAGGTCAGTCGCCATTAAGAAAATGATGTCATTCATCAAAACGTGCGACTTCCCGTTAGGACAACTTATTGATTCATACCATGATTAGGTTGTGATTTATGACCTCATTCATTATTGACCTCACACACTGCTGGAGTTACTTTAATAAAAACATGCTAGTCTTGTTCGGAGTCTCCTAATGTGAAACAGATTAGCGATATTCATCTCATTTTGCTAATGAAGCTCATTATATGATCTGAAACACACGTTATGCTACTTGCTTTAGTAAAGGTGACCAGGGTCATTAATGAGTATGTTATGCAGATTAAATGTGAGTTGCGAGGCTGACTTTTGTATACTGTTACAAGCGATCCAACGAGTGCAGGCTGTTCTGATTATGCTGCTGAAAATTCACACGTCAAAGCTGTTGGATGTAACCTACATTTGAGTCGAAATTGCCTTCCATGCACATTTAATACAAAACCAGTAAGAATGCTAAAAAGCTATGATGATAAAAGTGAAGAATGCATATTTATGTTTGATTTGATCATAAAACTTGACAAGATGTTCTTTGCATCAGAAGCTGCAAGTAATTTGCCCTTTTTGAAAGATAATTTGGGTCTGTTTGCTCTTTTTTGTTGATCTTTTGCTTTGTTTTGTTCTTTCTTTCTTGCACTTGGTTCGAAACGATTGTTATAAAGGATCTTATACCACGAGTTGGTTGACTTATTGCCGTTGGCACAGCTTATTGGATGGTATGTTTCACAATAAAGAATGAGATATGACCTCTGACGTGTTGTTGCATTGATATGTGGTGGGTGCAAACCAACTCAACTACTGGAATAAATATGTACATTTACATTTAAATATGTAGTATGTTTCTTTACATTGCAACTTTTCTTAAACATCTAGTTTGTAAGACAAGTTGATTTTTGAGCCTCATTTCCAGATAGTAAGATTCTGAAGCTTTGGGAAGGATGTGAGAAGTTGAGAATACGATTAAAAAATCAACTTTCTTGCAAACTGGACCTTTAAGGCTCAGTTTGCTATTTCTTATGCTTGTGCTTATGCTCTGGTCAGGTTAAGGCACAAAAAACATTTGGTTAGGGTTAGTAAAACATCATGGTCTGGCTTAAAATCTCTTTTTTTGGACACCACAATGACGTGTCCCAAAGTCTTGTAAAAAACACCTGGATTTGTCGCCACAAAACATGTGCTGCAGATGGTCCAACTTCCCTTCTAAAAAATCTACATTTTGTCACCACAGGCATGGCTGGAAATTGTCCCAAAACCTCGTCAAAAACACCTGGTTTTGTTGCCACGTACACGATCGGAGATGTTAGACTTCCCGGTTTCACACTTGCAAATGTCGAAACTCAGACTCGAACTGAGGTCACCCGTTTGGCTGCCTGGTCACATGTGACTCCACAACAACCTAGTATAAAAGGCAGGTAAAAAAAACATGTAATATGAACATGACATGGCACATTTGTGAACTGGTTAACTGACATTTTATCCTGGCCACAGGGCTGTCACAGCTGGTCATGTTGTGTGTTGATATATTGAATGTACAAAAACTTTCCAGCCTTCCAGTGACAGATTTATGTATCATTGTTCCTGCAGTTGTTCTGAAGCCCTACAGACAAAGAATGGAACATTAAACACTAGAAAAACTTACATGGTTGTGAACCATGAAAAGGAAAAACAGATCAAGTTGCATAATCACAAACGATCCTGCACAAAGGGCCCTCTGTCTTGCGTAACTGCACCGGCCACTTGTATTATTAAAACACTGCCCATGCATTATTTTTCTATTGTAGCTCGACCCCGAGCAGGAATGTAAACACACAACATCACTGGAGGAGGGCAGGGGAAGGCCGTTATGCAATTCTCAGGCTGTATGGAGAAGAAAGGGCTTCATGGAGGGTGAATGTTCGGCTTTACAAGTGCGCGCAGTGCTGCACAATGCGCCAGGGAAGGGCGTCAATTATGTGCCATTTAAATATAATGTGTCTGCAATATGCTTCGTGGCATGTCCAGAACATTGGGTAAGTTGTTATAAAAGGCTTTGTTTTTCTCGTTAAAAGGCGTGTGTCACCATGACACAGCACTTCTCCCAGCATGGTTATCAAACTGTAAAATTCAGACCTTGAAGACGCAGATACACACACACACACACACACACACACACACACACACACACACTGGCTCAGCCTTTGTGAAGGATCTTTAAATAGACTTTTCATGACATTTCCAAATGCCGTGTGACCTTCTTTCAGTATTTGGGAGGATCGTCGGAAGGCCTGTGGCTGCAGGAGTCTGTGGAAATGCAGACATAACTTGTTGTGCTGTTCTACTGGAATCTCAAGCTGCAGTCTTGAATGACTTGAATGATAGAAAGGCCCAGGAATGTGTGTGTGTGTGTGTGTGTGTGTGTGTGTGTGTGTGTGTGTGTGTGTGTGTGTGTGTGTGTGTGTCATGGGAGTTGCCTATCAAAGAATGCGGACAGGGAAATCTTTACAAGTAATAAAACAAGGAGTAAAGTGTTTTACATGTTGAGTCACACTCTCTAAATTATATAAATCACCAGTGCTGCTTCAGGAGTTGAAGTGAAACGAAGCACGCCACAGTTTTTCGAGCGTTTCCAGTTATTTTCCAAACGAAATCTTCTCTCTGAACTCCTCTGTGATCTGGATTTTGTTGCCAGCTCAGTCACTTCTCTTAGAAATTGCGTCTGCAGGTTTCCTTGGCATGGAAATGCGTAAAAATCGACATTCAAAGAAAATGATTTTCTGCTCCTGGAGGCCAATTACTTTAAAAGATCTGAATATCATCCAAGATTTCACAAGAATCACTTTAACTTCTACATTTGACTCATTCTCGACCTTTAAACTCATTTCACCGCTGAATAAATACATCTGAACTCATTTTCTTCTCTGTTGTGACTCGTTTATTAGAATAACCCGCTTACATTACGAATATCGCCGACAGTGTCCACTTTATAACCTAAATAAATGTATGAATGAACAAACAAAGAACGCATTTTCGTTGTTATTTGGGATGTGTGAGCTGCTGGAGTCTAGAAAGAGCAAAAAAATACGACATTAATCCAAACGGGCCCCTGGGAGACTGTCTGCCAGCCACAGCCACGCATTACTTCACACATTTTCTCCAAAACTATATCACTCGATATGGCACGTCTCTCTCTCTCTCTCTCTCTCTCTCTCTCTCTCTCTCTCTCTCTCTCTCTCTCTCTCTCTCTCTCTGTGTGTGTGTGTGTGTGTGTGTGTGACGGCTGTATCTCTGTGGGCCTTTGATGGCCGTGCACCAACTATGCGAGTCAGTCAAGCAGCAGTAGGAAACTGAAACATCGTTGGGCAGGAGGGGGACATATTTATAGACCAAGTGTGATGTTTCACATTCCCCCTTTATCATCGTGCCCACCAGCAGCCTGCACAGTGTCGCTTACACACAGTGCAGCCTCGCAGGATCGTGTCACCAAGCGGGATCGGTTGGCTGATTTAAAGCCCTGTTGTGTGACCCGGCGGAGGCCTGTGACTCACAAAATCAAATGGTTCTCAAGAGAAAGATGTTTTAAAATTAAAAATAAAAAAATGAAAGGAGGCTGCCGTTAATTGTGAGATCTCTTTGCTGGGTTTCTCTCCAAATAAAGGCTTTTGTAAAGGGATTGCTTTCAGTTCTTTATCTAAACACAAATAGACCTCACCTAAAAACCCAGAATAGTTATAGTGAGAAATGAGAGCTGGTGGTGAGGTGGTGGTGGAGGTGGGGGGTTGTAGAAAGGATGCTGTCTAATTCGTGCACACTTTAAAGCTCGATGGTTTTGTGTCTTTTTTTGTTATTTCTGTCTGAGCCACCTTCAGCACAAAAATGTCGCCCCGGTAAAGTAGGACAGTGAACAGCGAGCTGTGTGCAGCAGTTGCCCAGAAACCAGAGAGCCAATAATGTTCTCACAGAGCCAGCACTGTTTATTCATGTACGGCTGTCGCCATTGCGGCTCCTGCAGACTCACTTTTCATCGAGTCGCAGCCAAATATGGAGAGAACCGCAGTGTGCGAGGCGAGGCGAGGCGAGGCGAGGCGAGGCTGCCTCCTCTCCCCGCCGTCTATCTGTCTCTCTGAACACAAACCGTGCAGGCTAGAGCCATTATAGCACCGACAGGAAATGTCGGTCTACAGCCTATGACTATCAAAATGGTGGTTCATATTTCGACGGCAGCCACAACGCATCTTTTGTCCGCGGCGAGCCCGCCTTTGTGCGCTCAGCAGCGGGGACAGTGTGAACGCACAGCCCAGCAGCAGATGTATCCTTCAGTGCGCGGGCTATCTCTTTTAACACGAGCAGATCAGATGAGATCTGCCCGCACCCCTGCACAGGACACACTCCCGCCCTGCATGTGCTGCCATTTCTTTTTTTTTTTTTTACACACACACACCTGCTTTCAGCCATCCGAAATCTAATTAACCCGGCGAGCCAATTAAAATCCTGCCTTTTTTAATTCCTGGAGCCATTTATGGTAAATATCAAGTCAGGATTTCAGGGTTTTACGCGACAAAACGAAGAGCGCACATCAGGAGATGTGGAGAGGAACACATTTGTAGGTGGTGTTTGTCAATAATACTGAGAATATTTGGTGATTTGGTGTCAAATAACTGTAAAGATTTCTCTCAAAGTGTCACCTCGTCTTTTAAAATCACCACAGCGGCCGAGACATTTCGTCTGGCAAACGGAAATGTGTGGCCCCGCAGCGCAGCCCCAGCATCACACACACACACACACACACACACACACACACACACACACACACACACACACACACACACACACACACACACACACACACACACACACCTGTGATTCTGAAGTGACTTTTCAATTTTCTAGTGGATGAGCTCTTACAGGCCTTTGCAGGACAGGATGCCCTCTGTGATTGTGCTCATTTTCAATGGACAAGCTATAAAAGAAGACGAGTTCAAGCCTGGCAGTGAACATAATGTGTTTCCAGAGTCGGGCCAGAGCTCAAATGTGTTTAAACCACTGAAAAAATATATAAAAATTCATTTTTTGTTTTTTTGTTTTTTTACCTTCCGTTCAGCTCAGGTGACCGGATGATGTGGGTGAAGACATGGAGGCTTTTGCAAGATGAAAAAAATAAATAAATAAGAATGCAGATCTTTCTCTTGATCTCACGATTTCTGCCAAATTTATTATCATTGTATTTAATTTTCATTATTCAAATTAAAATGTAAAGCTCGTGAATGTAGAAAATTGCGTCTGAGGCCTCCAGAAATTGAAGTTACACCTCCTTCACTCCTTTCCCCCTCATCTGTTTATTATTAATTTGTGTGATTAATATTCCGAGTGGAGGTTGTGGCTACTCAAAGCCTGGGCAAATAATAATAATAATAAAAATGATAATAATAATAATAATAATTTGCTACTGACTATGTTTAAAATATTCTAAGTCCTTCGATTTATTTGTGAGTATCAGCCAGAAATAATAAATAAAAACATAATAATACTTCTACTACTAATAATAATAATTTTTAAATTTCTTTTTTTTTTTTAAAGTTTCCAAACTCTGTTTACAAACAACATCTGTACATTTTTTTTCCTAGAGACAACAGGCCCTCGTGGACATATTTATACAAGAAGATTAAATTAAATCAAATCTTTATTCTCTCTTGATGCAGAAAACGTCTCCCACTGATCACAAAAATAAAGTTTTCTCTCAGCATCTTTAATATTTTTTACATTAATCACTTCAGCAGGTTTTAAAAATGTCATTTAAATTTAGCCAAACTTAAATTTTTAGATACATCAGACTTCACTCTGCTGAGAAAAGTCCAGAAAACCAAATAAAGTTCCAGCTTGAATAAAATCATTCACCCTCTTTGGAATAAAAACTGTTCTAACAGCTGTGAACACTTTTTTATTTATTATTATGCTTGTTTTGTGAGTGAAGCAGACGATATTAAAGAAGTCGTTTTGGAACCATATTTGCTTCACATTTTATTCATCTTCTAAAAATCTCAAATCAAATCCGACTTCTCTTTACAGTTTAAGTGCGATAAATGGATCAAAAATATATATAGTAACACATCAGGAACGATCATTAGAAGAAGATCGACCAGAAACATATTTATTTTTGAGTTTCTTTCTCCTCATCCGTTTCTTCTGTCTGCGCAATCTTCGTGCGCTTCAAACTGAATAAAGTGCGCAGTCAGTGTGCCAAATGTCCAGTTACGCATGGTTTGATATTACACGGACGGGCCCTTTTATTTTCATATTCAGCACCGTGAACCCGAAACGGCTGAATTTGTAAAAGAAACTGTGCTGTCGTAGATTTTATGAAATACATTTTAAACAATCAATAATGAACGTATAGAGTAATCAAAACGTGCGGGTGAGGCGTGTCTGAGGGCAAAGTTTTGCGTTAAGTATCAGAAATGGTATTTAAGTTCCCATTTAATATATTTTAACGCATCGGTTTCTAATCATGAGGATATTATTTCGACTTTAATTGTTGAGTTACGCTTGTTTGTAGCTGTAGAGATAATATTTGGAGATGTTTTGTGTGAGAGGGCTGTGCCTGAGGGGGAAATCTCCTCACTCTCCTCTCTCGCTGGCTTCATCTCTCATTTAAAAAAATAAATGCTTGTGAAATTAAAACTATATTTCTTTTTTGACTCCCGCTCCACGGATCCCCCTCCCTCCGGGACCTCAGGGGGGTCCGCGGATCCGCTCCGGGAGCCTCTGACTCCGCTCGTCCCTCTGTGCCAGACATTCCTGTGCAGCAGCCAGAGCAGCGGGACTCCTCCCCTCCGCGCACAGAGCCGGAGCACGTAGCAACAACTGAGCCAATGTGCTCCACCGCGATCCGTCCTACCGACTGCGGTGCCTGGCAACAGAAAAAGACGTGATGACGTCCTCCCCAGATTGCGTATTATGGGATGTGCGGAATTAAACAACCCGAAGAGGACGCGGGGAAGCCAAAAATAATAAAAGAGACAGAAATAAACGAGGTGCATGGTGAATCATGGAGCTCTCGGCTGTTGGTGAGAGCGTCTTCGCAGCCGAGTCCATCATTAAACGGAGAATCAGACGGGTATTCGCTGCCTTTTTCACCCACAGCCTGTGTCTCCACACCTATTACGCAACCATTTGTCTGTGCAGCGCCGACAGGCGATCCTCTGATAACCTGAATGTGTTTCGGATCTGTTTTGCAGGGTCGCTGGGAATATCTCGTGAAATGGAAGGGCTGGTCTCAGAAGTGAGTATAATCTCCGAGGCTGTGAAGGACAGCGCTCCATCCTGGCCGCTCGCACAACTGCACCACCTCACACTGTGTCGCTTCTCAGCTTGTGGATGTTTTTTTTTTCCCTAATCATATCTGCTCTGCGTGTTGTAGTGCAGTTTAGTGTGTGTCAGCTGGCTTGTGCGCAGCAGTCAGGGGGTTGTAAATGTGTGAGCTGCAGCCCGCTGGGATGTATCAAAGTCCACAGTAGCGTTAGCAATGGCTGGGTTCACCATGCGTCACTGTCCGCTACGTAGTCTGTAATTATTGCAGCGCACGCAGAGAGATCGCCTTGATAAAAGTGTTAAACCGTGCGTGTGAGAGCTTTGACATGTGGTCAGATCGCCGTGTGGTAACGCACACCTCTCCCCCTCCTCGTTGTGATGAAGGTACAGCACTTGGGAGCCGGAGGAAAACATTCTGGATGCACGACTCTTCGCCGCCTTCGAGGAGAGGTGAGGGTTTGACAGCGCAGCAGTAGGCCGCTCCGCAGAACCGGGACGGCACCGCGCACTCTGCGCTCCAAAACAAGTCCTTAAAATTAAGACACGAAGCGTGTGTTTGAATCTTTTACACCTTCAGTGTGCGTCAAGGAAGTGGTTACAAGTGCGAGTGGAGCGAGATGATTCCGTTTAGCTGCGAGGTGTGAGGTTATTCTGGCACCACAAACAGGTCATCTGCTTCTCTCAGACATGTTTCTCATTTTATTTGAACTTAATTCGAACAAAAAGTTTCATAAAAAGTGGAGAAATCTCGCTCCGTTCGGCAGCTTGGCACTTACTTGTAATAAATAGATTTTCCGATTAAAAATGACACAATATGAATACATATCTGTAACCTGCTGTTAACACGAATCTTTGAATGATTTTCCTTCATCAGGGAGCGCGAACGGGAGCTGTTCGGGCCCAAAAAGAGGGGACCCAAACCTGAGACATTTCTCTTGAAGGTGAGTGAGTCGTTTCTTGTTTTCATCTCATCTTGTCGCCTTTCTCATGCGGCGATGAATCATTTCCATCTCAAGACATCTCCGGTTTTTACTCATTTCGAAACTGTCTGGCTGTTTCAGACCTCCATACAAACTAGTAAAATCACAACTGAAACGAAATTTACCCGTGATTTTAATCAGGTTAGGTCGGGTGCTGTGTTTACACATTTTTTTTTTTTTAGAAACCTTTATAAAGGCCTGTTACACGTATCCTTGATTAGAAAAACCGGAGCTGTAGGACGAGGCCTTCAGTGCAGCCAAACAGATCTCCAGCTGCTTCTCTTAAACCTTTACATTTCCTCAGGAGGCTTAAATTTCCATCTCTGGGAAACCTCCTCTCATAAACCTCATTTGCTCTGTCCTCAGGCCAAAGCCAAAGCCAAAGAAAAGACGTATGAATTTAGAGGAGAGGCTCCCAGGGGGATCCAGGTTTCCTATCCCATCCCGGAGCCTGTCATAACACCGAGGGCTCGGGAGGGTTTACGCGCCGTGGTTCCCACCATCTTCCCCCCGAGCGCGGTCAACAGAGGGGAGAGCTTCCACGTCAGACCACCGGAGCCGGAGAGGAGGCCCAGGCCGGCTCCAGCAGCTGCATTGACACACCAAGAATCCCGGGTCCCCAAAAAGAGAGGGCGCAAACCGAAGCTGCATTTACATTACGGCAGAGATGGTGGAGGCAGCTCAGCTGAGCCGTGCGTCAAACGCAGCAGGCTGCTGGAGGAGCCGCTGTCACACGGTTTGTCCAAACCCCCTCGCCGCTTGCACCACCACGGAGAAACCTCGGAGCACAGCCTCCTGCAGCTCACCAAGAGGTTCCAGGAGGAGACCACGATAACACCCAAACCCTGCAGCGAGCAGAGACACGCGGGGTTGTCCTACAGCTGCGCGTTCAATCCAGATGTGCGCAGGGGCGAGCAGGGCGGGCACAGGACTAGTTGTGTGCCTCAGCACAGGAAGCCCGAGGAGCAGCGGAGACTCCGGCAGGTGAAGGAGTGCCGCCCGGGTCCTGCTCTCATCCCCCCGCTGCAGGCCGAGGCCCTCCACGACGCGTCCGCGGGGCCAGCCTCGACCTGGACGCCTTGTTACGCCAACGTGGACGCTGTGACGGTGACCGACGTCACCATGAACTTCTTGACGGTGACGGTGAGGGAGAGCAGCACGGACAAAGGCTTCTTCAGAGGGAAGAGATGAGCTGCGGCTGGAGGTCAGAGGAGGACGACATGTGCTCATAAATATTGTTTAACAAGCTACTAACGAACATGCCTACTGTAAGACTATATTTTTTCTATGTAACTTTCCAACGTGTACATACAGATATTTAATACGCTGCTGAGAACATTAAAAATCAACGTGACATTGTGAGTTTCAGGGTGTTTTGTTGCTGCAAAAAAGGCAAAGTTCACCATTTCTTTTCCCTCTAACTGTTCAGCCACTTCATCACAATCATGCTCGTTATAAACTTTGTGGAATATTAACTTGGTTGTGACAGTTTTCTCCAATAAAACAAGAATAGAAATGTACACTTTTTTTCTTCTTCACGTTTTCAGCCACCTGAGTCTAATAAAGTTTTTGAATTGGAGGTTTTAATACGTATTTTTTCTTTCCAGGCTAATTATTGAGGATGTTTAATAATCAATAAAACGTCAAATAATCGAAATAACCAATCCCACTTGGATGTATTTGATTAATTGAAAATAAGGTGTTCAAATCTTCAATACTGGTCAAAGCCCTGAAGTGGAAACGTTTGATCGGACAGCTGAATATATATTCTTCACAGTTGTTTTGTGCAGAGGTCACAGGCTCAAAGTGGTGTTTGATTCCTGCTGAGCAAGTTTTTGTTTGTAGGAATTATTCTAACAAGGACTTTGGGGATAAAACTGAACGCATGCGAGAGAAAAGAAAAAAAATCTGCTCGTTTGGATTCATTTTTTTTAATAAAATCGTGCATTTTCTAGGTGTAGTTTTGAATGTGGAGCGACACATCTGCAGCTCTTCACGTTGTAGTGACCCCATCCAAGGGCCTGCTGTCAAGATGAATAAATCCCTCAGTACATTTATTCGATTTCTGCTCCATCCTTTTATTTTGTAAGCAGAAGTTAAAACATCTTATTGCCAACTAAAACTTCAAACACAGGCCTTTTTATTCTCTACTGAACGACTTCAAGGTGCGAGTGAGGCCTTAAGGAGAGAGCTGGTGCAGGGACGTTTGAATTAAAAGAGGGTGTAAATGATTTTAACACGATGAGGTGAAAGCATCAGTGAGACATCTGACCACAGGCGTTGACCTCTTGTAGGTTTCACTGAACGGAGCTGCGTAAAAATGTCGTTTTTAATTAAAAGATCCAGCTGAAGTCGTGATTCGTGAGTCTCCTCTTCACCTCCTTTATTTATTTATTTATTTATTTATTTTTTAAACACAGGCCTCCAGTAAATGAAGGATCCAGGCTACAGTGCGCTGATAAGAGGCCACTTCTTTCAGGCACAAAGCCTCCATTCAGTTAGATGCGCGACACATGACCCAATCTGACCAGCCGGCCCTCCTGGGAGGAGACTGCTTTCTGGCTCATCGTTTTTTAAACGTGACACTGTGGTGGAAAATGAACGTGGAGCACAGTTTTTCTGGAGATGCACTGAAGCAAAAATCGTTGCCAAAAATGTGTCAGGACAGCCGCAGTCATGTTGTGATCACGCGCGCATTTTCAAACGAGTGGTTACAGATGTGATTAAAGGTGCTACTCCTGAGAAAAGTTGTTTTTTTGACTCTCATTCCCAACTCGTCAAATAATGACGCGTCATTATTTGACGAGTTGGGAATGAGACTCAAAAAAAACAACTTTTCTTACAAGTAGCACCTTTAAAGTCCAGACTTGTGAGCAGCAGAGGCTTCTCCTGCAGCTGAGACAACATCTGGCCTAATTCTCCACATGAGTGTAATTTACTCCATGACACACAAACCAAGCCAAACCCCTTTGATGTGACGCTGCAGGGCCTTTATATATAAATATATATATATTTATATACCAGCTGAACCTTGAGAGGAGCTGCAGCCCGGCCGGGCCTGCTGGTTACGCTCCACAGAGTTTCACCTCCACAAGATGTCGCCACCAGCAAGACCTTGAAACGGTGCCAAATTATTTTAGCACAAAGGACCCCTGCAGGTTGAAATGCAAGCGGGGCAACTCATCCTCGGTGGATTAATCGCTGGTGAAAGCTGCTTCCAGTTTGTATGAGCGGCTGTTGAGTTACAGCCTCCTCCTGCGGGCGTGGGCCGGTCCTCCAGATGTGGGGGGCGGGCGGAGGGGGGGAGGGGGAGTGTGCGGTGCATCATCCCGCCACTAGATGAAGCTCGAGCACAGAAACACACGTTTTTTTTATATATATATATTTTTCCCCCTTTGATTTTTTTTCCTCATTTTTTTTTATTCATGTGGCCTACTTCTGAGACGATCCTCACTGCTCTTACAGCAGAGTTAATGATTTAGAGCGTGACTATTAGAAGGAGGGATTATATGATCATTTACTCAGATGTTTTGGTTTTTTTCTTCCTGTAGATGATGATAAAAAAATGTATGATAAATGAAGTGAAGCATAGCTCGACTGCGGTGTGAATGGAGGCGCACTGGTGTTAACAGATGGCTGCAGGCTTTCAGTCCGATCGTGTCTTTAGAGAGCAGAGACAAAGACCTGCGGAGGCCGGCAGCCCTCAACAACTGGATCAATCCTAATTGGGCAAAGAGAGGGGGAGAGAGAGGGGAGAGAGAGAGAGAGAGAGAGAGAGAGAGAGAGAGAGAGAGAGAGAGAGAGAGAGAGAGGCTGAGCCATCATCGGGCTGCAGCAGACAGACAGTCAGTCCGCTGCACCTCTCTCCATTACAGCTCAAGTCTTCCACAGACTCTCCAGCCGTGATGCGCCTCCGGCCACTTCTGTCTGTGTTTTGGGGATGTTTGTCTCTGTGTGGTTGAGATGTTGAGGTTGGTTATTCTGATGTACATGCTGGGTCTTCAGCTGCGGCACTGCGCGGCTGATCTCTGCAACTGGACCGGGAGGTGAGGAACAACTTCTTCAATTTCAACTTAAAGAGGGAAAATGACGTCAAATAGTAAAAAGGAAAACTGTCAATTTAAAAGGCAACGCTTCTAATGTTAATAAATACTCTACAGAGCGGTTAAAAGCCATTTAAAAATGCAAAAATACATTTTTTAAAAACTTAATGATAAGAAAAAACTTTCTTTTTGGCTCTTTAACATTTATATCTGCTCATTTTTGTTAATTATTATTATTGCCAAGAAACACACGAGCATGTATTAATGAATTATTTACATTTATAACCACAAAAAATAAAGGATAAACCAGCCAATGTAGTCTTTTACAACCTGAAGCCTATACAATTCTTATTGTATTGTATTGTATTCTTAAAAAGACTCAGTAATGATTTGTTAAACACTGTGAACGACATTAATAACAGCAGCAGTCATTTGCAACAGTAGTTAATGTGATTTCATCGGTTTTCTCCGCCGGATCCAGCGGCTTTGCGGCTGCTGTCGACTCCAGGATCGTCCTCCAGGTGCGGCTGCGCTGCACAGAGGGCTCAGTCAGGTGGATCTACCCGGGCCAGGCTCTCCGGGTGGTCCTGGAGCCCAACTTGTCCTCCGCCCGGCGCACCACCGTGTGCATCAAGCCGTCCCCCTCTCTCCGAGGAGCCAGCGTGTTCATTGAACGCTCCGGGGAGCTCGAGCTGCTGGTGACGGGCGGCGGCGGCGGGCGGCCCGAGCAGCAGGTGTTCTGTTTCCGGGCGGACGGTCCGCACAGGCCCGTCATCTACCTCCAGTCCAGCCCGCAGAGTGATGGAGCCTGGAGCAGACGCACGATGGGCTTCAGATACGAACTGCTGGGAAACAGGAGCGCTGCACCAAACCTGGGCCAGAGCGGGCTGCAGAGTGAGTAGAGCCTCTAAAGTCCTACATAGATGCATTCAGTACCACTCCAGTAAGACAACTTACTATAGGCCTATGTTGTAATAAATAATAATACATAATTAACTAAAGCTTTAAAGATATAATAAAGCCAATTTTCAGGTTGCCAGGTTGTGAGAAATCCCTTTTACCGATTGGGCCTCATGACCACTAAAGAATGGTTGCTAAAACCAACAAGTATAACTTCCTTATTAATTAATATAAACGATAAACTCAATGAAAGGGATTTACTGTTATTATGATTGATAAAGGGATGAATTGCATGCAAATAAGCTATTAATTAAACGTTTAAAGTGTATGTGCCTGATTAGAAAGTTTGGTTGATGCAGATCAGTACTAAGTAGATGCAGTAACAAATAGCATAATTAATGGTTAATGAATAATTAACCAAAGCTTCATAGATCAGTTATAGGCCATTAAGGACCAACAGTTAAATCCCTTTAGTGATGGGATTGTATAACAACTTAACTCAGTGGGGCTGCAGAGGATCAGGACCAAAATCCATTTCTTAACAACTCATTAAGAGTTTATTGATGGATTCTTCTGTTATTAATGATTAAAAACTGCTTGATAAAGCATCAGTGCATGCTATTAAGATATTAGTTACTACTTATAGACACTTAATAAAGGCTGCCTTATTAGAAAGTGCCTCTTATTTTGGTTCGTAAAGATCAGTCCTAAATAGATGCATATGTACGTATGGTACCTCTCCCCCATTATGAGTTGTATCAATGTCGTTATTAATGGTTAATAAATCATTAACTAAAGCCTTATAGATCAGTTATAAGTCATTAATAAGACCAATTTTAAGTGATGGGGTGACCTGTGTGATCTAGAGGAGCTGCAGAGGATTATGGCCAAAATCCATTCATTATCAGCTTAATAAGCATTTATAAATGATGATGATGACAGGCTTAACTGCTTTATTACCAATTAGGAATAATAAACATCTGTTATGAATGATTTATAACTGATCGCTAAAGTATAATGCATGCTAATAAACCATTATTTACTACATACAAACCCTTTATAAAGTGAGCCTTAATTGAGAGTGGCATCAAATTTGTAATACAATTTTTAAACCATTTGCAAGTCAACCAGTCCTAAATCCTTGAAAAGAAGCAAATTTGCAATAGCTGCAACCATGTACACGCATGCATCCGTGTGATCTTGCATCCACTGACACACAACCTCACAAACATCAACCACCACACCAAATTTCAGCCTCCTTAGGCGAAAAAGTGTGGCTGCCAAAAGGGCTGGGAAATCTTCGCGGACTGACCAATCGATTTACCAACCAACAGAGCAGGCTACAGAGCTGCTGGTCACAGCTAAAAAATAAGTGGTTGTGTAATTACAGAGCCCGATCATGCTGACTGGAGCATGCAGCTGCTGGTCATTCCTGTGTTTTGTCTGGCTGTCTGGTTTCTATCAGGGGACAAAGCAGCAGGGACAGAGCAGACCACAGGGCGGCTGAAGGGCAACGGGCCAAGGAGCCTGAATTGAGACGGCAAATACTTTGCAGATTCCTTGCATGCCTTTTCATTGTGTGTGTCTGTTTATTAGCATTTATCCATGTGTGCGGCCCTGTCCCTGCGTGGTGATGTCATTCTGTGTCCATAATAGACAGCTGCTGGTTTATCTTTTCTGCATTGGCAGTCCGGTAGAAGTGTTTGACTCCTGCAGCCTCCTGCGTTGGCACTGGGTCATTCAATTAGGTCGATACAATAGGAGTCAAACACAGGGTCAAGACGAGTGAGGGTTTTTTTTTATCCGTAGGCAGACACTTAAATGAGCAGCATTCCTTCATCTAACCCCTGGTTTCTCCACTCTTTGATGAGAGGAGTCGGTATGTGTGTCAGATTTTTAGGTCAGTGAAGTGGGAGGGAGGAGATGTGACACCCATCTATCAGTCAGTGTCAGTGATAGAGCCTTGGGTCATATGGTGTAGGAGAGGGTGATTATGCTTGACAGAAAACAGTGGGAAAAATAGGAACCTGACAAAATGATTTGCTGCAGGTTTTCATCATCTTAATCATAACTTCCTTCCTCATTTTCTGAACCGATTTTCTGCTCCCACAGCTTCATGCCGACCCTGCAACGACACAGAACTCCTCATGGCCGTCTGCAACAGTGACTTCGGTGGGTACATAATAATTTGTCTTTACAAACAACAAGATTTGTTTCTTACTGTTCTTTTTAAACACACTGACAGAGCACCATTAAGTTCCTACTCAGATTTATGGGTACAGTGGCCCCGAGAGCTCAATGCACTGGAACTTGAGGAAACATGTTATAGACATAATAAAAGCCAACCATGAACACATCATCACCAATTTGATAACACATGTGTAACACATGAGAAAATAAAAGTTAGCTAGTTAGCTGAGTTAGCCATGCAGTAAGCGGTCCAGACTGGGAGCTCGGAGTGGTTTAATGAGAAAGGACAGGCCGGGGCTAGCTGCACAGCATGCTAACCTAGTGAGAGTAAGTATCTCTGCTCAACAATAAATAGATGTCTTTGACGTAACTTCAAAACCCTTATGTCTTCACATTCTGTTAATAATCAGCGTTAATTTTTGAATTTTTACATGCATATCGCACCTTTAAAGCAATGTAATTCACTGTGGAGGCTAAAGTGTGAGAAGCTGAAGGAGAGCATGAATGAGATTTGGTCTGAGCAAACACTGTGAGATAAGTATCGGATGAAAATAAGCTTAAAAGGTCCTGACGTAACTGCTTCCAAGCGAGAGTGAAGAGTGAAGTAATAGTTGCATCAAAAGGACATTAATGGACAATAAATCTCAGTTTTTGAAAATAATTTTGTACATTCACTGATTCATGTATTGAACAATGTACGCACATGTATTTTATTTAAGTTTTTGCATAACGTTGAAATCCTCTACGATCTTAAAAACTCTTCTTATGGCCTGGTAAATGTGGAGAAAGCAGCAGCTCTGCTGGTGGTGCAGAGGAGGTCAAACAGATTTGGGGGGGCAACAATAAATCCAGTGGGATTAATGGCCCAAAGGAGAAAAAGAAAGACAAAGAAGAGAGAAAAGGAAAACATAACCTAAAGGAGATAACTTAGATTTGGAGGGAATTTCCACAGAAAATTTGTTTTTTTTCCTGATTTTTCATGTGATTTTCTTTGTTCTGTCAGTGGTTCGAGGCTCCATCAAGAACGTCTCCCACGACTCTGCACGTCAGACCTCATTGGTGGCGGTGGCGGCAGCGAGGGTGTACTGGCAGCGCAGCGGGGTGTTTGAGCAACAAGCATCCACCTCTGGGTCGTCTTGGCACGGCTGCATCCACACACTCCTGCAGTGCCACGTGCAGCCTGGGGACGGAGAGTTTCTGTTCACGGGGTCAGAACACTTTGGGGAAGCTTGGTTAGGGTGTGCCCCACGATACAAAGACTTCCTGTCTGTCTACCAGACCGCCTGGGCGGCACGCCGGAATTCCTGTGACTTCCCTTTAGACTGAGGAAGTGCGTTGTTTTAGCACCACTGAGCCCTACAGGGTCCTCACCCCTGTGCTGGCACTGTGGGATCCCTGTGATGCTGTCATGTGCCAGCAAGGTGGCATCCAGCATCACCAGCAGGGACGAAGCTGTTGAACTGCTGGTTAAAAGACACATTTGGAGGAGCAGAACAGGAGCAAACAGCAGGGCCTCCTGCACTGTGGCTCAGAGAGAGCCGGCCTTTGTCTCCATCCCATCACTGCCCTCGGTCCTGGGAGACTGAGAAGGGGTTGGGTTGCTGCGCTCTCTTTGTGCTTCTCCCAGCATCAGCCGTCGTTCACTTTGCTGGCTCTGTGTGACCCTCTGAACTGAGGCGGGAGGGGAGACTGAAGCACGGCCATTTGTAATTTGTCTTAGTAGAAAGGCTTGTACAGAAGTTATTTTTATTCTGATTATGTCTCATGTTGTCTATTTATAAATGTTGTACTCTACACATGATCATTAATCTAAATGTTTGTGCATCAAGGTTATTGTACTTACAATGCAAAATAAATCCTCTGAAGACTCCACTGTAGTAGTGATCACAGTCTGCTCATTTTCAAGTATGAAATACACACTCTTTGTTTTCAAAATGGCTGAAAATGATATTTTCTTTGACAATTTTAAATCAGAGACTCCATGAAACCTTTAAGTAATGGAGAAACTTGGTAAAAAGCTTAATTTGGCTTACTTTGACAGGACATGATTAATCAGATATGGTCTGTTTTTCGTCAGTAAGACTGAATTTTAATATTTTAACTCACCCTGGCTTGCAAGAGAAAGTTAATTTGCCATTTATCTTGACTGTAGGTTGTTCAAACAAACTCTCCAAAAATGTGATTTGTGGATATGCAGCATGCGACACGGTGATCAGTTCATTTTGATTTGATTTTTACTGTCAGATACGAATCAGAACTTTTAGCAACAAAATAAATACAAAATAAAATTCTTAACATTACAATTTTGGAGATTTCTTTTACATTTCCAAAGAGAATATGGCCAGCCCATATATCTGTGTGTGATGAAGTCTTTACAAGTGAACAGAGCTCATGAACACTGCATAAAAATCTAAATTTCATGAGGTCCTTGGGTTAATAAGAATGCTCTGGCCCCTCAAGACTCGGTGCTCTTTTTGATAGCTGCTTCGTTAAAGGCTTAAATGAACTTACACCCCCATTTCCCATCATATGCCGTATAATCTCTGCTTTTTCAGGAGGATGGGATTTAGAGCTGAAGTGTCCGACAAGCTTAGTTTGTCCCTTTTCCTTCTGCGTCCCATCTTTCCCCCTGTAATCAGATTCTTATGATAATAGGATAGCCCTACCAGAAAATGAAATACAAAATCTCCTTAGAGCAAACTCTCTGAGCACACTGAATTGGACTTTTCTTTTGAGCGGTTTGGCCCCTGCATCACTGCCTGAGAAGACAAATGGACAGATGTGGGGCCCCAAAGCCTGGGGATCCTCCCCCTCAGCCCCGCCCAGAAGACGGGAACAATTAATTGACTTTTAAAGCAACTGCTTTCTTAGCCTATTCCCCACTTCTCCTTGGCTGAGCAGGGCTCACAAATTGGTGTGTTGAACTTTTTATGAGGACTAAATAGCTGCCAATGAAAGTGTAAATGACTGTGTGGTGAATGGGGCCTGCACAAAGGCCCTGCAGTGACAAGGCCTCAGGCAGACATAATGACCATTGTCACGGCTGCTCTCATCTAGAAACCATCAGGGCTCATGAAGCCAGAGGAGGGGCGACCGCTGCCTTTACTCTCAGTCTTTTCGTGTGTTTCTGCTCTATGTTCTTGTTATTTTCTCTCTATTGCTTCTCTTTTATGGCATCTCTTATCTTTCAGATATCTCAGCTAATAAAAAACATACTTCAAGGCTTTTCTATATATAGTTTTGTGCAGTTTACACTTTATTTTATGAAGAAGACTTTATATAAAGGATGGTGCTCCAGTGACTGGATAATTTTTCAGGTTAATTTCTTTTTAACATTTGTACCTTCTGTATATTATTTAGGTATTGTGAGTGTTAATTTTATTGATGTGTATTGATGAGGTGTCTCTTTTATATATATGCAGTGTCACATGAATGTTTTTATGGCTTGTCCTTTGGTGAAACTGAAGGAAAATCTTCAGTTAGTGGACAATACATTTTTCCTAATCTTTAAAGGTACACTATGCAACTTTTTTTACAGGCTTAGCAGGCCGAGCAGACATGAATTTTAGATGTATTTTAAACCCATACATTTAAACATTTGGGGAAAACAGGCCTGTATTTTGTATTATTACTTTAACAGTGACATAGTGCATCTTTTACTATAATTATTCCAATCACATTTCTGGCACAAAAAGCTTTCGATCAATTCTAACAATCAACAGTAAAATGAAAAACATTTCCTGTGAATATCTGGAGAGGTCTTTTTGGTGTTGACATGGTTGAAGGTTGCAAAAAGAGCTTATTTTTTTTTATGTTGGCCAAAAATCAAGCTTCCCACAAACCTTTTTCATCCTACAGAAGCCCAGTTTGAAGTCTCCTCCCTCAGTATTGTCCTGAGGGGGGCACCATGTCAAATTTCCAAGCAGAAATATAGCCTCTCTGCAGGCTTTTCAAACCACACAATTCTCATCTCTGGGAATTCCAGCCGGCTCTCACAGGGCGCGAGCCCAGGAGGGCTCGGCCCGGAGCTGCTGCGTGGTGCGCCGGCAGGAGTCCACCCAGACTGGGGGGTAATTGGTTTATCCCACCGCCTGGCCTGCTTTCCCATGTGGGCCACTGCTGCGTGGAGGCCCAGGGGTACAATATGGAAACAGCATGATACCCTCCAGTGCTGAGGAGGCATTCAGCACTCCGGCTATAGAGAGCAGGCACAGGGTAGCAGGAAGACAAAGCTGAAGCAGAGATGTCTCTTGGCTTTGAAAAGATTGCCATTTGGTCTCCTTTTAACAGTGAGCAGCATTTGAAAATCTGATAATTGAATTTTGGTTCAAGCTTTTTTATAAATGTTCTTCTCAATTCAAAAGGTAATGAGTGAGAGAGCTTTTCTAAAGGTCTCCTGCACCTGGTTGAAAACTAGATTTTCCTGACGTCCTTAAATGAAACACAGAGTCAAGACGTCAGAATGACAAAACCAGAATTAAATCTCTTCGATCTGGAGTGAAGAGTTAACTCAGTTTTGCAAAACATCTACGACTCTGTTTAACTTTAACTTAACCTATAGAAGAGTGACAGGACCAGTATCACATTAACATAATCTGTAAGCTGAGAACAACACTGTATCCTGTTCACGCTCCCACGTTTGTTTCATAACCACCAAACTCAGAAACAAGGGTCAAGTCACACACATAACAGGGCCAAAAAAACAAACATAAGTATGTAAAAAAAGTTATTTTTATTGTGTAGAAAGAAAGTATAATCATGTACAAACAACGCAGTTATATTCAAATTCACTCATGATTTGTCCCCTTTAAGGTCAAGTACAGGGGACCTCATTTCAGAATGAGTCGCAGCTTCCTGTCTCCAAGCAGGAGTCTGCAAAAACAGTAAAAACACTCCATCATTTGTAATCTTTATCATCAACGTCAATCAAAAGGATAAGTATATATGTTTTGTTGCACCTACCGAACTAGCAGAGCTGCTATCAGGCCTCCTCCGATGGGTCCCACCCAGTAGACCCAGTGATAAGTCCAGTAGTTGCTCACTAAAGCTGGACCGAAGGCTCTGGCTGGGTTCATACAGGTGCCAGATACATCTCCACTGATAAAACAGACAGGTAGGAGCTATTCAGGTGAGTTTTACCTTATTTATTTAGAGAATGACGATATTTATCTGTCCTAAATGAATCACTGCAGAAATATCACACAGTCAATGTGAGATATTGCTAAAAATGCTAATTAGGTGTGATTTTTTTTAAGTGTTTCACTTGGACAAACCTCTCAAACACCATGAATGTATGAAATCATATACACAGAGTACTTTACAGCAAATGATGCCTTGTAGTCAGTCTAAACAGATGCTCACCCAGCCAAGATGTTGAAGATGACAGTACAGCCCACCATGAAGGGCACCATAGGGTTCCTGGTCTTGGCGTTGACAGCCCCCAGCAGCAACACCATGGTGATCAGGCAGGTCATGGCCACCTCTCCAAATAGAGCGCGTCCTATTTCACCGTTTGACTGCAGCAGAGCAAATGCAGCTCCTTGGGCTTTGGTGTAGTTCTCCATCGAGGTCATCGCCTGTTGACATCAATCCAGCTTTAATTCAGCACTATGTACATAGAAGAAAGTATAAGAGCTAATCCCTATCCCTAACCCCAACCCTATGTACATAGACAAGAGTATAAGAACTAACCCTAACCCTAACCCTCTAGCCCTAACCCTCTAGCCCTAACCATCTAGCCCAAACCATCTAGCCCGAACCCTCTAGCCCTAACCATCTAGCCCTAACCCTCTAGCCCTAACCCTCTAGCTCTATGTACATAGAAGTATGAGTATATGATGCATGCTTTAATGGTACAAAAATGAGACAGGTTCACCTTTGCCATAGCGGCTCCAAGCACCCCTCCAACCAGCTGACAAGCGAGGTATGGGATCACCATGTATGTGTCCAACCCTCCACATAGAAAGATGGCCAGGGTGAATGGAGGGTTGAAGTGGCCACCACTGAAGAGGCAAAAACAGAGAGAAAAAGTTTAAGGCAATGTTACAAACTTTAAAAGTGATAGAAAGTTAAGAGTTTGGGGGAATTATTCAATTTAATTCAGTTCAGTATGATTCAGTTCCATTCAAATCAATTCAATCAGTGGTTTTATTGGAAAACAGACATTTACAATACCAAAGTAAGTGTGAAACAAAAAAGCAGCGAACATAGAATACAGATCTATACAATATCATATAGCAATCATAGTGTTATATAGTATCGTACTGATATAGTACGTTTCTTTTTTCTTTTTTCTTTGAATTTGAACATTTTTCTTTTATTGAAAGAAACAAAAACAATATTATTGAATAAAAAATATATACAAATATTCATATTACATGAAACAGATTAACTCAGACTAAATGAATAAGGGTATATGGGGTATATGGGTGGCCAGGACTGATTTATTCAGATGGCTCCTCCTCTAAATATAACTCTCTAACTATCAAGAATTGTGTTATGTTGTGTGCACAGAAGCATGTAAAAGAAAAATGAACTTAAAGTAGCACAAATGTCTTATGCAACCTTGAAAAATGAGCCTTATTCTGTCCTATTTTCACATTTTTTAAAAACAATTAACTATGAAAAATGTTGTAAAATCCTAAGAATGAAAGTTTTAGATCAAATAAAATGTTGTTCATTCAATAAACTCTGCATAATATGCATCAAACACTCAAGATGAGCCTCACCTGATCTCAGCCATACAAGCCACGATGACAGCCACAGCCAGACCGTGCACCAGAGCCGGCTGCAGCCTCCCTACATTCTCCACATTCTCAATGACCGACACACAACCGATGAACACAAAGAAAGTCGTCCCCACCAGCTCGGCCAGACACGGCTGAAACACCCTCTCAAACTTGTTAGGAGGTCTGGCCGGAGGCGTCTTCACCTCTGAGGACATGAGAGACGTCCCAATTTCACCCATCTCCATCTCCATCTTCTCGTCCGTCATTCTGTCTCCGCTGAGGTGTGGTTGTGCGAGCTGAGGATGTGACACTGAGTGTGCAGCCTTGAAGGGTGCAAGCAAATATCTTTATGCCTGCTAATCACACGGACTTTGGTGTGTAGAGATAGAGTCTGGTGTTGCCCCACTGACCTGTCATAGACCCACTGACCCCTTTTTCTTAATAATCCAAGACGGTTTGTTCATCACATGCCTTCTCATGACGAAAGTGCACCTGCGAAGGTAAATATTTCATGCGTTTGCTGACAAGTTGGTGAACTGTGCCAGCACTGTTTAAAAATCAGCTAGATTATGTCAATGATTGTTCTCATGTCTTCCATGGCAGGGTTAAAGCAGGACAGAGCAGAGTCTCTGCCAAAGACTTCTTACTTAAAACATATAAGCTGTAGGTTAATATGTTTCCTCAGTAGTCATGTTTCTTAAATTCTACTGTTGATAAAACTCTAACAAAAACATCGAGAATGCAAGTCACAACTCTTGCTACATGTTTACCCGAGAGCAAAGTCTGTGCCTTGTTTTTAAGTAGGAAAAAGATGACTAACTGTGAGTTGATTTACATCGTTTCATTCTGAGGCAGATTTCACTGACTCATTAATTATTTCCCACAAGACGATCACACATTAAATGAAAAAAAAAAAAGAGCACATACATGGTGACGCAGACATCTTTATGTGGAAGATAGTAGAAAAGAAAACTTTGAATCTTTTGCTGTTCTTATAAGATACTTTGTTTATTGGATGTATGATAATCAAGATAAGTGAAGAAGTGCTTATGATGGTCAAACAAGGATCATTTTGCACAGTGGTTGAGTGAAGAAGTTGAGATGGATCAGTAGGTGGAAATATCAAACCAATGGTTGATGAGCTGCGGCCTGAGAATGAGATTTTAGGGCAACTTCCAAATGTTACGGAGACAAGCAGCAAATTAAACAGTCACGTTGAATTATCAGAGCTTTTGATTACTTCACATACACAGCATGTGGTGGTTGATAAACTATACAGCTGTGCAAGTTATTCCATGACCAGGGAGCACGGTAGGAAAATTTAGTTTCCCCCACATGTATCAAAACCCAGAGTAGATCAAAGGGGCATTATGTAGTTTTGGAGAAGAAATTCAGGCCCAGAAATATTTTCCATAAGTGAATAAACAAGCTGTTCTCAGAGGAAAATAAGGTCCCCAGAACACTGTTTGAAGCTAGAAAGGTGGCAGGGTCCGCCACATATAACAAAGTAAAACAGCATGTGACTGTGTTGTCGTTTAAGGTCAGTTTGTTTAATCAGTTTATTCAGTCATGACAACAAAGAGAGTTTGTTTATTTTGTTTGTTTGGACATAGAAAATCACTCAATGAAGATCTTTCTTTTCTGATTAAAATTTCTTTCCCAAAACTACATTATGCAACTTTAATTTAAAAAGCAACCACCCGGAGAGCTCAGACAGGGAAGGGTACAGTTGGAAATTGGAAGTTTACTCAGTATTACTTTATAAAGATATTGCAAAGATCTCTTGCAATGTGGTTGTCTTCATGTGAGTGTGACTGTCTTTAATACCTGTTCTTCTGTTTATTCTGAATTTTTGTATCATGTTTTATTTGTTGTACTTTACTATGTTGTGACTTTGTATGGCTGCTACCTTGGCTAGGTCTCTCTCGTAAAAGAGATCTTGATCTCTTCGATGTGCAAGGGTGACACAGTGTGAAAATATGCGACAAAAACTGTAGGATTTGGTCAAGGGCGTTTGGTTTCAACACTTGCATTTAGTGACAAGACTTTGAAGCAGCTCTGCAAAGGCAGAAGTGTTTGATAGGAGCAGATACCCAGGAAAATACGGACAAAATAAGTCTAATTTTATCACCACAGAAGAGAGTGTATGCTCTTTCAAAGCTGTTCAAAGCAAATCACAGGTGTGAAACTGTGCCACTAGTTGTTCTTTAACGTCAACACACCAGGACCTTGAGAAAAGTTTCAGTTCTCCACTGTGATGAACAGAAACCTTATGTTTTTCCTCCATTTATTGGCCTCATTTAGTCCCCATGGCAAACAAGGTTCATAGGTCTCACAACTGCGCTCAGATAGGAAGGCAATCTATACATTATTGACCCTCATTATATACTAGACTACACTAGGTTGATAAGGCAGAGGTGTGCCTTCTGTCTGAGAGAGGTGTGGAGGATTGTTTTCAACTACTATGAGCCTGAACATCATGAAGGTCGACTGATGACATTCACTATCAATGTAAAACAGGACACCTGATTTGAGCTCTGTGGTATAATTTCACCTCCATTGTATAAATGTCTTAAGTGGACATGTCAAAAATTAAATCAAATAATCAATCAATTAAAGGCGCAGTATGTAGGACTTAGTTACCTGTCATATGCATATTCCTAAAAAATGGGGGGCAGCATATCACCACAGTTGAACTGCTGCTAACTGTAGCTGCAGCTCTGAGCTCTGACCACCAGGGGGAGTGTTGTTGGTGTTTACACCGCTGGGAATAGTCAAGTCAAACTTATGCTGTCACATTCTGTTGATAATTTAAGTCACGTTTTGAATGTTTTAAACTAAAATCTTACATATAGCGACTTAAAACTATCAATCAATGAATCAAACTTTATTCATATGGCACCTTTCTAACAAATCAAAGTGATCAATAAAAATGAAGAAAAAAAAAACTATTTAGAGACTAATGCACACCGAGACAGCAATAAATTATAGAACATAACAATATTTAAAAATAAAAAATAAAATACTACACTTAAAACTGATTAAAAATGTTGATAAAAATAGAATACATATAGTAATGATGATGACAAAGAGTAAAATGTTGATAAAACAGAATAAATAATTATGATTAAAAAACAAATAAATCCATTAGTAAAGTAAAAAGACTAAAACCATAACATTATAAGACTACTACACACATTTTTGGTGTATTTTATTCTGAAAATAAAATCATTATAGAGTTATTTATGTATACATTTAGATTTTCAGAGCAGCCACAAGGTGGCAGCAGATCACTGTGAACACCACAGTGCTGCTCCGGTGTTTAATGACTGGGGCAGTTTAATGTCCTGAGGTGAACACGTTACCTGAAGTGGGCAGGGCTGACCCTGGATCAGTGCAGGAACTTTAATTAAATGACTTCATGTCAGTTTTTGCAGCTGTTGATTGACTTTTATTGGCTCTGGTTGGCCCTTTTTAAAAAAGTCTCAAAAATCTTATCAGCCTGGGTGCTAATTTTAGTTGTGTCATGTTTCTCAAATTTGTGTCATTAATTCATCAATTATCTTGACTTATGCAATCCTTTTCTCTTCATTGTTTTGTCTTTGTCATACAAATCCCTTACATGTGAAACTACTAAAGCTGTTTTTGATAATAATAATAACCTACATGTAACATCATCTCTTCTATCTACTATAAAAAACAACTTTCTAAAGCCCTCTGAAACAAACGTGTGTGTGACTTTGCTGTGACCATGACAGACCAATAGCTGAGTCAATGCTTTTTCTTTTCTTTCTTTTTTTTTTTTTTTTTTCTTGCTAAGGTATCACATGTCACCGCTGGGCCGTGCAGCTACAGTAGGGAAGTTAAGGCACTTCCTTCTTCCTACCACACTGGCTGCACTCGAACCAGCCACATTTAATAGGAAGTGTGATATTCGAGGCGATGGGGATCCGGAGGCTCGTTGGAAACTGTCTCATCTGACTGTTTTCTCTCTCTTGTCTTTGTGACTGATGACTTTGACCAGGAGCACCGCCGAGCTGTAGTGTGTTCAAGCTGTTTCTGTCACAATGGCTGCGACGTAACGCAACTTTTTTTTTTTTTTTTTTTTTGGATGAACGAAGTGAGGGTGCCGATAAGTTTTTACTGACTGGTGGAGACTCGAGAGGAGGAAGGAGAGCAACATGAAGAAGCAGTTTAACCGCATGAAGCAGCTCGCCAACCAGACTGTGGGAAGGTGGGTGTTTATTTTACCAACATGCTGATGCGAGTTGGTGGCATGTTGTTATATTGTGGCAGAGAGGAGGACAACACTGCTGCTGCTGCCTGTCTGTCAGGGTTGTCATCTGTAGGACTGGGCTACCTTTTTGGGTTATAAATACCTGAAGTTTTAAGTTAGGAGTTAGGTTATGTAAAAACAAAGACACTAAACCTGCCTAATATCACATGCAACTTGGTTTTCATTGAGTTTTAGAACAATAAAAAGAGTTTCAATGGTTAAATAACTCTTCCAGATGTAAGTTTGAGGCTCTTCCTCTTGAAAAATCACTTTATTATTGTCCACAGGCGTAGGAGGTGGGGTTTGTGTGGGTGGGGGTAAGCTGGGGTCCTCCCCAAGGAAGTTTTATGACATCACACTCTTCATTTCCTGCATTCTGGTTGATTTTATGCACCAATTTGTCCATTTCATAGTGGAAATGTCTTTATTAACGTAAAGGAAATGCCAACATTCAGGCGCCAGGTGACAATTCAAAATATAAAGGAATATAGTAACAATAATGATAATACCTTTATGTATATAGCACCTTTTAAAAACAGAGGTACAGAGTGCTTTACATGCAGCACATCAATGAAGAATCAGAAAATCACAAAAAAGCAAGTTATTGTGGTGGTAATCGCAAATATGAATATAAACAGCAGAAGGTGTAAAACAGGGAATACAATAAGTAAAATCTGGATTAATAAAACAAAGAAAAACATCTAAATCGGGTTGAAAGCAGCTAAAAATATAAGGAGTAAGGCTCCTTCTCTGAGGGGCACCTGTCCTCTTCTTCCCCCCTGAAGCTACGCCCATAAAATCCTTCTACCATCTATGTGTGGACTTATGATGTGTCTGTGGTCCAATAAGTCAGTGGCTTCATTAGATTCAGGGCTACGATTAAGTTGTCAGTTGTTTTTTTAATTAACTGATTAACTGTTACCTCTATGAAACGTTGAGGCAAAAAAAGAACAAAAATGCCAATCGCAGGTTCTGCGAGCACAAGACGATCTCGTCAAATGTCTTGTTTTGTCTGACGAACCGTCAAAAACCCAAATATATTCATTTAAAAATCATATTAAAGTGAGACAAGTAGTACATTCTCTCACTTTAGATGCTGGAACCAGCCCAATATTTGACATTTTTGCTTAATGGAGTAACTAAAATGATTAATTGATTATTAAAACTGTTGCCAAGTAATTCTCCGTCAGTTGACTATTTGATTAATTGACTCATTTTTGTGCTCTAATTAGAATAATTAAGCTTTATATTGCTCATTATGCCTGAAGGCAGGATCTCTGGGTACACAGAACCCACTTTCACGTTAATAGTTTGACCTTTGTGCTTCGTCTTTACGGTATGAGATCAGATTCTGGAGTTACTGCTACTTCTGCACACAAACACATATTTACTGATGGGTGGTAATGCTGTCTGTTAGTTAGCGCACACACACACACACACACACACACACACACACGCACACACACAATATCTGTACCTCCTCCATCCCCTCAGGGGTTTCCAGCCTTGTTCTCTCTCAGCAGCTCCCACTGAGATGATGTCTCCAGTTATTACTGCGTTAATGGTGTCTGCAGATGATGTTTCTTCACAATGACTTTCCAACCAATAGCCTGTAGCCGCTGGATTCCTCACATACATTCCTTCTTATGTTGTGCAACAGCAGTAAAACTCCACTGAGCACAGTGACAACTTGAGAGGCAGTAGTGTTTAGAGGCACACACCCACTGTGGATTACTGCTGCTGGATAGAGTTGAAGATAGTCCTCTGGTGCCATTTAAAGCACAGCATGATTAAAACAAAGTGGGAGTTATGATGTTATATAAATGAAGGGCTGAGAATAGCAGCATCATGGTTAAAGGGAAGCCGATGCAGTCAGTGAGCACTTAAAGGTCAAAGCAGTGCGTTAATGTCAAGTTTTATCATTTTCTCCGATTTTTGTTTAATCTGAACAGATAAGGGCTAATCCATCAATTATTTTCTTTCGTTTGGTGAATAAAATGTAAAACAATGTTGAAAATCCTCGATTAGTGTTTCCCAAAGCCCAAGATGACGAACTCAAATGTGTCCACAACCCAAAGATATTCAGTTTACTGTCATAGAGGAGTAAAGAAACCATAAAATATTCACATTTAAGAAGCTGGAATCAGAGAATGTTTACTTTTTCCCTTTAAAAAATGCTCAAAATGTTTAACAGATCAAAATAGATGGCAGTTAATTTAATAGTTGACAACTAATCGATTAATTGTTCAAGCTTTAGGTTAAACGATTAAGTGTTTGGTTTATGAAATGTGCAAAAATAGCCCCCAACATTCTTGTTTTTGTCTCACAAACTATCAAAACAGTTACAGATAATTTTCCCGTGAATTAACCAATCGATTTGTCGACTAATTGTTGTAGCTCTTCATCAGTTTGGTGACACAGATTTCAAGAAAATGCCTAAAGTTACATCTGATTTTTGTGATTGATTATTTTGCTTGAACTGGTTCAGAGAGGTGACATCTAGAGCTGACTGCTGATACCGATATGAGGAAATGAAAAATCCAGATATCTATATATAGGTGGATGTACACACTTTGTTTGTTTGTTGGTTTGTTTTTCAGATGTTGTCCTCAAACACTTGTGACAAAGATTTGTAACAGAGGCAGGATATTTTACAGTGTAACGATAATCGTTATTATCCAAGATGACACCAGTGCACTGAAACAGTAAACTTCACTGGGAAAGGTGCATTATGTAAGAATCAGCTACCCGTAGGATTCATACTGCCAACAAAGAGGGGCAGCGTATCACTGGAGTAACTGCTTGAATACTGTTAGCTAGTTAGCTAAGTTAGCAGTGCAGCTAGCTGGACTACCGGGGGAGAGTTGGTGTTTACAATGCTTGTGCAGAAGCTTTGGACCAGGTTTTCAGGCACATGGCTAGCTGGTTAGCATGCTAACTTCGGTAGATATCTCTGTAACACAATACACAGACGTTTTTGACGTCATGTCTTCACATTCTGCTGATTAATTTTGGTTAATTGTAGAATGTTATAAACTGAAATTCTTAAATATGACACATTTTTAATTATAGAATTGCAAACATCTTTATTTCTGCATTATAATCTCTGAGAAATAAATCTTTTTATATCAGTGCACACGCTGACACAGATATGTCTGTGATAGGCCACAGATATATCAGTCAGGCCCTAACACCGTCCTTCCACACTAGTTTTATTTCCATAAACAACACCACTATGAGTAAAAATGTCTGCCAGCAACATTTAATTCCATGACTAAGACGCGAGGATGACGACACGGGACAGACACCAACATGTGGTACTGTTAATGAAAAGAGACGAGACTAAAATGTAGTTTTAAAAAAAAAAAAACTTTACCAAAATCTCTTTATTTGTATCGACAATGAAAAGGAAATGAAATATTATACACTGTTTTTATTTCAGTGCAGCAGTTCCTTTTCTTGCGTTGTCCATGACGTGTCAGGACGACACCGACCGTGAGCTCAGTCGTGACTCGGAAGAACTTACATCAAGTATTTTATCATGTCTGGCTGATTCCTTAAATTATCACCATCACACCAGTAGACCGGACACTGTCTGCACGGATGTATTCTCAATCCCTCAGCCTGTGTCTTTCCAATAATAACAAAATGATTTAGTGGTATTGGCTAGACTAGTTTGACTAAAGGACTAATAAACTGAAAGTTACGCTTTTCTTTGACTAAGATGACACCAAATTGCTGAAACTTGACTGGACAAATAAACACAATGAGGTTCACTAAATATGATTAAAAACTAACAAGGCTATTTGACACAGGATGGAGACTTAATCAAAAAAACAAGCTGACATTATTAACACTAAAAAGCCAATTTAGATGTTAATGATCATTAACTGTAAAGTGATTGCCACCGTCGCACCGTGATGACTGTTTATCTCACAAAGCTGTGAATATGTCTCCCTCATGTTTGTGATGATGTGGTTCTCTGTTTGGCACAGGAAGGGCCAGGCAGGCACGGAGGGTTTTTGTGGAGTAAGCATTTCTACGCTTGTTGTCGGGGACACAGTGAAGGGCTGCGGACATCACGCAGTCACAGAGGGTTGTGTTTTTTCTTTTTTATAAAAGAGGAAGCCAGTTTCACTTGCATGTTTTTAATAGGGAGGAAGCAGTTATGATTTACATACAGTTTGCTGCAGTGTTTATGAGTCTTTTGCATACCTGTGGGGAGATACGCTCACAAAGAATCATTATTAAACAACTTTGATTTTGGAGGCTTAGTGATCAAAAGTCCCTTTACACAACACACTCAGTCACTGGTTTGCTCTTTCTCCCTTTCTGTGTTGTTTTGCTCCAAGTTTTCTGAGAGTCTGGGCTCCAGCATTGTGAGCCTATTCTTAGAACAATAGCTGCTGTCCAGAGTCAAGCTGCACTCCATTCAAATCAATGCTAATTCAATATTGATAGGAATCTAAAGATCGCGCGTGTAGCTTTCTCCTTCTGAGGCGAGCCAGTGAAGCCCTAATGTGTAATGTGATCATGTGGATCAGTGTGGAGGTATTCTAGCTGCAGATCATATCTCATGCCATCCAATATATATGTCATAAATCTCAGCCAGTTTAAGTAACAAGCTGTGACTTTCTCATTTCGCCTGTTGTTTGGAAACAACAATGGCGGCTGGAGAGTATTTTTTCACTGAAAGAAGAGCAAAGAACAGCAGTGAAGATTCTTCTTGATGGAAAGATGTCTCTACTACTGTTGATCTGGTTGGTAAAAGTTAGCCCGTGATAGACGCTGTTTCATAATCTTATTTTGGATTACTACTAGAATAGGTTTTCATGCTTTAATGCTCAAAAAACACATCAGTTGTCTCATCCTGTCCAGTGCTGCACCTCTGTTTCCCCCCTCTGTCTGAAACGCTCTGTTTTTAGCTCCTGTCTCTTTAAGGCCCCCCTCCTGAATACCCAGTCTGCTGTGATTGGTCAGCTCACACACGCCTGAGTCAGTATCGCTCACTGTGTCCTCCGGTCGACTCTAAAGTGTTTCGTTAGCTTCCATTTAACTTCACTTCTAGCGTGATCATAGACATAAACTATGTAAATCACTGACATGGTGATGTAGTGCGATGTCAAGAAGTCACAGAATTAAAGGTGGGACTACCGATGGGGCGTTTCAGGAGCAGTGTTTTCTGTGGGAGAGAGGAGCTTCCATTGGCGCAGAGTAGACTTTGGGCTTTTTAACTTTCAAGACCTTTTTACATACACAAGAACCTTTATAAAACACTGAAGGAAAAGAAAAAGCAAAACAGCATAATAGCTGTCCTCTGATTAAAGAATAAGTGAAGAAGATTATGAATCTGATGAGATATTTGACGCCAACTAGAGCTGCAACAGGCGGTTATTTGTCATATTTTCATTAGTCTTTCGATTGTTTTCTCGTTTGATAATTTGGTCCATAGTATGTCAGAGTAAAGCATAAAATGCCCCAAACTCAAGGTGATGTCTTAAAAATGTCTTATTTTGTCGAACCGATAGTACAAAACCCAAAAGACCCAGAAAACCAGACAGCATTCACATTTGAGAAACTTAAACCTGTACATTGCTGCCATTCGGCCCTTTAAAACTTACATAAATTAAATAGTTGCAAATCATTGATTGCATAACGAAGAACATCTCGGCTTATCACTGATTTGCAGCTTCGTCATCTTTTAAATATCTAATCATGGTTCGAACTGGAGGCAGCAGAGTGCAGCCCGAGGTGTTTTCGATTAACACTGAGGGTTATTTCAGGCATTTGTGAGGTAAAGGGTGTAACTTACAAGAGCATTAGGTAATAACTCTTGCGTGGGTGAGGGTTAATTGATCCCTGTGAGATTTGAATCTATAGTGTGGGCCTGCTCTGGTGGAGGGAAGGTCTTCAGGGATTTGTGTGTGCAGACGTATTACGTGTGCGCGTTGGTGTATTTGTCGGATATCGAGTCGGTAAGTGATGAGCTCGCTGGCTGGGTCTCACTAGCTCAGCAAGATTTAAACCCGAGAAACAGAGAACAATGATTAGTCTTGGTGGAAATCTGCCATGAGGCCTTCTCTTATTTCAGATGTTGGGGAGGTGATTTCCTAGATGTTTTGGAGTGATGTCATTGCCCTATTTTCCGCACACACTGCTACAATTCGCAGTTTGTTCAGTGTGTTTCTGGTCAACAATCCTCCTCCACATAAATACACACACCTTGCTCCTGTTGCCACAACAAACACTGTGGAGATGACACCGCAGGAAATGTTTGTTCGGGGAGAGTGGAGGAATCCGACAGGTCCATCGTGGAAAACGGCCACAAGGAACGAGTGGAGCATTTGTGCATGAATGTGGAGTATGTGTGTACAGATGGTACCCAGTAGTTCCTGTATTCTTCCTGATACATTTCACATTGTTAACAGGCCTATCATGTGACAGCAGCATAACGTGCATTGAAGCAGATTCTGCTCTGTGTAACTTTGCTGCAGGCACCGACTGCAGACAGGTCGGGCTGGATAGTCTAATGGTCTCGTTTGCTGTGTTTTCACAGCGAGTTTGGTCTTGTTTAGCTGAAATACAACAGAGTGCATCACAGTACGTCTGATTGCTGCATTTTTCTTCTAAAATACAAAAGAGACATGTCAAAATATTCCATTTATTTATACGCTGTGTCACCTCATACCCTCATATTACATTATACAGTATTTCTCTGTTTGTTGTCAGTATCTGATCTTTGCCTTCATGTTTGTGTTTTTCTTCAACAGGGCTGAGAAAACTGAGGTGCTGAGTGATGACCTCCTACAGGTGAATATGACATTGATCACTACACATATACATCAGATTTTAGTGGAGTGTAACTGTAAACTGGTATCACAGTGTTGACAGTGGTTAATGGTCATCCAACACCTGGAGTGTAAAGATGCACCATAACACAATATTTCACACTTGCATTATTGAGTGACTCATGAACCTCATGAAGTAGCCCCCAGGTATGTTAAGTGGAGCTGGTGTGACCATTAACTGTCGACATTTAGTTAGAGAATATTAATCGGCAGCTAGTTTCATAATTGATTCATCGTCTTAGTCATTTTTCAGTTTCAATATGATGCTGTGAGGCCTTTCTTTGCCATGTGTGTGATGGTAAATCGGACGTATTTGGGTTTCAGACTGTTAAATTGAACAAAGTAGGCAGTCTGAATACCTTTGTGACAGGCAAGTTAAACAATTTTGGACGTAAGGTAGGCCAGATTTTCAATCAAGAAAGAAAAGATTATTTGAAAAAAGAAGCACTTTTTTTTATGTCTATTTGAAATTTGAACAAATATTTATAGAAATAATATTACACAAATACAAAGAAGTGTGTGAACTGTTAATCCTCAGAGCACAGCCACGACATTTGTGGCAATTTGCTCTTGTTTTTCAGACTTAAGAGTGCCAAACCAGGAAATCATAGAAAAAGAAAGGACAGACTCAATTAAAATAGAATAAAACATTTCCACCAGTGTAATGTCTACATCCTGCCCCCTTAATCACACGTGGCGCAGGGGCCTTTGGTTGTAGCCACGTCTCGCTCCTCACCTGCAGCAGACTCACTATCACAGTTTTTTTTTTACAGTTGATTGTAACTGTGATTCAGCGTCTGTCACCCATAAACGCTGCTCCTTCAGAAGTCGTTTTCTGGAAGAGTAAAATACGGAAGTTATCAAAGGACTTACAAGTTGTGCTCAAAGGCTCTGTTAAAGCTATCATGCCTTAGCAGCTTGTTGATGCCAAGTCTCTCTGCAACTGCTGGCATTGAAACATTATTACTGGGGGAGTCTTTCATTCAGTAATGCCTAGCCGGCTCATGGGTATGGCAGGGAAAAAGGGCCTCATGGTTTTCCACTCGAGGCGAACGCTGGCAATGTTCTGTTATCTTGAAATCATACTGGATGTGCATCGAGTGTTTGTGTGTGTGTGTGTGTGTGTGTGTGTGTATGTGTGTGTGTGTGTTTGGGGGATGGGAGCACTCACACTCTGGCTAGTGAAACTGTGAGATCACTGCTAGGAGAAGAGTGTGAAGAAGAAGACTTAAAAAGACCAGAAGAAAGAGACTTTTGTGAAAGGAAAAGTAAAGGTGAAGGCTAAACCCTCTGCAGTTTTATGACATGCAGCAGTGAACTATGGACTTCATGTGGTGTGCGCACACAGTAACGAACAACACAAACAGTCGGTGCCGGTGAAAAGGATTATTTCTTGTTGAAGAAGCAGAAATACATGAGGCAGTTGTTTTGCTTTAATCAAGACAATCATCGGAGGCTTGTGTTTCGCTTCGCTGATCGTGATAATAATACAGCACAAACTGACCCAGCCCTTCCAGAGAACGCTTTCTCTCGTCTTTGGTCCTCGTCCTGAACGACAGGAGCTTTTGTGCTGCGTTAGACATTCCTTTAGCGCCAGCTCTCAGCGAGGAATGTGATTGTCAGGCGGTCGGCATGGTGGAAGTTGCTTCACGTCTTTCAGCTTAACAACAACTTGAGCTCCGAAATGTCAGAATCTGTGGTTTAGCAGTCAATCAGGAGGCAGGAGGCTGCTCACAGCCAGTTTCCAGATATGCAACCTGATTACAGTCACCTCTATAAAATGTGCAACTCACAGTTCACTGACTCACAAACCAGTGAATCAGTTTTTAACATTTTGATTTAATCAGACTAGCTGGAAAGGTTTTCCCCTTCTTTCCAAACATGAGCAGAGAAAGAATAGTTTTTCCTTTCCCCCCTCCCCACACGTCCCCGCTCTCTGAACCGTCCAACCTGAAATTTGACACTATGATTTCCATGGTGTTGTAGTAGTCTTTTCTTTTTCCATTTTTCCATTAGTCCTTTGCATTGGCTGAGGCGCTCATCTTGTTTGGACACGTCCTGCCTCAGTGGGAAAGTGGAGGAGGCTCTCAGACCGGCCTGGCCTCATACGGAGCAGAGAGAGTCAGGCTAGAATTGGTCCCACATCTCGGTATTTGAATACAACCAGTGGTGGAGGGAGGACTGGAAATCTGTGCTCAAGCACCAGTGTTGTCCGTATGTCACGGTTTTCATGGGCCTGTTTGTGATCGGAGAGCAGATGGATGGTTCAGATATTGATTTGAATTGTACTCAATTATGAGTAACTCAGCTATTTGAGTAGCTGTGATTAGTTACTTCCACCCCCGGGTGCAGCTACAGTAATAATACACAATGAGCTGTTACTGTTGGGGACATTGGACCATACTTATTACCTGAGACTGTATCATAGGCAGGTGTGTGACCTTGTTAATGTTGCGGTTTTATAGGGGTTGAATGTGCTGGACTATGGCCACAGTAACTTTGTGCGTGGACCAGATGCACGCACAAAGACAGAAATATGCATTCTTTAAGTCAGATTTATAAAGCGTACGTTGTGTACGCATGATTCTGTTTTATAAACCTCAATTATTGTGGAAATGATTACACACAAGCTTCTCATTCGCAATTACCCAGAAATCAGTGGAGAAAGAAGGCTGGCTGTTTCCCCCTGTTTTGGGTAGTCATGCTAAGCTAATTAGCTGCTGGCTGTAGCTTCATATTTTACACACAGACATGAGATTGTTAGCGATCTTCTCATCTAACTCTAGACTACACAGAGGAGAAGTTTTTTCCCCCAAAATGTCAAACTATTTCCTGAAGCAAACATGACTATTGTTGCATTTGAATCATGTTTCTGCTCTGTCATCAGCTAGCCAGACAATTAGTCGACCATCCTGCCAACAAGGTCAGCCAGTGAGCCAGAGCAGCTCCGAGCCAGAAAACAAAACTGCGTCCACCCGCCCTGTTCCTCTGTGACTCACTCAACGTTCCACATTTTCTGCTGTGGCAGGTCAGAGGTCGTCAGCTCGCTCTGTTTTCACTGCCGTCTGGAAAAAAAAAAAAAAGATGGCAGTGAGTGGCTTGTAAACCTTTGGACAGCTCCATAACTGGAGAGGCAGGCGGAAGGGATCGTAGAGTGAAGTGTGTGCTTGTCTGTTACTATGATCAGGGAGTTTTCCTGTGTTTTTTTACCCCCTCTTTTCAAACTCTATGACTTCAGTTTGTCAGGGTGTTTTCTGTGTATGAGAGAGAGTCTGTTTCCATAATTGAGTTCCCCCCCCCCCCAGGCCAGATCTCTTCTTGTGAGCACAGTGATGTCTGCTGCATGAGATATGGGACTGGCTAATTGAAGGTTAAGATCTTTTGACATTCTTTTTTAATGAGTTATTGAGTTTATTAAATTGAGGTTAAAGAGTATTTTTAATTACTGAAACTTTGCCAATATGTCATGACAGCATCTACAGTGTAGGTCAAAAGAAGCAGATAAGCTACATAGAGAAGAAGAGCAAAACTTTAAGCAAAACAGACTGTAATTCAGGATCAGAGACATGATATTTTGCACTTTTGATTAACACTCATGGAAAACACTTTTCCATCAGCAGAGATAATCCTTATCCCGTCACTGCAGTCACTCGTCCCCCCGTTTTTTCATCCTTGGCGACGATTTCTTGGAGGTCTGGATCCAATCGAGGAGTCACCAGATAGAGCTAGACTGCCATGCATTAATCAGAGCCGGGGATCAGCTGAATGGCGAGCGAATCAATTGGATCCAGGCGAGGAAGCCAAGTCCAGCTGTGGTCTGGCATGGAGCATACAGCTGCAGGAAAGAGAGGAGGAGAGAGCGAAGGGAGAGGGAGGAGGAAAAGAGAGGGAGACAGCGAATGAGTGAGGATGAAAGTAAAGGAAGACGACTGAGAGCGAGATGGGGATCAGACAGCAAATGAGGGGCGAATCGTGACGCAGCGGGATGTTTACACCGAAACAGGAAGAGGAAGTTGATACTTAAATCACAGACAGTTTGTTTGGTTTGTTGTAAATGTTTCACCTCATACAAAACCTCACTGTTGTATGAATTACTGAAGACAATATTCCTAGTAAAAGATATTGAACTGCAAGTTTAAAGGGAGAAAATGTAGAAATTTTAGTTGAAAGCATTCAAAAATAAAAAAAAAACAAGAGCAGCTAGCCGTAGCCTCCAAAACGCCCTGGTTGAGCTCCCAATCTGGACCGCTAGCTGCCTGGCTAGCTGAGCTAACTACTTAACAGCAGCTACAATTAGCAGCAGTTAGCAGTTACTCTGGTATTTGTTTGAAGTATGACTTTGACAGGTGGCCAGTTCTTACATATTGCACCTTTTAATTTGCTTCACTGCCTTTAAAGACCCTGCTTACTAGTTATCAGACCTTTAAACCTCCTGTTCAGCCACCAGCATCAGTTGTCGTTTGTCACATGGTCGTGAATTTTGTGAGCACAAGCTATAAACGCTCTCATTGGTGGTGCGTTCAAGGACAATCTGAGATCACAGAGCTGGATGCTTGCTCTTCTCTCGTCCTCTCAGGGAGATTCTCTCCATGCGTTTTGCACACCATATTTCCCAAACATCCACTCACTTACAGCGCTGACTTTACTGTCGCCCACGTCTTTTTGCAATTTAGTTTGTGTTTTGGAAATAAATCACTTAATTAAAGTGTTGTTTTGGGTGTCTCTCCCTTTATTCTGCGATTTTTCTCTTTTCAACTTGAGTATTTTTTGGGATTGTCTATGTTTTCTCACTTTTTCATTTAGGTGCACCAGCACGTAATTAAGGTTCACCCAAAACTACAGAGAAAATCATTCTGAATAAACGTATGTCATGACCTGAGAAATGTGAAATAACTGCTCATGAAGTATAACCAGTAGATCCGGCCACCTCAGGTCTGCAGTTGTGATGTTTCATCTGTTGTCCTTCATCATATCTCTGCGTGCAGTCTTCATATGTTGGGACAAAGAAAGCTTTCCCTGTTCTCGGTAAAGACCACAATCCATCTGCCCGTGTTGCTTATCAGCCGTGAGTCTTTCCATCTGTCTGTCAGCGCTGCCTGTTGTAACAGAACAGAGCTACACAAACAGCACCGACATCCTCCATCATCTTTCTGTAACAAGAGCGGGATGGAAAGTTTAGAGATGGATGTACGCTGGTGCAGCCTCTATGTTTTGATCTGTTGCTTTCACCTCTGTTGCTTCTATTCGACAGGAAATGTGTGAACTCTGCTCACAGTAGTTCTGATTTGGTTCATCTGTGTCTGTGTTTCTAACACTTTGTGTCTTATGTGCAGATCGAGAGGCGGATGGAGCTGGTGCGCCTGGTGTTGCACAACACGCACAAGAGGCTGGTGACCTGTCTGCAGGGTCAGCTGGGCACAGACACGGAGAAGAGACATGTAAGAAGCACTCAGCTGAGTCATGATTTTATCTTTTTAATCTCGACATGCTGCAAAGTCAGGATCTCTGTGAAAAAACCTGCAGCCCCTTAAGCTCATACAGACATTTAACAAGGGTGGATCACAGAGACGATGTTGTCACTGTTAGCAAGGACCTGCTATCTTGTGCTATGGACTCATAGCGTCTCCTCTTATGTAACATGCTGATATGTGAGAGACTCAGGAGAGAAATATTCAGCACTGGCCTGCTGCCAGCTTCCACTATCACTGCACAGACAGAGACCCACCTCAGCCACAGACGTGCACAATAAAACTGACAAAACTGACAAGGAATCATGTTATATGTTGCTTTGTCTTACTTTTTATGTGTCTTTTACATGCCTGCCTTCACACTTTTAACTTGACTTGCTGCAGAAAAAGTTGCCCTTGACAACGCTGTCCCAGGCCATGCAGGAGGGTGGCGGTCAGCTGGGAGACGAGAGTCTGATTGGGTGAGTTGTGAAACTTTAAATACAAGATTTTTGTTGCGGGCAAGACAAGTTTGAGAAGCATTTATGAGTGCCTGCATTGATCCTAATTAGCAAAAAATACTAAAGGAAGTGATAACAGTCATTTTTGTATACATCCCTGTTTCCTTGTGTGAGCAGCAAGATGATGGACGTGTGTGGGGAGGCAGAGAGCAGGCTGGCGACCGAACTGATGCAGCATGAAGTCCAGATTGAGAGAGACATCATGGATCCTCTCAACCAGCTGGCAGAGGTAAAAAAACAAACAAAAAACAACAACAAAAAACACAGCAGCAGCTCTATTTACACTGTAGTGATCACTTCACACCTGCATGTGTCTCTATTTAAGCTGTACATTTGCATATTTGTAGCTTTAAGCAAATGACTTCACCAAAACGTTCAGTGAGCCTGCAGAGGATCCAAACAAACTGTGTATCTGTGTGTCTGTGTGTGTGTTTTAAAGTGTCATGATGTCAAATTCAACCTGGAATTTTGCATCTTTTTGTGTCATATATTGACAAAATGTTGTCATTGTTGTTTTATCCTCAGAGTTGAATGTAAACATGTATTTAATCATGAGCTTCACTGTTTCTTTCACAGATAGAGATTCCAAACATTCTGAAACAGAGAAAACAACTTGCCAAGTTGGTTCTGGACTACGACTCGGCCAAGACAAGGTACACCGGCTTACAGTTTGAATTTATTTAGCCACGTTAGTTTTAAATGTTAACCTCGCAATGGCATATTGAGTCTGTTGTTGGAAAAAAAATAATTATGGAGCTGGAGAGGTGGGTAATATTCCAAAAAAAACAAAACAAAACTCATAATATCTGAGATTAAAGTGGTAAATTTACTAGAAAGACTCACACATTTAGGAGAAAAAATGTTTATATTCTCTGAGATTAAAGTAATGGGTGGTGGACACACATGAACTGTTGTGATTTTGTAAACCTGTACAGTGCTTGCAACATGACAAGCCTACTTCCCTTTTTTCACACTTTCTCCTGCTCTCTGTCGATCTTCTTGCCTGTGTGGGGGATTCATATTATGCTACTTTTCAGGTTTTATTTGGGGTCCTAGCAGTAATACTTACATTTTCAAAAACCACATTATTTTTCTCTGCAGCATCCCTTTTCACGTTCATTTTGAACGCTCTGTTTTAGCTAAAGAGTGAGACATCTCGCCTCTGTTTAAGCTTTGGTGAGAGTTGTACATGTGCATTGCTTAAAGGGCAGGATGTAGCCAATCAGAGGCAGAGTAGGACAGGTCATGCCGAGCAAGGTAGTGTGATCCAAAATAACGCTGCTACAGCAGTAGCAACTGTATGTCTGCTGACTGACTGGAGTGTATATATTGTATAATAAATATGTATACATCAATTCATATATTTGCAGGAATTTAACAGCCCATAAATTATGAGAAAAAGTTGTTCTCTCCATCACTTGAACAGCAGCAACAATATGTATCTAGTCAGGTATTTGTCTTGCGCTAATAATTGAGCTAATGTTACCCAAATGAATTGTTGTAAAAGAGCAGTCAGTTCTGTCATCAATGGATATGAAAAAGAGCTTGCATATTAAGAAAACGATTTTTCTTTAATCAAATACACTCATGCTTACTGTAGACATGCATAAGTCTCAATAATTCTTCCGTGTGCAGGTATTACCAGGCAGCCAAGTCCAACAACCAGGCCATGGCAGCTAAGGCCGACTCCCTCAAAGACGAGATGGACGAGGCTCTCAACAAAGTAGAAATATGCAAGGTACATATTATTTTGGATTTCTACATTCCAGCCAGGGCCTCTTCATCAGGTTAGGATCACATCTTATGAACCGCCTGAACAAAGGAGGCCCTGTAACGGGAGCGGATCAGGTACAAACATGCTACGCACATTATTAGGAGCATGTCATTAAAGGTCATCGCTTTGTCATCTGGAGTTCATCTGCTCTTAATGAAAAGTTTCTGTGTAAAGTAAAGCAGAAGGTTTAAGGTTGCTATATTGTTTTGCCATGTATGGAATATATATATTTTCCCTCCACAGGACCAGCTCTCTGCAGACATGTACAACTTTGCTTCCAAAGAGGGAGACTATGCACGCTATTACGTCACGGTGGGTGCTCCTCAGTTTAGCATTAATGACCCTGAAAGAAAATGGAAATGTGATGCAAATATGGTCCATTCCACTATAACCGTATTGTTTGGTGATGCCTGCTTGAGTATATACAATGACCTGTGTTTATGTTTTTGTATCAGTTATTAGAGGCCCAGGCAGACTACCACAGGAGGTCTCTGGCAGCTCTGGAGGCAGCTATACCGACTATCCAAATACAGCAAGGTGAACAGCACAAGATAAGACAGACATTCAGTGAATCTGCCAACAATACACAAAAGTCAACCTTTGCATGTCTGCTTTTAGTTCCTCATTTAAACCCAATGTAGCTGTGGAGATGGCAGCCACAGTCGCTGCTGAGAAATGCAGACTTGTCGTGGCTTGTTGGGTCAGAAGTGCAAGTAAAATCAGTCAAAACATGGCCGGCTCAGTGGAAGCACAGCATTTTTTTTTTTTTTTTTATCAAAATCAAGCACAAACAATTGAATAAGTCAGTTTTGTATCTTTATCGCCGCTGCAGTTGGAATGGAAATTGCATATTTTGGCCTCAAACTCTAAAAGAAGTACTTCACTGCGGGAACGATGGCCCATGCATAAAACTGGGCTGTCTCAGCAGTAGAAAGACACACATGTTTTTGAAATTGGTGCTGCAGGTGATGGTGATGAAGCGGAGCAAAATCAGTTAAATTTTCCAAGAAAACAACATGATTTAAATCACGTCATCACATCAGTTTCTATCCCAGGTTGTCATGCACTTAAGCAACCAGGTTACAATCAGCTTTCTGCAGTAACCTGATATTTTAACAAGAAATTCTGTAATTGGTGTTGGAGATTAAACAAACTGGATTGCTCTGGCTAGATTTCTTCTGGAGAAAGCCGGTTTCTTGGCCACAGAGTTTGGTTTCTAATCTGCTTTTTACATGTGTGCGTGTGCATGATAGAGACTACAGAAAGGTGTGACGGCAAAGGAGAGATTACACAGAGTGGTTCATTTTTGTTCGAAATAATCGGTTTATCCAAGTCCAACTTAAACTAAAACCATGTAGCCTCCACGTAGTCTAAGAAGTTGACTAAGGGGAAGATAAACCCTTGCTTATTCACCGTCAACTATCCAAGAACTATAGATGGACACAGAACAGAAATGTCGTCACTGAAGATACTCTTCTCTTCTAGACTCCTGGATGGAGAAGCCGGCGTTCGGCACGGCTCTGGAGGAGCACCTGAAGAGGAGTAACCGCGAGATCGCTCTGCCCATCGAGGCCTGCGTCATGATGCTGCTGGAGACCGGCATGAAAGAGGAGGTATGGAACGAGTCATGTCAGAAGAGAAAGGAGAACGTTTGGTTAAGTAGGGCAAAGTTGAACGTTTAATTAACCAGAAATGTTTTTTTGACATAAATTTGTCCCCGTAAAACTTAGCCGCTCTGCTCTGCTCTGCTCTGTCAGAGCTGGCAGGAGATGTGGGTCATGTGGACTGCTCGTACAGTCTGGAAACATCTGCAGCCAACTTGTGGTCAGTTAGCCTTGAGGCTGCGTTATGTGTGTGTGTGCAGGCATCTGTTATCCATTAGCGCGCTCACTATTACACAAATTTAACTATATCTCTAGACTCCCCAAGAAGGACTATTTAAGATATTTTTATTAACGGAAACAAAAGTCCTGCTGTATTTCTGTCGGATACTCATCCCGAAAGAGCCACATCTCCCTCGACTTTCTCGGTCATTCAGCGGACTCATTATAAACTTCTCCTTTTCTTATACCAACCTGTACTCACTTCTCTAATTTCAGGATTGAAACCAGTCACCTGTACCTATCAAAACAAAGTGCTGTCCAGTCATTTTCCTCTTTTTTTCCTCGCAGGGTCTCTTCAGAATAGCTGCCGGAGCTTCAAAGCTGAAGAAGTTAAAAGCAGCGCTGGACTGCTCCACCTCGCAGCTCGAGGAGTTCTACTCTGATCCCCACGCCGTCGCCGGTACGACCTCTTCTACAAATCCACAAAGAGTAAAACCATCTGGTCCAGATCATTTTCTCATAGCTTGTCTCTTCACACACAGGAGCCCTGAAGTCCTACCTCAGGGAACTTCCTGAACCTCTAATGACTTTTGGCATGTACGACGAGTGGTTACAGGCCTCCAAGTGAGAAGACACACACACAGAGACAGACGTGACTCTTTTAATGTCCTGTAACACACACTCGCTCTGTGCTAATAAGCAGGAAACACGCACCTGAAGCCGTGTGTGCTCTCTGGTTGCTTTAGATATTTTAGTACTTATGCATGAAGGTGATATATTTTGTGTGTGTGTGTGGTTTCAGTGTGTCCGACCCCGACAAGAGGCTTCAGGCGTTGTGGGTGACATGTGACGGTTTGCCAAAGAGTCACAAGGCAAACCTCAGGTAAGAGCATCTTCAGCTTGAGCGATGATGATGATGCAGTACACTGTGTTGTTGTTTCTGAAAGCATATCAGCACTGAGCTGAATGTATAGAGTTAATTTCTGTTCTGCTTTTGACACAGCAGAGTTTAACGAGTCGTACAATAGAAACCTGTCTTACTAGTTCGGTGTCAGTCGCAAGGCGCCTAATTAGACGTCTCTCTTGTGCGCTCACTTCTACTTAGAATGTTGCTTCTCAACCTGCATGCGGTCATAACCTCACAAGAAGTCTGAGGCGAGGCAACGCGAGGAGGGTTTATTTATAGCACCGTTCAGATGCAAGGCAACTCAAAGTGCTTTACAGAGACAAAGCAATGCATTAAAATAAGATGCTAAGAAAATGTTAAAAATGCATTTAAAAGAGATCAAAAATAAAACAAGAAAATGAAAAGATACAGATGAAGCAACTGTAAAGGTTTATAAACATCAGCTGCAAGCAGTTGCTTAATTAGTGGTTTCTTAAACAATTCATTGATTATTACAAGTGAAATAAATAGTAACACAAGTAAAATGAACTATAAAGCTACCATTTGTATGGCATAATAAATGGTAGAATAATTGCTGAAAGGTGTATTTAGGTGGCTTGTATTTATGAGTGAGTATGATGTGATGCAGATTCAAGAGCTGGTGAGCTTAGATTATGGTTAAGAAGTTATGGGTGGTTTAAAATTTAGATAAATACGGGGTTGACATTGAGTTTTATATTGGACTAGGCTTGATAGAATTAAAGGGGACTGTTGGGCCTTGGTGGAGGTATGCGCTCTACTGAGTGCTGTTCTGTTCTCTCTGATTAATGCTTTTATGTCATTTTATGTCATTGGCCCTGCTGCCAATCCAAAGGCTAAGCTTGGGAACCATTAGCTTAGCATATCAGTTAGCTAAAAAACCATGTAATGAAAAATGGCTGCCAGAGTTTTGAGGTTTTTAAAGCAAGTGGACTCTGTTGCAGGTATCTGGTGAAGTTTCTGGCCAAACTGGCTCAGGACAGCGAGGTCAATAAGATGACTCCCAGCAACATCGCCATCGTCCTGGGGCCCAACCTGCTCTGGGCTAAAACTGAGGGGTAATAACTCTGATCTGTTTCCTCATTGATGTTAACTTTCTGAGCACAAAGTGAAGCTGAGGTTGATAAATCATTCTGTCTGTGTGTGGTCGTGTACAGGACGCTGGCAGAGATGGCAGCAGCTACATCTGTCCATGTGGTCGCCATCATTGAGCCCATTATCCAGCACGCTGATTGGTTCTTCCCTGAAGGTAAAACATCTGTTTGTTTTATTTGCAAAGTTTGTTTTTTTTAAAAAAAGCTTCAAGTTTTGGAGGTTCATGCTGATTTTTAGCAGGTGGTATAATGGTAACCATGATCACCACTGAAGTTTTTCTGTTAGCATTCTAACATTTGAGAATTAGCAATAACAAACCAACAAAAGTTTTGTACAAATTCATATTTTGACCCGATGATGGCGCTAGATGACAAGTCAGAGGATTAATACCTCTACTACTACAACTACTACTACTACTGTAATACTATTCAGTCTGAGGTGTGTGTGTATATCAGTTAGCATGGCTAACAAACGACTAACAATAAATCTACTGATCATCCCACACTCATTAGAAAATCATTTTTACCATCATAACTTTAACCATCTCTTCTCTGTTTGCCTCTAACCGTCTTCCCTCCAGATGTGGACTTCAATGTTTCGGGCATGTTTGCCTTGCCCTCCCACCCGCCCACCCCAGATCCTGAACCCAGCCTGGATAGGAAACGCCCCGGCAGCCTGGTGGGGCAGGACGGGGACAGTCACACCCCCCGTAAAGACAGGTACCTGTCTCGCCCCAACCTCAGCCTCAGCCTGCCCCTCACCCTCCCGTCTCGTCCCAAGACACTGAGCAGGCAGGAGTCACGGGGCCCGGCCGTGTCGGCCCTCTATGTAGTGGCCAACGAGTCCATCACAGTCACTGAAACACCCACTGAAGATCTGCCCAGTCCAGACTTCAAAGCTGTGCCGTAGTTCAACGTAGCTCCCATGAATTTAATTTACTGACAAGCCAAAGAAGGGAATGATGTCATGTATGATTTTTGCACCCCATTTCTGTTATGTTTAGCTTATTTTAGCACAAGCTAATCAGTGTTGTTTTCCTCAAGGTTCATACTGAGCATAATGAAAAAGCAGTTCTCTTTCAGCCTTTTTTAATGTTTTCAGTGTCAACTGGATACCATTTTGTCTATAGCTGCAATTCTCGTGTGTTACTCTTGTGTACTCTTGTGTTATCTCCTTTGTTTCCAATTAAAGCTTAGGTCACACTGTAGGTTGCTGGTTTTATGTTCTGTGTGGGCTTCCTCTGTTGCATTTTGTTTGTATGGTGTTGGCATCTGTCTCCTCTGTCCCTGCAGAGACGTCGCAGCTCAAAGTTGTTCTATTTTAAAGGTCACTGTCATGTGGTTTTATGTCCTCTTTGGGTTCTTGTTTCTGAGCTGGTTTCTTTGAACTCAGGAAGTGGAGTCTCTCTCTGTCTCTCGCACCATCTCTCTCTGTCTGTCTCTTGTCTCTCTCGGTCTCCTGCCCTTTCATTCTGTCTGATGGCGTATGGTTTGCCCTCCTGAACTCTCTCCCCTCTCCCCCCCTTCCCTAGCACTGTTAACAAACAGCCGGAGCCCGCTCCACGTAGAGCCAGCGCTGTAAATAGAAAGCACCCAACCTCACCCACCTTCCAACCCCCACTGCCCCCTCTGGAAGCCGGGGTTCCCGCCCAGCCTGAGCCCCAGCCCCAGGTTCCGTCCCCGGCTACAGAGGCTGAGCAGCCTCTCCTGAGTGGTGGTGGTGGTGTTGGAGGTGGTCTGGGTGGTGGGGTCCAGGTAGCGACAGTGAAACCTCAGGTTGTAACCCAGCTCAGCGCAGAGGAGAGCAGGTAAGGAGGAGCGAGCTGAGGTAGCAACAATACTCCACCGCCTGCTCGCAGCCAATCACCCGGAGTCAACCTTTATGTGTTTGATTCGTCTTTGAGTTCCCCAATCAGATGTCATGAAACAGAAAATTACAAGAATAACAATGTCTTTACGTCCACAGCTTTTAATTTGCCTTCATTTTTAACAAAATAAGAATGTAATGCAACAAAAATCATGTGATGCTTTGTTTACAGACGACTTTTATCCTGCTTGTTGTGATGATTGACCAAACTCAGTCCATTTTTATAAATATACCCCCTTCCTTCCTGCCTGCCTGTCAGCGTGTCTGTCTGAGTGACTACTTTGTGGCAATGTCTGATTTTGCATGTAACACATGACTGAACAGACTTCTGATTTTTGCATCCTCTTTTTAAAATTCATTGTTTTGTTATAAAGTTATTCTTAATGTGATAACCCTCGTTTGACTGGAAATATATTTGTTTTTATACATTATGCATGAATTCTTGCACCGATGCAGCACTTCCTTGTTAAATGTAAAGCATAGACAACATGTCGGTGGAGTAACATCTAGATTCGTTGTATTTCCACAGCCCAGCCCGTGAGCTCATGTCCACACCCCCTCCCCAGAGGAATGGTTCGCTCCACCTTACAGTAGGAACCCCCCACTCACAGGGTGGATCCAGGGGGCCCAGTCCACACATGGTTCGCAGAGGTGAGAGAACGTACATTCGTATTCCCATTAGGGCTGCAACCAATGATTGATTTCACCGTTGATTCATCTGTCAATTATTTTCTTGATTAAAGGTGCAATATGTAAGAGTTTTTGTTTAAAACATTCAAAAATTAACTAAAATTATTTTAAAAATGTGAAGAAATAAGAGTTTTGATGTTTTGTCAAAGACGTCAATGTATTGTGTAGCAGAGATATCTACTGTTAGCATGCTAACCAGCTAGCCCTGGCCTGTCCTTTGTCATAATGCTACTCCAAGTTGCCAGGTCCGGACAGCCAGCTGCATGGCTAACTAAGCTAATTAGCTAAAGGCAGCTACAGGTAGCAGCAGTTAGCGGTTACCCTGGTGATATGTTTGCAGAATACATTTTCGTGGCCGATTCTTACATATTGCACCTTTTTTTAAAAAAAAAAAATAATAATAATAATAATTTAGTGGTTGACAACTAATCAATTAATCGTTGCAGCTCTAATTCCCATCATTTAGTAGCGTTAATATCATGTGATAATTATGTTTACCTCTGAAGGCACCAAGAAGCAGGCCCCAGCCCCGCCCAAACAGGCCAGCCCCTTCGCTTCCCAGCCTGGGAACACCCACCCGCCCATCACGCCACGACGCAACCCCAGCAAAGACAGCCTCATCCACGCCCCGAGCCACCCGCCCCCACAGCCTCCACAAGCCCACCAAGCACAGGGGGAGTCGGAGCACTCCCCTCCCAGCAGTCCCACCCCTCCCGACACTCCGCCTCATGATGGATCGCACTCCAGCACGCTGTCTTCCCACCACTACGGGTCTCTCCCTCGCCCCTCCAGACCGGCTCCCAGACCGCGGCCCAGACCCAGCATGCCGCCGCCCCCGCAACCTGCTGCGAATGACGATGGTAATGGCATCTGCAGCTCCGCCTCCAAGATCATAACAGGTAAACTGCTTCCTGTGATCACAAAATTCAGTTTTACAAATACAGATAGCGCAGAAAAAAAATACAATATTTGCCTCAGAATGACAGAACTAGGTCAAGTATTCACAACAGGTCAATCTGGTCATTACTGATGAGAGATTTCAGAACAGTGTGTCCTCACAGCGCGCAGTGGTGTGCAGCACCTCAGCTCTGATATATATCTCTCCTTATGATTTCTTTCCTTCTATCTCTCTCCAAACGGGTACTGCAGCTGCAAAAAAGCAGCTATGGTCGCTGGATCCTCATTTGATGCTTCAATACGGAAACAAGGTCGGAGTACGGGGCGTCAAGGCAGTTTGGCGCGCCTCATGATGCTTTTGATGCGGCCATTTAAAACGCGAACCTTAGACACATTCAGTGTGTTTGGCCCATTTCAGAATCCTATACAACATATTATTATATTAGAATTATTGATGCATAATGATCTTCTTCACTTTATTTTACTCTACATACTGCTCTAACGTGTGAATTTCTCCACAGGGATCAATAATCTTTATCTTTACCTATAATGATACATTAGAATTTATTTGTTGATCATATTTTCTATTAATAATCTGAATCTGCAGCTTAAGTTAGCAAATAAATTGAGTGAAGTGTATAAAGAACAATATTTGCCTCTGAATCTTAGTGGAGTAGAAGTATAGAGTAGCATAAAATGGAAATACTGAAATGTGAGTACCTTAAAATTATACTTGAGTAAAGTTATTCCAAGATTGCAGTAAGTCAGAGAAAAAAAGGGGTTTCCTGTTGATGTGGTGAGCAACTCTTGTATTCTTTAGTGCAGTTTAACATTGTTGAACGTGATCTCTTTCTGTAGATGTTGGCCACGACTGAAATCACTTGCTGCTCGCCTGCTGATACTGTGTTCAGTATCGAGTGATTTCAGCCTCCTCTCAGGGCGTTACTCTGTGTAGTTTCCTGGCTTTTGGTGTCATAGTGCCTCACACACTAAATGTAACTGTGGTGATCTAATGCATGACAGAAAATGTGTAAATATTGCAGATGTCTGAGCTGCTGGCCTGCCTGTAAGATGAGCTTTGCAAGGCAGGTAACGGTAAGGATCTGATTGGCTGATGCCTTGCTTCTGTGTGCACTGCATGTGTGTGTGTCCGTGGCATTTGCTCCTTTTTTGTGTGCGATCGTCGGCTGTGCACATCCTGTATACATATATTCATGTATACAAATGTGCCTTGAACCCTGCTGTGCAACAAAACTAACATGCTTTAATTCCCAACGCCATCCCTCCTGTTTTTTGTGATAACTAACATGCATTCAAACACACTAAACCGACTTTAAACTGACCGTGTGCTGTTATTCTGTACGTGCACTTGTTGAACATGGCGAAATGTGTTGCATTAAAATATTAACACACCAAGGATACTCTTCAACAACCACTACACCTCTAAAAATGTGGTATATTGACTAATTTGACAGAAAGATCAATCCTTGGTGTCTTACTGAGTGTGTAAAGCTGGTGTGTGTGCCCCTGGTTTTGCTTGAGCTCAAGTCCAACACCGATGACTCAGATGACTCTGACTCTTAACTGTCCTGCACAGATGGAGGCCTGGTCCTAAAGGGGATTGGACGAGCCCTCATCCCCGAGGTGGTTGAGGTCCAACAAGGGGAAAGCTCTGCTGGACAAGAGCCCACTGCTGCCGCCGCCACCACCTCCTCAACCCCACCCCTAGACCCTCAGATCCAGACAGAGAGCACTATTCTGTGAGGGATCATCCGAAATCCTCCTTCGAACAGATTGTTCAAATATCAGACAGGTAACTCATCAGTTTTGCTCCAACGAACGCTCCACGCACACGATGCCAGACTCGGCTACCTTTTCTTCTGTTTCCCTGAGACTCAAACCAGAAACCTCATCTTGCAGTGGTGCTATAAACCACACAACTCCTGTCCAGCTATTAGACTTCATATCAAACATCCTTTGTTCTGTATACTGCTGGGTATTTTAAGATTGGACTGCAGAGCCTTGCTAGACTCGAGGCTCATGGGACAGCAGCTGAACTCAGTGAGTCTCCTGCTTCCTTTTTGCTATCGATGCTACAGGTTCAATGCCATGAATGTTTTTGGAGACAGAAATCTGGTTTTAGCACAAGGTCAGTCCTGATGACCAGTATTTTTATTATTCAGCAACACAGTCGTGTGGAGATAGCTGATGATTTATTTATCATGAAACACAATCACATTCTGGCATTCTCATAATCATTTTCCAGTTTGTCAGTTTCAGCTGACTTTTCAACACGTGCCAAACACTTCAACATACTTGTGTAAAGGACCAAAGAAATGGGCCAAAGGAAATTGACTAAATTTAGGGCTGCTCGGCTTATATGATGGTTGCTAATGACCAAATATTTTGGCAAGAGTGCAATATAAAAATGCAGTTGTCCTCGAGTGGTGTCCTCTCCACAGCACATACCTGTATGCTGTAATTTTTGGTATTCCAGGTAGTTTTCATGATCCAGTGCAGTAGAATTTTTATTTTGTTTTCCATCTGAATTGTTTTTGATTTCAGCTGAATTTTTTTTCTTGGATGCTTTTATCATTAAAAGGGATTTTTCTTACAAACTGATTGTGATAACTTGTACCTGATCACTCCCACTCGAGCTCAAAGCTACGACCAAATGCAGCCAAATGATAATTAAATTCCTCTTTGTGTATTATTGAACTGAACTGAACAATCTTTACCTTATTGGGGTGTTTTCCAGCTCTTTGATTTATAATTTCTTTTTATTTCCTCTGTTTTTTCAGCATTTTTATGTTGGCTTTTCTGCACATAATGCATCATACAATGCATCATTACTCTTGATAATTAAAGATGGTTCAACATTTTACAGTGTTGTCAGTTTTTCTCATCAGTTGTTTGTCATTTTGTCAAAAAAAGTTAATTGTTTTTAATAATTCTTTAAACTAAGTTGGATAAAAAGCATTAAATAGACTAGTTTGTTTTTCAGTTCACAGTGTAAATGGAGATTTTATCAAAACGTTTGACAGAAGCATTCCTTCCATGAAAGATTACAAATGGAATCGTGCTACAAATGACTGGAATTTGGCGTATTATTGATTTAAGCTGTGTGTTTTAAAGAAAATAGCGTAGCTGTATGGACCAATCACACTTTACAAATCTCACTCAGTTTTAGGAGCAGCTAAAGAAAAATGTAAGACTGTACACTAATTTCCCCCCTTCACCATGTGTCCATTGAGAGTGTCATAACTGGCCTGTCAAGCCCAGTAGCCGATGATAAAGGCAGTTACAGAGAGGCAAATGATGAGGTTGACGTTAACAACGGTACGCAGACATGGTTTTTCCTCCAGGGAACAGGTGGTCTGTTCAGGAGCAGGAGGCGTCACAGGATTATTATTTCCCTCCGTCCTTCTCTCCATCCCACACAGCCAGTAGAGGGCAGAAATCAGCCGGGACTGGCTCCTGACGCTGGTCAGGGAGGCTGAAGAGTCTGGAGAGAGAGAGGGTGAGTTCAGGGGCAAGACTGACACATGGTCGAATGGAAAAGTGTAACAGCAAACAGGACAGAGACCCACCTTTCCTGTGATGACATGCCTTCCTGTTGCTGTCCTCTGGCTCTCTCCCTGTGACGTCCATCTCATTCGTCTGTATAGTAATCTCCTCTAAGGTCTTAGTGCTCTGCTCCACTGGGGAGACCTGCTCTTTGGGCTCCACAGGGTCAAACCTGGTGAACCAGGTGAGGCGACTAATCTGTTTAAAAATAAAAAAAGAATGAATAAAAACTTCCAAACATCTAAGAAAATCTGATTTATTTCCTGTTGTGCAGCAAAAATAAATCAAGATGTAATTTCTGAATGAGACAATGACGATAAATCTGGTCACAGTTTGAAAGTGCTGCAAACTGTGACCAGTTTGCCTCAAAGGAACCCTGAGGTGTTATTGACCCCGCAAAATGGTGAGAAATGCCTTCACAATTACCCAGAGTGACACTTCCACAATGCTTGTTTTTTTTTCAACCAACAGTTCAAATCTCAAAATTATATATATAAAAAATACATTACAGTAATTTAAAAACATTTTTAAAAAGGAGTTTCTTGCATGTTTTTTTAAAAACTGGAAAGTTAAGTTTGATTTCTTCATCTGAATCAGTGGCTCAAAAAGAGATCTTTCTGTACATCTGATGAAATGGCCTCACTTGCTCTGGTTTGGGCTCCTCTGTAGCCAGACTGACCACAACCACCACAACCAGGGTGATGAAGGACAACAGGACGGAGAAGTACAGGTAATGGACGTATTTCACCACCTCAGGCCTGTCGTCCTCCTCGTAGCACAGAGGCGCCGGGTAAATGAAGTCCAACAGCATGCGAATGCAGCCCACCAGCAGGCCGAGAGTTAGGCCCCAGAACGCACCCTGAGGGGAGGGAAAGGAGCGTATACGATGAGCACAATCACATACTTCATCTTCCAGTCACAGCAGGACTGGAAACCGAGATGTCTCACATTTCTATGACATTAGGTTCACTCCAGGATCTGAATTCTTCGCAGTGTTGTTGCTATCACACCAGTGCACACACACAAATAATGGCATAAATGTATGGATATGGCGTCATATAACAAAATTCTTACGTTCAGATCTCAAAAAACTACATAAAAATGACGAGAGTCTCTTTCTTCTGTGTCTCAATGAATGAAAAAACATTTATTTCCTTCAACCTGACAGTTCCATCAGTCACAGAAACATCCAGAGGCCACACAGACTCACCTTCTCATTTGTCCTCTTCCAGAAGCAGCCCATGATGAAGATGATGGAGACCGGGGGCTGGAGGTAGGTGCTGATGGACTGGATGTAGATAAAAAGCTGCCCACCCTGACTGGCCTGGACGACAGGAATCCACAGCACTGACACCACCACCAGCACGAGCACAAACATCCTGCATGTGAAGCATGAGATCTGTGTTGTTAATGCCAGATAATAATCTAATTCAGTTCTGCAGAGACATGAAGGGAATGGAAAGCTGAGGTTGTGTGTGTGTTGGTTTGAAAAGTAAATCTGGTAAAGTCATTATTTAGGAATGTGTGGACTGAGAGGTTATGGTTCGGGTGAGCATGACAGAAAATGTAACAATTTAACATGCAATTTGGTGGAGGGTTTCATCCAAAGTGCATTATAATGACATATGTGGTTACTTTGTAAATGCAGACGGCCCGAGTGGGGATAAAATATTCGACATGGTTTATAAGCCTTTAACCTGTAACATAAGGGCTCCGTGGAAAAAGCAGACAGCAGGCTGCTCTCTGTAGCAACGCTGGTTCCTTTTGAAGGCAAAATTGTAAAAATGTTACATTTGCAGCATTAAAATTTCTAATAAGTTATATATTGTGTTGAGTTTTGTACTTACATTATCCTAAATGTTTTCAACAGTGTTCAAAGCCAGAGAAACTTGAGTTTAAAAGTTTTATTTCAACAGTTACATTAGGCACTCGTTTAACATTGAAGACAACAACTCCCATGATCCCATGCTACTTCACGACATCATCAAGCTATGTTTTCTGTTGTGATTGTTCTGATCGGGATACTCTAGTGGCAGAAATGACATACTGTGCGTCTTCCTCAGAAGATATTGAACATTCTTGACATGTTTAAAAATGCCTATATCGTTACTGATGCAGGATTAAAGGTGCAATACGTAAGAATTTTTGTTTAAAGCACACAAAAATTAACTAATAAGAGTCTGATATTCTATCGAAGACACTGATCTATTGTGTTTCAGAGATATCTACTGAAGTTAGCATGCTAACCAGCTAGCCCTGGCCCGTACTTTGTTATAATACCACTCTGAGCTTCCAGTCTGGACCACTGGCTGCATGGCCAATTGAGCTAAATAGCTAACGGCAGCGTTTACCCTGGTGATATTTTGCTTACTATTTGTTTGGAGTATAAATTTGAGAAGAGGCCGATTCTCGCATATTGCACCTTTAAACCAGTCCTGCAGTACAGAGCATACATGCTGGACCATATCTTGAGTAATGTCAGGTCACATACCTGCCCACTAACATAAGCTCCCACTCGGATGCATTGGTCCTGAAACTCTTCCACAGATCCATGGTGAAAATGGTGCTGGAGCTGTTAAAGATGGAGGTCAGTGAGGACATCAGGGCGGCGATCATTACCGCCATCATCAGACCTCGCAGGCCTGGAAGAGAAAACACACCGACACTGGTATAAAAGGGATGCAGACAGGCATGTGTAAATAAAGCAGGAGGCAGGGGCAGGAAACTGTCTCACCTACAGGCAGCAGCTCCATCACCAGTCTGGCATAGGCGGTGTCTGTACAGCCCACCGGGTTTCCACAAATCTGTTTGCACAACTCAGGGTCTGCACACGCCACATCATCTAGACAATATCATTAAAACATCTTATTTAGAAGTTTTTTAGATATTAAAGCTCTCAACGCAGCAATGCAACCTGAATGTGAACTAAGCACCTTTATTCATTCAAACCTAAATGTCATACTGTACCTGTGAAAAGTATCCTGCTGATCATGCCAGGCAGCATGATGGCAAAGAAAGGCAGAATCTTCAGATAAGCAGCCAGCAGCGAGCCGCCTTTTGCATGGGACAGGGTCTTCGCAGCCAAGGATCGCTGCACAATCACCTGCAGAGAGTCACAGACCCTCAGTTAACTCCCAGGGGCCACTGGTTAATGAGTTATAATGATCTGCAGCTGTTTGTAAGTAAAGTTTAATAGGAGAATGGATGAGGAAAGCACTTAGCTGGCAGGTAAGTGGGTAAATGTTTACGTGCACAAATTAGCTACAAGGGCTGAACTGAGAAGACAGGAAACACTCATTAAAACTTCTCGTGCCTTCTGTTGTCTCAGGTTTGGCTGGTGGGCAAAGTGTCACTCTGATAGTGTATAAAAGGAATTTTTAACCTCCCCGAAGAGCCAAAAAACATGCCAGATTCTCAAAAATGGGGTTTTCAGATGAGGACTCTTTCATATTTAACTTCAGAGGAATTTGTTAGAGCAGCATAAACAAGATCAAAAAACACTAAATTATACTTTCATCTTTTATAGATGAAAGACTCCTTGACAGTTTACAAGTGAAATAAATGAAAAATAAAAACTTTATATTCATGATGGCAACTTTGGGGTCCTTATATGCTCTTAACCTGCCCTCCCTGTAGAGATCAGGCTTGACAGAGCATGATGTAGTTTAAATACAAAGATTAAAGCGTACTATCTGATTTTATTTTATTCCAGAGACTTGGATTAAGTCAGATGAGCTGTACGGAGCCATTTTAAACTTCTTCGGGGGGGTGATTTTTTGTTTTAAAAGTCCCCATCTTTTTGAGTTGTTTACTTTTTGCTGTGAAGCTCCAGAAATGTTTTGTGGACCACGAAACTTCCCCCGACTTTCCATCAGCTTGAGGGTGAGAGTATAATCACTGAATATTCACTTTGGGTGAACTCGTCCTTTAATAAATTTGGTGATGCTGGATCCTCTTTTCTCAACTCTTATTTGTTAGGAAATGTGCTATGTCATTACGGTACCTGGTCAGAACACCAGTACCACATGGAGGGGATGGACATGCCGATGATGACGCCGGGCCACGGCAGGTCAGAGGTCACCGGGTGTCTGAATATGTGGAAGGCATCATCTCGAGGGATGCCGCAGGTTGAGTTTGGCACGCGGACCGAAGGGATGGCGTTGGCGTATCCCTCCATCAGAGCGTTCCAGCCTCCGACCTCGGCAAAGCCTGGAAGAGAGACAGCAGGGTCAGACAAACCGGGATGTAAAGTTCTGGTGATGTGAGCACATCAGTTGGACTTACTGAAGCCCATGAGGATAAGAGATCCGATCAGCATGATTGCAGTCTGAGCGGCATCAGTGTAGATGACTGCAGCCAGACCGCCTGGAAGAGACACACGACAGTCAGTGACATACAGAACAAGCACACTGTGTCTATTTCTGCGTAATTAAAATGGCAAAGGAAGGAGAGAGGTGACCTGCTATAGTGTAGAGAGCAGTGATGGACAGCAGCAGCACCACAGCCAGGTAGATGTTCCACTGTAGGGCGAGCTGAATGAACACTGCACCTGCATACATGTCCACCTGGGCCAGAAACACACACAATGAGACACACACGGTGTGGCTATAAGGTAGAAAGAATGTTTTTGACACATGCAGGTGGAACATTTCTGTGGATTTGGATCTTACCGATATCTTTGTGAAGATGTAAATAAATAAGTACAGGACAGCTATAAACAACTGTGTTCTTCTGCCCCCAAACCGCCTCTGCAAGTACTCTGGCATGGTCGTCACCTGAAGATGAAAGAGTTCAGAGATAGAACAAATGAACAAAATCACGCATGTGCACAATGTGTGATATTTCATGTGCCTCACCCCTGAGGAGATATAAATGGGCAGGAAGATCCATCCCAGCAGCAGCACCATCAGCATACCCTGTCAGAGACCAGACATTCAACACTTCAGACTTGAAAAACAGCAGCTGTGTTCAACATATCAAACTCTTTTTTATGTTAAAATCTCTTACATTCCACTCGTATGCAATGGCCCCGATTCCTGCTGCAGCTCCTGACCCTGCAAGGCCGATGAAATGTCCGCTGCCAATGTTACTGGCAAACAGCGAGGCGCCCACCTAAATATAGATGAAAGAGTCCAAATCAGGACCAGCTCCGTGTTTGACTTTGAACTAAAGAACATTTTGCCTCCATCTGAAGTCTGATCGTGCTACAGTTAGTATATGGTGATAAAACATAAATAAATAAAAAACTTTTGACTGACAAAACTCTCAGTGCTTCCATACCATTAAATATATGACTACCATCACATATTTTCCTTGACAATAGTCTCTGTGTTTGACTCACCGGCCACCAGGTCATGTTCTTCCCAGCTAGGAAGTATCCGTCCACCGTGCTGCGCTTCGTTCTCAACATGGACTGACAGAAAAATAAGAAACCTTGTAAAGATAATATATAATATTGATTCATAAGATCCCCAACCAGCACTTCCTGCTGCTGAGTGGTTCTGCTGTTGCTCTGCTGTCAAACCTCACTGAATGTAGATGAAGAAGACAACTTCAAATAGAAAAAACTACTTGAAGCAGCTCTTCCTCCTTTCAAAGTGTTTGTAAAGCACTTAGAAACTGCTTCATGTGTGAGTTGTGTGACTTATTCATGACCCCTGCTTCATGTAAACGACCAGGATGTGTCTGACAACTGTTGGATTTGCTCATTTTCATCGTGATCTGCCACTGAAGAACAACATATTTCCTGCTCTGCATTTGTATGTGTGTGTTACATACAGTAACAGATGTTCTGGAAATGTAGAGCAGAAAGCCAAGAAGTCTACGGTTGTTCAGACCACAAACAAACAAAAAAAAAAGGTGTTTCCTGTGTTTGTAATCAAGGATCACAGCCTTTTTGCAGGTAAATGGTCAGACAGTGATGCTAAATCACAAGCAGAAGACAGTATTTTTGTTTTCTCATGATTTACAATAGTTAAATTCCACCTGCATTTAAGCGAGTCAACAATTTTCATTAAAAGTTCAGCATATTCATGCAGTGTGGGGAGAAAATGCATTACAGACAGAAAAATGCAGGTTCACAAACACACTAAGGAGCGACAAGAGGCTTTTAAAGGCAGCAGGACTAGAAAGTGAAACGTTTGTGAATGATACAGACTGATTCTGTTATCATTAATAGCATTTGCTTCATAGCAAAGAGGCAACAGGACAAAGAGACTTGTGTGTACATTTTGATTTCAAGCCATTATCTCTATATTCATAGCAACCTGGTACAATGTACCGTACACCACAGTCTTCAGTATGTCTGGCAAGAAATAAGGTAGCTTAAAATGCCTGGTTTACTTACCCAGAAGCCAACAGCCAGAACCAGTATAAAGTAGATGACCAGCACCACTATATCCACAGCAACCAGGGTAGCTCTGCCCCCTGTAGGGGGTGTTGGAGAAGGGGGCATGCTGGTCCCTTGGGGGCCTTCTGTTATTTCCATTCTGTCCTCTGCTGTGATAGTAAAAAAAATGGTAAAATGTTCCCTGTGACTGATATTCATTTTGCAGACTTTTTATAATCTCTCTAAAGTTTGGAGGGAAAATCTCTTTTCCACAAGTCATACACATCTGAAACATGACAAGAGGCTTCAACTACACATTGATTTAATTTGTCTTTTTGTAAAGAATCGGTTTATTCTGAACAATACTCAGCTGATCAGCTGATGTATTTTTTATTTTTTTATTTTTTAATGTATACAATTTAACTATATTCGTCTAAAAAATGTCGATCAGTAAAAAGTACAATGTGTCACAAAACATGTAGTGGAGTAAAGGTACTGTATGAAGTAGTATTAAATGGAAATATCTCAAAACTGTACTAATACTTGAGTAAATGCAGTTTCCTTCCACCTCTGTTCATAACATTAACATGCTGCTTACATATTAATGCATTTGTTAATAATAACCCAACAGTACAAGACCACAAGTCTATAAGGAGCCATTCTGCATACTCAGAACTTTTACTTTTAGATATTTCAGTCAACAACCCACAAGTGGCCCTAACGACTCTGTAAGGACACTCCCACACAGAGGTTAAAAGTCTGCAGCTCCCCTCCAGTTAGTTAGAACTGAAGAAGCCTCTTGGATGAGAAGTGAAACGTCTTCAAGAAACAGAAACACGTCCAGCTGCCTACGATACAGCACTTAGAATTACCTGGATGACTGAGGACCTTCATCAACAAAGGCTCACGTTGTTTCAAGTGTGTCAGTCAAGAGGGAATTTTGTATTAAAAAGACTTTAGAAGAAACTCACTTGATTTGTCCACGTCAGACTGCTGAACCATCAACTTCAGATAAACTTTTAAGGTATTTTTTGCACAGAGTGGCACCTGAGTAGTGTTTTAATGTAACAGTGAACCTTTTCTTTAAGAACATTTAGCTGATAATACTTCTTTACACTCACTGAAATAAAATACTGAATGTTTTTTCTGTATCACATTCTGACCTTAAAGCCAAAATGTTCTAATATTCCTTATTTTTCTCTTTTAAATTAACGTAATATTACATAGCTGTGGATGTGTTTACTGGACCTGCTGTGCTGTTGTTACAAGCAGGTAAATGTTAGCAAGTTAATATTTAAATCTCAACTCATATACTACACTTCTATCAGCAGATGAAGACATACAGATTTTGCTCTTTAACACATTTGAGAAGCATTTCTGACACTACAAATGTTGCATAAAGTAACACTTTCTTACGTCTATCTTAAATGACAAATGTATCTGTAAAAGTTCCAACTCTTCCCCTCTTCAGGCTGCTTACCTGAGCTTATTATCTGGTAAATGAACTTACCTTTCAGTAAGTTGTCAGGCTGTGGATCGTTCCAGCCGCACCACCTTGAGCTGCGTTTTCCAAACAACACAGCGTGTCGCAAATAACACAAGGACAACAACTGATTTTCTCTTCGCTTCCCGCACAAAGATCAAACTCCACTTTCCCCTGAGGTTCTACAAGGGTTTAGTTAACATGTAAGGAATTTATTACTGCCGACAGAGCGGTGTTTACACAACCAGTTAAATGATTGCTGAATGAGTTTTAAATGCAGTCCAATTACACAGAAACGTGACATACTCTTACATTTAAAGACATAAGAAATGTGTGAAGGTGTTTTTGTGTCCTGAAAAGACACACCAGGAAGGGTAAACTGGTCGCAGTGATATCAGCGTGTCAGCAGCAGTTGTAAAGACACAGCTGTGGAAACATGTAAATGTGAGGCATCTGATGTGATTTCCTTTGTACTGTCAATAATAAACTAGTAGATAGAGTTTTATCTCTCTGTAAGACAACTCATCTCCTTGAGCGCATCAGCAATCATTACATATTGTTTATCATAAATCACAGACATCCAGGCAGAAGGAGATTTCATAACACTCTTTATAGTCGTCAGCATTGTCAGGATACAATACAAAATACAGACTTAACACTTTATAGGCCTTATAATGGTCATTTAAGCAATAAAAAGCAACTTAAATCATCAGGAAAAAAACAGCTTTAACTCTTTAAGAGCTGCACACGTTATTTCTTAGGGTAATAATTTGCCTTATCGTTTAAAAACATCACTTGAAGACTAAGCTTTATGTTTTACACAGCACTGGCACGTCTGAGAAGCTGGTTTGCTGCATTATTAATTGTTTGAAAATGATGTAAAATGCTGCATCAGCTACACTAAACTTAAAGGGACAGTTCACCCCCAGAATTAAAAATACATATTTTTCCTCTTACCTGTAGTGCTTTTTATCCGTCTAGATTGTTTTGATGTGAGTTCTGGAGATATTGGCCACAGTATCGCTCTACTTACTCCTCTAGTGTCACTTTTGCACACGAAGGACTCCGCATTTAAGTTTGGCACAAATACTAATGGCGACAGTTATTAGCATTGAGAGTTAGACGTTTTGTTAGGTTTAGGCAACAAAACTACTTGGTTAGGTTTAGGGAAACATCCTGCTTTATGTGAAAATAAAAACAAAACAATGATTTGTTTGGGCACAAACAACACGGGACATGAAACTCCTGCGTATGACCAACTCAACAACCCCGACCTCCACCCGACTCAGACTTTTCTTGCTCTTTATTCTACTACGCTAAAGGAGAACGGCAAGAAATGATGCTGGAGGGTTAACTACAGCGTAAAAATTTGAATCTTAGGGCAACTGATCAGGCTGCAGTATTTGATGTGTTGGGAGTAGGAAAGGGCTCATCGTAGAGCTGTCTGCTTTCTCATGAATATATTTGAAGTAGGCAGGACTCAACAGCAATGTCTTTTTCCAGAAATCATGACCTGATCACTCAAGATAATCCACAGACCTTGTTGTGAACAGTTTCATGTAGGAACTACTTTCTTTCTACTGAACTCCACCCAACCATACCAATCATACCACTACACAGAAGGCGTGTGCATCTACGAATGGACGAAAGGTTTATTTATTTAAAATTTTCTGGTCCGGGATATAATTCCTCCACACCAGACTCCACGACTCAAATCAAACAAACTATACAACAAAAGAGAAAATACCATAATATACATATTTAAAAAGCTCATTCCATGCTTTTACAGCACAGAGAAGTAAAATAGTTCCTACATGAAACTGCTCACAACAAGGTCTTTGGATTATCTTGTTTTCTGGAGAGAGACATTGCTGTCGAGTTTTTCAAATGTATTTTTTTTTTTTTTTGCTCTGAGCACTACAAGCTGTGGGCCGTCCACAAGTTCCATTATGTTTGAGATAAGGCAGATATCTCTTCGGCTGATAAAAATTCAGTAACTCACACTAAAACAATCAATATTGATGTAAAAAAAAACTACAGGTGAGAAGAAAAATACATATTTTTGATTTTGGGGGGAACTGCCCCTTTAATGACTTTGCTGTGATGGTCATCAGTCTCTTTGACACAATCAATAAAAGAAATATTTGGGTGATACATGAACATAACAAAGTGCTTCATACATATTGTACCAGTGTTCTTTACATCCACTCTCTGTACAGTACAAACACATGATATCTCTGTTACAGTTTGAAGAGTATAATATGCAACAGTGGCACACAGCTAAACACTCTTCACATATTGCACACTGCCCGCTGTTGGCTCCACATAATCCCACTTCTACTTCGTGTAATTAGTGCGCTAATGACCACAGACGAGTTAAAAATGATCCTCGGAGCAGTTAAAATTGTCTTTTATAAAAACAAGTATTAAGTGCCAACTTCCCACTGACATTGTCTCGTATATACAAATTAGTAGCATTAGATGTTAAGTATCATACAAGAGCAATACCATTTAGAAAAAAGCAAATATATGGCTGTAAATGCTATGGCAGGAATTTGGGAAGAAAAGCTGACAGTGAGGCAACAGATACAATGCAGTAAATTAAACAATCCATCACCAGGATAGCTGATTTAAATGAGTATTCACTACAGAAAATAAGCTACACTTGGTCAGTAAAGAACTTATGTTACATTCAGTGTGGTGGGCGACTTACAAAAATACACAACATGTAAACTAACAGGAAAACTGCTTCAGGGGTTTCTTCCAAACCACAATGTGAATGTGAATGTGTTTTAATTAAATATCTATTTCAGGATAAAATGTATTCTTGTAAATCTATGTCTTATTCATAGATATATAACAAAGTTTTGACTGTAGAACTGTGATAACACACTTACAGAGGAGACCTGAACTCAGGCTTAAAGAAAGAAAACTTAAACTATGAGAAGTTACTGAGTAACTATTATCCAAATAGGTAAAGACGTCTAAGCAATTTAGGTTTTAGACTTAGGAAAACTCTGTTACATTTCGAAAGACATACAGTAGATACAATACCACTGGTATAAAGCTAAATCGTCCATCTTTGATGTAAAAGTTTCTCCCGTCCTTAATTTCACCAACAACACATTAATACATAAAATCTTGGTTTTTTGCTCAGAATTGTGCATTCATGTGTACGTGTGTGATTGTGCATGTGTGTGCATGTATATAATAGTCATCTCCGTGTGTGTGTATGTGTTACCAGGCCAGTGGGGAGGGCATTCGTGGACTTCTGGGGCTCTTCAGGCTTTCTGCTGCTTGCCACTCACTGAGAGCTCTCTGTGGTGAAGAAACAACAGGGTTTGTAAGCTAATATATATAATAATAGCTTTGGTGGAAGGTACGGTTTTGTTGCGTGTACATTTAGTAGCGCTTTATAATAACCATCATTGATAAATGGTAAATTTATAGTTAAACTATAGTTAATAGTTATTTCACTGTTAACAAATGATGAAATGCTTTATAAATCATTTATGAACAATTGTAAAGGTTTATTAACATAAATTAAAACTTGATAAAGGCCAACTAAAGAAATTAAACAATATTAATTAACCATTTACAATGTATTACAAACATCAGTTGCAACTTTACAATAAATAATTGCTTAATAAATAGTTTATATAGCTTTTCATTGTATGTTAACAGTGTAATAACTATTAAGTAAAGTTTAATTAACTATTAATTAACCATTGAAAGTGGTAACATTTTTTTTAAAATCAGTGTTGTATAATAAAGATAAGAGCTCTGAATATGAAATGTGAATACTAAATAAATGTGCTTGTATGGAGCAGCTGATTTTTATTTTTCGTAAGAAGTTGTTTCAAATTTGTTTCCTTTATCTTTATTCAGATCTGGTTACGTAGGGGAAAAAAGCCCTTTCAGACATGAAGGCCTGCCAGGGTGCAACACAGTGCTGAATACTCAGTGTCAACATACTGATCCTGCTGCTGTATGTAGCTCATTACTAACTCCGCAGCCTTGCAGACTTTTTCTCTACATCTTTGATGAAATGCAGCCTGTGCTCATTACTAAACACACTGCATGGGCCTTTCTAAAAAACAAAACATTGGCAGAGTATACTCTAGGAGGTAATGAGATAATCATCAGACACAGTGCAAGTGTTTATCTGCGACCATTAAAGTTGTGCATCAAGAAAAAATGAAGGCGTTTTTAAACCATTATTTTAATAGTTTGGGGGCAGGCTGAGAAGGAACCACAGAGGATAAAGTTGCTGTGGAGGTGAAGACAGGAGTTTTTTTAAACAAGTTAATGCCTGAATCTTTCTTGCTCACCTCAAACTTGGCCATGAACTCAGAAAAGATACCAAAGAAGGCCTCAGTGTTGGTGGCTTTGCCGTCTTCTCCAAAATAAGAGGCAGTTTTGCTGAATTCTTCCATTGATCTCTGCTGCAGGGACTCCAGAGACTGAACAGCTGGGTGGCTGTTTTCCAAGAAGTTCTGCACATGCTGGAGTCAAGGGACAATAAGTTTCATCATCTGTTCGAATACATTGGGTTAGTCTTTCGATTAGTCTACACGTTAATGGTCCACGCCACTCTTTGGCCGTTTTGTGAAGGATACACTCATGACAACAGCAAAACGGTCCTCAGCAGTCGCAGGCATCTTCTGACAGGCTGAGCGAATGTCCTGGATGGTTGTATGCAGGTCATTGAGATCTGACGTGATAGTCCTCTGGTTTACTATACACAGGTGTGTGTGTGTGTGTGTGTGTGTGTGTGTGTGTGTGTGTGTGTAGCAGGAAAGTAGATGGAAGGGAAAAACATGAATAAAACTAAACAATAACAACTAAATCTTGAATAACAGCTCTGTGTTTTTTAAGATGATCAGACATTTCAGACACATGATTTTAAGATATAGATCAGACATCAAGGGAAAAGTATCTACCTTTGGCTGCAAGAGGAACCATGGTTAAATCTTTGGAGAAATCTAACACCTCAGGAAAGTGTTGACATAACGATTTAACCAGAATATGAAGAAATGTCGACTTCCCATCCACTGTTTTAGTTGTGCTCAACTGCAGAGGACACAAGGAAGTTATTAACAGTACAGGCATAATATGTTGAAAACACATTTTGGTCACATCTTGGTTAGTGTACTGTATGATGAACCTCTGTAAGGAAGTTGATCTTGAAGCCTGTCGTCTTGTTGGTTTTAGGCTGGCTGTTATTCAAGTAGTTCCCCATCGCCAACACAAACTAAAGGAAGACAGGACGCAGCAAGCAAAACTGTAATTGTGTCAAACAACTCATTTATCAAAAAAATTGGAAAAATGTTCATCATCACAGTTTCTCAGAGCCTGATAGTGACATCTTCAAATAGCTTCTTTTGTCCAACCAGCAGTCCAAAACGCAAAGATTCTTCATTTATTATCATACATGCCAAAGAAAAACTGCAAATCCTCACATTTAAGAAGCTGGATCCAGTAACTGTTTGACATTTTTGTCTGGAAAATGACTGGAACAATCAATTTTCAGACTAGATGTCAGTACATGTCTTTTGATCCACTAATTGATTAATCGACTAAACATTGCAGCTCTTTTAACTGTATGTCTTGTTCTAGCTGAGGGATAAACACCATCTCCCACAGTGGCGGTGTCTCAAAGCAGCACTTTCACATCATCATTAAAACAGCAGGGTAGGCTACCTCAAGTATCTTTGCCAGCTTCTTGCTCGTCTTCAGCTCCATCGAAGCCTTGTAGAGGCAGTCGTACGATCCTCTCAGCTCCTCCGTCTTCTCCTGCAGAGAGCACTTAAAGAGGAGACTCTCCAGGCGGGTTTTGTACTCTGGCACAGATAACATCTAAAGGAGAATGCACATGATGGTACACACAAATACAGCACATGGGCAATGACACACACTCAGGTAATTCACAAAAATACTTGTAAAAACATGCCAACCAACGGACTGTACCTGCAACACAAACTGGTCTGGCTCACTGAGTTTGCTGGGGTCCTGCCTGTACTCTTCGTACTTTTTCACCTCCTCTGCATCGGGCGCATACAGCAGCAGCTGTTTGATGTGGGATGGCTCCAGGCGGTCAGTAGCCATGTTCATCAGCACCTGACGCAGCTCCCCAGGAGACAGCTTCAGGTGGGCTATCAGGATGGCTAAAGGTTAAAAGGGAGATAAAGAGGGATTTTAATTCCTGATTATGAAGCATAAATGAGCCTCTATATCTGAGCTAATAAGAAAAAAGACAAAGATGAATCACAAAGTTTTTAAAACAACATTTGCCATGTGCCTTTTTATACTTACAGGCATTGTAGGCCTTCTTATGAGACAGAATTTCAATCACATCTTTCTTCTTGAAGGTTTCTAGTTGGAGGGTTGGCTCTGGAGCAGGCACTAAAAATGGGACAATTGTTAGTAAAAATGCTCAGATGTTATGAAGGTACATAGTAAACAGAAGAGGGATAAAGGTGGATAAAGTTAGCAAATTACAAGGAGTACAGCTGTGGAATAAACTTAGTTAGATCCCACAATTAGCAAAAGAGAAATTTGAGGAAAAGACCAGGAACTAAATAATCCAACTCAAGAACCCGGATAATGATGAGCTGAGAAATAATGATGCAAAGCTTCATGCAATTCTTATTCTAGTTTTCATATATTTATATAGTGCTATATTTTATTAATCTCATTGCATTTTTATTTAAAGTGTTCTTTTTTGATCTTGTGTTATTTTAACTTTATATGACTAGTGCTGTTATTGCGACTGCTGCTCTTACTGCTGAGCTGACCTGTTTTCTTGTCCAACACATTTCATTCTATCATTGGCTCTGTGTTAACCTACATATGACTAATACATCTGAACTGAACTGTATGTGTCATTCTGTCCAACTGCTTAAGATCAATATATTTGCCATATACTGCACACATGAATGGGACTTGCACATTAATCCTGAATTATTTACATGTTAGCTTATGATCTTTAGTTGTGTTTCCATTTAAAGCACTGCAGTCATGCGTACAGCCACTTGTACTCACAGGAGCTCTTCTGTGTCCCAAAGTGCAGCTCCAGATCCAGATACTTCACCATGTCATGCAGTTTGTCATAGTCAGAATTTGCTCCCAACTATCAAGGAAAAAATTGGTGCTACGTCAATTACAAATTCATGACTGTTATATTATTATCAGTTTGGATTGTGTTACACTTTAAATGTGCAACGTGTAAGATAAGGCCACCTGTCACTCCAAAGATTTAGGGGGCAGCATATAACCAGAGTAACCACCAACTGCTGCTCACTATACTCTTTTCAGTAGCTATCTTTGGCTGGCGCTACATTAGTTGCAGTTAGCCAGTTAGCACAGTTAGCCGGGCAGCTAGTGGCCCTATTAGCTGACTAGAGTTTGCCTGGATCACAGGGGAGTCACCACGGGCAAAGGGGCTCAGCACCCTCCCATTGAACACGTCTAGACACCAGACTAGGAGCGAACACAGACTGACAGAGGTCAGTTTGACGACATGGGATACAGTAAAGAGGTGATTTACAGCGGCTCCAATCAGGAGTCTAACTACCAAGACAAGAATACATTTATTTCTGTTGAATCTTATTTTGTTTATTTATCAGACTATGAAAACTATACAACTATCTTCCGTTCAGGTAGAAAGCATTACTATGAAACAGGGTCAGTCGTGTAGTAGATATTTCTGCAACACAACATATAGACATCTTGGATATTATGTTAAAACTGATACTCCTTCACATTCTGTTGATAATATTAGTTAATTTTTTAACGTTTTAAACTAAAATTCTGGCCATAAAGTACACATTGCACCTTTAAGAGGCCTAGCTCCCCATGCCCCACACAGCTCACCTGTCCCCAGATAGTCCCCTCTGAGTTTTCCACTTGCTCCCAGCGCAGCCTCTTCACACTCATGTGGTTGGAGTCCATCCTAGAGAGCTTAGCCCTGGGCAAGGGTGGAGGGGAGCAGGGTGGGGGCAGAGGTGGAGGCGGAGGGGGCTCCAGGTGCTCTGAGGGGTCAGACAGCGAATGGGGGAGGGACTGGGGCTGGGGGTGGGACTGTTTATGGTGGGACTGAGTTTGTGGCTGGAGTGGCGACTGCAGCAGGTGGTGTGAGGGCTGGGACTGCGGACGGGTAGCTTGGGTGGAGGTCTGGACTTGGTGCTGGGATTGATGGTGTTGGGGCACAGGCTGGAAAGTGGAGAGGGTGGGCTGGTGTGGCTGGAGAGGCTGAAAGGTGGAGAGGAGAGGCTGAGGCCTGTGAGGCTGCTGGGGAGGGTGGATGACATGAATCTGGTGTTGGTAGTCCTGTGGAGGGGGCTGTGGGGTCATATGGTGGATGTGGTGGATCTGAGGTGTGCTGGAGTGGTGGTGGGTCTGCTGTATAGAGTGGGGTCTTTGGGGAGAGGGTTTGGTTGGCTGGGGGTGATGGGTTTGGTGGGTCTGCTGCTCCTGGTGTCTGCCTTGTGATGACACTTGGCTCTGACTATGACCTTTAAGACTTCTCCGGCTCTGATGGGGGTGGCTGTCTCGGTTTAGCTGAACTGGGAGGGAGGCAGGCTCTTGCTGGGCCTGATGCAGAAGCTCTGTGGAGGAGTGATGGGGCTTAGTTTGATGCATCTGGTGGGCTTGATGGAGCAGTTCTGTGGAGGAGTGGTGGGCCTGGGGTTTGTGAATTTGATGGAGCAGCTCAGTCGAAGAATGGTGCGCTTGTCCCCGATGCATCTGGTGAGCTTGATGGAGAAGTTCGGTTGAAGAGTGGTGGGGCTGCATTTGCTGCATCTGGTGAGCTTGTTGCAGAACCTCTGTTGAAGAATGATGGGCCTTGGTTTTGTGCACTTGGTGGAGCATTTCCGATGATGAGTAGTGTGCGTGGACTTGTTGCATCTGCTGGATCATATCTGCAGATGCGTGGTGAGCCTGGGTTTGTTGCAACTGATGGAGCACCTCTGTGGAGGAGTGATGGGCTGGGGCTTGGTGCATCTGGTGGAGCATCTCCGCAGAAGAATGGTGGGGCTGGGGTCTCATGCCCTGATGGCTTTGGTAGATGCCCTCAGAGTACTGAGCTTGTTGGCTGGGGTGGGCTGTTGGTTGGGGTGATGGCTGGTGTGGAGGTGGGGCAGAACGGGACTGTCGTCGGTGAAGATGACTCTGGTGGGCCTGTTGTTGCTGTTGTGCCTGGCGCATCATATACAGAGGATGGTTTGCGTGGTGATGGGTGGAGTCTGGTGAGGGGAGTGGGGGTAAGGACTGGTGGAGTTGTTGGAGAGGCAGTGGTGAGTGGGCTTTCTGCTGCGTTGGCTGGTTAGGCATTGAGTGGTGGCTCTGGTAGATCTGGTGCATCTGTTGCTCTTGGTACGCTTGTTGCTCCTCGTAGGCTTGACGCTCCTCAAAAGCCTTTTGGTCCTCATAAGCTTTACGCTCCTCATAAGCTTTTTGCTCCTGGTAGGCTTGAAGCTCCTCAAATGCTTTTTGCTCCTTGTAGGCTTGACGCTGCTCATATGCTTTTTGTTCTTGGTAAGCTTGGCGCTGTTCATATGCTTGTCTTTCTTGGTAGGCTTGTTGCTCCTGGTACAATTGTTGCTCTTCAAAAGCTTTTTGCTCCTCATATGCTTTCTGCTCTTCATAAGCTTGTCTCTCTTTGAAACGTTTCTCCTGATAGGCCTGTTGTTCCTGATAAGCCTGCTGCTCTTGGAACAGTTGTTGTTCTTCATAGGCTTTCTGCTCCTCAAACACCTGCCTCTCCTTATATGCTTGTTGCTCTTCATAGGCTTGTCTTTCCTGGTAGGCTTGTTGTTCTTGGAAGGCTTTTAGCTCTTGTATGGTAGCATGGACCTGCAGGTCCTCTCTTGAGGGCATAACTTTATGTAAGGAGTGGCGTTTAGGTGGTGGATTACTGCGGGGTGGAGGTGGAGGAGGGGGGCCAGATTTCCTCCGAATGGGCACATATCTTGGAGAATGTTCAGGGGTGTAGCTGATCTGTTGCTGCTGCTGTTGGTGCTGAGAGTGAGTCTGTGCAGGTGGTGGAGGGGGAGGAGGCGGGTCATTGAACTGTACAGGCGGGGGTGGCGGAGGTGTCATTGGGGGCGGAGGGATGTGGTCAGAGGAGGAAGAGTAGGTGAGGGAGGAGGCATTCTCTTCTCCACTGCTGCTCTGCACATCGCTCGGGCTGCTGAGCTCTGGTGCAACAAATCCACCATTCTCGTCTTCATCCACCCCCAAATCCTCTTCATTGTCCTCATCCTCCTCATCTGGGAAGCCCATCTGCACAATATCCTGGCATTAACACCAGTTACACTTCATTAGCCCATTAATGCCAAAGTGGAACTTGTCAAATTCTTTACTTGTCAGGTTAAATGAGCTGATCAAAAATGTGTTGATTCTTTTTATTCTGTTTATGAATACAAATGCTAAATCCTAAAATACATATAGGTTTCTATTAAAACTGGGCAGGTTCTACAGGATCTCCTGAATATATTTCTTTACAAAAGCTGTATAAAAATGGTTAAAACATGAAATCCTTTACATAGATTTAAAACACTTTCTGTGCAGGTTTCGATAACAACTTTAATGGTGTGTTCCCACAGGAAGCGAGCCAATTTTTCACACATCAAGTTAACACACAAAGTCAGTGAAAAGATGTGAAACGAAGCAAATTTACAGAGCTGCTGCTTTGCTGTTCAGAACCAGACCTTCTGGTACAAACATCCACAGTCACACCAGATTCTGCTTTGATCAGGGGCCAATTACTGATGGGAGGAGAGCTCTGAGATTACTTTTAAACTTTTGAAAATAAAAAGTGGATTTATCTTCACTCCTGTTTATCAACCTGACTACAGCAGCAATCTGCAGAGATTACCTGCATTGTCAGTTCTGTTTATGAACTGTATTTTGACTGCTGACTAGAGATGAGGGGTAAATGTACTTTACTTCATGAATGTAAAAATAAGGAGAAGACTGGCGGAAAAGACAAGAGAGAACCGGAGTCCCTGGTGAGTGCTGAGTTTAGTGATTGATCTGAAATCAAACACACAGATATACACACACACTGGGAGCGTACTGTAGCTTAGAGCTGATGTATTCTGGCTATTTGGGGCAAAATAAACACTTTCAAAACTAAACACAAATGATCCTTGCATGAGTAACACAACCTGGTTTTCTTGTTCTTCACAGTAAAGTAGTGAGCAAACTGTCTTGTGGCATATCATGTATAAAATTTCCATTTAACTTGTTGTATTCGTCTTGATCTACCAATCAATTTGGGACTGAATGCAGGATTTAATTGTATGTTTTGAATGTTAATGCTTGTTTGTTTACATTTAGATCACAGATAGTGATTTTAATGATTGAATTAAAAGTGGTGGACCGCAACACAACCACCATCTTCACAAAGGGACACAAACCATATACAGTAGAATAAACAGAGAAATAAATGTTGTATCTCTTAAGTGAGGTTTGTATTTTACACAAAAGACTCCTCTCTTAACCTAGTTTTATTAATTTTGTTCTGTATGTTCTGTACCCATTCTGTGTGTTTAAAGGTCTGTCCTATTTTACGCAGGGCTTACATTAGAGTACCACTGGGGATCAGTGTGCTGTACCATGGGGAATTACTCCGCTAGCACCAGAAACTGTTGAACCACATGAAAGGATACAAAGAATTGGCTGTATGTTGGAAACTAGTTTTTTAGATAACCTTCTGGATATTACATTTTGTTTCTGGTGATGTTAGTTAACCTGCCATTTCAAGTAATAAAATAATCGGTCAGGTGCAGCATGCGGACATAAAAAGTTAATGATTCAGATTGTTAACTCATAACATGAGAGCTGATAACATCTTATTATAGGCACATGATAACTGAACACATAATCAGCAGAACTCAGCTTATCAGATAATTCTTTTTAAATGAGACTTCAGAGCTATTTCACATAACTAACACATGCATTCCTGTGAACCTACCTCTTCATAGTCGTTCTCAGGGGTCAGGAAGTCATCAACGATGGCCACCCTCTGTCCCAGCTGCTCGCTCAGTGCATCCAGAAAGCGATCTGTGTCTTCTGACCGGGGTGGTTTGGAGAAGGTGTAACGCCGCTTGTTGCTGCGGTGGGCGGGGGGACTAGAGGGATAATCAGGGGGCTCTGGAGGTGAAGGAGGGGGACTGTCCAGGCTGATGTAGGGGTTGGACTCCGCGCTCGTCTGGCTTGTCAGCCCTGATGGATAGAACTGAGACTGAGGGGGACTGGGGAGAGGCTCCGGCCAGGATGTAGGCGGTGGGGGGCCTTTACGGTTACCTGGGATAAGGAAGAGACATACAGTGTCCAGCTATATAAACACAGCTTAATCTCTGAAGCATCATTTAGATGCAATGAATCTTAGAAATATCTCTCTGCTGACTTTCAGTTTGAATAAAACAAAAAATAAAAAATAAAAAGTCTATCAATGCAAATCATGGACAAGTTGATATATTCAGTAAGGTGTGGTCAAGTTTTCTCACCCTGTATTTGTACAGACAGAAAGAAGTACAGAAGTACTTTGTCTTTCATGAACCAATCAATATAGTTTTTTGATTATCTACACACATTCCCCTCAAAAGAATCTGGAGATTTCACAAAGTACACCCAACTATATCAAACTGTTGCACGTAAGGGAGAAGAGGCTTTTCTTCCACAATGGAAAAATGAGAAAAGTTACCCATTCGGAGAATTTGGTTGTGCACAAAGGTAAACCGGACATGTCTCCCAGAGGAACCATTGCAGAAAACACATTTTTGCTTGCAAGGGGTTTTTAACTGTGTGTTTTCTAGTTCCACTTCCACCATCTCCATATCCTCCATAGGAGCTTCAGTGTTTCTGGACTATATTTGACTACCTTCTACCTGACTGTAACCCAGTGTTGGGGAAAATCTGGTTTAGTTCAATAAAAACTGCTAGTTTAACTGCATGTGGTTAAGTACTCCCCAACACTGCCATTAAGCTGGCCTTGCTTGATGTAGATTTAACGTGAAGATGTTCCTGGGGACAGGTCAGTCTTGCAGAGAGACAAACCATGGACAGACCCAATTAAGTTAAAGATGGCAACACATTAAGAAATTGCTCTATATCAAGGTGTCAGTGGATTCCTCCCCCCATGTGTGGTGCCAGCTCTGACCCTTCCTACTCAGGTCCAGATTTAATAAAACTCAAAGTGATCACAGACTGAGAGCAGTGGGTTGTTTTGAAACTCCATGTATGCCATGTATTTATGTACAGCACGAAATCTCAAGAATTGTGTCAAACTAAAATTCAAGGATATTTGGTTGAGTCAGAAATGGGTTGGCTGCCTTGGGATTTATCATTTTTGCACTGCAGTACGTTTCTAACATTTTGTTATCCCCCCTCTCGCTCTCTCTCTCTCTCTCTCTCTCTCTCTCTCTCTCACGCACACGTGCACACACACATTCACACTCACTCATGCACACAGTAGATTAGCAAGTTAGTCATTCTATACAGTACATCAGCTGATTCCAGCTGCTATGAGTTTAGTGTAAATTTATTCTTTCAGCTACCTGTGTTAGCATGTATTGTAGGGGAGGCTGTGCGCGAGGGAGGCTCCAAATCCAGCAAACTCTCGGGGGCAGGAGGAGGACGACTCTTCAGAGACTTGGACCTCTTGGATGAATACATGTTCTCCAGCTCAGCGTACACTGCTGACAGCTTGTATGGTGAAAAAGAAACCAGAGTAAGACCTCTTGCCCTAATGATGATGAGTTCTAAGCTGATTCCCGTGAGGATGGACTTTGGTACATACGTTGGTGAGGTTGTTCGGAGTCTCGGGAAGGGAAGTACCATCTCCTGACTGTCTCTCTCCTGGAGCCAACCTCATCCCTGTCTCCAGCATTGGCTCTGCCCGGAGGCCTAGGTCAATACACCCATTAGTATGAGTGAATACAACCCAGGTAGCCAAGTTAGCTGACTGTAGATGAGCACATTTGGCTGTGGTCTGACACCAGAGGGCTAAAAAGGAGCCAGCTCTGGCCTGGTTTTTAGGATGAGGGCTTGGGCTGATTTGGACCGAGCTCCACTTAGCAGCGATCAGGCTATCTTTGGGACAATAATGGAGGAGTGAACCAAGTGATTTTGTCTACATGTTATTCTATTACTCAGTATATGAAATCTTATGTACAGAATTAACAAAACTAGCATGAATTACAGCTGTAAACAAAAGCAAACAGTGCTATAAAAGGATAATGGGAGGATAATGTGAATGCTGAGAATAGTGATGGTGGTGGTGATAAGAATCATGGTGGTCATAGTGTTACTGCAGCTACTGATGATGATAATGAAGATAATAAGTTCTGTACCCATGCCCAAGTGTGTGCCAATGACCAGGTCATCAGAGCTACGTCCCCTCACACTGCTCCTGTACGTGGTCCCTGTCACCCTCATGGAGCTGCTACGCCGGTGGGGCTCGGGGGCAACCTCGGGCTCCGGAGGAGGGGGAGGAGGAGGTGGTGGTGGTGGAACTGGAACACACACACATATCGGCAATGCAGAGGAAGAGGCAAAGGTGTATGAGGGGCTTCAGCACCTGAGTCGATCTGAGCCGGTGAATTTATTCCCCCATGAATGATAGCGTTCATTTCACACACATTCCCATTTTCATTCATACGCACAGAAAGACCTTAAAAAGGGACAGAAATCAAAAGAATTGAAAAAGGACAAGTGTGTGCACATACCCGGCGCTTTGTATCCGAGGAAGCGCGAGATCTTGCTCTGGCAGTGTTCCTGCTCCTCATACGTCAGCAGCTGGTAAACAAACTGCCAGATCACCTGTTTGGCTGGAGTATCCAGCACCGGGAACACATCCACGATCAGAGTGTCAACATTCCTGTAGCCATGGAGAAAAAGGCAAGGTTAGAGAGATCGCCTGGCTGTCCAATCACACGTCAAAGTTGAGACACAAATTACTGGAGACGGAGGTACGTTTACTCATTATGAGGAGAACGCAAAATAAAAATACTGCATTATCTAATTGCGGAATACCAACTTCTGCCCTCCACCGTTTAAACACAACAGGATAAAGAATTATACTTCAGTATATGCTGTTGGTAAACCACAATCAGTGTGAAACGATCTCGCTGAATCTGAATTCAGAGGATATAATGATAATTGTAATGGAGGTACATCATTCAATAGTACCATTTGTGTAACTATGTTTAACTTAACGTGTAAACGGAACTACCGTGTCGTATCGTATCTTATCACAGTGTATCGTATCATATAGTACTGTATCATATTGCACTGTATCGTATCATATAGTACTGTATCGTATCCCACTGTATCGTATCATATAGTACTGTGTCATATCGTATCGTATTGTATCATATCACACTGTATCATATCATATCGTATCACACTGTATCCTATCGTATTGTATCCTATCGTATTGTACTGTATCATATCATATCGTCCTGTATCGCATCATATAGTACTGTATCATATCATATCATATCATATCGTATCGTACTGTATCATATCGTACTGTATTGTATCATATCGTACTGTATCGTATCATATCGTACTGTGTTGTGTTGCGTGTTGTGTGAAAAGTGCAAAATATAATATTTTTTTTGTCTTGTTCGCATATCACTTCACATCCAGGTTCTCTATCTTACCCGACTCCCCCTTTTTCCTTTGCTCACCTGTGCTGGAAGAAATTCTCCAGAGCCTTGCAGATGGTGTACCTCTCCTGGATAGTCAGCAGGTGCTCCAGCTGCTGTCCGAAAGTCCGGCCGTGAACCCGGATGCTGGGGGGCAGAATTTCTGCCACCCACTGCAGGGAGCTGAGCACAGGTGAGCGTGCACGTTCTGTGGGAACGCCGCCCCCTGCAAGCTCCTGCTCTGTTAGAGATAAAGTCGGTGGACCATCTTCTACCACCAGAGTGGGCATGGCACCACTGCCCTGGAGCATGGACACCACCTTCTCATGGGAGGAGGTCCTACAGGTGGACACATGGTTACACATGCACACACACGCACACACATGTGCACACACACACACACACACACACACACACACACACACACACACACACACACACACAGATAGACTGTGATAGACTTTTAACTGCATGCACCACTTATGTTTTAGAAAAAAACTATGTTACTACATAGTTCCACTATGTAAGAACTATGTACATAGTTCTACTATGTAGTAACCAGTCATTTTCCGTTATTGATGTGTCAGCAAACAACTTATGAAGAGCTTTCTGTACTCCGCAGGGGACATTACATACACTGTAGTTTAAAAACATTTTGCATTCTCTGAGGAGCTTTCTTATCTTTTTTTTTCTTTTATCTTTTTCCTACAAACTGCTGTTTTTCTATCAAATCCATCTGAAATGAGATTCTCAATCCCAGCAACAACTCTGTGAGCTCTACAAACAACAAAACATCTTCAGCAGGGGAAATGTATTACAATATTTATATTTACTTGAAAACTCAATCCTTTTGTATTGAATGCGGTTCATAAAAAGCATGTTTTAATGCAGAGTTTGGCCACAAAATTTGCAAAGAATTTGTAAAGTTAATGCGGGTGAGAGCTCCACCTCATGTCCAGTCCGTTAAGAAACAGGATACGGTCTCCTGGCTTCAGACCTGCCTTGTCTGCTGGGCTTCCTGCAGACAGAGCAAATGTCTGATTTGACAAATTCTTTGATGTACTGAATGTATTTCATGGATTTTGTAGAAAAAAATAATTACCACATTAAAATCCTTAAAATTATTTTCAGTGAGTACAGAGAAAATGTACACTTTCAGCAATGAATATGAAAACAGCCTACTATTGCCACACTCTCCATGTACGTCATTCTACACAGTGAAGCTTAAATACTCAACTGTAGGAACAAGAAGAAAATCATATTTTTAACTAGAGGAGGACTTCAAAATAACGGCACAGTGGAAGTTTGGAAGCTTTGTAGAGATATTTTAAAGTGTTATTGCTCTGTTAAATGTTATAACAGTGTTATAACAATGTAATAACTACAACAACTCATATATGACAACGGCTCGATTATTTACACACATATAAACACACTTTTAACTTACCGGGGATGACAGAGTCAATCCACACCGGAGCATGGCCTCTAAGAGTGAACCCAAAACTCATGTTGCCCTTACACACTCTGACCGTCCTGAAGAGACAAATATGAGCTTTTATTAATGACAAGACATAAAAACACTCAGCCCTATCTCAAGTAATTGCTGCATATGGGTGGTTAATACATGATTACGGCAATGTTTATGATTTCCTACAATTAAATAAGGCTTGAGTTACCATAGAGCTTACCAGGGATACCATCATTTTGTTAAGAAAAACTATGACGAAAATGGATTAATGCGAGACGCTGACAAACTAAAAATACATCTTTGAAAGTTAGAACTATACTAGGTTGTATATTAAAGCAAGATTATGTAGAAATTGGCATTTTGTGCAACTTGGCGCCCCCCACAGTTTCTGAGTGCAACATCACTGTCGTAAACACAAATCCCAGGTCTGTAACAATTTGTCAGATGTAATGTAGGTGCTAATGACAAACAAAACTCATTACGTCATAATAATGTTATGTGTATAGAGCAGAAACAAGTGATGAGGGGGCAGAGTGGCTGAGACAGAGACACCAGTCACCCTATTACAAGACACCGTACCATCAACATGCATTTGAAGCTGTTAGTTTAAGGTAAAAAAGTTACGTAATGTGGCTTTAAAGAAGAGAAAACATTTTGACAAAAGGTTGACTAAAATGTAATGACTTTTCAACAAAATCTAAGAAGGATAAAAATGTGGACGCAAATGTGACTCAAACTAATACGAACTGTCATCTAAATACTAAAACTTAATCTAAAATAGCTGCCAAAATAAACACACTTTAAACTTTAAAAATATAACATAGTGGACACAAAGTAAGTGTAAGTAAGGATAGTTAAATGCATTCATCTCGATAGCTCACTGCACATGGTGCTCAAAAATCTGTTTAAAAGGTTTCTGCAATGAGACAAATAAAAATAATTTCAAATTGATAGGTCTCTCTTCCCGCCCTGAAAGAAACTGAGCCCAACTGTGACTTCCTGCAGATTTCCACTTCCATATTCAGCAGACTACTTTAAATTCGCATCCTGCATTAACAACCCTACTTAAATATGGACAGTAAATCCCAAGGGAGCCATAAGACATCCTCATAAACCAGCACCACAGAGGAGATTAATAGTTTCTTGGGGGCCTTTTTTTCCTACAGTTTGAAGAGATGGTGATTTGATGTTTGTAATCATGTTGTTGACATGTTGTTTTTATATCTTTTAATCCATTTTGCCTGTCATCAACTCATAAAAACACGACAGGAAGCAACATCATTGCATATGAAAAGAGCCACAGGACAGCCATGACTTTCTAAATAGGTTTATGCTCCATTGGTGTACCCACAGAGGGATCTATTTCTCACTTAACTCCTACTCATCTTAAATTACATACAGTCAATCCCATGCTAACACAGGCAGACCTGTCACAGCAGTTCTAGTGTGGGGGGTTATAAATTTGATCTGACATTAGGATAAAGAAATTGTTTTTTTCAGGTAAAGGGTTTTCTTTCAAAGCTAAAAATGATGAGCTGATGGGAAATAAAAGCTAAAGGAACTAAAAAGACAGGTAGAGAGAGGAAAATCATGTCAAATACACATCTGTGATGACACTTAACACAGACCTGCAGTTGGTGGTGGTGCCGCCGGAGTGCCCAGCTATGAGTGAGGTGGTCTTGCGCATGCCACGGGTTGGGAGGGCCACGCCTTCCTCTGCGTGGGTGCGTGGCACTGAACTGGCGCGGGTGGAGACCAGGAGGCGTTCAGGGTGATCCTCGCTCCGGCTGCGGCGAAGATGGTTACGGCTGGGGTCACTGAAGCTCCGCCCTTTGAGCCGGCTCATCAGGCTCTGGGAAACCACCTCGTCAAAACGCTCCCGGTGCTTCTTGGGAATGAAGATCCTGGCAAACATTGTGGGTTCAGAGAAAAGCTCAGATTGAGAAGAAAAACTCAAGGAAAGCAGAGGAGGCGAAATGTCCAGCTGTCACTGAAAAGACCATTCCTACTTGTCTACATAAGAAGAATATCACAAAGAGGGTTTACAGGAAAAAACAACAAAATCACATAACAGCAGTATTACAGCCAAAATCCCCACAATATCCCAAAGTCTTCATCCTGATCTCTCAAAGCATCCATCGTCCAAAAAAAAACAGAGGGATCCTTGCTCTGATTACGTATATTGTTCCAGCTGCAGGATCCACTTAATTGGTTCAAAAATAGTTCAGTCCATATCGTCTCATGGGAGGGCCGAGGCAGGTAGGAGGCGCCGGTCCACCATTAGTGTGTGAGAGCATGAAAGAGATAAGAGATGAGCTGTGTTTGTGTGGTCCTGTCACAGTAGCAGCTGCAGGTAAGAGTGCTCACTATCACTGACAGCTAACAGCTCAGATGCGAACAGGAGGAAGCTCAGAGCCACCTCTGGGAGGAAGCGCTCTTCCACTCGCCCTGCTAGTGTTATCTTCCCCTCCCATAATCAACTCCCCATGCCTTTTTTCTTTCTTCTTAAAGGAAAAAACCCACCCTCAGCCACTCATAGATATCAGTTTGTGTGTTAGTGTGTGGTTTTGTGGGCGCGGTGTGCCCACTTTCCCTCCAGCCTGTTTCGTATGCTGCATACATGTAGATGAAAAGAAGCTGTCCTGTCACTAAAATGCAGATTGGAGGGAGAACAAATAGTGTTGGCTAAAACTGTGTCTGCATCAAACTCATCAAAGAAGGCTTCTATTTCAGATGCACTGGCTGCTTCTGCTGCCTCTTTATGACAGATTTATCCCTGTAAGGTTGTTTAACACCAGCGCCAAATTGTAATAAAAGCAGTCTTGACATTCATTACTGATGTTTCTGTCTGCTTGAACTGTCTACTCCCATTAAGCTCTCTTGCAGCTCTGCTGTCTGCTGCTTGTTGTTTATATTTGGCCAATTATCTGCGAGAACAAGAAGAAATTATGTAACAAAACAACAGAAATGACCCAGAAATGTAAGAATCATTGCCAATAACTGTGTCTCGTAAAGTGTTTAAGGGTGTGTTTTTCCTTTAAATGTAGGACGCCTCTCCCTCTTTTCTTTCTCTTTTATCCGTGCTTCTGCACACACAAACTCAAGCAAACCTCCATCTCACACCCGTGTGCACGCACCTCATTTGTCCCTTTTCTCTTTTGCTTATCTTCCTCCCCATCCCGCCTACAAAACCATGCTGCCCCCATCCTAAACGCAAGCCTCTGTCTATCTGTCTTCAAAATGAATCTCCTGAGTACTTCCACTGTGCAGAGGAGAAAAGAGCGCTTTGTGGTTTTTTTGCATCCGGATACACAGAACAACTCCACTGCTGAGGATAAGGCTCGGCGGTGCAGTTTGGTTTTCAAAGCTGTCACAGTCCCTTTTGCAGGTACGTTTGGGAACATTGTTTCGGAGGCAAGGATTAGATGATTCCATACTTTCATGAAAGCATATAGCGAGCACTGGGTTTGAATTAAGAGTGACGCATAAGCTGAGCTGCCTCCATACCAATATTTTGCAATCCAAAGTTGTAGCGAACAGATAATTCCCCCTAGGGAGACACAATTCTGACTCACTAAAGTTGATAAGCTTTTGCAAGCGAGCACACACACACACACACACACACACACACACACACACACACACACCAAAAAAACATGCCTGTAATTACAGCAATCCAGGACACCCTCACATCCAATAAAACCTGAGACCATATCCAAGTCCAAGCTGTGTATATAAATAACATTGCGTAACATAAATATATATTTAAGTTATGCTATTAACCATTTAAGACTCAAAGGAGAACAATGGCATTTCCCTTCAGCATTAACTGATTTCTTAATCTAATTATCAGCAGCATTTGATCATACAAAGAGTATAAATATCCCAAGGCAGATATTCTGCTTTGCAATCCTCGTGTCCCATTATAGTGTGACACAGTTGCATCTCATTTATGGGAGTATATTGCAAGAGCTATTGTCCCTAACCAGTATTAAGTCAATAGCACGCAGCCACAGTACAGTTTGTTCCTTCCATATTTTATCCTGGTCGCCACCCTGTGGAGTCAAACACACACTTTACAGTCACATAATGGGAGTCTTGAGTTACCAGCCGAATAATTATGTGTGTGTGTGTGTGTGTGTGTGTGCCACGTATGTAATGTTTTCTCTGGGAAACCCATCCCTGAATACATTGCTTGAATCAGTGGTGGACTCAGGATGTTTTAGGGGCAGGGTCCGAAAAATAAAAAGGGCACCAGCACTCAGAAAGGGTACTGGAAGGGCAGCCTAGAGGGCACTTTATTATGTTTTCTCCACTGGAAGGGCAGGGATTGATTGAGATTTTTTACCTACTTTGTTTTATTGGTATCATTGTTATGTTGCTATTATTACTTCTCCCTGCAACATTATCTTTATTGTTATAATTAAAAGGTGCTTTATGTAAGAACCGGCCACCTGTTGATTTCACTCTCAACAAATGGGAGGAAATTGTTTCAACACCTTTCAATATCTGGAAAAACTGTTAATCTATTATGGTGTACCACAGGGATTAATCATGAATCCCCTTTTTATTTAATCTCTGTTAGGCTCTGTGGCCTGCCGCCTAGCCAAACAATACAAACACAGCTAAGCAAATAAGCTAACGCCTCAATTTAAGTGTAAACTCATGCCATACATCGTTAGACAGCTTAGAGTCTTGTGATTCTAGTCATGCAAACCATTTCAGGATAAAACCACATCAGTGAGGTACAATCAACAAACAGACAAACAAGCTAACAAACTAGGATGTATGAAGTTTTGCCAACTCACCAATGAAGTGTCTGGGTGTTTCAGGAGTGCATCAAAAACTATCTTCTCTTATTCTCAAATGTCCACTAGATCCATTTCAGTAACATACTTAGTCCAAAACGGTATGCCATGATTAAATGGTGACAAAATGGCAAAAATGGATGTTGGATGCTTTTTCATGCTTTAATCTGTAAAAAAAAAAGACTCATTTCACACCAGACGCCACTATACCTCTACACCGGAAATGGCAGCCATTTGATTGACAGCTCATTTGAGCGGATAGGAGCTGCTATGCCTGCCCTAGAGCCTACAGCAGCCAGTGAGTGATCGTGTAGACCACTGATCCACTGAGCCTCCAGATGATTAATGCATCATGTAGCCAATGAGATTTCAAATCCAGCAATATAGTTTATATCAGTTTTTAAAGCCCTAAACTTGGGAATCATGCAAGTTTATGTAGTTTTATGCATTTTGCTCTTTGTAAGACTACATGATGTGGAACCATTGCATTTTCCAACTAAGAGGGGCAGTTATTGGTCATCTGCAAGCTTATTTTTGCATTAAAAAATTTAGTACAACCCTGGTCACTCAGCATGGGCATCACTTCTATCGATACTGTTACATCTGCTTACAATGGAGGCATCCACTTAAATAAAAGCCAAGGGAGGTGGTGCATGTAGGTGAGAGTGATTTAGTGCAGGGTATGTTAATGCAGCAAAAAGTCAACACCTCCCACGAGGGATGTGTTCATCTGCGGCACCAGGCTGCTCTGAAATGTTAAATCTTGAGGGGAAGTTTTGCATAGCAATAGGAGAACTGTGACAACTCCAGTTACAGACATAATAAGACAATGTTACGCGGTAAAAAATCTACACTCGGTAAACTTAGCCCATAGAAAGGCGGAGTGAGTGACAGAGAAAGAAAGAGATGGAAGATGATCAAAGATAGACTGACGAGGAGACGAGCTGTCAGGAGCGATGAAGCAATATAAGGAATAGCAGAAAAAGTCCCAGAGATAGATTGGAAGACACGAGCAGTTAATATGACAGAAAAGAGAGTAAGTGGAGAACTAGAGCTCTTTCTAGGCCAGGGTCATGTAACTATAGGGAATGAGGCAAGCTAGAATACGCTCACAGGCTATGTAGGGCACAGAACTTTTCCAAACAACACTCATACATCACCACGGTTGCTCAGACAAACGGTGGATAGGGAAAACTAAACAGAATGGGGCCATTAATTGAGTATTTAAGATAGTCAAAGGGCCCTGGTCTATCACCGCTATTACCTCGAACACTTCCATCATGTTACGAACATTTCGCTTGTTTAATCTTGCAACCTGGCCAAAACACGTGAGCAAGAAACTTCACAGATTTCCTCCATTGAAGTTGGATGTAGGCCTTGGGATGCCCTCAATTATAAGGAGGGCGAGAGGAGTCTATAATTAGGTCTGAAGGAGGGGTGGATCAAGGACGCAGCTCACAGAGGGATGAATGACAATTGCAATCAGCTGGGAAACTCATCGCAAGAACCATTATTATCAGACCCACTTCTGATCAGCCAGTTTGACAGCTGAGCCAGTTATGAATTTGCAAACACAGAGCGTGGCTCGCAACAGAGAGAGGAATTAGAAAAGCCTCGGGAGCAAGAATATAACAAGAAGTCATTATTAATACAAGTAGTAGTAGAGCTGAGTTTTTCTAAAATCTAACTCAAGTTTTCCACTCAGGAGACATATATAGGGCCGGCACAGATTTACATTCTGACAAAAAACTCTAGAAAGAAAATCATCAATACAAACTTTGATAACAAACACACACAGAGCAGTTGCACAAGAATACTTAAGCAACTTCAGCAGAAACAACACAAAGCGCAGCCAACACTGCCGAGATCAAAGGAAAAGTGCCATACCGAAAGTGTCTGGAAAGGCTCCTCTCCCTTTCCATGGTTATTTTGGGGCTTTGAGGAAGTGCCTGAGCTCAGTTAAGCAATGCAAATGCTTCTCCTCTATCTTGGTGAGTCCCCATCTAGTCTGAACAAACAAACTCTCCCGGACGAAGCCGGGAAGAAGACGAGAAAAAGGGAAGGTGTCCTGGATCTCAGAAGCGCTTGCTGTAGGCTCGGAAAGCAGCCAGGTGGAAGAAGAGAGAGAATGAGAGAGAGGGAGGGAGCAAGCTGGAAGAGTGGCTGCGGTTCACATCCCTCCACACCTCCAAAACATCCTCAGGCAGCATCATCAGCTGTTCTCCAACTTCACGTTTGGGGCAGCGCTCCTTCTTTGCTCCCATCTTTTTGTACCAAAGAAGCCAGGGTCAAGGTCAACACGGGGTGTTCTTCTCCGTCACCGTCAACGGATAATCCTTGTCATCGTCCGTCATTTGGCGGTAAGAGGTAAGTGAGTGACAAATCTTCTCTTCCCTCAGTGGAGGAGGAAGGAAAGAATGAGATGAACAGAGGAGTAAGTGAGGAGGGAGAGAGGAGAGAAGTGGAGAAGTGAGGAGAGCCCCGGTGGAATTTCATAGGCAGGTCAGCACAACGACTGTGTGAGTGTGCAACAATGTGAAGGAGTGAACGTACAGGAGCTTTGACAGTCATGTCTGCGTGAAACGTGCTCACCTGCAGTGTCCATAACTCTGATTTCTACATGTATGATGAAGACTATCCAACTGTCTCCAAGCATTTCCAGCCCAAAACAACTTTTTACAGATCTATGAAACATTTGCAAAAGACAAGGGAAAGCTGCACTGCATCCTTAACCCTGGGTTTAGAAAACATCAGTCTAATTAATTCACATCTTTGAAGTCTATATACAGATACAACATCAGACAAAGGCCTACAGTTCACTGTAATTACATTCAATTACCATATCACTACAGAACTGCAAGAACAAAAGAGCTAATAGATGTTCCAAGATTGCCTCTAATGACACTCCTGATGCACAATCTTTTGCGCAACTTTCACGTGTTGGAGCACTCCCTAACCCCTGGGTTTCAGAGCCATTTAAGAATCGACATCGGCGAATGCATCAGAAACCTAAGAGAGAATTTATTAAAAGAAATAGGCTGCTTAAAAATAGAACACGTCCTTTGGGAGGGCGAGGCAAATCTGAGAGGGGACAGAGGCAGACTGAGCAGAGCGTGGCCCAGCTGGTCAAGTTCTACAAGACATGCAGATAAAATGACCTCATAAGCCTGTTAAGCACACCTCACATCCTCTGATACCTCGCAATTATCGGACCAAGCGGGGCGGGGTGGAGAGTTTTCATATGAGTGTGTGACTGTTACAGGAAGTGACAGTGATTGAGGAAGAGAGAGAGAGACAGATGGGGGGCGGAGACAGCGAGTGAATAAAAGAGAGAGCTTCAGCTTCAGCTACATCGACACATCTTAGTCTCTTAGACAGTCGGTCTCCTGTGCTCCTCCCCATCCTAATTTTCCCCCCACATCCCTGCGTCCCTTGTGCTCCTGTTCCTATTCTGCGGTCCTCTTGTGTTCCCTATGTTCCTGATTTGTTCCTCGTGGTTTTCTTAGTTTTTATATTACTCTGGTATTTTCCTTTGACTGCCTTTTTGTTTGTTACTTGGCTTTTGGACTTTGATTATCATTATTTAAGCTTGTTTTTTTTTGTTCCTTTACCGGCCAGCTTGTGTGCGTGGCTTTTGTTTGGCTTGTGTTTGAGTCAATTCTTTTGCATAACAGATTTCATAACAGTTTACAAGGACGACTTCACAGATGGTTCTGTGTGACAAACCATCTGGCACACCAGGTTAGGTATTTGGTTGCATTGGACAAATTAAAACTTTGACCTGATGATGCCGTAAATGGGTCACCATTCCTATTACAATTCATCTTCAGGGAGGCATTACAATGTCTCCTAACTCCTCTTTCTATCTAATAGTTTCCAAAACATTTTGCTCAATACCACAAATGTCAACCTGGAAAAGTCAGGGGACCCCCAAAGTCATTGGGATTTATCATCTAGGAACCATGAATATATGTACTAAATTTCATGGAAATCCATCCCATAGTTGTTGAGATATTTCTAGGATAGGTAAAAGCCATTGACATGCTGGTGGATCTACAACAAAAGTCACTGGATTCATCCTCTGAGGACCATGAATATCTGTATCAAATCTCGTGGTATTCCATCCAATAATTGCTGAGATATTCAGTCTGGATCAGTGTGGCGACCAGACTGACTGCCATCCCTACAGCTTTGCCGCTTGCATGACAAAAACTATGATAGGCAGCCCTGAAACACGCCTATTAAAAAAATATCATCAGCAGCACATCTCCCCAAGAAAAGAGAACCTGCACAGTGCATCTTTTCCCCAGACACCTGAGCAACTCAGTGCCAGCAGCAGCCATCCAGCAACACCACCCCGAGGCATGGCACATGGACAATCTGGAATCAAAACTCCCCTAGGCTCCTGCCACAGAAACAGCACCAGATTCTGCTGTAAACACCAAGAGCCATTCGAAACCTTTCCAGAGAATGCAAATTCTAACAATACCCTGTAAGATTTGTGCAGCTTAATGGGCATTAAGGAACACAATTACCGAGCAAACTGAGCTGATAATGACAACATCACAGTGACAATGCATGGGAGGAATTAGTGGTATCTACAGCTTTCTGAAGTGAATTTTATTTAAAGAGACATTTGGACTCTTGTTAGGGAGAGCTACTGTACTTTTCTCACAGCCTAAAGGTGAGGAAAACAGTTCTCAGTCCTCAATGGATCAAGCTGATGCATAATTAATGGGACTGTGAGCAAAATCAAACATTACAAAGCATTTTTACAGGCAGCTTTCTAAGGAAGGAAACGCTGGGATAAAGACAGCTGTGTCAGAGGAAACCGAGATGGCTGGGCGACAGCTTTGTTTTCTGGCTGGAAGGAGAATGGACTGTTCCCCAAAAAATGAGTCGCTGAGACTGCTACTATATCATGATCTAACTGCATCACAGCTCACTTCATGACCAATTATAAATGGCCACATAAGGTGACACTGGAAAGCGCTTTGACACCCAAAGTCAATGACCAGTTACATGCCACAACTCTTACAAAATGCACAGTACCAAATAGTTTTTCGGTACTCACCTGAGGCAGCAGTTCATAATTTCCCCCAGCATTGAACTTCAAAGCGAGGACCATGTGCATGTGAGAAACGGTGATGTGCGCATGCAGCCTAAGCATCTGCATGTTGTTCTGTTTTTGCACTGTATGCGTGCATGTCTCAGGCACCAGCAGCAAACTGGCTATAGCAGCTCAGAGCTGCATGCAGAGGAGGGAATAAAGAGCATCCAGAGAATCTGGTGCTGGTATCAAAGAGTGCATCACAGCTGACAGGGAGAAACGGGAAAGAAAGAGACCAACAGAGAGAAAGTCAAAGATAGAAGGAGGGAGGGGACTGACAAAACAATTTGCAAGTGTGTGCAGTCGTATTGTGTTTTGGGTTTTGATTTTCTGATCAGTGCTGAGGAGGAAGAAATGCAATATTCAGCGGTGAATTACTAAGAATACCCTTGTGTACCGTACCTGAGAGGGGGGGGAAACATGAACAAAGTGACTTTCAAGCGCCCAAAGGCAGCAGGCAGTGCTCAACATCAGGCCATAGTTACTCATATGTGCTCTTAATTTGAAATGCTGAGAGGGGGGAGATTAAAAATATTGATTTAATGGGATAGTTAAGGGGGTTTTGCTTTCCTCACTGTGCCCCTAATGCTGTGCATGACTGAACTAATAGCTGAAGGCACAACGGACAATAAGTCTCCCTCGTACTCCAAAAACAATGACTAAGAGATCACTATTTGAAGCTGGTTTTCTGTATAAGGTGAATCATTTATAGAGAATTTGGATTAGTTGGAATATGTTGCTAGGTTGATAAAACTGGGCTCTCGTGCTTTGTTAATGTGTTACAGTTAAAGTGAAGCTCATATCCAGGAATTTACAGACTTTATAGCACCATCTAATTAACAGTGATCAATCCAAACTAAACCAATGCAAGAATAGTTTTGTTTGTTTGGTCATTAGACAGAAACGTCCCACACAAATAAACATCTCAATTAGTTCCCGATGAATGAAGGCACTAAAATACAGCTCTTAATGAGAACACACTACACCCTCTGAGAGTTTCGACTGGAAACAGCACTGCTGGCTGAAACATTAATGAATTGTCCTGGTTGCATCAGTGGCGATGACAGATATGAAACCAGATGTAAGAGGGAATAATAACAGTAACAGTAATAACAGTCTTAATACATTCCCTTATATCTGACAAGGCCCCTTTAATCAATGCAAGAGAAGAACTCAAATATTTGTTAGTGACGCAGAATCTAAACAAGAAACACACAATATGCATGCAGACATGTTAGACTTATAGGTCTGCCTCGCATCTCTGAGCTGGGTTAGGTAGTAACATTTAATTGGAATTATGTAATCATGATTACGTGACTATATTTTTGATTATGTCTTTAAAGGGACACTATGTAGTGTTGGAGAAGAGATTCAAACTCTTTTTAGCATTTTAATATTTACAATATTAATGAGGTAATAATACAAACTCAGAAATATTTGTTTTTTCCACAACTGAATAAACAAGCTGTTCTCAGGGGAAAATAAGGTACCCAGAACACTGTTTGAAGCTAGAAAGGTGGCAGGGTCCACCAAATATAAACAAAGCAAAACAGTATGAAATTGTTCCTTTAAGGTCAGTTTGTTTATTCAGTTTGTTTAGGCATTAAAACAAATTGTCAATGAAGATCTTTCTCTTCTGATTAAAATTTCTTCCCCAAAACTACATAGTGCCCCTTTAAAATATGGCACTTTTAAAATAATGAAACATTTTTTATGATAAACAAGCCCTATTAACTCATGTAGAGCAGGGTTTCACAAGTGTTCAACTCTGTGTTACAAGTCCCTCATGTGGATGTTGATGGAAAAACAGCAGCAACAAAAACTTCCACAAAAGAACCAGCATCCCACATGTACATGTACACAAAGTACACATGTAGTTTGTGCCTGTACTGTTTCTGGAAGAGTTATTTGATTTGACCAACTGTAAATGCTAAATGTGTATAATACATTTTATTTGCATGATTTTGAAGTAATCCAAAGTATTCAGATTACATTTTTTTCTAGTAATCAAATGGATTACGTTACTAATTACAAAAATGAACGTGTCATTTTTATTCAGTAACTGACTACAAAGTAATCAAAAGTAATCTGATCCAACCCTGTGCATGAACAACTGATTGGCTACCTGACGCTGTCAATCAGCTGTTGATGCTCCTCCGTGATCAAGATGTCGGGCAGAGCCTCAGCCAGTGTCTCCACGTCCCTCTCAGCGGCGTACTGTTTGAGCACCTCAAACAGCTGTTCCTTTATATCTGGATCCTCCCCGAGGACTTCCTCCACCTGAAGGATAAATAAATGCACAGATGTGTAAAAAAAAATAATTAATGAAACAGGTAAATATACTTTGGAACCAGCATCTACTTGACACCCACTTTCTTGTTGAACTCCATGGCCTTGTGGGCGCGACTCTCCCGGACGCTGTCCCCGCTCTGTGACAACACCCTCATGCTGCTGCTCAGCCGCTTGGGCCGTCGAGCCATACTGAGCACGCCCAGACGCAGAGGCCGGCCCTGGGCTGCTTTGATCATGGCCGCTGCCGTTTCATGGTGCTTCACTGGGATCCCGTTGACCTCCATGACGTAGTCGCTGGCCTTGAGGCCGCTGCGACCTGCTGGACCGCTGGGCATGCAATCCTCCACCATCAGAGGGCTGTCTCCAACGATGGTGAAGCCAAAGCGGCCATCTGGGCCAGGAGTGATGTCAATCTGAGGAATGAATAGAAGCATGGAGTGTTTTTAGTGTTTTTTCCACCATTTAAATACACAAAATGTGGATTATTGCGTGTTAGCTGACCTGTTCTATCCGTGACACCACTCCAATGCTTGGTGGCACAGTCTTGAGTGTCTGAGCCAGAGCGATCAGCGCCGGTGTGCTGAGGTTTGTCACGTCCTGGCCCTCTATGTCCACCACCTGGTCTCCAGGCTGCAGGCCAGCGAGGTAGGCACTACTTCCCTCCACCACGGACAGGATGTAGCTGGGCCCAGTGCCACCTAGTCGGAAGCCAAAAGCCTCAGGCCAGTTCTGATTGGTGGCTGGGAGGCCGAGGTCTGGAAGATGGACAGAAGATTAAACACTTTCTAATTTGGAGTTTAATGTTTCACTTGTTGGATAAGTATGTCATTAGGATGCAGGGACGTTGTTAATCTGGTGCAAGCTGCTCATACGGACGAGCATGTTGTGAGCTGTAAAATGGAGGTCAAACGGTTGCTGGTTTAAATAGGGCAGCTCAGGGATGGGGCCGACTTCCTGTAGCAGCAGGTACACTGGTCTATTAAAGAAGCCACACATATAAAGACACAGACGTTACCTCAAAAAGCACTTTCAGATTGATAGATTTGGGTTTTCTTTAAACTGAATGACAGCAAAAAGGAAAGAAACAGGAAATAAAAGGTGGTTATTTCTGGACCACACGTTGAACTGCGGCCCTTCCCCTGGTCACTGGCCTCATTCTACAGCAGCAGAAAGTGTCCCGACAGGCTCGCTTGACTCCATCTCCTGTCATCTACAGCCAACTTGATACATCAAAGATATATGTAGGACATTGTAGGGAATGGTCAGTCCACCTCGTGATGTTTCATGTTGATTTCTCACCAAAAGAGCCCATAGTCAATGAAAACCAACAACACTTCATTTAGTTTATTTATCATTTTCAATCTTCCTGCCCTACCCTCTTGTCTTTTGCAATTTTTAGATCAGTATTACGGTCACTATGGCAGAATTGGAAACTTAACTGAACTTACTGTCTGTATTTATGTCAGATTTCTGTGTAAAAGCAGAAAATACCTGAACGCAACTTATCTGATCAAACATTTTTGCCTCGAGTCAACGCAGCACTGCCACTCCCAGCTTCAATTTTAATCTTACAATATAATGAAAATGCTCCCAAGTGCAAAACAAGACAGGACTTCTAATTTTCACATTGCGAAATATAACAGAGCACATGTTATAACTGTAGATACACAAATTGCATACAGTCATCCTTCAAATCAGCAGCACCAAACTGCTCTTTCCTTTTGTAGTAGATCAGAGGCTCACAAAGACGGAGACAGAGGAAAAGTCAGACAGACGGGAAAAGACTAAATTAGAGACGGGAAGTAAGAAAAGTAACAAAAAAGTGCACGAGAAGTGAGAAAATAAGTGCAAGACAAAGAAATGTAGGGATGTCAGATCTGCTCCCGAAGAGGAATCAGATGTGACTGGAGCGCGGGGCTTCATATTCAGGGTGAGATGTGGCTGAGTGAATAAAACATATATCAAAACAAACGACTCAAAAGAGCCACAGAACTTGGTGTCAGCTTGCTGAACAGAAACATCAAACTGCAGCTGATTTTTGATCTAAAATAGATTGGGAAATCACTGACACAGAGTCGGGATCATAATCTTTTCTCCCCAGCACAACACAAGCAGCGCTCAGAAGGACTGTCAAGACCCATTCTCTCCAGCCTGCGCCCCAGATACACCATCTCAGCTCCTTTTCGCTCTCCTCTTCATCTCACCTCCAGCAGAAGAAACATTTAATGTAAAAACTATGATTCAGAGACTTACAGAAATCTTTGGAGGCACTCCGGGTCCCAGACTTGCTCTGGCGCAGGGAGAAGCGGCCCTTTCTGCTCAGGAAACGCCTCATCCTTGCCCGGCTTGCGGCAGGGCACGTTCCAGCCAGCCTCCCTTCACCCCCGATCTGGAGGTCGACGCAGCCACGGAGTGTCCTCTGACACCCTCGCGCTGCTCCTCACCTGAGCTCACTGCCTCCAAAAGCCTCTACCCAGCTAGTCAAATCAAGTGCGCCTAAAAGGTCACATTTGTGGGCTTTCTGGGCCGACGCCGCCTCCTTTTCTTAATCAGAGAACCAGCGATCTGGAGCCAAGGAGAGGAAGGCCGGAGGAAAGGGGAGAGCGTCTGAATGTCAGGCTCTCCATCCTGGGTGAGGCGGTCCAGCCTCAGCCTCTGTCCAAACCCTATGGCTGAGCGACTACCAGAAAACTGGGACACGCTCACTTGGTCCTGAAATGGTTCTTTGCAAGAAAAGGTACTGCGAAGCCCCATTTTTCTATAAATACCTTTCCCACTCCCTCTCTCTCTCCCACCCTCACTCTCTGTCTTCCTCGGTTGCTCATGTGGATGGGGCCCCTCTCAGAGGGCTGGGGACTGACCCAGAAACTATGTGATGTACCAGCCAGGGACACTTCTCTGATTATAGCGGCTGTGTTAACCTCAGTACTGGAGCACCAGTTACAGAGATGGAGCCTGCAGATATGCTCAAGGTTACATCAAATGCAGCTGTATTTCAGCTAAGCCAACCAGATATGGCAGATTTAGCAGAGGATTGCAAATACCAGAGTAACACAAGATAAACAGCATGGCTCGGTTCCTCAGCGTGTCGGTCAGAACAAGCCTTGTGGTGTGCTCGTGTCCCAGAGGGAGCTGGAGCAGTGGATGCTGTGTTTTACCTGGCAGGTGTGTGTGCTTTCAAAGCAGCTGCAGTATTCCCATGACGGGATGGTGGATGACATTCACGCTACTGCCACATACTTAGAAAAACAAGGAAAAGAAATGAAAGAGGACCGCAACACTGGAATAATAATGAGAGCTGCAATAATTAATCGATCATTTGTCAACTATTAAATCAGTTGTCAACTATTTTGATAACCAGTTTGAGAAAAATTATTTGATTCCAGCTTCTTAAAGCGAGTATTTTCAGATTTCTTTACTTGACATTAAACTGAATATCTTTGGGCTGAGGACAAAAAAAGACATTTGAAGATGTAATCTTAGACTTTGGGAAACACTGATCAACATTTTTCACCATTTTCTGACACTATAGAGCAAACAGCTTCTCGATTGTTCGAGAAAATAACTGACAGATCGATCGAATCAATGAAAAAAATCATTAATACATGAATACAGTATAGCAACAAAGGCATGACATGATGTAACACAACTATGAATGTGGAAACCACTTAGCTCAGTCGCCGGGATATGTTGTACATGTTGTAATGTTGTGTGTGCCACAGATACCTTTCACATCAGGAGGAGGAACGGATGGTGATGGTGAAGACAACATGGCTGCTAAACAGCCAACTGCAGTTCGAGTCACACCAGTGGAAACTTTGAAGGACTCCTGCGGACATTTCTAGCCGTTTTTAATGGTGCCAAAACCAGGTGCTTTTCAAGGGCAGTTGGATCTCCTCCATCTGTGATCGTGGTGACCAAAACAGGTATTTTAAACCAAACCATGATGTCTTCCCAACCCTGACCGAGTGGTTTTTGTGCCGAAACCTAAGCAGAGCATAAGCATAGCTTTGCGACAGGGGAGAAATAAGAAAATTCACCCTAAATAAATATAAAGTTGTAAAATAAGGACATTTTAAACTTATCTGATATCACAAGGCCTTAGTTACATATTTCTGTAATAGTGAGAGAGATTGAAAATATCCCAAAGTTTCTCTCTAAGCAGATACTGTTTTAGAAAAAGAAGGTTCATGTTATAATTTGCTAGATTAAAACATGCTCTCAGTTGGGGGTCGACCATGACAGTTCTTACATGGTTGCTTCCTCTCACTATCAACGAATGCATATCGTAATCACACACTGAAGGTCACCCTGCTCAATTATAAAAACAGAACACCAACAAAGGTAAGTGGGAGCCACCTGTATAAGAATATATCATTTATTTGATGCAAACTCTGCTTCTGTAAACTGAACACATTTTTAACATCTGGTGAAACCGTCATGCTTAAAGATGCATTCTGACTGACCAGCTCAGGAGAGCAACACTGTGCCACGCACTCATACACACACGCACGCACGCACGCACGCACGCACGCACAAACACACACACACACACGCGACGGGTCAGTCTTTAAATGGCATCACATTTCAGAGGGGAGACGACATCAGACAGCAGAAGTGGGTACTGCAATTAACTGACGTCATTTTAGGTAGTAAAAGAAAAGCAGGAACTTTTTGACAGCAGTAAAGAAGAACAGACCAGGCTACGACTGATAAAAAGGCAAAGACAAGTTCAGTTTGTACAAGATAAAAAGAAATAAGCATCTGTTTAGGCCTTTAAAACGAAAACCTTAAAATTGAAAAATTAATCTAGTTCATTATCTTAAAAAGGTGCAATGTGTAAGAATTGGTCAACTGTCGAAGGTCAGTCCAAACAGATAGGAGTCAGCATATCACCAGAACCACAACCTGCTATTTTCCACGGTATGGCTGGAGCTACTAGCTGCCATTAGCTAGTTAGCTCAGTTAGCCGTGCAGCTAGTGGCCCTTACCTGACTTGAGTATCCACCGGAGTGCAGTTCTATTTTTCTGTTTAAATCATTTCAGAGTGTATTTTGTTCATTTATTGGACTAAAAAAGCAAGCTGGATAGCTGGCTAGCATGCTAACTTCAGTAGACATCGCTAAAAAAACCATACAACTTATTTCTTCACACTCCGTTGATAATTTTTGTTCACTTGTTGAACATTTTAAACTAAAATTCTGGCCATATCTTACATATTGCAACTTTAAGTTGAATGCACCAAAAAGTTCAGAAATTAGCTAGCAGAGCTTAATTTTAGTAAATCAATCCACAAAAATTAAACACTTGATAGGGCTTAGTCCTCGTACACACTCATTCTTTTATGCTTCACACACACATTTCTTTGTAGGTTTGTTCCGTTTCTGTAACTATAAACCTTATAAACACTTTGGCCTTTGTTTTGTACTCAAATGTCCACATGAAGCTCGTACAAACTCTACAATAGTTGGCTACACAGGTTAAGTCGAGCCACAGTCCATAGTGTTCTCTTTCATCATACGATAACAGTCTGAATCTCCACCTCCTCTGGGGAGGTGATGACATACTCCTCCTGTTGCTGCACCACCTGTATTCCCTCATCTACTGCCTCCTCTGTGGTAATAGTGACAGTCCCTTCCGCCGTCTCCACGGTCCCCGCCGTGGCCAGCAGCGTGCCGTCGCTGATGGCAGAGGCCAGTGTCATGGCCACCTGCTCCGTCAGGCTCTCGGGCGTAGCGATGGTGATGGTGTCGCCGCAGTCAGAGATGGAGGCGCCCTCTTCGTTCATGGCCACGTTGCGCACAATGATCTGCCGGCTGCCGCTTCCGCCGGCGCCGTGTGACTGGCTGACGATTCGCTGCACGACTTTCATGATGTGGTTTCCCATCTGCCAGAGAGAGGTTTGATTTAAAAAGATAGAGGTAGAATTAGAAGATTATGTAAATCAAATTGACAACGCTTATTAAGATGCTTTGGTGAAACATTATCAGCCCAGAGATTCTCACACTCTGCAACTGCTGTAGATTATACGGATGTTCTCAGGTGTGTACTGACCTCATTTTGGCTGTCTTGAATGAGTGTAACCTGTTCTTCCTGCACGTCCTCCTCCATTTGAGTCTAGAGGATATGAGAGAAGCAGCACATTAACACAGCATATGTAATTATCTTCCTTACAATAACCAGTAATAAAACAGGCAACAATAAAGGAGAATATAAGCATTTGTCTATAATATGTGGCGAAGACATCGTTTATGTAGAAGTGTAACTTGTTGTGCTTAAGACGTGTGCTGTCTCCAACACAAATCATTAGTCCTAAAGTCCTTCAAAACAGAAGACCATAAGGTGCCCAAAGGCATAAAGTCTAGTCTCGTTTTCAGTCAATTAGTCGTCAATAGCACACAGTATGATGTGAAGCTTTGGAGTTGAGCCACTTAACGATCGATAACTCCAACACTATTGTTTCCTGCAGCCATGGATCAGACCTACACACTGATCAGATGTATTTGTACCATTTATCTTTGCAGGGAGAGGTGTTTTTCTTTAGTCACTGCTCTTGTTCAGTGTTTTTTGTAACTGAACTAAAACAAATGCAAGAGCAAGAAATGCCTGCAAATTCAGTTACTGCTCTAAAGTCCTACAGTAGTTTCTAGAGAGACTTATTTAATCTAAACATTAATCCAGGGGTTTAGAAGCAGTCTTGTCTTTTTTAGGACCACAACTGCTTGAACGTGTCTTCAGTAAAAGAAAGAAAAAGTCACAGTGTTGTGATTCTCTGATAATTTGAAAACATTAAATTCAGATATTTAAAAAAAAAAAAAAATTGTTACACATTATGTAAGCAGCTACTAGCTCCTGTTCTGTACACTGTGTACCATGAAAACAAATTATTTAGTCATTTCATAATAACAGCAGTGCATGCAGCCACTCCAATACAAAATACTGTAGGATACAAAATGCAGTTCGTATTTCCATTCCCGTCAAGTCAGTCACTGCTACTCTTCCCCCGTAAACAAATGAAAAGTTGCAACTTAAGAAACTTTTTAACCTTTGAATTGTGTTTTTAAAGCTATTAAGAGTAATTGGTTCTTCTAATCAGTGACCTAATGAATTCCCTGCATCTGAGATAATTTGAGTGAAATTGATTTGCTCTTCAGGTAACACTTCAGTGATGTCTTCTGCTAATCACTGCTGATGGAAAACAACTGCTGTGACATTGATAGGCACAGAGGTGCTTGAACAAGTTGGATCCCATAAATGTCTACTTATGATTTACCCATAGAGGGACCTCAAAATCAAAACTGTCTGTGTCAATCCTTAACACCACTTCCACATGGCTCACCTTGATGATGTACTCCTGTGTGTCTGCCACCACTGAGGAGAACTCCACCAGGACAGCGTGAGGATCCTCTGAGATGATGGCTGCTGTAGCAAGGCTGTCCACCGATGCCTGTTCCTCTGTTACCGCACCCTGTTGCTCACCAGAATCGTCCTTATGGCAGCCTCCTGGTGCAGATGAAAGGTTGAGTTATTAGTTCTGTCTGCTAACACTTCTCTAAGTTTTGTCGTCCACTGATCACACTGACCTTTAGCGCGCATGTGCCGATTGAGAGTCCCGTGCTCGGCAAACCCTCGCTTGCACTTCGGGCACTTGAAGGGCTTCTCTCCGGTGTGATGGCGGATATGTCGCACCAGAGAACCTTTCTCCCTGAACCCCCTCAAGCAGAACTCACACACATAAGGCTTCTCATCACCATGTGTCCGCTGATGCACCTGCAAGGCATTCTGAGCAAGACAAAGAGATAAGTTAGAGACAGAATGTCTTTTTATGACCCAGTTCAATACAGCACAAGGATTAATATCTACAAAATCACCTTGGTTTTGTACCCCTTGTTGCACCTCGCACAGTGGTAGGGTCTTTCATCCGAGTGGGCCCTCATGTGCTCACGTACATGCCCGATGGTTTTGTACAGCTTGCCACACTCACCGCACTTGTACCTCCTCTCACTGACATGGACCTCCATGTGTTTCTTTAGCAGGTAACCAGTCAGAAACTCTTTATGGCACAGTGTGCACTTAAAGGGCTTGTAACCTGCATCAAGAGAAAGGATACACAGAGAAAATGAAATATTTGTCAAACAAAAGGCTCATTAAATTGCTAAAATTCCAATATATGTTGGATTGATTTCACGTTTTGACAACCGCTGATTGAAATGATCTTAAGGGGGCAGCGTACAATGATGCTGTGAATCATCATTAATAGTTACGGACTCACCCAAATGGCCCTTGACGTGAAAGCGGAAATAATTCAGTCCCTTGAAGGAGCGATTACAGTGTGGACACGTGTGCAGTTTTGAGGTTGTCTGATTCTCTCCATCACCTTCTTCCTGCAAGAGAAACAAAAGCAGACATAAAACACGGAAAAATAATAACTGCAAAACCAAACCTACACCCAGTTTTGCTGAGAACACTGCAAAGACTGTCAGGAGTTACTGGGAAAAAACAAATTGAAAGTTTCTGTGATCAATTCAATAATGAAACACTTTTAGTTTCTCTATTATTGGAGACAAAGGACAGTAAAAAAGACTGTTATCGCTGAAGTCAGATCCTAGATCCAGTCTCCTCCTTACCTCTGCCTCCATCTCCATCTCCACAAATTCTTCTTTAACCTGGATCTCAGTGACACCCTCATCGGCATCAGGAGAGTCAGAATCCATTTTATTTATCTCCTCGGTTGCCTGTGAGGTCTCCTCAACCACAGCTTCCTCCGTCCCCAGCGCGATGCCAGAGTTGATGATGGCTTGGCAGATGAGGCTGTCGCCTGCTGCTGCAGCAGCAGCCAAGGCCTCTGCCTGAGACTGCTCTACCACCACCTGGCCAGAGGCAGAGCAACAAGTCAAGCTAACAGATTGGAAGAGAGAACTAAATCTTTATGTCTCACCTTTTTCTTTATCATTGCAAAAAATTTACCAAAAAGCACTTAAAAGAAAGAGTGTGTGTTTTGTAGGACTTTTAGCCAAATGTGCACTCTTCCTCCACTCACCTGTTGCTCCTGCGTTGTTCCATCCACCTCCATGGTGAAGTGGACCTGATGGAGGACCTCTTGAGAACCAGCTTCAACCACACTGACAACAGCAGTCTGTGCCTCGACCATCTCCTCCTCCTCCTCCTCCTCCTCCTCCTCTGGCTGTTGCTCCACAACCACCACCTCTTGATGTCCGGCCACTGCAGCGCGTTCATCTTCAACCCCTGGACAATTCATACAGACCTGTCAGTTCCTCAACCGACTCTCACTTCCTTAGCTATTCTAAATCTATTTTCAGATCCAGTACTGCATTGTCAACGTTTTAAAATCCTTAAGTATTCAATCAATAACTGCTTTGCTTTGATAGAATAGATTGTACACTCTTCAACAATAACACACTTGGTTCTTGCAGTAAATCTGACCTTTTTGTACTCCATCTTTGCTGACCAAGATCTCCTTGTACTGAACAAAACGGATCTTTTCTGTGCAGGGTGTGAGGGCCTTAAGGTGTCTGGTGAGAGCACCAGACTCTCTGAAGGACTGGCCACATAGGTTACAGCGATATGGCCGCTCATCTGTAAGAGAACAGGAAGACAGCAGTTGTTATTATTGGATACAATTTAAGAGAGGACATCAATTTCAGACAAAAACAGTCCTACTTTACTGTCTGTACCAGTGTGACGACGATTGTGACGAATCAGGGAGCCTTTTGTGCGAAAGGAGGTCCCACAGAGGTCACATGAGAAGTTCTTCTGGTCACTGTGAGTTTTCATGTGAGTTCTTAAGATGTTGGTCTGTTCGGTGAAAAAAAAACATATTAGAAAGACAAAACTCTGCATATTATTTGGATAAACACTCAGCCAATCATCTCAGGTACCCATGGAGGACAATATAAATTAATTTCTCGATACAAGAGGCACACACAAATGAAATATGACACTCACTGTTTTAAATGTCTTTTCACAAAGTTGGCAAATGTAGCGCCCCTCCTGGTTGACTTCGTAAACATGCCTGTCACCGACAGCACTTTTAGATATGGATCGTTCAGCAGTCCCATCTGACTGATTAGTGATTTTAAGTGAAACGATTTTCTTCCTGCGACCTCGACCCAACGGAGTACTGCTTTGGTCTGTGTGAAAAACAAACATTACAATTCAAGCCCCCTGCAGATTTAAGATCTAATTCACAGGTTGAAATTACGTTGAGCTCATGCAGATGATTTGCTTTAATCCTTTATCAAGCAAAGAATACTGAACATTTTCTGATCTCAGCTTCTGAGATGCGTGGGTTTTATTCCCTTCTTTGACATATATGACAGTAATCTGAAATGTTTGGGGTTAGGATTGATGGTCACCTTAATTGATAATAAGTAGTTAGTTACAGTCCTGATGTTGACCCACCATTAGAGTTCTTCACTGGCTCATCTGAGGCTGCTCCTGCAGCTGTTTTCACCTCTGGAGAACTCTCATTGGCTGAGGTAACCTGTCAAAACGTAGAAATCACCATTTAATTCTTCTACCTCTGCTGTTTAGTGTAGTTACTGGATATAAACCCACACATCATCCCAGTTCGGACCTCTTGGCTGGCGTCCTGGCTGCTCGCCTCCCGTGCCTCCACGCGTCTGCAGCTCTGGTGCAACTTGTGCTGGATGAAAGCCTCCAGCGTTGAAAACTCGGTCTGACAGCGTCCACACTTGTGCACATCTTCATCTGAACAACACATATCAGCATGAGACAACTTCATGCAGCAACAGCGCTGCTCGGGTACCACCTAGCGTGTGTCAACTTGTGTAAAAAACTGCTGACCGGGGCTGGACTTCTAATCTGAGCAAAGCTGCGGCGAGGAGGCAAACTAGCTAATGTTGTTGCTAACGGCAGCTAGCTGCTAGCAACATTTCACGATGGAGGAAGTTAGCTAGGCCCAAACACAATGTTAGATAAATGTTTCATTCTTGTTTCAGCTCGGAAGAGGACTCACCTTCGTCTCCTAACGTGGTCTGAATGGTGATTGTCTCGGTGCCGTTCTTCGTTTGCTCCCTCTCTGTTTCTGCCGTATGATTATTTTCTACATTCATGTCGTTCGAATTCTCCGTCTCTGTCGCAACGCTGCTACAAGGAGAGCAAACATGGCGGATTTACGACCCCGTAGTCATAACAACAAAAGGGCGCGTGCGTATGTGTTTTCATTGATGAAGAGGAGAAAATAAAAAAAAAATGCTGAATCCTCTGTCAAATCTATTACTGAAATGTTGAAAAAAATAAATGTATAGATATGAATCATATAGATGACCTCCATTCATCCATTTATTTGTTATTAGAAATAATAAATTCACAGTTTTTTCATATATATTTTGCTCTCACGGCCAAATATGATTATTATTAATGTTAATCTATTAATAATACATTATCTGTATGTGGAGAAGTATGCAGTAGTTAAAATGAAGTTGTATAATAGTCACAGAACAACTTCAGAGAAATCGATCAATCTATTCAATCCAGGTAATCCATAACTTGATTATCCATGGAGAAAGTGGGATTTATTTCATATTCAAGGGCCCTGAAAGCCACAGAGCATAAAGAAGAATTCCTACAGTCTTTCTAACTCAAATCAAGCATCACAAATTTCAAGCCATCACAGCTTCTTCTTATCTGGCAACATTTTGTTTTAGGGTCCAACTTTATGGTCATTTCTGCTAAATCAAGGGTCTTCATTATGATATAATCAATGTGAGCTTCTCAATTGTGTTACTTTACCTATTAAGGAGAAGGATTGACAATGCTTCCTACCTGTTGCTCCATGAGAAATTCTTTGTGGTATTTTATTGTATTGTGTTATGTTTGGACAATAGTATAGTTATTTAAAATGGACGCATCATTTACAGTTGATAAATTGTTGTCAGGGGCATTTGTCCTTACTGCAGTCATCCCCGCTCTCTCATCTCTGAATGCAGTCCTTTCAATAAAGACATGAAAAGGCCAAAAAACAAACACACACACATAAAAAGATAAGTTGTTATCAGTAGAGGACAGACGTAGCAAACTTGGTGGCATGCAGTGACATATCTTGAGGAGAATAGGGGCCCATAGTCCATTTTCCTACTCAAAAGGCTCCCAAATGGCCATGTATTCAATGACAAGGACACATGATTTATCAAAACACAGAACTTCATCAAAAGGTCAGTCCGGGCAACATCATCACATATCAAACAGTTACAAAAATCTATTTAATGTTGACACTGTATTTTGTCTTGCAAGGTCACTCGCACTGAGAAACAAGAGGCTGTACTGTACAAATGGTACGATTAAATTCTTATTCTTCATTGATTTCTTGCTGCAATTTAAAATAACTATGACATACTAGCCCAAGTGAAGAGGCTACGGAAAAAGAACGGCGCAGATAAAAAAAAGTAACCTGATGTTTCCATAATGTAGGCTAGTTGTCAACAATTGATGGGGGTAGATGCTTTACCTTGCCACTTTTATTGTTGTTGTTGTTGTTGTTATCGTTGTTGCAATGTGATTTTACACCGCTTTGATCTATAAATAAAGTCATAATTCAATATCCCTGTTTCAGTGATTTTATAACGAGGATTAGGAAATCAATGCAGAAAATAATGCAGGAGTGTTTCCACGTCACATTAGATAGCAATCATATAACACGTACTGAGAAATTAGTAAGTGCTGCTATCAGAGGTGGGTAATAACGATTTACATTTACTTCATTACATTTACTTAAGTAACTTTTTGGATAACTTGTACTTTTAAGAGCATAATTATGAATACAATAATGCAGTATATATAGAACTGTAGGCTAACTGTAACTGATTGCCTTTACATTCTGCATAACATTCTCTGTGTTTGCCAGGTGCATGTACAGTGAATTTGGTCAGTATCACTCCTTGCAATCCAGAGTTACAGGGTGCAGTCACTTTTCGGCAGGCCCTGCCAAAAAATGACTGCACCCTGTAACTCTGGATTGGGAGGGGTTACATTCTCTGTCTTTTCAGCATTAATAGTAGAGGAAACCAGGTGCATGTACAGTGAATTTGGTCAGTATCACTCCTTGCAATCCAGAGTTACAGGGTGCAGTCACTTTTCGGCAGGCCCTGCCAAAAAATGACTGCACCCTGTAACTCTGGATTGGGAGGGGTTACATTCTCTGTCTTTTCAGCATTAATAGTAGAGGAAACCAGGTGCATGTACAGTGAATTTGGTCAGTATCATTCCTTGCAATCCAGAGTTACAGGGTGCAGTCACTTTTCGGCAGGGCCTGCCAAAAAGTGACTGCACCCTGTAACTCTGGATTGGGAGGGGTCACATTCTCTGTCTTTTCAGCATTAATAGTAGAGGAAACCAGGTGCATGGACAGTGAATTTGGTCAATATCACTCCTTGCAATCCAGAGTTACAGGGTGCAGTCACTTTTCGGCAGGCCCTGCCGAAAAATGACTGCACCCTGTAACTCTGGATTGGGAGGGGTTACATTCTCTGTCTTTTCAGCATTAATAGTAGAGGAAACCAGGTGCATGTACAGTGAATTTGGTCAATATCACTCCTTGCAATCCAGAGTTACAGGGTGCAGTCACTTTTCGGCAGGGCCTGCCAAAAAGTGACTGCACCCTGTAACTCTGGATTGGGAGGGGTTACATTCTCTGTCTTTTCAGCATTAATAGTAGAGGAAACCAGGTGCACGTACAGTGAATTTGGTCAGTATCACTCCTTGCAATCCAGAGTTACAGGGTGCAGTCACTTTTCGGCAGGCCCTGCCGAAAAATGACTGCACCCTGTAACTCTGGATTGGGAGGGGTTACATTCTCTGTCTTTTCAGCATTAATAGTAGAGGAAACCAGGTGCATGTACAGTGAATTTGGTCAGTATCACTCCTTGCAATCCAGAGTTACAGGGTGCAGTCACTTTTCGGCAGGCCCTGCCGAAAAGTGACTGCACCCTGTAACTCTGGATTGGGAGGGGTTACATTCTCTGTCTTTTCAGCATTAATAGTAGAGGAAACCAGGTGCACGTACAGTGAATTTGGTCAATATCACTCCTTGCAATCCAGAGTCACAGTGACACAGTGATATTGACCAAATTCACTGTACATGCACCTGGCAAACACAGAGACTGTTATGCAGAATGTAAAGGCAATCAGTTACAGTTAGCCTACAGTTCTATATATACTGCATTATTGTATTCATAATTATGCTCTTAAAAGTACAAGTTATCCAAAAAGTTACTTAAGTAAATGTAATGAAGTAAATGTAAATCGTTATTACCCACCTCTGATAGCACTTACTAATTTCTCAGTATGTGTTATATGATTGCTATCTAATGTGACGTGGAAACACTCCTGCATTCTTTCCTGCATTGATCACATTGCAACAACGAAAACAACAACAACAACAATAAAAGTGGCAAGGTAAAGCATCTACGACTACCCCCATCAATTGTTGACAACTAGCCTACATTATGGAAACATCAGGTTACTTTTTTTTATCTGCGCCGTTCTTTTTCCGTTGCCTCTTCACTTGGGCTACAGGACTGCACAGTAAAAAAAACATTTCTCTCGGTGCTGCGTCTGCCAGCTGACCCGTAGTAGACCTGCGCCCACTTCCTCTGAACTGATGCGCGTTCCCGTCGGGGGCAGTCGTTTTTCGGCAAGCAGTCTCTTCTCGGCACTACACCTGTCATTCAAAGTACAGTGAACATGATACAGAATATGCCACAATGGTTAATGTTCCGTGACGTAGATTTTATTTGAAGTAATGCATCATTGTGTTCTCCTAATAAAGAAAACCTGTCAGTAAGTATTGTTTGGTTGGTTGGCTCAAAGTTTCTGCTATCGATTAGTCAACGGTACCCATCCATTTTTTCTTTGAATTAATTCAGGTTATGGATGGCTTTTTGTCCTAGATTTGGACAGAATAAATCAAAATGCCCACGTTGGGGCTCATGCGCAACATAAAAGGAAAACACAGAACAAAAACGACAAACAAAACAAAAGTTTACCATATAAATAAAAACGATATATACTATAGACAAGGAATTGATAGATTTTACATATTTTTTACTAATTAACGCATTTGTGAGAAAAACGATTCAACCGGAAGTGCATTCGCGATTTTATTTTGAAATGTATCCCGTGCATTTCCTGTCCTGACGGTGGAGGTTGCCTGAGCCTACGGCGGTAACGACCTCACGGTGGATGTCTGCAGCCAGGACCTCTTGTGCAAGGATCGGTGTACCAGTCCAGGGATCGGTATACGCCGCTGAGCAGCAATTGACACCCCTCCGGCCACTGAGGTTTGTCTCTGCCGGAGTCAGGAGGAGCTACTCACGACACAAGACTAAACAACAAACACTTTACGGCAGTAGATATGGCTTCTGTGTTCAGCGGTGTGCTGCAGTTGACAGACCTCGATGATTTTATCACCCCCTCACAGGTAGTGAAGCTTTTATAACACTTTCTAGCATCCGATTTACTTCAAAACGACGTAGTTAGCGCTAATTATTCACTTCACACATAAAATCAACGAATGGCGAAAACGTACTGAAAGCTAACATGCTCACTGACTGTTATCTGTCCTTATGAGTGTTGTTGTGAGAGCGAACAACACAAAAACAACCGAAACCATGAACGTATCTTTACTAAAGCTTAACACAATGCTCTGCTTACTAATTGGTTAAAGTGGTATTAATGGTAAAACCCGCTTAAGTTTCAAAATATTAAATGCGTGCTTAGCAGTTAGCTTGCTGCTAATGTTAGCAATGATGTAACTGTGGTGAAATAGAGGCAACGTTATGTTCGGTAATAACTTGGTTTTAGTGGATGTAATTAAGCTGTACTGTATCTCAATAGACATTAAGATATTGCAGCTTGAATTATTGTCTATATTGACCAAGTTTAATGTCCATTTAGCCACTTTATTTACTTTATTTTTTCACTATGTGCTGAATGATGTTAATTTGCGTCCCAGTTCTTGTATAACTGTCGAGGCTGGCTAAAGACATTGGTCTGTCTATGACCCTTGTGTTGACCTCTAACAATGACTCTGCTTTTATGTTGCTTTGTTGCTCTTACTTAGTTCTGTCAGCTGCCTTTGGATGTTGTCATGAATCGCTGTGTTTATCTTCTAGTTTGTTTTTTTCACGTGTGTTCTCTGTTTGTAGGAATGTGTCAAACCTGTCAAATTAGAGAAGAAACCAGGCAAATCTCTGGCCAAAATTCAAATAGAAGATGATGGCAGTTACGTCCAAGTCAACCTGGTGGGTATAAAGGCTTGACCGAGACCTGGGTGTAGAGTAAAATCAAAGTATTGCTCTGCCTTGATTTAATTCGCCATGTGTTTGCAGGATGGTGGGAAGCAGAAGCTGCAGAAAGCAAAGATCACGCTGAATGACTGTCTGGCCTGCAGTGGCTGTGTCACTTCGGCTGAGAGCGTCCTCATCACGCAGCAGAGCCACGAGGAGCTCTTTAAAGTGCTGCTGAACAACAAGGTAGACATGAATAACAGTATCCGGTCACGATTGCCTTAGCAGACCTTGTGTATTCACCTGTGCATTATTTGGACTCTACAGGCTGGTGCGACAGAGCAGAAGGTGGTGGTGGTGTCGGTGTCACCGCAGTCCAGAGCCTCCCTCGCAGCACGGTATGACCTCAGCAGCACTGAGGCAGGCAGGAAGCTTACGTCTTTCTTCAAAGGCCTTGGTGAGTGTAAATATGACTTTTCTGCTCTATACAAGTAAAACAGGAAGTGGAAAGGAGAGGTTTATTGAGGCAGACACAGTCACTTCTGAATCTGAAGGTTTTTTTTCATTGTCACAGGGGTTCATCATGTGTTTGAGACCAGCTTTAGTCGGACCTTCAGCCTGCTGGAGAGCCAGAGAGAGTTTGTGGAACGTTTCCAGAGGAAGGAGCAGGACAGCAATTGTCTGCCCATGATGACATCGGCCTGTCCAGGTAGTCCTTATCCTGTCGGCTCTTTACTGTCCACTGTCTAATTAAAGCAAAAATGCTCAAATGAACAATTTAACTACTAAAGAATAAGAAAATGACCACTTATTATGCTAAATATTAATTAATTATGTCAGTTTTCATAAATTACAAGCCTTCAGTGTTTTAATTGCAGACAAACATTTTGATTCTCATAATGTGAAAGTCCATGGATTAATATAATGTAAATGTAGAATATCATTAATCTAAATTGTGTGTATGTGTTTGTGTTTTGTTCAGGTTGGATTTGCTATGCAGAGAAGACCCACGGGGAGTTCATTCTTCCATACATAAGTACCACTCGCTCCCCCCAGGCGATGATGGGTTCTCTGGTTAAAGGATACTTTGCTGAAAAAGAGGTACAGGAACACCTGCATGTCAGATATTGCAGTCAAACAGTGTGATCCACCTCAGGGGTTAAAGTTATTTCCTCCTAGAATTCACATTGTAATAGCAGCATCGTGGCTTGTCTTCAACTGTAATTATAATTTAAAAGATATAAAATATACCCTTTCCTGACGTCGACTGCTATGAATGTGCGTTGATGTATAGTCATCAAAACAGAAAGAATGGTGAGTTGCCATTGAGCTGTGTGTTGTGAATTGTCAGGGGCTCAGTCCGCATCAGATCTATCATGTGGCAGTAATGCCCTGCTTTGACAAGAAACTCGAAGCCTCAAGGTTAGACTTCTACCTGGACAAAGCTGAGACTCGAGAAGTGGACTGCGTCATCACCTCAGGTACAGTAACTACTCCTATGCAGTAATTTGTGTTTATGAATGTGGAGTATATTCTCATTTATACTTCTCACTGTTTCATACAGGAGAGGTTCAGAAAATGCTGGAGGAGAAAAATGTTTCTCTAAGCGATGTGGAACCTGCACCCCTTGATGAAATGTAAGCTCTGTGACATTTTGTCTTTGTTAACTCCTTAAAAATAGGCCCTAGCATAAATTTCCAGAATGGGCTCAGAGACTGTTTATTATTCTTGACCCAGGTTCAGCAGCGTGAGTGGGGGTGAGTTCCTGAGCCATGCTGGGAGCGGGTCAGGGGGTTACCTCCATCATGTGTTCACCCATGCTGCCAAGAAGCTGTTTGGAGAAGACCTAAAGGAGCTCACCTACAGGACCCTCAGGTGAGTGTGTCTGGCATCTTTAAAGGGACAGTTCACTCCAAAATCAAAAATGTGTATTTTTCCCCTTACCAGTAATGCTATGTATCCATCCAGAGTGTTGGTGTGAGTTGCCAGGTTTTAAAGGTATCGGCTGTGGGGATGTTTGTCTTCTATCGAGTATAACTGAACTAGATGGCACTCAGCTGTGATGCTCAAAGCGCCAAAAAAATACATATTAAAAACTCCACAGCAGACTCTACATGTCCCTTTCCAGAAATGATGACCTGGTTTTTCAAGATAATCTGCAGACCTTGTTTTGAGCAGTTTCATGTGGTAACTATTTTCTTTCCCTGTCACCACGCAGAAGGAAGCAACATCTACTCATCAACAGGCTAGCTAACTAAGCTAACTAACTGAACGCCACAAGCCAAATGCCATCTAGTTCTGTTATAACAGAGAGAAGGCAGACATCTTTAAGGCTGGAATCTTCAAAACAACCTAGACGGATAAATAGCACTACAGATAAGAGGAAAAATGTGTATTTTTGATTTGAGGGTGAACTGCTCCTTTGAGAAGCTAAACTGCTTTGGGCTCATTATGCCTTCTGGAACAGTCAGACCTGAAGAACAGTTCCTGTTCATTTAATTAAGTCGAATGATCTCAGAATAGCTCTCCTTGAAGCTCGTGTTAAATTATAATGTCACTCAACCTGGATCCCAGCTCATTACTGTTGCTTTAAGTGTGCAGGACCAAAATGCTTTTTGAAAAGACTTAATAGTGCCAGCTTACTTGTCTTAAACCTTATGTAAATGTCTGCCTCAATTCCTCCGCAACAGGAATAATGACTTCCAGGAAGTGACTCTAGAGAAAAATGGAGTAGTTGTGCTGTGCTTTGCGTCCACATACGGCTTCCGCAACATCCAGAACCTAGTGCAGAAGCTCAAGAGGGGAAAGTCTCCATACCACTTTGTGGAAGTTATGGCCTGTCCGTCAGGTAAAGTTAAATATGTGGATGTAAAAATGTTCAAAATGTGTTTCTTTGTTTGTGCCATAGCACTTTTGCCCCATTGATGCAGCATGTTTGCCACACCCGAAATAGAGAAATGTAATGCTATGGAACTATTTGTTTTCATGTATACTAGCTTCGCAATGTGCTATGCATAAATGACATGCTTGTTACAAAAAAACAGTATTAAATCACATCTTTACACACCTCTTTGTTAATGTTTAGGCTGTCTAAATGGTGGTGGACAGCTGAAGCCTTTACCTGGTCAGGACCCAAAGGAGCTTCTCCAGAAGGTTGAGAAGCTCTACAAAGCAGAGCGCCCCCTATCGCCAGAGGACGACGCTCGTGTAGCCGAGCTGTACCAGTCCTGGCTTCACAGCGTCGGGGAGGAGAGAGCCAAAGCGCTGCTGCACACGCAGTACCACACTGTGGAGAAGATGACAAACGGACTGGCTATGAAGTGGTGAATAATGCCTCTGCTGCAATCCACGATCAGCAGACAGGATGTTTTTGCATAATTTTACCTTTTGCACAAGTGTTTTTCAGACGTTGATGACTGAACCGTCCAAATATACAGTATGTGACTATTTCTGTCTCTCTTCAGACAGAAGAGTTATGGGCAAAGTTGAATATAAGCAAGTTTGATGAGTGCCAACAACCTTTTAAACCACTTTTTAATTTAAAGTTGTGTGCCTGGCAAGGTGTAGATAAAAGACACAATGCTTAAGTCAAACCAAACTATATGGTCAGACAACTTCCCCTTCCACTGTTGATCGTCCTGTCACATGTATGAACAGCAAACAAATCATGTGTATGGGACCTGTTACAGTTTGAAAATGTGAGCTGAAATAGCACAAAGCAATATGTAATCATTCCTTGTTTATTTAACCTTGTGATTATATATAAAGAGATAAAAATAAAGACATTATTAAATTATAACCATTTGTTTTGTAAGTTCCTTTTATAAGTTGTAAAGAATATGTCCGACAGATTACTGATTCATACTGATATGTTTTATTGAGCATCTTGACTCTGGTGTACAGTTATAAGCGCTTACAAAGTGAGGATGTAAACTTTGAGATGAAAAGCAGCAGTTTACCATCATAGTTACATACACTGCATGTTTCTTCCACCCTTGTTGTACATTTAAGTGCAACACATCAGACTCCTGTTCTGAAGTACTTTGCATAAGGTGCAGTTTAAAGTAAAGAAACATTTACTTAATTACATGTTAGAGTAAATCAATTGTGAAGCATTAAAGGGAGCAAGAAAGCAATCGTAAAATATATACAGTGAGTCCAACAACAGCGGCATAAGTTGATTAAATGTAATGTTAAAGCAACAAACACTCTACAGTCTTGTGTTTTGCTGCATTCAATGATTCCTCCCTGATGGTTGAGTGTGTCACATGTTCAGAGCTCTGAATCTGGGTGTCAGGGTCTGAGAAGCCCCCACTCCAGAGCCAGCATGGCGTGAGGAGGAAGCCTCTCCTTGGGCTTCTTAAATTTGTCCTTCTCCTTCCGCAGGGCCCTCAGCACCTCTATAGGGTCCGTCTTCCCCGTGAACTTTTGTACCCCTTCCTCCCTGCAGTAGAGAAGGAGGATTAGAAAGAAAGATAGATGATCGAAACAAGACAGGAAACGTTATACACATTCAAATGTACTGTGTGTAAATATCCAAACTCACGAGAGGCGAAGAAAAGGGTTGTATTCAAACTCCTCTATTAAGGTTGATGGCACTGTGGGTTTATCGTCATCATCTCTGGCCTGCAGACACAAAGACTGTCAGTCAATTCAGCAAAAATAAATATTTCTTTTAAGTATTTAAAGGATAAGTCTGTCAATTTTCTATGTTTGTTTTTGTCAACAAATCCCAAGAAAAACACCAAAACCAACAATTAATATATGCTACTAATTTGGACTGTTTCGAAACTTTATTCATAATGTCATTAGTTGACAATAACAGAAAACATTTCCAGCTTTTTTCTTGAAGCAGTTTTCCTTGTGTTGCTCACCCTGGCCCAGCTCAGCATCTCTTTAACCTTTTCATTCTCGGGCTCCACCAACATGGCAAACTTCAGGTTCTTAATGGTGTACTCATGTCCACAGAACACCTTCTACAGACGAACAGAGCATGGTTTAACTCGTTAGCTCGCACAAAGACACAGCAGTAGAGTTTGAGTGTCTTGGTCAGTCTGGGCTTCGTGCCATTTTTGCAATGTTTGTACAATAAAGAGAGAAAAGAGAGCCAGGCTGCACTCAATCCCTTCATTGTATGTGTGTTTACTCATCGCAGTGACTCAGTCTTACACCAGCTCGTATCTGAGGTCATGTCAGCTGCCGTTAACCCCGTGAGAGCTACGACAAATGTCTCTTATTTCCACTCACCGTGTCTTGAGGTAGGGAGCCCAGCACCTGGGTGAGATTGTGGTACATCTGTTCTGCTGTGCCCTCCAGAAACCGCCCGCATCCACCAATGAACAACGTATCCCCTGAAAACCAAAATCGAGGACAAGCGGAGGCAGTGGTCAGTCTTCGTCATCCCACACAACGAGAACAATGCACAATGTGCTGGTCAACATGGATTCATATCTCTAGCCACTCAGAATGAAGTTATTATGTATATAATTGGTGCCACATGACGTGACGGTGAGTGTACTGCACAGGTATGAGCTGTATGCAAGATTGTACTTTACAACTGGTTCACCAGCTCTTCATGTTTACAGACAAAGACCTGTGAACACAGCAGGGGCGTCAGTGCACTCATCCTCCCACACAAAGTAGCACATGTGACCAGAGGTATGGCAGGGAGTGAACAGGCACCTCACATTGATGGAGTTAAACTGCAAAATGGAGAAAACACGCTATCAAGAGACAGAGAAGAAAGCTGTACTTATCATTGACACGTTGTAATCATAACTGGTAGTGGGCACCTTGAGTTCCTGGCTGTTGGTGACTTTATCCGTCAGACCCCCGATCCGATCGTCTCCCCCGTACACCTTCAGCCCGGGAACCTCCTTCAGCAGAGCCTCGTTCCCCCGAGCATGGTCCCTGATCAGTGAAGACAGGTTAGTTCAGGGGTTATGCGTTGGAGTTCTGGTATTACTGATGTAAGTCACGACTGCCCGACAGTCTCACCAGTGATGGTGTGTGGTGAGGACAGCCGTCAGAGACACGCCCTCTCTCTTCACTATTTCTAGCAGCTGTAAAAAACAGAAAAACAACAGATGTCTAACTGTTAGCAGCAATTCAAGTACAGCAGAAGAATAATCAGCAATTATTTTGATAATTTATTAATCGTTACAGTTATTGTTAAGCAAAAAGGTCAAACATTCATGGTTTCAGCCTCTAGATTTAGAGGATTTTGCTGCTTTTCTTTGTCTATGTGAGTAAACTGAATATCTTCAGGTTTTGGATTATCGATCGGACAAAACAAGCAATCCCATTACATCATTTTGGGCTATTATATACTGATACACTATTATTATTAGAAGTATATAATTTGACAATTTTAAATTATACCCAAAAATGAGTCAAGAAAAGTCAGTGTAATAGATTATGAAAAAACATTCATTTATATTGATAATATATAACAATATACTTCACTGGTACAAATATATAGTTGATAATACATTCGGAATCAGGAATAATGTGTTTTGTTTTACACATCACACATAAACATGTGTGTCAAAATTAACAGATGTCCCCTGAAACATTCAGTTATTGTACCAATTTAAATCTCAATAACTGCAGGATGTTATTGTAATTATACATATTACATACTTTTATCCTTGTTGAATTATTTTTTTATATATGTATTTATTAAGTTCTATACATTAACCCTGTTTTTCTTTGCCTGTGCCTTGGTATTTTATCTCTGGTGTATCTGTAAAGTTACTGTACCGTTTTGTTTTTTGCATTCATTGTATTGTCAGTCCATATAATTCTTGTTTGTTTTGTATTTTTTACAGTTAGTTTATCAGTTTTTTTATCTTCAGTGACAAAATCTCACTCCTTTGTGATTAATATGTTTTATATTTTGTTACTTAATATATATAATACTGTAATAAGAGCATGTGTGTGTCTCACCCGGTGTGGTACAGCAGGGTCCACAGCTATGGCCTGTTTGCTCTGCTCCTCTATCACCAGGTACATGTAGTTGTCCTCCAGGATGGAGATCACCTTTACCTTCATGGCACCCTCCGACGCATGCGCAGCACGGTGCGCCACACTACAGGAAGAGTTTAATTAGTCACCATTACTCACATCAACATCTGCACCAGCTGTTAACTTATCACTGCTCCTATCAACCACTGGACAGATGTGCTAACTTAGCTGGTAAAATCATGCAGCTGGTCGGCACACTTAAACCACCACCACTGCTTAAACATCACAGGCATAGTAATCGATGCACACACGTTATGAAACACACGGTTACCTCAGAATAAATGGTTCCTATCAGCTTGTTTTATCTTTGTGCGGCTCTGATGCTCTGAAAATATTTATTCTTCATTTCTGCGTTCAGACCGGGAAGTTATCGCGACATCATCGAGCCTGCAGGTCAAATCCAAGACGTTTTAATCGAGCCCAGAAACATTCAACACTGTCTTAGTGTGATGTTTTCCATGATTACTGATTGTTGTAAAGGAAAACTTGTCTTAATTCATGCCTTACTTTGTTGTTTTATTAAATATTTATTCTTCATGGATGTGTCACATTAAAGCTTGACATTTTTTTGTATAATTTATCAAATTCTGCTCAGTATTTTGTATGCCAAACTCTACACTTGGTTGAGAATACAGTATTTTAAATAGAAATACATGACATCGGGATGTGAATATAATTATTTAGTGATGTACTGTTTACTCGAAGTACTACATAAGTACAGTTTTGAGGTGCCTTTTTCTATAAACGTCTACTTCACGTTTCAGAAAAAAATTACTTTTAACTCCACTTTATTTTTGACACCTGTGGTTGTTAGTTAATTTTCAGACAATGATTATTATAACACATAAACTGTGCTGCTATAATAGAACATAAATTATACATAAAACTTTCACTGGGAGCATTTTGTATAATGTGTATGTTTACTCTTGATATCTCAAGTACATTTTGAATGCAAGGCTTTTATTTCTACTGACTTTAAGATGCAAGTTTTATTTCTTTTTCCAAAGAACATCATGCAACATGCTTTGTAAACTTGTACTTTACGTGCAAAAGAGCATTCAGGATATCTAATATCTAATGCGGACACATTAATAAGTACACAATGCTTTGCTCACATAGTGCTTTTAAATAAAGGAAGCAATACAAATCACTTGTGCTGAATTTTACATGTGAAACAACCAAACTAGCAAATATGAATAATAGTCGCGAAGAAACATTCCATTGATACGAATCTTTACAGAAATTATTTTATCAATTCACAGAATTTTTACACATTTTCCAACATTTGTTATTCATGCAGTTTCCTGTGTTGTTAGAATTTGAACCTTCGTGTAAATGGTAGTTTGTACAGCAATATATTACAACTTAAAACTAAATAGACTCTAAAACTCCCATGTACAGATTAACAAACTCATTTTTCATTTAAAGCGTTCAATTAATGGCCATATATTCCTTAAAAATATCACGCATACATCATCCAAACGAACCCTATACAGCTAAAATAATGACGGATACGTGTACGGCCACGTCAGGGCTGCACCTGAATGTGTGACTGGACTGAAAGTGAATGTAGTAGATCTACTGGCATTTCAAGTGACTTCAAAGATGATTTGCTGATTTGTTTCTGTAGTATGCTAATGGCAGCTTGCAGTCTTCTAAGCAGTTGTTCAGTCAACATGAGTGCACTGGACATCACTCCTTGGGCACCCGGAAGCCATCTTTTGCTTTCCGGAGACTTCTCATGGTTTCGATCGGGTTGGACTCCTTCACATGGTCTTGCACGGACTTCTCTCTAAAATAAACATGAAAGAAATATGAGCAGAGCGAACAGTAATTAGCTCTGAACAATCTTCTGAATATGAGGTAGTAATAAATCATGGTTGACATACTTTACTCTCATAAAGGGGTTAAATGTGAATTCGTCTGCCAACGTGGACGGGATGGTCGGTTCTCCTTTGCTGCATTTCTCCTGCAGAAATACAAACACACAGACGCAAAGTTATTTTTATTTTTTTTTCCACGGTAAATCATCTGACTGCATGTGACACGTCAATCAAACATACCTTTGCCCATGCGAGCTTCTTCTGAATGACTTCGTTGTCTGGTTCCACATGACGCGCAAACTTCAGATTGCTGACGGTGTACTCATGACCGCAGTAAACACGCTTGAAGACAAACACAACAGGGTCATGTTGATGATGAGGGAACTTTTCCTCTCATCTCAATTAGATTTAGTCTTAAATCTTCAGTGTTGCGTTTAGTATTTCTGTTAATACCTTTTACACTGACGTTAAAAATGGAGTACACATATTTACCGTTTCAGGAGGAAGGCGTCCCAGAATTTCTATCAGTGCTTTGTACATCTGCTCTGCTGTTCCCTCGAAGAATTTACCACAACCGGCAACAAACAGCGTGTCCCCTTCATGACAAAGAAAACCGTCCATAGGTCATTAAAGATCACACATGACAGAGGCTCATCAGTACTGATCAAGCTTGACAGATTTAAGGGTTTTGTCAGAGACGTCATTGTCTCCTGTATTTGTGATTACCTGTGAAAACAGCTGGTGGCTCAGTGCTGTTTTCTTTTGTCACAAAGTAGCAGATGTGACCAGTCGTGTGGCACGGAGTAAACAGACATTTGACATTCAGTGATCCGAGCTGTAAAAGAGTGACACCAGTGAGCAAACACGAGACATTTGTGGGTTGTATTTGGATTGTAGAACACAAAGTTTGATGATCTCACTTTGAAGGTGCTGGAATGAGAAACTTTCTTTGTGATACAATCAACTCTGTCATCTCCTCCATAGACTTTCAGTCCTGGCATTAGCCTTAACATCTTCTCATTTCCACCAGCATGATCCCTAAAGAGAGAGGATGATCGCTGTATTGTTGCCACTCTTTGATTCAGCAAACAGGTACATGCGCATATAATGGTTTCTTTCTTTTTTGACTGGTTAGCTTTAGTGTGTTGACGATGGAGCTTACCAGTGGTGATGAGTGGTCAGAACTGTTGTGAGTCTTACGCCGTGCTTTCTGACGGCTTCCAGAACCTGTCGAAAGCACAAAAAGGGTCAAACTGAAGTTGAGCTTAAAATATAATAATTATTAAGTCATTTATCAAGGAAAAGTGCTGAATATTTGTTGATTCTAGTTCATCATATGTGATGATTTTCTGTTGTTTTTTCTGTTTTCAAGGATTACAAATCAAATATCTGTAACATTTTGGCAGACTTTACACACTAAACAATTAATTAATAATAAACACAATATAGCATAACATATAAGAAGAAGCACTGAAATCCTTTGCATGATTTTAGTAGCAGTGACACAAAAAATGCTCAATGCAGGACTTTTATTTGCAATCCTGCATTTTTTACTTCTGTTAAAGTACAGATATATCACCAGAAAAATACACTCATCCCATCAAAAGTAAAAGTACATCTTGGGCAGAAGAGTTATAAAATTGTTGATGCTATGTTATATACAACTTCTGGTCAAAGTGAAGCTAATATTAATTGCTTTATATAATATTGGTTAGATTAATTTATAACAATGCATCGAAGCGTGGGACAATATATACTGAGAGACAAGATACATTTGTTAACCATCAAAGATTTTGCCTTATTATTTATTTATACTGTGATAACAATCCATATACAGTAACACCTCTGGGTGTATTAGGACATTGTTGCAAATAAATAAAAAGGACTGATATAAGGTAACAGGCAAATTTTCATATTATTTTTTAATAGACGTGATGAAGTACAACGACTGCTCAGGCATTTCATTTGCTGACATTTGTCAATGGATATTCCAGAAACTACATTTATTGTATAGTTAGAGCTGCAATAACTAGTCCAATCAGGATAAAATTAATTGCAGACCATTTTTTAAAATCTATTAATGGTTTCAATCATTTTTCATGCAAACATGTCAAACATTTGCTGGAGCCAACTTCTTACTGTACTGGACTGTTGGTTGGACAGAAGGAGACGATTTGAAGACGTCACTTTGGGATTTGGAAAATTGTGATTAGCATCCTTTACAGATTTTATAAACTAACGATTAATCGACAACGAAAATAATTGTTGATTGCAGCCCCAGTTATAGTAAAAATATATATACATAAGCGAGGATTTTATCAATAGTGCTTATCCCTAATGCATCAAGTCCTATAAATTGATCAAGTTATGTGTGTAAAATAATAATCTGTAAAGTAACTATTGATCACTAACTTTAAATACACAGTGGAGTAAATAGAACAGATCTTACATTTAATAGATTAAAGTAAAGGGTAACATAGTATGGAAATGCTCATGCAGAAATGTATCAAATGTACTTGAGTAAATGTACTTAGTTACTTTCCATCACTGAATGCAATATCACATATGACAATGCAATGCACAGACCTTTACTGGCTCCGCAGGGTCAACAACAGCTGCTTCTTTGGAGTCCACATCAATCAGGAGGTACATGTAGTTGTCACTGAGTGCTGGGACAAGTTCAATCTTCATGTTTGCTTGTTCCACCAGGGATGATTTCCTCACTGCGGTGTGAAGGAGGGCGGCTGCCTGGGCCTTGACTTCTACAGGTGCTTCATGAGAGAACACAAGTCAATATTTGACACATAGAAATGTCACACTGACAAGATGACACTTTCTGTTAATCATAAATAAGTAATTATAAAGTTCCCCTTTTATAAACATGTCTATTGTATGCGGCCACACACACCAGGAAATGATTTACATCGTACAGGAGCTAGCCATGGGCTGGATAAGTAATCAACCTGCAAGCTAACACGACACCACTAAAAGTAAACAACGTTAGCTTCGATGCTACCTTTAAAAATGCACTACGTGTCTTTCACCTAGCTTGCTGCCACATCATTACTCGAACTGGACTGTCATGGAGGACATTCCGTATGAAGGTGCAGATGTTTACTCTAGACAGGCCAGCTGTCCTCATCCGACTCATCGCAAGACACAAAGTCAAATTGTAAGCCATCCGTAACTAGTTAAAATCCACGTACACGAGCTAACATGCTAGCTAGAATGCTCGCATGTTAGCTAAAAAACACCGTATGGACGTACCGAATTTGAAGGCGGTTGCAGCTCCAAGTAGAGTGCAGGCACTCCCTACGAGTGACTTGAATAACATAACAGCAGCAGCTATATCCTTATCACATTCGTAGAAACCAGGAAAGTTTGGTTTGGCATTCAGTTCCGCTTCAACTTTAACCTGCCAGGCTCCACCAATCAAGTCAAGGGGAGTGGATCGTGAATAATCAGTCAAACACGTGAATTAAATGAATATTTGCGCATCTTTCAACGCCGAATTCATAAAGACAATTCAGTGTATATGTATGGGCTTTATTTTCCCTATTGGACCTGTAAAACAGGTCAAATACAGCGATATAATGGCTTTGTTTTGATATTTTGAGTTCTGTGTATGTCCCTTCAGTCTTGCCGTAGGTTAATAATCTCGCGTCAGGAACTGGAGCGTCGGTCAAAGTCCAGTCCACCGGCTGGTGCTGACTGCTTCAGAGCGGCTCACACCTCCACTTTCCTCCACAATGACCGCTCGAAATATTTCTCGGTTTTGGGAATGGGGGAGGAAGATTATTTGCGTTGGGAGGAACTATGCAGACCACGCCAAAGAGCTGAAGAACGCGATTCCGACGGAGCCGGTCCTGTTCCTGAAGCCACCTTCAGCATATGTACGAGAGGGGTCACCCATCCTGGTGCCGCTGTACTCCAGCAACCTGCACCATGAAGTGGAGTTAGGGGTTGTCATCGGGAAAGGGGGCACGGCCATCCCTCAGTCCGACGCCATGGAGCATGTTGCAGGCTATGCTCTGTGCTTGGACATGACAGCCCGGGACGTCCAGGATGAATGCAAGTCCAAAGGTCTGCCCTGGACCCTGGCCAAAGCCTTCAACACCTCCTGCCCCGTCAGTGAGTTCATCCCCAAAGAGCGCATCCCCGACCCGGGCAGCGTGAAGCTGTGGCTGAAGGTGAACGACCAGCTGAAGCAGAGCGGCTGCACCTCCCAGATGATCTTCTCCATCCCCTATCTCATCAGCTACATCAGCGAGTTCATCACCCTGGAGGAGGGGGACCTCATCCTGACCGGGACCCCGAAAGGAGTGTCCGCCGTGCAGGAGCACGACGAGCTGCAGGCTGGGATCGAGGACGTTGTCACCATGAACTTCAGAGTAGACAGACAAGACCAGTAGTATGAATAAATAGTCTGACTCATGAAAAAAAAGTTTCTGATTATTTTCAATACATTTTTGATATCTGTGTGGACCAGCAGGTGGCAGTGCTGTGCCTTCAAGACCATATTTCTGATGATTTTTATCACTACTTGGGAACAGTTGTTACAAAACACATCTATTATATTGTGTAATTATGTAATATACATTTCATTTTGTCATATCACAGCGTTAATACCCATTACATTTGTACATTTGTTTCACTATTTCCTGAAGGCAAAGGAAAAAATGTACTTTAATTACTGTAAACATTGTTATTTTGTACAAATATCACAATATCAGGATTTTGACTTTTGCAGAATCTCAGGATAAGTAGCCCATTAAACAACATTTGAAACTGGTTGTAAACCTCCGTGTGAACTTTTATTTATGAAGCAACCCATGTTGATTAAAACATGGGGTTTTAATGGATGTAAATAGTCCAACATTTTCTAACATTTTATAGCTGCAGTGGAAGACAAAAGAAAGCAGTTCTCAGCACAAGACAGCCAAGACTCGCTTTGCATTTATACACGATTTGCCTGTTTTTGCTATCAGTGGGAATAAATGATGGGAATCTCCAAACGTCAGCATTTGCCCCACATGCAAAAAAGTCTCCTCTTGGATTCCCCAAAGTTGTATAAAACATGATTAATTGCCCTCTCGAGGCTTACTATGCAGGAAAAAGTGATGCAGTGCCATATAGGCTGCCCTATATGCTTGGAAATAAGTTTGCCTCTACCTGCCTCTAAATGTTTAATTAATGTTTTTAATTGTTTAATCTAATGTTTTTATTCCAGAGGTGAAGCTATAGTTATATTCAAAAATCAGTCACATGATAATTATTACCACACACCACACACACTCTGAACATCTCCACTGTTTGGTTGCAGCAGACAGCAGGTTTAGTGTTGAGGAGAAGGATATCAGTGCTGGAACAGTCACAGCTTTACTGGACTAACATGTTAAATCTGACTTTGTCCTGCAGTCCCAGCTCAAAGGTCCTTTAGACAAATGGCATATTTTAGAATTATTTAATTCAGCTAGTTATTATAATTTATTGTGAGAGGAAAAATCCTGACGCCTAGTGGACACATGACATCATCGCAGCTCGTCTGACCACCTGTTCTGTGTGTGTTTGTGTCTCCAGCATAACAATGTACCAGTGGTACCAGTCTGTTATTTATCTGTACATTTCTGATAATCAGTGTCTTTTAATGGGTTAAAAAGTACAGTGCAGCACAGGCAAGGTTACATTTTACGCATGTCTTGAACAGTGTGTTGTCCGTGTGTCCACAGTGGAAATCACTGTCAGTGGAGGAGCAGGCCAAATACTACCAACGAGTGCCATCTAGTTCTGTTATATTTGAGAATAAGCAGACATCTCTGCAGCTGATATCTCCAAAACTTGGCAACTCGAGACCAACACAAAAGGATAAAAAGCACTACAGATAGAGGGAAAACAAAGTACAGTATTTGGTGAATATTTACAGATTAAATGCACACGGAAGTGTAATAGAGAGGAGATGATGTTTGAAATAGTCTTAAATGGAAATACATAAGTACAACTACCCAAAATTATAGTTCTAGTACTTGTCATGATGATAATGGCATAGAAGTAATAAAAATTATCATGACTATAATGATAGTCTAACAATAACAATATAAAAGACATATAGAGCATTTTGAACTTTTCTGTATGTATTAGTGTCTTCCTGCGAGCTGGTGTGCTGATGATAAAAGACGACTCACATCAGAGGATATTTCCCACCGTCACATGAAGCAGCCTAGTATGAATTAATGTGGTGTTCCCTTCAGAAGCTGAAATGTGAAATAGAGTTTATCCCAGATGAGTTCAAGTTGAGAAAATATTCATGTTAGTGAGGGAGTTTAGAGGACTGAGGGTTTGGCAAGCGGCTACCTGTGGTTACTCTTAAATCTGGAACATTTTGCTGCTTGTTGGATTAGCGGAGACGTGTTTTCTTCAGAGCGTTTGATGGACCACGTTTCTGCTGCGAACTCCCAGATGGATACATTTTTGTAACTGCACAGTGAACCCTGCTGCCCTTTCGGTGTGTGTCATCTGGTTAGTTAACATTCAAATGCAGCAAAAACACTCCTCTTGCCAATACCGGTTAATAAAACTGTGGTATTTCTTCTCATGAAGGGTAATTTCGACTTTCAGGCTGTGTACCTTCATCACAACCACATTCTTCCTGGACTGTTTAACATCTGTTCCAGGTTCAATTACAATTCTCCCACAGGCTTCTCTGTTTTCAGGATCAATCAGAGCCTCCATCAACCTGTCCCAGGCCAGTCTGCTGAAACCTGAGTCTGCGTACATCATCTCCACACACCTGTGGGGCATGTTATCTCCAAGACTCACAGGACCCGAGCCCAGGCCCTCAAGGGACTCCGGGGTTATACACGTCCATCATTAGAGCAGTTATGACAGATTCAATTAGATTTGGGATCTAGGAAACGTAGTCGGGGCCTGTTTTTCCCCCACTGTTAGAACAGCAGTGCACAGTACTGCATGTGCGCCCAGGTGTCGTCTTTTATGAGATATGAATCATACTATTCATTGTCCCCGTGTGACTGAAGGTATTACACCCTCACAGGGTTTAACAATGGCTTCAAAGCTCGGGCTCAGCTCTGGTTTAGCATTCACCACATGAAGCGGTGTGTTGTCATCGAGCGGGAGTCCGAGAGGGTGTATCTGACGCTTTTCAGGGAGAGGGGAGACCACAGTCTTCCCATCTAACGCACACTAACAGTGATGTCACCTATTGTGTGAAACCAAGCCAAGTGGTAACTGAGCGAAACAGCAGAGATTTTAGAGAATTGTCTTGTAAACAAATACCATCTAATGCTGAGCAAAAAGATGCCTTTTTAGCGTCTTTGTCGGCTGGTCCACCACTTCGGCCCAGACTGAGATATCTCAATAACTATTAGACAGACTGTAGAGCTCGGAAATATATCGATATTGTATTGTTATCGTGATCTATCAAATATCTCAATGCGTTAATATTTTATGAAAGTATCAATAGTTACTAAATCATCAAAAAGTGACATGTGACATGTGGTATATCACCTAAATAGTAGTGAAACAGTGAAACAAATAGAAAATAATGAAACTATGAAGTAACATGGGATGAGATGACTTATAGAAATGTGCATGCACACAACATGCAGAAGTCTATGCAGAAAATAATGACAAAAAACATGTCAAATCGATTTCATATTTCCATCCTCATCTGACACATTTTCTTATATTTTCTTATAAGTTGCTAACGCTAGCAAAAATTCATAATAATGTTTTTAAGGAAAAGAGAATTTTATAAATTTTATTCTGCACATTTCTAAAAGCTTTGTAGATGCAAAATTTTTAAAAGATGATTTGTCTACATAAAAATGTTATCAATTTTATTGCAGAGCCCTGATAGACTGACTGAATTCATGGTCCCCACATGATTGATTCTACCAACTCTGGTGATCCACTGACTTTTCCTCTGGCGCCACCGTGGGGTTGCTACCTGCATTTAGCTCAGAGAACCAGCGTTCCTAACCACAACCTCACATGACATGGAAACGGCGGGGCATGCAGCAGCTGGTAGCTACTTCAAACTTCACAAAAAAAAATTTTTATCTGTTATTTTTTCGGCTTTACTGCTGAAACGCTTATTACCCATGACATAAATGTATTCGTCAGCGTCGGAAAAGGGTTTTTGTTGTTTTGAATTAAGAGCGGCGTATTTGAGACGATCACCGCCCAGAGGCATCTTTTGATTGACACGATGCAAAGTTTTTGTGTGAAAGCAGAGATGGGACTGTGCAATGACAAGACAGGATACGCTGAGGATATGGACGGGATATGGTTGAATATGAGTCTTGTCTTACACCTACTGTAACATGCCATGTATGACACATCGCCACAGACATGTTCAAACATCTGTTGATTGCCGTCAGTTCATCAGTAGGTTTAGTGCAGAGGCATCTATCTTGCTGGAGGTTACCGGGTCAAATCTCTCAGGTTCACACGGAAAACAACTTGAACATGGATACGAGCTTCTACATGTACCAACGGTTCATATGGATCCTGAGGAGAAAAAAACGTTCTTTTCATAAAGAAACATGTAATTTCAGTTGAAATCATCACAAAGAAACAGACAACACCTTCTTTTTTACTATAAAAGGCACAAATGCTACGATATACCTTCCCTGGATGACTGAAAGGCGTCTGAAACTGTGAAATGATTTTGCACTGACCTTTTTTTTTGGCTCATTACAGTACCAGCCCCTGACATGAAATTTATTGCAAGGTCCAACATGTGAAAATGTTTTACAACTTGGCAATGTGTGTTCAGAAAATGACCATTCGTGCTAACTGGCTTTGCGTGCTGCACTGTATGTCACCAGACAGCGCTGTGGTGTGGCCATTCGTAGAAAAAAAAAAACCACCAACACACACACAAGCACTGGAAGGACTGAGTCAGGCAGGATGCATATGACATATCTCATCAGAAAGACACACACTCACATGGCCTGGGGTTGATTTTTAATTTGTTTCTGGACAGGCAGAAGGTCTACCGTGTGTGTCTGTACTGTACATGTGTTAAATGTTACAAACTTGGACGTCAAGTCTGTTTTTATAGTGAAGTACACCTTGTCCCTTCTTCCCATATTTCCAAAATCGTTGATGAGTTTCGATTAGTTCTGCTCTCTAAACAAGAAACTGTAGTCACACGGCGGCCATTTTCCTCCAACATCACGCTCTGAGTGGGAAGTTCAAATGATGGGATGATGTCATACTGCCGGAGTCCAGGTTGCAGGTCGTATAATCGTAGAGAATCTGAAAAATCATTTCACAGCTTCCTGATTGATCAGCAGCTGAAAAAGTGAAAGTCATGATGGGCCATATTTCAAGGTAAAACATGATATAACATGATGACAGATAAGTTTCCGTCAGCTATCAGCTAACGTTAGCATTCAAGCACTATATACAGCTTGAAACCCGAAGCACAGCAGCATTAACAATATTTCAGTGTTTGAGCTCCCCACCCCGAGTCAGAGGAAAATGGCTGCCGTGTGAATACGTTCTGTTTCAGAGCTTTCAATTAACCAGCCTCATACTGAACGAACAAGTGGGCGGTTGGGGATTAATAACACCATGGAGCAAATCAAGAACCAATTTGCGATTTTTAATAGGCCAAACTTAAGGCCTGTAATTCATTCTGGTGGAATAATGAATGGGGTCCTTGGCAAATGAAATGAAACCATGCGTGAAGGCCAGGTGCGAGCCTCTTTCATTCAGAGTGATTGACTGTACGTAGTGTGTTAGCATTTCGTTTGAAGATGCAGGTGGAAGGCAAAGTGGGCAGTGTACCGTGGAGCGCACTGTAGGTTTAACAACTAAACGCGGCATTTGATTTAAGCACGTTTCAACCGTACACATGTGTGTAAATCTCCAAAAGATTAAGGATGTTTCCAGAAGAGTTTTGTTTTTTTTTATTTTAAGAATGCAGTTTTTATTTCTCAGTGGGAAACGTTTCCATCCATTTGGCAGCACTGTCTCAGTTAGTACCTCATCAACCACGTGCAGCCTCTCTATAAACTTAACTTTTCCAATCAAGGCCCAGTTAAGCAGACTGGAGCTGGTATTTTTGTAAGCTGAAATGGCAACAGAAGCATGCACGGAAACGTGTCCAGAAAAACAATGTTATAAAATCCTATTGTAAAAGTTCTTAATCCCGTATCCCTAAAAAAGTTCCCCCAATTTGCGTTGGGCTGCCATGACCATTTGAAAATCCCTCTAGCCCAAATTACTCTCTCATCAATTAAAGCTGGAGTCACAATTTAACAAGATGCTGTGAGGCCTCAACCACAGAGAAGAGAGAAAATCCCCGAGCATTTCTTCCCTGAATCGGTGGCGACTGCGGTACGGGTGGAAAATGTGTGGAGTCCTCAGTATGAACCGTCTTCATTTGTGGTCTCTCAGTGTGAAACCGCTTTTACACTCTAATCCTGCTTTTTATCTGTTGCGTAGGAATCAGCTCCCTCTTCCTACAGCGCAGCCTTCCGAGTGGTTCATCCCTCCCTCGGAGTGTTTCTGATTAGTCTGCCATGTGTCCATTATTCCTAAATAAGAGGCACCGCACAAAATATACATCCCTCATCACGCCTAATCTCAAACGGTCACATCGGCCTGTAACTCAATCCACGTCGGGCGTTTTTCACTCATGCGAACAAATCCACTATGGGAGGAATTGATGGCATGCATTAACGTGTGGGCTCAAATCCTTGGAAGCTGAGTGCCAGCTGAAGCTAAACAAATTACCGTCTCCATGAGAAAGAGGAAGATTTGCAGCTTTATAGACATGTAATTTATTGTCTTTGTCTTTTAGTTGTTTTCAGCACTTGTAATCCAGAATATCTTGTATTTCAAACAAATTCAAATAATAATATATTGTCTCTTTATCATCTGGATTTGTTCTGACATCTCTCTTTAAATGGTTTCATCCAGGCTTTGGCTCAACGTGAAAAATACAAATCCTTTAAGGTTTTACTTTTATTCATGATATATCCAGCTTGATCAGCAGCAACCCCAGAGGAAGACCAAAACCAACAATGAATTGATGCTACAAGTACTGACTCAGTTAATGAAGCCTAACATGCCCACAAAAAATGGTCGCAGTTCGACGCCAAGATTTTCAACATGGTTATGAGGCAGAGGGTCAGATGGTGAGGTTGTTTCCACGTCCAAAAAAGCTCCAGTCAGACCCTCTCTTGCAAAACCAGTAAAAATGTATCATATTATTACCATTAAAAAGCAATTGCAAGTGTCTCTTTTCTTAGTACAACATTGTTTGACAATTCATTTGGTTGTAAAATGGTTTTGATCAGACGTCCAAACTGTGACGCTCACACCACGCACAAAGATGACGTTCATTTTTAAAAGGACACCTACTATGTTTTCCTTTCCCTCAGTGTTTCATAAAGGGTCTTGTGCATGTAAAGGATCTTGAAAGTTAAAAAGGTCAAAGTCCACACCAACAGGTGATGTACTGTAGTATGAAGAGCAAAGAAGTGTGTTCAAAATCAGATGAGCAAGGCACTGCTGTAAGGATATAAAGCCAAGATGATACAGCATTTTCTGATTGTTTTTTGTGGTCTTTTTGATATTTATTACTGTAAATTAGTTCTGACAAACCACTCAAAATGGTTAAGATATATTATTCTGAAGTCTCAAATCAAATACATTTGTACTGTAAATGTAGAAGACATTCAGACAGCTGTACTGAGGATGTCTGTGAAACCCTTTATTCTACCGAATCGAATCAGATCGTGAATTTTGTGAATTGCCGTACACCTAAAATATTGATGACAGAGTCGTAAAACATGACTAAATGCTGGTGGTTTCTGCAGATTCTTGTGGCGGCCACATGTAGAGGCGGGCTGTCCATGAGCTCATACGCAGCGATATGTCAAAACACAAGACTTGTTTGCTTACGGTTTATTAAATATGCAGTCAATCGTTTTCACAAACACAAATATAAATCTGAATGCCTTCTCAATCATTCCTCCATATTTCTTCCTTCACCTCAATTGAATTTCTCACATCACTGCCAGTGTTTAGTGACAACTGTAGATTATACAGAATCTCCTGCTGATTTAATGGAACTTAACGACTGGGCTTGTCCTGCGAGCACCGACGCTAACGTCTTCCCCAGATGGCAGAATGGGAAATCAGTTATCTTTAATGCCTGCTGCTGGGCTGGCACAGCAAAAAGGCAGCAATCACTATGACTGGTAATACAGAGTAATAAAAGTTGGCACAGATGAAGTGAGCCAAGCGCATTTAAATTTTAGCGAGGCCCACTAAAAGCTAATGCCAGACATATAAAACAGAGAGGGAATGTGACAGAAATACTGACAGGAATTAGAGAAGGCAAGATGTATGTGGAGAGCCAAAGCAGTGGGTGTGTGTGCATACAAGTTTGCACGAATACCCACACTAGCATGCTAATGCACGGAGCCACTGATTTTCTTCACTCGCAAACCGCTGACGTTTCCACAAACAAAGCTCAATGTTAATCAATTTGACTGAACATTTTTTGGTTTAATCATCGAATGCAAATCCTTGTCAGGCATATTTCCATGCATTGTTTAAAAACACATCTGCAGTGTATGTTTCAGATCTTAAGTTGGTTCCCTTTTTGCTTGTTCCACCAGAGCAGATGTTTTTTTGTTTTTTCTTTCCTTCCCCGTATAGGATAGTGTACCATGAAAGAGAAGAGCTCTGCTGCTAATTCTGAGCCCTGAGAGGAAGGAGGGGGTTCTCTAAGTGAGCTGACATCTTTCATAATTAAAGGCCACAGCGCACGCAGGCCTCAGACTGTACATGTGGTCTCACTGTGTGGAAGTGGCGAGAGGGGAAAAGCAGTGTGAGAGGAGCTGAAGAAGCGAGGGAGGGGACGGAGGGAGAGCTCTCTCTGGTGAGAAAATAAAGTTAGTGAGGGAGCAAAAGTTTGAAGGCATAAATAAAGGAGAGGATCAGACGAGGACGCAGAGAGAGTGACAGTTTGGGTTGCGGCAGCGCAAACATCTTATCATGGAAGAACTGATCCTTCACTGAGCCCGCCCCTCTTAGTTATCATTAACAACGCCACTACGCTGTCCAAAGTCGTCATCATTTTTCAAACAGTAGGCAAACAATGGGACAGACGTACGTTCTAGATGACGACCGACAATTTTGTCAGCTGAACTGTCCCAAATTCACCAGTGACAGCCGTTGCTAGCAAACTAAGCTAAGATTAGCTCCGTTGAAACTGCTGTCTCTGGCGTAAGTTTTAATGTTTCCAGCTGACTCATACTACAATTAGAGGCTTCCAAAAGAGGTCTCGAGCATACACAGTGACTACATACATGATATTAAGTTAAAATACTCCCAGGAATACCGTCTCATACACACCAGTTGATTATCTGCGTAGAAAACACCGAAATAAGGCAAAAGCACTGATCTTGTATTGAAGTGTTGACCCAATTAGCTGGACTGCCCATTTGGCCGACAGCCTGTTATTGCCATTAATATATTAGTGTATTTGGACGAAGTGAGTGACCTTCATCGTCGTGGTAACGTGTAATGGTCAGCCTATGGAGTTTTTTACTTTTTCTATCGTGACCCACAAACCCCACAAATGAATGTCAAAGAAAAAGGATAAAACATCATACTCTGGATGTCAGATAAAACTTTACTTCACGACACAAAGAATCAGTCAGAGTTAAGGTTTAATACATGCCACTGTGCTTTGTGTACTTTACACATGGAGTTTAAAAAGGTTCAAAATAATCACAGATCAAGACAGTAATTATTTTAACGGGGTAACAGTGGATATATTTGCTACTGTCAAAGGCAATTAGAATAGCAATGTAGCTTTGAAGCAAGAAGTATCTACAAATACCTACAAGTGGAATGTGCGTATGTGTGGTTTCTGTTGTTAACATTTCATATTTACAGATGAGGTATCATTGGTATATCAACTGCTAAGAACTGAGAAAAAACTGCAAACTAATATATGTAGCATTTGGAAACAGAAAATCTAATGAAAAATATAAATGCAGTAAGAAGAAATAGTGGTTTATCATGAAGTATGACATTTTTTCCAATGTCCTGTCAATGAGCGCATACTCATTTTTATGTCTTTCCTTATCATGTAATAAATACTTTTCTTTTATAAAAGAAATCTGTTTCAAATCAACAGAAAATATAAATATCAGCTTATTTCATAAACAAAACAAAGAAAGTCAAAAATTATATTCAAAGGCAACGTCTGCTTTCCCTTTGGTACATAGTTTGCTTCAAACATTTACATACAAGACATGACAATGACATTTACATACAAGCAAGAAAATGTTTTAATGGTTTAATAACTAAGCCATTAACTATATATATATTGGCAGCACTGTGTCCATGTCGGCTTCTGTCTACAGCGAAACAGTGAGTTCATGTGCTGCATGTCATGTTGATTCCACTGAGGCAGAATTCAGTCTGTGGACTCCGTGTTCCTCTACCCCGTCCCTGAGAACGTTAGCCCCGTGGAGCATTACACAGTCAATCTCATGAGAAAGTAGAAGACTGGCTTTTATCTGGGATATATGACAAGAATCTGCTGTTAGTCCCAGCCAAAGTCTTGTCCACTCATCTGGTAAAATCTGTGGTTAAAGGGCCTGTAGAAGTCTCTGAGCCTCTGCAGGACCTCGGAGGGGATCTGTGGATGGGGTCTGCCCTTAGACTTTCCAAGGCAGCGTGGTCTGCTGCTCCCCTCTGGCTTCTTCAAGCAGGGAAAACCTTTAGTCTGGTTGAAGTAGAAGTGTTTGTCTGAAACGACCCTTTTCAGACCCAGGAAGTCCTGAACACGGCCCATCTCCCCAGCCGGATCAGACACCAGCCGCTCGCCGCTAACAAACAGAAAATGAGACAAGGGGAAGTGCTGGAGCCAGTTCTCCAGATGTTTGGCGTAGAGGCCGATGCGCACAGCGCTCCATGAGGTGTCAATCAGACCTGTTGAGAAGTTTTTCAAAGCCAGGCTCTGGAAGGATGGAAGGCCTGGGTTCTTGGACAGTGTTTGGGTGTAGTCGGAGACAGCCCGTGTCACGGGATCCCTCACCACCACAATGAGCTTGGTTTGGCAGTTCATAGTGCAGACGCGGCCAGGAGCCTCCTTTGTGACAAAGTAGCTGGGTGTCTTCTCCATGGTGATCTGGCCGTCCAGCGTCCGAGGCATCAGGTTCCTAAATGAAAAGAAGACATTGACTTATAACCTCAATCATATAAAGTTAAAAAACAGTGATTACACACATCCAGCAGACACAGAGCAAAATTAGCTTTTATTTGGAGTCGTCTTTCTGTCCAGCTGATGAATGTAAATCCAATATTAAATCTCTTTTAGCTCCATTTTTGGTCTCCACCAACTCCTGAAGGAAATATCTGGCTCTTTTGCTGCTAAACACTCCTCTATGTTCACCAGCTAGTTCTTAATTTAATCTGTCTGCCTGTTTGGTGATGCACGGGTAGCATACAGTTGGTTTATCAGAGCTTTTTCACAGAAAGCAGCTGCCTAATGAGAGTGAACGAAAACAGTAACCAGAAACAATACTGTAGCTAAAAGACACAAAAACTTTCTAAGTTGGGGGATACTTCTTTGTGGATCCCTATGAGCAACTCCTTTACATCAAACATAGAAGTAACGCATATTCTCAACGTTACTAGAATAGCCCTCAGTAGAGCGTATACCTCCGCCAAGGCACAATAGTCCCCTTTAACTCAGTAAAGTCTAATTCAATATCAAATAAAATAAATCCGCTAGATCTGGATTTTTATTTGCATCTGCATGAAATTGTAACAACTCATAGAGACCAGACACCTAAATAAATCTTTTTCCTTTGGGGTACAAATTCAAATCTACTGACTTCAGTGAAAAGAACATTAAGAGATAACGTAAACACATTACATACACTAAACCTTAAAGTACCCCAAAATCTGTGTGATTAAAGCTCCATACGCCGTAGTGTGTTTATGTGCCGGGGCCCCAGACAGCCCATCTGAATCTCACTGTAAGTCCTGCACAAAAGGACCATCCACTCGCTACAGGCCTGATGAGTCAAAACCACAAAGCCTCAAGAACCACTTAACAGCAATTTCCTACACCCCCCACCCCCACCCCCCCTTCTTCCTGCAAGAGCAAAGTGTCCCCCCACCCCCGCCCCCTCATCACCACCACCCTCACCTCCCCTCCGGGTTCCTGCAAGGACCCAAACAGACCAACGTGTGCAGGAAGTGCAACCAGGATGGCAAGCTGCTGAGCTCAGCTAGTGTGTTAAACATATGGCTGCAATGAGGAGGGATGCTGTGTAGAAATATGCCAGTAAAAAGGCATGTGCTGAATTATGTGTTACTATAGTGCAGCGATGATGTTTAATAAGCTAAACGAATGCTTTATCTCCCGATGTTGATATATGTTTCTTTTATCTCTACATATTGTGTGCACCTGCTGTCCTATAAACTCTGAGAAAGTTTGTTCAACAGCGGCTCATCACAGTTCAAAGTAGCTGTCCCGCCTGTTACACAGACTGCTTTTATTTCTGGCAAGCTGGCATTGTGGGTACTCGCCAGACCCAGCGTTTCTTCTTGTGTCTACATTCGACATTGACATACGGAGTGAGGCGAAACTGTGGTGGATTTGGATTTCAAGAGACAAATTGTTTTGCATGACATGGAGGATGAGCAATGTTTGAAACAGCAAATAAATAGTCTGTAGTTCATTTACTCCACACAACTTATACTGTGTTACTGGAAACGGAGAGCTTTCATGTGGCTGAGCAAGTCATGCAGCCTGTTTGCTTTATTTGTTTCAGATTGAAAGTCTGCACAGAGTCCAAATGTCACTGACAAGAGGCCACTCAGAAATGTAAATCACAGATGGACATCCAAGGAAAATTTATTTTAATTTAGCCGGTTATTCTAGTGAGATCATCTGTGGGCGAGCGCTGATTCAACTGTAATTGGAAAGCAAACTTGTAGTAAAAGCAAAAGGCATGAATCATTTTGAGCCGATCATTAAAAAACACTAACAAATACACTCGTCTTCCACGTAGAAAGATTAACTTCACTTGAGCCTTGAGTTCATTCGCCAACATTATTTAGATTCTTATATTCCAGCTGAGAGAACGAAGGTTAAGCGGAGGTCTAGTGTGGAAGATGTGTTGGCATCTAACGGTGTGTTTGCAGGTTGCAGCCAACTGCACACCCCTCTAGAGCCACAGTTTGATTTGGTGGTGCAACAAGGCAGATTGTATACATACTCCATTTCTGCGCCTAAATCCCCCCAAAAAACACACATATTTAATTTCTTAGCAAAAGAGTTAGGTGAGAACATTAATGCTACTCTCATGTCTGTAAGCTGGTTAGCTTAGTTTAGCTTATCTCAGCTAAGTTTAGCTTAGTTTAGGAAGGGGAAAGAGCTAGCCTGTCTCTGTTTGAAGGTAACAAAGTCCACCTCCAGTACCTCTAAAGCTCACTGATGTACTCAACAGTATATCTGGTTTGTTTAGTATGTGCAAATGCGAAAGTATAAAAGCAAGACAATGTGGTTTAAGAGATGGTTAGCTACATGCTGGACTATTTCTTGGACTGGTGCAGTTATCTTGGACAGAGCCAAACTAGCTGTTTCCGGGAAACAAAGGGTAAAACTCTCTGCTAAAGGGTTTATATTTAGGGAACTGCGGTGTATGAAGATCCTTCTGTAGTTCTGTAACGACTGAAAAAGTATTTGTTCTCAACGTGACCATGAATGTGAAGGAGGAAAAAGACTTCTCTGCAGTTGTTCTCGTGTAAGTTTCCAGTTTCCCCTCTTTACTTAAAGTTAAGCCGTTTCAACCCACCCCCATTAAATGATCCCCATAATAAAAGACCATTAATTGATTATTATCCAACTACAAGAGCTGCAAATGGCCTATCGCTGCCTGTCTGTCCCCTGTTTATCTGTGTCTAATCAATACGTCTGTCTCTATATGACGGATTGTTCACTGTGTGTGTGTGCACTTGCGTGTGTGTGTGTGTGTGTGAGTGTGAGTGTGACGCACATGCAAGCACAGAGGTGTCAGTGTTTACTGATGAGAAACTGAGCGCTCGTCTCCCTCTCTGTCCTCTACTCATCCATATACTCTTGGATTTGTCCTTCACTCCTTGACATAAGTGTCACTTCAATAATTGACCATAAGTTGTCTTTCCATACTCATGAATAGTTAATGAATTGTGGCTCCCCCCCTCCTCCCCTCCGGTCCCTATCTCCCTCATCTCAATCTGCCTCATTATCGGAGAATCAATAACAGCCATTTTCTATCATAAATCTGTTCCTGTATGTGGTGTCAGGAGAAACTGTAAACAGATCAGGGATGATTAATTTCTTTTCAATTTCCTCATGCATGTAAATCTATTGTTGTGCTATATGTTCTAACAAATGCAGCTCTCACATTCAACTTAGGGAAATAAACCTCTCAGTCAACTCCATATGAATGTGCAGGGAGAGTAACTCAGGGCACGAAGATGTTTTCTATTTAGCTCAGTATTGGAAAGCCTTGCTGACTAGCCACATTAGTCTGGAACTCCCTGCTGCTTAAAGGATGTAGCGCTTTTCTACCCTGAAGTGCTACAGCGCTGATTACACCACTGATATGTCTGGATCAGAAGATTAAATACTAACTCTGGCAACAAGGATGTGGCCCAGAGACTTCCTGCCCCCGAGATTATGGGTTCTCCCGCTGAAGTGCTGCAGCTACATCCCCTCTAGCGCCCTAACGAAAGGCATTCTGCACAGAGTGTAGAACTGAGTGTACCCAAAAAGATCCTAAAAATCCAATTATCATGTCATTTTCGAAAAACAAAAACAGATCTCACATTCCGCGGGTTATTATACTCATTTGCTGGACCATCTACGCCAAACACCGACTCGCTGAAGGAGAGGCTTCTGCTCTGGCAGGCGTTTCCACGTCCAAACGCTTTCATAGCCGAGACCCAATTAATGAGTCAGTGGAAAATCAAGGCCGTAAAAAAACGAGCCGGAGAGCAAACAACAAACTGAGTGAAAACATTTCCCAGCAGTGCTGCTATGCTCAGAGGGTGACAGAAGGAGCCCGAGGGCCACGGACAGGCTGACAGGATGAGTGTGGGAACCTCGATTTACGCCTTCATGCCTGGGTGAAGCATGTGTTGCCAGTTTCCTCTGACCAGAAAACAACAGAAAAACAAATAAAATAAATCCCTTAAGTTCAACAGGCAGCAAATAGAGCAGTTAAAGAAATTTGTTTGACAGATCAGGAAATATGCTTGTTTGTTTTCTTGCCTGGAGTTGAGCTGCTCTCTGTGGCTCTGCAAGAATATGCACGAGGATAAATTACAGGAATAGTTCAACATTTTGGTGAGGAGATTTACTTGCTATCTACTCAAGACAAATTGGGGGAAGCACATCACCAGAGTAAGTGCTATCTACTGCTAACTGTAGCCATTAGCTCAGTTAGCCGTGCAGCTAGCGGTCCGGACTAGGAGCTTGGAGCACCAGGGCAGTGTTGGTGTTTGCACCGCTAGTACAGGCACTCTGAACCAGGTCAGGGCTAGCTGGTTAGCATGCTAAGTTGAGTAGGTATCTCTTCAACACAGTACAAGGAGCCTACATAGACGTCATAACGTCAAAGTTGTTATTTCTTCACATTCTGTTGATCATTTTTGTTAACTTTTGAATGTTTTCAACAAAAATGACATAGTTACTACTTTCAATTCTTTATGCTGAGCTATGCTAGCCAGATTCTGAAGGTAACTTCATGTTTAATGAACAGAAATGAGAGTAGTACCAATATTTTTCATCCAACTGTCCACAAAAAAGCGTTTTCTTTGTGTGTTTTTCGCAAAATGTCAAACTTACCTGACTGCACCACACTAACAAAGCATTAAGGTTCACCATGACGGCACATCAACAGGCCACCGACACACACACACAAGAGGAGTCATCATTGTCTGGGGGTTACAAAGAGCAAATGTCGCCATACTGTCTCTATGTTCTTTGTTCATACAGAAACCTGAGCAGGCGACCAGGCTTCAAAGTGTCATGGACGCCAAAGTTTGAAAGAGACAAATCAACGTGTATAAAACCAAAGGTCGCCTGAGGATGAGCTTGAGACTGAGCAAGAACATTATAAACAATGCTGCAGTGTGTATTGGAGCTAAAGTAATATTCGTCCCACACACAAACACACTAAACACTCGATGCCAGTGTCAGCCTGGAGGTGAATTTTGCCGACACCCGTCATCTCTCTCCATGGGCAGAGAGAGGAAGTGGATGGTTAGATCCCTCGGGGAAACCACACGACCGGCAGAAAGACCGTTGCCACCCACAGGTTTTAAATTCATTGTTATCAGATTATTTTTTTCTTATGAATAATGGTGCAGTAATGGAGGGTTTTCTCGACAGGAGGTGAGTTGAAGTGCTATACTTCCACAGAGACTACAGTGTTTTATATTTTCATCTTTGGTGGTTTACAGCAGGATACCAGTGCAATGACTTTGGATATGAGTATGTGTGTGTGTGTGTGTGTGTGTGTGTGTGTGTGTGTGTGTGTGTGTGTGTAAAAGAGTGGGTGGCTGGGGGGGTAAAATCATACACATGTGTGTGCCTGTGTGGGCTTTTCTATAAAGAAATCAAATACTTTTGTTGGTCAGTGGGTAATTAGTGACTGCATGGCATATGAGCGTCCAGTCATAATTAGGAGTCTGAACAGGATGTTGGCATTTCGCACATGGAGGTAGCAGAAACACTTAGCAGGGTGGAAGTGCTGACTGATGATGGGTATTGATAGAAAATGTTCTATATCTGTGCTAATGCCAAAACGATTATTTCTATGACATCTCACATTGAAAAATATCAAGTATTTTGTTCGACAAAATCTTTTTTCTATAAAACAAAATGGATCCACCATTTTGGTCGAGACTATCTCAACAACTATTCATGTCGTCCTTAAGAGGAACTGTAATAACTTCAGTATCTTTATTAAGATAGCAAACATTGTAGTAAACATTATACCTGCTTAACATGGGCATGTTGGTACTGTCACTGTTAGCATGTAGCTCAAAACGCTGCTGCGCCTACGTAAGTACAACCTCACAGGGCTGCTAGCATGGCTGGATAATAGCAGTACACAAACTTAACTTTAAAGAAAATGTTCAAAACAATTGTGAAATATCTAATCAAAGAAGAAGTCAGCAAGACTTTCAGTACTGACAGTTTTTGATACGTGATGCTAGGAAAACGATCGGTTTCCAAATACTGTACTGATATTAGCTTGATGCTAACAGATGGTGGTTCTCTTGGTTGTTAGTTACAATTATGCACAGTTTTTAGGGTTATTTATATTTTAACTGGCTTTAAAATGTATTTCCACTGGATACGCCCATCAATTTGCAACCTTGTGTTATTCTTTTCTGGAAATAGCAGCATAACTGAGCATGACTAACAAGTATCTGAAACATTTCATTTTGGCCAACTGAAACAAAACCATTATTCCTTCACACAGTATTTTCCTCACTAGCTAACTGCAGTCTGACATGACTGAAACCTCCATAAGATTTTACAGGCGCCCCAAAATGCACCACAATGCACCTCAAATTATAATAATTTCCACCATATGGGGTGTGAGTGTGGGCCGTTTCAAACCTTATAACATCACCTAGACCCGACTCCAGCCAAACCCCACCACCATTAAAACACAATACAACTCAGAACTTACAGAGACCACTTCCTGGTCTGCTAGACCAATCAGTCGTGTTCAGCCTCTATCGCTAATGGCCTCGGGGCTGGACACAGAATGAGGTGTTGGGAAAATCACCCTCACTCTGGAAAACATCGCCCCATGCGCATTAGAGTCCACTTTCGCCATTTCAGCTGTCAAAAATCCTGACTGACATGCTAAGTGTTTGAACCTGGCCCCTGACAGAATACCATACACAGTCTCACCCACCAGATACAGTAAAGAAGCAAATCTTGACAGCTCGTAAAGGAAGTAAAACAAATTATTTTGTTTCATCGTAACGTAAAACTACAAAAATGAAATGTCATATTTACGATATTAAAAATCAATCATGATTCATTTATGTATCAGTCAACCAATCAACCAATCCAATATAGGCCTACAGGGAGATTAAATATTGTGTGGTACTCTGTCATGTCTGATCAATGCCTCTCAATATGCCTGTAATTTAATGTCAATACAGCAAAGATCTGATGAATTACATACATGACAACAAACTGAAGTCATCTAACTGCACTGAACTGGTATCTACTCTAGTTTATAAACTGTGAAGGACAGTAGGTATATTTTACACAATTTACTGCAGAAACCTACCATTAAAATATGCATTTCTTTTTGTAATGCAGAAAACAATAAGGCGACTGGGTCAGGAGTAGAGTTTTTAAAAATATAACAAAATCAAAAGTCCTGAATTAAGCAGATCTGGATTAATAGAAGTAAAAGGGGTGAGGAAGGTCTTATTACTTTATTTTCTGGTCCAACGAAATTAATCCAAGTAAGTGTATATTAGATTGAAAATGCAATATGAAAAATGGCCCATACATTATCCTGCGGACCCTGGATTTTTTATTATCATTTTCACCTGTTGTCATCACTTCATATCCTAATTCACAAAAATCTATGTCTTTTTAAGGACCAATCTCATTTCTCCTTGCCCTTGTGCTGCCGCCCTTAAAGGATTTATACTATATTTTAATAGCAATCCGATCGTGGCATGGCCTTTGGTGTCAAGACTGTAGGTCAGCTGATTGACAAGCTTTCAAAATATTGATGAAATTCGTGGACTGGTGTTTTTCCTCAAATAGAAAGAAGGATTTCTATTATGTATTTATACTCTAGGATGTTATTTTGGATTCAAAGAATTCATCTCTTTTAATATAACAACTGCTTGTTCGGCTACAAGACAGTTGCAATCAGTGTTCTAATTTTAACATCATCAAGGGACTGAAGATACAAAAAAATGAAAATAAAAGTCTTATGGGTTACTCATTCCAGCCCGCATCACGGTGACAAAGCCATGACAATCAGGACCATTGTGCCATGGAAAGCTGAGGTTTTTCAGTTTTCTGCGGTGGCTCTCAAGTCCCATATGAAACCCATCACTCCATGAAGTCCCCTTAAAGCCATAAAACAACACAGAAAATTCATTAAATCTTTGCCTCATTTTGAATGCACTATTTGTGGCTTTTCCATTCCCGTAATGGGCTCGTATGCACACATGCAAACGAGAGAAGGGTTTGGATGGAGGGACAGACTGGGTGGAGAGGAGAAGACGGACTGGATCGCTCGAGATAAAAGTGATGGAAAACACGCATTGAATGAGGTCTGAGTTTGTCTCACAGAGGACAATGCTGTAGGAACAGGACTGCTGCGCCTGTGAAGTGTCTCCAGTGTACAGATCGCCAGCGTCTGACACACGACTCTCATCCATCTGCCGAAACGGCCTTCAGTTTGTGCTTATTTCCCCGTCCAAGACATGTGGAAGCAGGCGGAGGATCACAACGCACAAACTGTTGTCAGATAATTTAATCTGAAATGTGTCTTTGGCAAAGGCTATGCTTTTATTACTCATTATGAGAATCAGACAGAATTATCTGGAGGCATTCAAGCACGTTTTCTTTATCTGTTATGGCTGAAATCCAAGCACGCAAAGGTCATAAATGCCTGGAAGGGAGAGTCGATACAATAATGAACAAGACAATGTAGGCTAACTGGTTCTGTATAGGATTAAATTAATGATCCAGTGAAATATTCAGATCCATTTGTATTCTGGAAATACGATGGTGTTGACCCGAGAGCCGCAGATGAAGCGGGGAGCTCGAGAAAGTGTGCGAGTGTTTGTCAGCTTCCAGATGTGTGAGTTGACTCTCCGTTCACTGACAGTAAGGTGAGGAGGACTTGCTTTTTCCACATGGATGACTTTTAACTGTCATCCACCCACACACACACACACACACACACACTGCTGAGCTCTGTGACTTCCAGCGGCCTCTCTGTGGGTCACTGCGGATGACAGCAAACAGATTTTTTCCCCAATTTCTGAGATTCGGTGACAACAGGGGGAATCCTCTTTCAGTGATTTCACCCAGGATCACGTTGCTGCCGTCTCTATTGTAGCTGTTAATCCTTCCAACTCTTTCCCCCCTCGAGTTACAGCCAAGTTTACACCCAGAGAAGAAAATAGCCAATTTTACTAAAAGAATCAACAAAATAGCAGTATAGCAGTATTTCTTGTGGATCACACCCATGAGAACTGGTTGAACTCGTCCATCTGTCCTGCAGCAATTTGTCAAATCCATATAAAAGCCTGAAAAATCAACACTTACAAAGATAGAGAGATATTTTTTCATCGTGACTTTGAAAAATGGCAGCATTTTATTTTTTTCTTCTTCTTCGTTTTGCTTTGGTGGATACTATGATAAGAACTGAAACGATTACTTGATTAAAGGTGCACTATGTAGGTTTGGCGAAGACATTTTAATCAGAAGAGAAAAATCTTAATTGATTTTTTATGCCTTAAACAAACTAAATAAACAAACTCTCTTTGTTTTCATGACTGAATAATCTGACTAAACAAACTGACCTTAAAGGACAACACAATTTCATATTGTTTTTGTACATATTTGGCGGACCCTGCCACCTTTCTAGCTTCAAACAGTGTTCTGGGAACCTTCTTTTCCTCTGAGAACAGCTTGTTTATTCAGTTATGGAAAAGATGAATATTTCTGAGTTGGTATTATTACCTCATTTATATTGTAAATATTATAATTCTGAGTTTTAATTTCTTCTCCAGAACTACATAGCCCCTTTAATATTTAGATTAGTCAAATAATAGGACATTATCCATTCTGAAAACCAGCAAATCTTTCAGTCATTTTTTAAAACCAGAACCACCAAATATTCGCTGATCCGAGTTTCTAAGATCCAAGGACGAGTTGCTTTTCTTTGCCATGTATGTTAGAAAACTGAATATTTGGGGGGTTTATGCTGTCAAGAGAACTAAACAAGCATTTTACATCACAGTGCGCTCACATTTAAACGAGCATTTTATGATAAAAACAAGAAAATAATCAACAGATTGATCCATAAAACGATCATTAGCTGTAGCCCTTATTGTGACTGATCTAACGTTCACAGACCATGTCAGTGTCGCCGCTGTGTTAAAGCACGAACAAAACAGCAGCATTAAAGCATAACAGCTTTACAGCACCAGTCAGGCTAATTAAAACACACAGAAACACACATAAAACACGGCCTGGTCACGACCAGGTCTGCCACAGGTATTTCCACATAAAGGCATCCTACACACTAAAAAGAAGGGGACGGAGAAGCGGAGCTCAACGAAAGTGGTGTGGAGGTTGAGACTGATGTGGCAAGAAGGACAAATGTGAGAAGTGTAAAAGACGAGTGGAAGATAAGCGAGCAAAGTGCCAAAACGCATGTGTGTGTTTATGAGGAAAAAAAGAGAGGAAGCTTAGCAGCATGCTAAAATTATCAGTGGTGAAAGTGTTTCCATGTGTCCTCATGCTCTCAGTTAAAACGCAGCTAAGGGGGGTTGAAAAAGAAAAAACGCCAAGAGAAGATTAAATTACACCAAAGCATTTGTTTATCAGTGCTCTTCATCCTGTCAGACCTCGCCCTCTCCTTATGGCACCTTTAAAGCTCACAGGTCAGAAATAGCCTCCTGACTCTGGCGAGAAGTTTAAGCTCTAAGTTGGGACCTTCTCCAGGAGCTAAGCTGGGGAACATCTGGAGATGATCAGGATTCAGCTTCATCCAGTCCTAAATCCCTCTTCTTTAGGGCCTTAAACTAGACCCAAATGATAGCTCTGGTCTGCCCTAAATCAGCCGCTGTCACCAAAGACAGTAGCTAATGTATGTGCCTCCACGTACAGAACTGTAAAAGCACATCTTTGTGACGTGCAGCCAAGATCTGGTAGGAATTAATTGCATCAGTGAGGTTTATACGTGTCATCACTGATGTCTGTCTGTATGACTCCCACTCAGAACAAGGTGGGGATGTTAATGTCATGCTGAAGTGTATAAATGGTGTTTGGATGACTGTCAGGATGATGAAGTGCTCCTCAGGGACCCCACTAGCCTTTTGATCCAAAGTGCAGCATGCAGAGAGAATATTGGCTTCTGGTGATCTGAATATATCAGCCAGACAGTGTTTGGCTGTCCAGAGTATTGACAGGAGACATCAGCACTTCTGCCCAGGTGTCAGCGGGGACAGTCACTGCTGTACGTCATCCTGCACTGTCTGAGACGGCATCCAAAGTTGTCATATTTCTAGTCGGACTGAAAGGAAAAGTTCATCCAAAAAATAAAACTCACTCATTATCTGCTTGACCACATACAGATGTAAAGTTAAAAGTAAAGGTGAAGTGTTGTAGTCCACTATACATTTCTGGAGCTTCACAGCAAAACAGCGCTGCAACAGCCGAAGTAGATGGGGACTTGTTTTAAAATGTAGAAGAACGACCGAAACAAGAACATAAAATGGCTCCAAACAGCTCATCTATGGTGATCCAATCCTCTGGAAGCCCTGAGATCACACATTGATTTGAAAAGACGTTATCTACACCCTTCTTAAAGCTTAAATCTTCAGTGTAGATGCTAAGCTAAAATAACTATTGGCACCCCATCTGAAGTGGGCGCACAAGCTCAAATAACATCTTGTCAAATCAATTTTAGATCTCAAGGCTTCAGTAGACTTTGATTACGGCAGAGAAGCAGTCTGGAGACATTTTATTCCTTTTATAACAAGTCCCCATCTACTTCAGTTGTTTAGGAGAACGCTGCAACACTTTTTTTGCTGTGAAGCTCCAGAAATGTTTTGTGGACCACGAAACTTCACCAGACTTTCCATCAGCATGGGGGTTAAGGGTTAGATAATGACTGAATTTTCATTTTGGGGTGACTTGTTCCTTTAAAGTGACTTTCACAGTATTTAATCAGATTCAAGCGCATAATTATGCCTTATGTTCTCTGTTTTGGACCTGTAACAAGAGTTTTTGGAGCTAAATGCCCGTTGTGTGTTTGTCACCTACCTGTACCACTCCAGTCCTTTATCATAAAACCTGTCGAAGAAATGAGGCTCCGCGCCGACCGCTCTCACGTCCGGATGGATGCGGAGAAACTCCAGCAGGGCGCGGGTCCCTCCCTTCTTCACGCCGATTATAATCGCCTGCGGAAACCTTTTGGTCCCGAACGTGTTGGACACGGGGATGCCACCGTCCTGTGCGCTCTCCTTTGCGCCGTCCAGCTCTCCCGGCGCGTCCACCTGCTCTGCGTCCGCGGAGGCTGTGCGGTTCCGGTCGGGGAGGAGACGCGGCGATGGTCGCAGGTCGTCGAAAAGGCGGCGATGATCGTCCAAAATGTCATAGTCTAATGTCTCTTGGCTGTATAAAGCTCTCGGAGCCGAATCGCAAAGTCCGCTGAGGCAGTAGAAGAAGTAGGTGAAGATCAGGAGCATGGTAAAAAACACCGAGACTTTGGACAGCACCTTGCCAAAGTTGAACCTGACTCTGCATCCACTACATCCCATGAGTTGATCTCCTGCGCGATGCCAAAGTGCCAAAACGGGGACACCAGCATGCTGCTTCTTCCAACATCGATCGGAGGTGATGCTGTTTTAATTTATCTCGCAGAACCTGTTGCGCAAAAGTGAAGCATCACATGGAGAGCTTCTGACACGGTGGGCATGTCAGATATAATCCTCATAATCTTTGTCCCCTTTTTTATTTCACAAAAAGACTAAAATAAGAGTGAAACTTTTGTCATATATCATGACTGGTTTATGTGCAGCCTGCTGTATCTGTGCGCTCTCAAGTCTACTAATCTCCCATTCAAGGTTTCTCCTCTGCTTTCCCTACGCCTCTTTTCTACCAGTCTCCACCCCTCCCTCCTCAAGCTATACATAAACATGCCTACATATAGAGGCTGGGGCTGTGGCCTGTGTTTATTTCTATATACATTTTCTATTTAGGCTGTATCATAAATGATGCATTATTAACATACATCATCTATAAGAAGCCACTTGGGAAAACATGCCGAGAGCTTGTTATGAGCTTCACTTTATTAAGAGCTACAGACACACATCAGTGTTTTACAAAATGTAAGCTGACCCGGCAGAGGAAAATCCTCCTTGCCCCTTTGAACCCGTGTGATAGATGTCTCAGTCAGCCCTGTGAATAAGGAAAGCCCCGAGGATGTCTATCCAAAACCTCTTGTACTCTCCCTGCACCCTGAGACTCAACACTGAGGCAACACATAGCCGAAGCGGTGACAAGTCTGCCGACACAAGCCTCCGAAACAACAGGCCCGGAGCAAGGAGGGGCCCCTGCGACTGGCTCTGCCCCATAAATACAGTATCTGAAGGCTGAGCGTGTCACCTTTAGGGCTGTACAGGAAGGATCAGCGCCGGGATATTCCCCCCTCCCTGACTCTGTGAAGCTGGAGCAGGTGTAGAGTTTCTTCTGGCAAAGAGATGGAGTTCAGGCTTTGAACCTGACTAGCACACCAAGCGGCTGTCTGAATGGATGAAGGGATGGAAAAGGAGTGAGGAGAGGTGACGGGGAACTGAGGTAGATAATCTGTCTGAGAAAGAGGTGCACACACACTCAGTACACGCTCAGCCCGGGGGCACGGTACGTTTCAGACAGAGATAATAAATGAATTTGGCAAAGTGACTATTAGCTAATTGAGGATTTTACATTTTATCTGTCTGATATCCTCAGGGTTGCTTTGTTAGATAAGAAGATTGATACCACTCTCCTGTCTGTAAGGTAAACATGAAGCCACTGCCAGCTGTTGGCTAACTTAATTTAGTTCAACACGTTGTATCTCGTATGTGTAGTCTGCACAAAAAACAAAGTTTAATATCGAGTGCCATTTTATGTGCTAGACTTTTTCTTGCCAGCCAGCAGAGACTCCAGGAAGTTACCGGTCCCGACCAAGAAGTAGTCTGGCAATATGTTATTGCTATACACAGTACACTTTGTCACTTTCTTGTCGAGAGCTAGATGAAAATATTGATATCATTCTCAAAGCTGTCTGTTAAACATAATGAAAACACAGCAGCTGGTTAGCTCAGCATAGCACAAAGGCTATTTGGCTTTTGTACCAGTTAAACAAACTAGAATGGCGCTCAGTAGAGTGCTCCCTGAGAAAAACGTAAAAAAAAATGCATGGACCCACCACCTTATCTGGATCCACACCAAAAGTTAAATGGGTTTATTCTGGGCTGAGACCCATCCTCCATCCAAGTTTTGTGGAAACCCATTCAAATAATTTTGTGTAATCCTGCTCGCAAACCAACCAACAATAAAATGGTCAAAAAAACAAGATAGCGACAACTGCAATGCCAAACTAGAGGCTTTCAATGGTAGTCCTCAAACCAACGATTGGTTTAGACACAGCCATGCTAGCTGTTTCCCTGTGTTTTTAGCTATGTCTTTGCGCTACGTAATGCTGTGTTAGCCAGCTGCTGACTGTAGCTTCATATTTAGCTTACATGAGAGTTCTATCAATCTTTCTATCTGACTCTGGACAAGAAAGCAAATCAGTACTACGTCCCAAAATGTCGAACTTTTCCTTTAAGGTATAAATGAACTTTTCGACGTCAAGCAGCGCAAAGCCTGTGATTGCAATGCTCTTCGTCTGAGATGTAAAACCAGTTTGAAAAAAAAAAGAGCTCTCAAACAAAGGTCTGCGGATACTGACATGACCCAGGCAAAATATAGAATAATGACATGTTTTGAAGCACAAACAGCCATTGTAAATCCGTCCAAAGAGAGGCCAGTCTGGCACTGAGGAATTCACAGCTTTGGAAATGACTGTCTGTTGGCTAGATTCAGTCAGAATGAGGTCAGGATCCAGGGTTTGCTTTCATCAGACATTTTATTTGCTTTTCCCTCGTGCTAATTGCTCTAGTCGGAGTTCCTCTGACAGGTTTGGACCCAGAAATATAAACAGAGAGATTAAAGAAACAAACAGGCAGCAGCAGTGTCGAGGAAACAAATACTACATGCAAGTTGTGAACTGTGTCTGTGTGTATAGGATTGAGGTCGGATCATATGTCTCTCTGTTGATATATCTTTGTGTACATTCACATTCATGTGCAGGCATTTATGCATGTATGTGTGCAGTCCAGACTACATTTCCAAACCCTGGTGCCTGCAGGTGTGCTGCTGCTGCTGCTGCATCCCTGTTTGGACCACTGATAGAGATTTCCATAGCTGGAGGCCGGCTGATGGCGTCTACATGTGTCAGCCATTACAGCAAATTACGAATCCTCCTCAGCAAAAGCAGAATTTTCCGCTCCCATTTTGTAATTTCCAGGATGAGGAAGAAGCTGTCGGCCATTTGCGATAGCCGCGAGACACCGGGCGGAATCCTTAAAGCCGTCTTGACAGATCTTTGAAAGCATCGCCCCGGAGAAACTCATGGCCGTAGTTTCCTACAAAGGGAACCTGGTGCTTTTTATTGCGTCTGGAATAAATATAAAATTGAAGATGTATGTCAGAGAATTTTGCTTTTGATTTGGATACATTGTAGCATGTATAACCTATAAAGAAATTCACTTTATATCTGCTCTTCTCCCAAAACAACATAGTTTAAAGGTGCACTATGTAGTTTTTGGGAAGACATTTTAATCAAAAGAGAAAGATCTTTATTGACTGATTTTTTTATGCCTAAACAAACGTTTGTTGTCATGACTGAATAAACAAACTGACCTTAAAGGACAACATAATTTCATACCGTTTTACTTTGTTTATATTTGGCGGACCCTGCCACCTACTAGCTTCAAACAGTGTTCTGGGGACCTTATTTTCCTCTGAGAACAGCTTGTGTATTATTACCTCATTAATATTGTAAATATTCCCCAAAACTACATAGTGTCCCTTTAATGATCATATTGTTGGTGTCTGAAGTGCAGCTCCTTTGAAGAAATAAAAGACGTCACACACACACACACACACACTCTCTGCTACATGTTAGATGCTCAATGGCCGAGCCCTCAGGTGGAGAAGATCACTGAATACAAAAGCCGACAACAAAGTGCCTGTGAAGCCCCACCCTTATCCTGGAGCCTTCCCAACTTTCATCTGCAGACATACGCAAAGCTAATAAGAATGATGGATGGACGGGGGAGACGAAATCACTCTGATCTCTCCAGCCACATCTTCCTCTTCTCCTCCCACCCTCCATCCCACCACCGTCATGCAGGTGCATCGATCTTTTTTCCCCTCCAGGAGAACCCGCCGACTACCAGACTTGCCTTGCAGCTTTACAAAGACATCACTGAGAGGATGAACGTGCTAAAGGTCTGAGAGGAGAGATGTTCGGAGCTTGTGCAACAGCCTCAGTGGCCTTGAAAGAATTAAGCAGTGTTAGACCTGCATGATGCCCCGGGTTCTACATGGGAGTAATTTAAATGGGAGGAAGAGCGTTAACTGATAACTGATAAACATGTATAGCGATATGAGCCCACAGATATTTTTCATAAAAACAAAAATGTATGCTTCCTCGAACGCTGGAAACCAGCTGCACAGAGCTATTTTCAACGTGTCTTTCATCTTGGCAATAAAAACTAAGATGCCTTTCCAGGGAGCGAGTCTGTACAGGAGTCGCTTTTTCTGTTTTTTTAAACTGTTATTTACCTTCTCCGGGTGCTTTATTGTAGCGGTACAATCAGGCGAGCGGGAATCTAAAGAGTACAGAGGGAATTAAACTGGATGACAATCATGTCATCACACAAGCCGCAGACCATTTGGGAAATGCCTTCTTTTCTAATCCACAGCTCTGCGGTGAAAAGTGGGATCTGGTGGTTGGCTCCTAAGTGATATTGGGTGTGTTGGGAAGGGTGGAGGCGCAGGGGGAGAGTGAGGGAGCGCTTGTGTGTGCCTCTCTGTGTTTGTGTCTTCCTCACAGAAAAAGAAGAAGAGTATGGAGTGATAAAGAGGTTAAAAAAGAGACAACTGTGATTAGCTCTGGATACAGTTTCATGCCTCCCAGCTCACTTTGGGGGATTCACTCAGACGTGTGGCTGCAAATCTGACGGAGCCGTGAAGGTGAACCATCTTGAACTGCAGCATGTGTCTGTTTATGTGAAGTGTGTGGATATGCGTGCAGAGACTTCATGCCTTCAGGGTCTTTTGCATGAATCCGTGTGCCTGTGGACGACTATTGTTCCAGTCTGCGTGCACATGTACCACTTGTGGTACCCGATCCCAGACTGTTACTTACTGAAATGCTTGTGGGCTGCTCTGTGTGGCTTTCCTTCATTGAAAGGCCTCGTCGACTTAAATGTTGATTGCCATGACGTCAGCTCCAAACCGCAGCACTGCCTTTTATGTGTCACTGTCACCATCTATTTCCGCCCAGTGTGTGAAAAAAGACTTTATTTCCATCTTCGCAATTCACTGACATGGACAGTTAGATCGAACACTGCGCTACTGTTACTGGGCCAGAACCGCCACCCAGAAGGATGTGCTCGTTAATTTTCGCGCTCACTCAGCTTATCGAAAGCAATTGGGTGGGACGAAGATGCATGTGAAACAAGCAGCGGGGTGACTGTCTCGTTATTTAACCAGTGGCCATGCGCTCATTTATGTAAACAACTCAAACCTGGGCGATCTCTGTAAATAAAAACAAAAACAGTCATCAGATGGGTGTTAACTGAGTGTAATTACTGGTGTAAAACCACAGCAGTTTGTCTCTCCACGCTCTGGAGTTTCCCATGTTTTTCGAATTCCAACCTGTCACAGCGACTGTGAGAAAAAGAGAGCTGTCATCCCGAAAGAGGGAGGAAAAACTGCTCCATCCGTTGCTTCACTGTTGAGTCAGGTCTGCTAAAATAGTATCACCTGTCCTGTGAAGGCCAGAGGGGCAGTGTGTGTGTGTGTGTGTGTGTGTGTGTGTGTGTGTGTGTGTGTGTGTGTGTGTGTGTGTAACAGAAACAGGAGATGTGCTTCTACCCTGTGGGGCCTGTCTGCATTTCACAGGAATGCAAAATCATGTGCGACTCAAACAAGCAGCGAAGGTGCTGATGGTTGTTTTGGCCAAAGGGGACAGGAGTGTACCAAATATGTGACCTCCCAGGAAAAAAACAGGCCGGTGGGAGATAAATGAACTTTAAATATTGGATGTTTCACAGTTTGAACCATTTAAGTCACATGGACTCTGTGTTTATCACATTGATGCTTGCTGCTCACACACAGTCAAAGTGGATGGACGTGTTTCCCAGATTTCAAACTTTTGATGTGAAGATGCCGACTACATTATCATTACCATCATTTTGCTGGTGTTTACATTCACCCCGACGCAAATTCAAAAGATTGACTACGTGTTTATGTATATTTGTATATAAATAACTGTGTGTATATTCTGTAATTTATGTAGCATGAATGAGTTTATGAACTTCCATTTCATTATGCAACCCTGTGTTGTATGATGATGAATAAATGATCTTGTCCCGCGTTCCCAAAGCTGTATTTAAAGATATAACTACGTTAAAGAAATACATTTACGCATTAAAATGCCTCAAACGACTATTGTTTTATATTTTGTTTACTTGTATCATCCCAAAAGTTTCCAACAATACTCAAATCTGGTCAAATCTGTTTTTTCCAGTCCAGACGCTAACTGCACAGCTAACTGAGCTAACTAGCTAATGGCAACTACAGTTAGCGGTTACTCTGGTGATATTTGTTTGGAGTAGGCCAGTTCTTACATGTAGCACCTTTAACATAACATAAAACTTTATTACAGATTGTCACGTCAGATAGATTTTAATTGGTAATGGTGACCATGACCACGCCCTACTTCACAACTTTAAACTACGTCTGTAGCCTAGTTTTCATTCTTTTGGTTGAGAGACTAAAGGGCAGAAATGACATACTGTGCATTTAAGCCAAATACAGGAAGAATTGTTTGGGATGGAGGAAAATAGAAAATAGACAATATGCTTATTTATTTTGTTGCCAATAGTTAGAGGAGTAGATAGATACTCTCACATGTCTGTATGCTAAATAGCTACAGCCAGCAGCAGCCGGTTAGCATAACTCAATGACAGCTAAGCTAAGTCACGGGGAAACAGGTAGCGTGGCTATGTCAAAAGGTAGGTAAAGCTGCCTACCAGCACCTCTGAAGCTCACTAATTGAAATACAGTGTCTCGTTAGTATAAAAAGTGAAGTGGAAAAACTTTAAATTGGGTTAATTGCTATTTTATGGGGTTATATGTGGCGAGTTACTTACTATTTCTTGGTCGCAAAATGGTGAATTACACATTTTTATACAGATAAAACAAACAAGATATATTTGTTAATTAGTGAGCTTTAGAGGTGCTGGGAGGCAAATTGTGTAATCTTCATACAGAGCCAGGACCAGCAGTTTCCCCTTGTTTCTAGTCTTTATGCTAAGATAAGATAACTGGCTGCCGCTCAGTAGCCTATTTACCAAGCTTCACTCTCAGAAAGAAAGCAAATCTCCCAAAACTATCTCACTTGTGATGTAATGAGATTATGTGAATCTTTTTACAAATCAGCGCAGCTTCAAAAGAGTTGTGGTCATGGTGAAGCTGGATATTTGTCCTCTTCCTTTAAAACACCACCACCACCACACCCTCACTTTGTCATAAAGCTGATAATCACATTGGGTTGTCTGTGAGCCTCATTCCTGTGGGAATGTATTCTGAGTCTTTGACCTCATCTTTTTTAACCAACACACACACAGTCACGCACACTCACACACAAATCTTCCTCTCCTTCCCGGAGCACTCATCTGGTCTCACTTTGGGTTTTGAGGTCTGTGTTTTCAGGGACACAACAGAGCTGCCGGTCCAAATGACAGCAGGACGGCTTTTCTGCGGACTTCCAAAAAATACATTTAAAATTAATCTGGATTCTGAAGCGATCATTCACTCCCGGAAATTATTGTTGCAGATGAAGGAAAACATAAAGTACACTCTCTGTCTACACTGTCTGTATTGGCATAACATGGTGTCCTCTGCACAAATCCAGCACACCGACAAGCCAATAGGGAGGGGCTGAGAGAGAAACAATTACTGCAGGCTGACTGACAGGTGAGATTAGAGGGTATTTGCTTTCCTGGCACAAAAGTAAAAGAATAAAGTGCAAATGTGGAGAATTAAAGTTTGTCTGTGCCAAATGCCAACGCTGATGATACATTAATTATGTACTCCAGGATTAATTTTGATATATAAAAGCAGGTGATGAATCATAACACCAGAAGGATAGTTGGCTCTCACGACGAACACTCTAAGGAGTTGCCTTTAAAAGGTAAAATCTGTGTGTGTCTCTGTGTGTGTGTGTGTTGCACAATAGGTGCTGAGGGGCACAAAGCTGCATAAGGTATGTGGAATTCCCCTCATTCATACAACAAGGGGGGGATCCAGATGTGATCACACAAATAAACACACATGTTAAATGCTTTCTTTTAAATCCGGTAATTATTATTCTTTGGTATAAAATACAGTACTACAGAGGCTATATGTGCTTTAAATACACATATTCGCTTCGAGTTGGATGAGAAGATTGATACCGTTCTCATGTCTTTACAGTAAATATGTAGTTTGAGTCAGCAGCTGTTAGAGTAGCTTTGCATAAAGACTGGAAACAGGTAGCCTGGCTCTGTCCAGAGGTAACAAAATCCCCCTACTAACACGTCTAAAGCTCATTAATCAAAAGGGTCTTTATTCCAGTATCTCCTTGATCCTTGTACATCCTCTAGTCATGACACTTCAGTTCCACAGTAGCATAATGGTTCACGACCTTTTTTTTCAATCAGTTTCAAGGCAAATTATATCAGTGGTACAGGCAATGTATTCCCCCGTCCAGAATATGTACATTTATTTATTTAACCACACTTTTTTTGGTAAAAGTTGCAAATGTGACATCGTGTCTATTTTCCACAATATCTACTGAGAAACTTACTGAGTCAGAACACCTCCATAACTGTCTAATGATGAAGATTATAGGTTTCCCGATTGGCTTGTAATCAGAGGAGCTCAGGCACATCTTAACATTTTCTCCACAGAAGTTAACAATCAGCATGACCAAAGGAGCAATTTTGACTATTAAGACCTGTGGGGGGTCGCAGGGTCTCGGAAATTTTACACAGGCTCTACGTATAAGTGTCGCACACATACACATACATACATAGAAAAGAGTGATAAGGAAAAGAGTATTCACAAACATGCTTGCAGATGTCTTCTTTTTAACACACTAACAGTAAGATCTGGATCTCATATGGAGCCTACTGGGATTATAGCCCAAGATGACAGAGGATGAGCAGCCACAAATTGCAGGGAGCTGGGGTTAGCCGGGTGGGTGGGTGGAGGTTTGGTGGGGTTTGGGGGGAGGGAGACAGTCTGTGGCACTGTACCCGGGGAAAGACTGAGGTAATTACTTTCTTCTCCTTAGTAGCGTTCGGCAAGATGTTTTTAGCGTGCCATAAAACTCTCCAGACAGTCAAAGGCCGTTGACATTTCTGGACACGCGCTGACACAAATATGGCATTTTCCACAGTCCATCACTGCTCTGACTATCTGTGAGCCCGGCCTCCTTTTAAATCATTCAGCCGAAATCCAAAACCGTCCTGATATTTCCATACTCTAAAAGACGGTGCGGTTGATAAATGTTTCCTTGCCTCTGGCGCACTTTTATCTCAGGCTCCATTTGATCGGTTTTAAAAGCCTCTGAACTCGTGCAGCAAACTCCAAAATTATAAGAATCTGACAAGATGCACAGTTGGTCCACGGTTTCTTTCTGGAAACTCACCACTTAGGGCCTTTCAAACCCAAAGTCTCTGATCAAGGGAGGATAAAAGTGAACATGTGGGCACCCAATCAGCCTGTTTTAAAGCTTCTCTCCCCTGAATATAAGGAGCCCTTCTCCCTGATCTGCGTGAACAATACCTGTGCCACACACCTCAAGTATTCCCTTTGAAGCTTTCAGACCAACCTGTGCTTCTGTCTCGGGGTCCTATCTCCCTGAACAGATTAGAGTGCAGATAGTGAGAAATGTTTGCATATACATGTATGTTCAAAACCCCCCCTGTGTTATTGAAGCTGGTGGAGCTCAGAAACTGGAATGTGATCGAGTGATAAAAGGTGACAATACAGCGGCAGAAGCCATTGAAGATTACTCATGTTGTTTATTTTCTCTCTGGGAGCCCTCATACTTGGGATTTTACACGAGGCTCTTTGGCTTTTTTGCGTCCTGCAAAACGATCCCTCGCATGCTTAAGCTGTTGACGTTTTGTTGGAACGAACCAAAAATTGAGGTTTTTCACTGTTTCTTCCTCAATGTAACTGTATTTTTATTACTCCCCAGTCCACATTTACAGTGTTTACAACCGATACGACCCGTCGAGATATGCATTTCACATGCGTATAAAATCTGTTTATATGGTCGGTAAACTCCCCATTTTTACATTGCGGTTCACTGCTGGGAATATCAGAGAGGACGATTCTCATTTTGGATTTCGTAAGCCCCGTCTCTTTCCAACACATGTTGTCCTGACAGAATTACAACAGCGCCCAACCTGGAGTGCCTCGAGTTTCCAGAGCCTTCTTTTGATCCGGAGCGGAAATCACATTCCAGTGTCATGTATAAAAGCTTTGTTTATCCTTTCATTCATTACACAGAGGGGAGATGTTTGGCCGGCATATGTGCGTCTATAACATGTGGAGGGCAGCCCCGCCATGTATGGATGAAGACATCACATGCTGCAGATATTACTGTCTGATGAAAGGGAGTTTTCTCTGTTTCTCTTACGGGCACGCATTAAGGAGGTTTTTTTTTTTTTTAAATTCCTGCCACAAAGTGATCACAGCTTGTGGAGTGTGTGGAGCCAGCGCAGCATCATGGCAGATCGTGAAACAGTGATGAAATTTAATCAGAGGGTTTGTGTAGATGGGCGTGAATTGTACATTTTTTCGTGACAAATTCGTGTCCATATACAAACCCTGAATACGAATTTGTGAAATGTCTTGTTTTGTGCAATGCTGTTGTGTTTTATGAAATGTTGTTGTTGTGTTTTGGCCTTCAGGGCCACCATAGAAAAGTTCCCTGTGATATATTCAAGGATGGGGACATACAGTATATGTTCAGTTCGAGAAACAGTGACAAACTTAAATCTATAAGCTTCACTTTGGTCATGGTTACTTATTTGTTAATACAAATCTGTTTGTCAAATACTGTGTTTTCTGTAACATTGTTGTGTTTTGACCTTCTGGGCCACCATACTTTTCACCGCATGGAACAGTCTCAGTTTATGATATACGCAAACGAGACCAGCGAGAAGATTAATAGACAATTTCTATGTAGTTATGGTAGTTATTCTTAATGCCTGTCACCAGGTCAGTTTCAGATTTATTCGAGCCGGGTGAATTATAAAAATTAAACTCATTTTTTTTACGCTGAGTGCTGTGGATGAACTGAGGGGTCTCACAGCCTGAGTTCACATGAGAAAACTAGTACTAAAAATACATTGTGTCTTTCTTTTTCATGCACACATTCGCCAGATTAAAATCTTCGCCACCGAAAGCGGCGGTGCTGATACCCCTTTTGTCCACAGGGGCCGCCAGAGTCTACGAGAAATAAAGGTTCCTTGTATCCACTTTAATGAAAGTGCTTTTGTTGCGTAAACCTGGATTCCGGTGTGACGATCCTGCTTTTCTGGAATCCTGTAGATTATATTGTGTGACTATTTCATAAATTGCTGTGATGTGTCGGTCACGTGTTTGAGGGAATTTAATGTCGTGACATGTGGTGCCGGAATGAGACACTTTACTCTGTGGTTCAAAACAGAAGCAGGTGCAGCGCCCGTAAACATCCACATCTAAGCAACAGGCTCATATACGTTTCAATTAAAACAAGATGTCCTGCGAATGAGTCAGTGGCACACACACACACACACACATATGTTCAGCTGCAGCTCGAGGCTCGGCCTTTGGGACTGGGGAAGGCTTTGGAGTAGTTTAATGTAATTAAGGATCCCGTTTGCTTATACAAGCAGGACGAGCCCCAGAGGTCAGCAGATTCGAGTCCATCTCTTGATTCTATCAGAGGATTACCACTTCCTCTTTCCTGTTTGCTTCCTCTTGGCCATGCAGCTGTGCTCAGATGCCAACCAGAAGGAGTGTTCTAGCAGATAGCAAATGCTAATTACAGTCCTGTGTTTTGGGGCAATTTCCTCGTTCCTCCCCATCTCTCATTCTCACATGTGGTTTATCTTTGTATTTTTGGTCTCGTCTGTCTGTGTGTTGTGGAGTTTGGAGCTCTCTCTCTCTCTAACTCTCCCTTCCTCTTCCAGACGTCACCCCCGAGGACAGTTTAGTCTGTCTGCCAGCTGTGTGTGTGGCAACACAACAAGAGGATCATCCACAAAGGCGTCTAATCAGTCAGAAGGAAGGTATTACTCAGTTAATGAAGAGCTTGGAGTGAGGTCAGAGGCAACATTTGGATTCAAGCTTGGCCTTTCAACTCAAAATCAGTGGGATTTTTGATCTTAAGCCTTCATCACTTTGGGGCAAAATTATAAACAAATACTCCTCTTTAAATACAAGGGGTAAAAGCACATTTGCAGCAGCTGCTCCCTCTGAAGTGAACTCAAGAGTTTTGATCATACCTTACAGTCAAAACCATCAACGCACTCAATGCACACAACAGTCTTTGCTTTAAATACTTTAGCACATCACATCATTACAATCTACGAATGTTTGCACTTCCGCTCTTAATCCTCCGCCTGACGCTGCAGCTTTCATCTCCCCCTCTGATCTTGGAGCCTTTGAAACGAGCAGCTCCACACCTGCTCGTCCCCAGACACTTAAACAGCACAAGAGCTGTTGAACGTACTCCCGCATCTTCGGTTTGTTTATAATTCCACCGCTCCACGAGCCAAGGAGCAGGTTTACCCGAGCTGTCTGGAAAAGTTTGCCCGGTAGGGAAACACAGAACCCTCTCAGGTCTAGAACATGAAGTGAGGTCTGAGTTTTACCCAGTTATGTTATCCAGATTACTTCAGGATCTGTTGCTCAGGGGTACATGCTGTTCAGATAGTTACTGTACTCTTAATCAGTGGACTTTAGCAACTAGTGGACACAAATTTATACTTGTCAAACAAATATTCTACAGTTGCTCAAGTACATTTAAATGAAAAGCAATTGAATTACATCATCAGTAAAAGAAAAAGACTTTTGCTCTGAATATATGGAGCTCAGACAGGATATTCCTGTCTGCTTCACTTTAGCCATTTTGTTCAGAGAGATGTTTGTACTCATAAATTACAGTAATGAATATCTCTCCTTTTTGCACAGAGAGCAAACTACCAGTCTGCCCACAGTGATGCAGTGGGTGAGTTATAATTACAGTTCATTTTAGATTATTTTTTTTTAGGGCACATAGCACCATCAACTGATGGAAGAGTGCAATTACACTTTTGAGAAAACATGAAGTCTTGTTTGTTCAACATACTTTTCATAGATCTAGAGCAGGAGGTTAATATAACTGTAAAACATCTTATACTCTTTGCCAGGGAGCGGTGTAAACTATTACAGTATTTCTGTACAGTTGCAGTACAATTAAATGTAAGTGAATATGTTGCTGTTGTGTGTGTCTCTGAATCAGTGCTTCCCAAATGGTGTGCCGTGGGATTTCGTTACAACCATAGATGATTAGTGCAACATACAACTATACAACAAGTAATGAATGATTTTTTAATTTCCTGTATCAGCACATTCATTTTCCAAAACAAATTCTATATATAAAGTATTAGAGTTTAACACATCAATGGCTCTGAGTGACTAAATATCACGTGTTACAGAGGCTTTTTTGCACGGATATAAATACAGGCGTGCTTTGAGATGTTGGCTTGCCCCTTGGTGTGTCCTGGGCACGTAAAGTTGGAAAACCCCTGCTTTATGCTCATGGGTTAAAAAAGTGGGTAAGACCGGTCTGTTGTTGCTGCCCAGTGAAGCCAACGCCCATCAGAGCCCCAGATCTCCATCAGGATTTTGTCCTGGAGCACTTCATCCACTGTCCGCACCTTCAGCAGCAGAAAGCTTTCTCTTCTTTCACAGCTCACCTTTCTGTCCATCAGCCTTTTCTGAAGCCAAAACAAAATGTGGGTTAAAGTCAGATGATAAAGTTGCAATCTATCAAAACTGTGAAGTGCTGTGAATCTTCAACACCTACTCTACGAAGGTACTGAAGTGACCAAAACAGTTCATGCTTAGATCAGGTCATCGCTCACATGGCTTAAGTGAGTTACAAAACATGAGGTCATAGGTCAATACATGAAGTAAACAGTGCAAGGTAACAAGAATATGTGTGGTTAAAAGCAAATGTAAATACTGTGACTACACATGACATGTACGTATGTTTATGTGAAAGATAGACACCGCTCACCTTTAGGGATGAACGTCAGCGAGCTGCTGAATATTCAGAAGCGTGACAGCCCTTCTCTTGGTCCATCGTACAAGAACTCATGGCCCAGTCCATTGCCACACTTCCCACAACAAACCTTTTTTAATATATTTGAATACACGTGGTTCAAATTAAAGATCTGTACTTCTAGATCACATGATTAAGTGCAAGTCAACCAATTAAGCAAACATCGTGTCATCTAGCAACTTAGAAAAACGTAATCTACCTTTATGGGTCCCCATGCTTCAGGGTGTTTGGAGACACTGTCCTCATGGATTGTCTGTGAGAAGGCCGGCCAAGGAGTAGAGTGCTCGAACTTCGACGTGCTGGAAAATAGCTCGTGTCCACATTCAGAACACACGTATATACCTAAGAGGGCAAAAAGTATCAATGAATGGACAAATGACCTTTTACTTTCATGCCTCACTAAGTGCTACTGTACTACTCACCAGGTTGGAAGTGATTCTTATACTCTTCTCCACCAGAGAAAGAGCAATATGACATTTCGTCCATTTTAATTTTCTTAAACCAAAAGAAATTTTTAGCTGTTTACAAAGAGAGCAACACGGCTTAAACTGGAATAGACCTGCGTGGCCGGATCAAGTGTCAACAACTCTGTCCTCCATCTGTCGGCTCAGAATATACTCTCATTGCTTCCACTTGATGGCAGCACTAACGTGACTGAGCCGTAGTGTCGATGTCGACTGCTCAGTCAGCTCCAAATGTGTGGGTTTTAAACTTTAAAATTACACTTGTCATCACATAATACAATAATATATTATATAATAAAGATTTTAAATAATTATACTATAAAGGTTAGAAAACATATGACCAGGAAGTGGTTTCACCTCCTCACCAGGAAATGAGTTTCATGTTACATTTCCTTGTAAAGGGACAGAACTAGTTTTTAGATCCGTCTGGCTTCATCCAGTTCTGTACAAAACATGTCTCTCATCTCATTACAGACTGTGTAGTGATATTAGATCATATATAAATAACTAAAACGACTCAATCAGAAGAAAGAGCGACTTCATCATATAAAACAAGAACACAGACATCAACTCATCATCAAAGCACTGTCATTTTCATTTAAAATATATTTATTTCATATCAGTTATTGTGTTCCATTCACATAAAGCCTGTCAAAAGTGTGAAAATAGAAAGTATTGCTACTCATTTACTGTATCTAGCACACCAAACACTGCAGGTAAAGGCCATAGTTGATGAATAAAATGTCAAAGTGTCAAGCGTAATCTTTAGAGAAGGTTCATCTAGTCTCAGACTCACAGTTTCGTCAGCCTTCTGAGAGACTGCTACACTTGTTTCTTTACTTTGACAGTTTGGGGACAGCAGGAAGAACTAAAGACCAAACTGAAGGTGAATAAACACTTTTAGTCTCTCAGTAGGAAATAGCAGATATAATTATGAGAGGTATATTCTCCCCATGAGACAATCTCAAGCATTATAAATAAATCTCAATAAATGTCAAACCAATACGATGGTGATCGTGTAATCAGTGATGCTATCCTGCAGATGCTGACGTTGATTGCATAATAAAAAAAGGTGTTGAGAACAGTCCTCTGTTCTCGCTGTACAGTGAGGCCATCGTTCATCAGAGCCCTGGAGCTCCCAGATTGGGCTTTATCCCAGAACTCTTCATCCACTGTCCGCACCTTCAGCAGCACAGAGAAAAGTCCAGCAGCACTTCCCTCTAACGGCTCACTTTACTGTCCATCAACCTTATCTGTGGAGAGGAGAGAGAGGGGGACGATGAGGTATATACTGCAATTTCTTGTTAGCCAATAAATATGTAAATACTCCTTCATACATCTGCGATAGCTTTACATCATCTGATATACTGGCCCTGCAGATGTATCAGTCTAGGTCTACATGTCATCTCTGCTGTAAAATTTGCATATGTGCAAAACAAGGGCCAAAATACCCAGTGGTTTGATATAATCACACTGTTGTACCTTTAGGGACGAACTTCAGTGAGTCGCTGAATATTCAGAAGCGAGAAAGGCCTTTGGCTGGTCCATCATTAATAAACTCATGGCCAAGTCCATTTCCACATTTCCCACATCGTACCTGAAACAACATGATACATCTGAATGAGGATTGAGCATTTCCTCAGGGCCATCAACGTTGAATGCATTTAACAAGTCCTTCAATCGTCTTTTAAGGGTTGGAAGTAGTTTATTACAATTGTTTTTCAACTGTTCATACTGAATATACAAGTCTTTTCCCCGCGAATTGTACCTTATATGCCCCGGGTCTCTCCTTATGTTTGGACACACTGTCCTCATGGATGGTCTCTGTGAAGGCTGGCCAGGGAGACGAGTGCTCGTACTTTGACCGGCTGGAGAACAGCTCGTGATCACACTTGGTACATACATAAATCCCTGAGGAGTAATGGATGAGAGATGATAGTTACAGAGCCACTATTTTAATAGATCAGCTTGTTGTACTGTGTTGGCCAAGTTTAATCATTTACAGCTGTGATCAAACATCAGTTTTTCATAACATTATATGTGCTTTTTGTAATGATTTTTAAGCAATTGTCAAAATAATGACAATTGACAAAATAATAATTTTAATACATCATGTTGTAGTGTTTGTCTTTGTTTATGGCTGTATATTTTAAGTTGAAGTTTAACCTCTCATTTATTAAACAGCCAGTTTTGTGATAAGAGTTATTGTGTAACCTGAGCATGGGTTACAAAACCTCTCTAAGTTAGCTAACAGTGTTTGTTCACTATTTAAGCCCATCAGTTGAAATATCTGACCATGTGTACAGTGCCAACCCCTCCCAAGAGTTTCTGTCAGTAAATTCAGCCCACCAGGAACGACGTGGACAGTCTAGTCCGATACACACAGCTGGTTTGTAAACTTATTCAGCCGTACAATGAATGGTAAGCTAACAGTGGCTAGCTAAATAGTTCACGTGAAGTCAACTTTTGCCAAACAGTCTCTAAAAAACAGCACCCGTTGTGCAGAAGTAATGATAACATAAAGTCATGAACGTACCTGGTTTAAAGTGGTTTTTAAAGACCTCTCCACCGAGGAAACTACAAAACGACATCTCTCAGTTTTCAGGACGGTGTGTTTATCTTCGGCTTTAGCAGCTTTGATCTCCGATCCACACAAACGGTCCGCTGCTGAGAACAGCACTTCCGGTTCGACTGTATGCCCTTCAAAATAAAACCAGAGAACTTTACAGTATGTGATGTGCCTCATAAGCACTGACTTTCACAGACTTCAGTCATAATTTAGACATTTAGACATTCTGTATGGCTATTATCAACTGAATGATTATATATTTCTTTAGATTATTAAAACTCAAGGTAAATATAATACATTATAATATAATATTTCATTCATAAATCAATTTCCTCATGCGTCTTTTAATTATGAAACAACAACAATTCAATATACTCTCATGTCTACTAACCAATCTTACTCCATCCCACAATTCATGCTCGGCGCTTTAAAAAGAAGTTAGAATTGCAATTTCCATTTCATGATTTAGTCAATTCAATTCGAAGATATATCGATCAAACATGTACATAAATATACATTTTTTGCAGTGAACCCCTTTCAGTGTGGTTATCAAAAACTTCACAGTTCAACAGTAAACTGTATTGTCCTAAATGACACCAGTGCTCTGAAACACTGAAACAGTAAACTTCACGGGGAACTGAATAATCATAAATGACATACTGCATTATGTTCTGTAAGAAAACAAACAAACAAACAAACCTAGGTGCTGTATAGTAGGCAGCTGGACTTCAGTTTCTTGAAGACGTTTCACCTCTCATCCAATATGCTTCTTCATTTATAACTAACTGGAGAGGAGTTGGCAGGCTTTTAAACTCTGTGTGGGAGTGTGGGAGTTTCAGAGTCTAAGGTAATAGTTTCAGTTTAGATCATGTTGTTGATCCACCTCTACGTGGCGTTGATGCTTTTATTGTGAACGATCCAAACAGGAAGTGATACTGCGGCTGCCAGCAGCTGACAAACTCTCGGTGTTGACAGCTTTGAGCTGGGTTAGCTGACTTCATCTTTTGCTATCCATCTCCTGTCGCGGATGTTTTGGTGCGATAAGACTCTCCTGAGACATGGACACCAAAATGTTTCAGCTGAGGTCGTTTGTTCATCAGCGGCTGTACACAGCAGCGGAGGAGATCCTCGGGGAGGTGGAGAAAACCATAAGGTTAGCGCTGTACGAAGCCGAAGTTAGTCGCTCTAAAGAGGAGGTCGAAAGTCTGCGACACCAGCTGGACCTCCTGCGAAAGAAACCAGGTGTGTGGCTCGAGTTGAATGCGCTTTAAACTACTCTATTTAGCAGTAAAATGGTAGCTGAAGAAGAAGTAGCTAACAGTTACATGGCTATGGATGTTTGTGTCCTGCTTTCCACGCATGCGCGCACGCACGCGAGCCTCCGTGTGAACTCTGCTGCAGACACAGTAGAAATGTTTTAGCAAAGGAAATGGAAAGTAACTAAGTACATTTACTCAAGTACTGTACTAAGGTACATTTTTATACTCACAAGCTACCCAGCAGAAAAAAACCCAGCTGCTTCATGAAAGGGGCACTATGTAGTTTTTGGAGAAGAAATTCAAACTCAGAACTTTAATATTTACAATATTAATGAGGTAATGATACAAACTCAGACATACATTTTATATAAATGAATAAACAAGCTGCTTTCAGAGGAAAATAAGGTCTCCAGAACACTGTTTGAAGCTAGAAAGGTGGCAGGGTCCGCCACATATAAACAAAGTAAAACAGTATGAAGCTGTGTTGACCCTGTGGGTCAGCTTGTTTATTCAGTCAGGGACACGAAGAGAGTCTGTTTATTTAGTTTATTTAGGCAGAAAAAAATCCCAAAACTACATGGTGCACCTTTTTAAAGTGACAAACCACTTAAATGGAAACTCTCAGAAGGAGATGTAGGAGTGCCCTTTCAAATTTAAGTTTTTCATATTGTGTGTATCTGTATAAAGAAACATTACAGGCTGCTGGGTAACTTTTGCTTCGGTCTCTCATGTAGCTGAAGAGCCTTCACTGACCAGCAGCAATGTGGAACATGGAGGTGAATGTGATGCTCCGCTGCTCCAGGAAAAACCAGGACCCTCAACACCAGTAGAGTCTAACTTCAGTCTGAGCGCTGAGGTCGCAGGACCCTCTCAAACCAGCACAGATATGGATAATAACAACTGGAGCTACTGCTTGGTTCAGGCGGACTTTAAGATGCCGCAGATAAAAGAAGAGCAGGAGGAACTTGGTGATGACAGTCAAACAGAGGAGATAGTTTTTCCTTCTCCTGAAATTGTGAAAAGCGAGCAAGATCAGCCGGAGACAGAAACGTCATATGAAATGCAGCCAGTTTCTTCGGACTGCTCTGCAGCCCAGAGTGAGGACATGGAAGATGACGAGGCGCTGGTCAACAGCAAAGGAGAACAGACCACACCGATAAAACAGACAGGACAGATATTGCAAGGACAAAGCGGCAGCGTTAATAATAAGAAGGGCCGAGCAGCATTGCCAAATGACAAATGTAAAAATGAAAAGGGACGCAGTTTTTGTCATTTGTGTGGCAAGGGATTCCAGTATATCGGCTCTTTGATGAAGCACATCAAAACACATGAGAACAAGATTGATTGCAATGTTTGTGGGATGACATACCAGTCTACGAAAGAGCTGATCAATCATTTGCAAAGTCGCCACAACAAAACATATTTTTGCGACGTCTGTGGCAAGACTTTTGCCAATAACCGTTGTCTCCGGCTGCATGAAAGAATACACACAGGCATAAAAGACTTCATGTGTCAAGAATGTGGCAAAACTTTTTACCGAAGGGAGCATCTGATAGTGCACGTGAGGACCCATTCCGGGGAGAAACCATATCACTGTGATGTTTGCGGGAAAGCATTCAGTCAGAGCCAGAACCTTACGATTCATAAAAGGAGTCATTCAGGGGAGAGACCGTATCATTGTGGCCTGTGTGGCAAACTGTTTAACACTAGCAGCCACCTCAAAACACACATGAGATACCATTCAGGAGAAAAACCGTACCCATGTGACATCTGTGGTAAAAGTTTTCGCCAGAGTGGACAGATGACGAGACATAGGACCACACACACAGGAGAGAGGCCGTACGCCTGCCAGATTTGTGGTATGAGATACAGGTTTGCACCTAATCTTAAAGTGCACCTGGAAACTCATGAAAAGGCAGCAGCAGAGTGAAAACTGTCACACTGTGGTCATTTATAGGTTCATACTTTTATTTTGGATGCCTACTAGAAAACTTTAACAGGCTTTAATGTTCAAAAACACATTATTTTTCTCATACTGTCCATCGCTGCAGCACCTCTGTTCACCTTTTGTTCTTTAAGGCCCCGCTACCGAAAGGCCCAGTCTGCTCCGATTGGTCAGCTCTCACAGGCCTGAGCAGACACCACCCATCATGTGCCTGCATCAGCTCTGCTGGAGTTTTTTTTAAGCACCACCGTCCTGGAGGCATTATTGAGGGTGGTGACTGTATCTTTAATCAACACAACCTTAAAGAAGTCCTGATGGCACGTTTAAATAAAAAGATTTCTGAATACAAGCTGTGTGCTTTTCTGTCACTGAATTTTTTGATACTTTCACAGTATTTATAGGCTCTATTATTAAAAAAGACATGGAAATCTCACTTACTACATTTAACTGTTTGAAATTAGCAATGTTAAGAGATTTCATGAGCCAATGTTTCCCACGAGAAAGTCCCATGTTGAATATTAGTAACAATTTGAGTTCAGTTATTATAAACATTGCTTTCTTTATCAGCCTGTTATCAATTTGATGTGTGACAATACTGTAATGACATTTGTACATTACATTATTTTTATTTCTATGTAGACACGGTGTCTTGCACAAGGACACTAATATGGTTATGAGGAGCAATGTTACCATAAACCCTCGCAAAAATAACAAATCTACAAATAAGTGTATTTTACAGTTGCTTAGAGTAAGCCAGATTCCATCCATGTATACTGATATTGTTCCACCGTCACATGAATGATTTTATTATTTATTTAATCTTTGTTGCAGTAATCGTTTAATCACAGAATCAGGCAGACATTTGAAACCAAAATAAGAAAGGAACGTTCTACATGTGACACACAAACACATTGGTGACTGTGAATATTAGATTTATTTCTAGAGCCCATTTACCTGTCACTAAAAACCCCACACAGTTTAAATATGTTCATAAATCCATTAAGGATTCTGTTTCTGTTTATATGAATCAGACTGCTGAAAGTCGGCACTTATCATGACTGTTGACTGATCCTATCGGTAAAACCAATTTCACTTTGACCATCAGAGTGCAATACATGTCATGTATTATCGTCTATTGTTCTACATGATGTCTTGTTATAGAGAAACCAAGTTTCCACAAGGACGACAATAAAGTTTCATATCACATGACTGTGGTCTATTTATCTTTTCCTGGCTGTGACCGCCAGTTAAAAACATTCACACCAATACTCTTGTGAACCTCTTGATATTCTTTCAAGGCTGTATCTAGCAAAACGTTGTAACTTTGTGTAGATATTCTGGATGGTATATGTGGATTTTCATTACTCCTGTTATGGCTTGGCTACTCATGTGTCTGAAACCAACACATTTAAAACAAACAAAAAAACAATTACATTTTTAAAAGAAATTTTCTAAAAGAAAACAGATTATTTCCCTGGCATAACAACTACATTTCCCATGAGTCCTGTAAAGTGCTTCTTTGGTTAAGACTCAAGGGATTTGTTGTTAATAACTTTGTTATGATAGAACTTTGACATTTTACCAACCCAGAACCCTAAATAAAAAAAAAAGAGAAAAACACTTTCTGTTTTTCTCTCCGAGTGAATCATCTTCTTCAATATACGATCTTTTCCACCCGTTGTCACATGACGCCTGTTTGCCGCCACATCAGGCAGCAGCAGCGTGGCTCCTGTTTATGGTTTTGTTGAGTTCAGTCCTTCGCCTTCTTCTCCACCATCTTCCGTCCATCGAGGACTCCCACGATGCTCCAGCTGAGGTCGTTTATTCAGCAGCGTCTGTGCGCAGCGGCGGAGGAGATCCTCGGGGAGGTGGAGAGGACCATAACGTTAGCTTTGTCCGAAGCCCAGCTTCACCGACCGAAAGAGGAGCTCCCAAGTGAAAAGCTCGACTCTCTGCACCAGATACCAGGTAGCCTCAAGTCCAGGGGTGCACAGACCTTTTTTTCCCTTGGGGGGGGGGCCAAACCTGAAAATGAATGGTGGTCTACAGTATTGTATTGTTAAGATGCTAAATGGTATGAGGATACAGTACCATTCCCTTAGTTGACTGACTTCCTGTGCAAATTGTCATTCTGCCAGGCTCAGATTATTAAAAAAATAATGGTAATAAGGATCCTACATATTTATGTTTACCCCCACCAAAATAAACACCCCCTCACAACAACTGGAAATAATGGAAAAACACACAAGTTCTCAGGGCTCCAGACTAAATGTTCACATTTTATTCATGTAAATGATTGTAAACAGGACAGCTTGTGTGGAAAATAGTGTCCCTCTGGTGCTCTTCAGTTTAGAGACCTTGCTCATTCAGAATCGATGTCAAAGTCTGAGGCACTCGGGAGGGTATTGAGTTAAAACGCCTTTAATTTATCTTGGCTATTAAATCAGCTTAACAGTAAAAACATGCCGATGACATAGTTTTTTTCATTTAACTTGGGTGCAACAGAAATTGCGATAGCCTCAGTTAGTTATAAAATAAATTGCCGCATTTCAGGCACGCCGCTGGGTTGAAATTCTTAGTACACTACGTCTCTACCTCTTAACAAATATTTACTAAGGACAGAAAAATATTATACATACATACTCATACATACTGAGGTAGACAATAGCACATGGTGTAAAAGCATGTGCAAAAACACAACAGATGTACATATACAGTCTTGTGCAAATGTTGTGTCAATAACAAATGTTTGGTCACACTTGACAGATTTTTGCTTGTGACGAGAATGGCCATCCCCCTCGTTAACCTGCCATCGGCCCTCTCTGTTCCCTCGTAGCAGAGGGCATACAAACGCCACCTATCAACTGTTTCACCTCAAACCCAAGAGCTGAGTAACTTTTGCTTCCTTCTCCTTTCTAGCTACAGAAACTCCACTGACCAACAGCGGTGTTACCGAAGAGGAAGTGCTGCAGGAGACCGCAACGCAAGAAGAGTCTAACCTCAGCACCGCTGTGGTCCCGAGCTCCTCTGACACAACTACAGATGCTCAGAACAACGATGGGAACTACTGCTTTGTGCTGATCGACCTGAAGATAAAAGGGGAGCAGGAGGAACAGGAGGTTGTCATTTCTTCTACTGAAGTCGTGAAAAATGAGCAAGATCAACCAGAAACGCAGGCGTCTCTTGAACTGCAGCCAGTTTCTTCAGACGGCTCTGAAGCTCAGAATGAGAGCAGCAGCAGCAGTAGCGGTGAGGAGTGGGGGCAGAGCAAAGGAGCAAAGGCGAAGAGACGGAGGGTTTTAAAAAGAGAAAATAGCAGCACGAAGCAGAAGGGTGAAGAGGTGTTGCCTCGCGCAGACGCTTCTGCTAAAAATCAAAAGGACGGCTGTGTTTGTCCTGTTTGTGGAAAGAGTTTCAAGTACACCTACGCCTTCATGAAACACGTAAAAAAACACCAGAAGACGAGTGAGTCCACGAAGGAGCTTCTAAGTCGTTTGCAAACAGCTCACAGCAGACCCCCTGTGTGTGATATTTGTGGCAAGGAGTTTACCAACCTTAATTCTCTACAAATACATTCAAAAACGCACACGGGGAGCAAAGACTTCAGATGTCAAGACTGTGGGAAATCCTTCATCCAAAAGGAGCACCTGAATGTGCACAGGAGGACCCACTCAGGAGAGAGACCGTATAGCTGTGAAAAGTGCGGGCAGCTGTTTTACACCCGCGGTCATCTCAAAGCACACGTGATACGTTTCTCAGGACTAAAACCCCACTGCTGTGACATGTGTGGTAAAATCTTTTGCCAGAGGCGACGGTTGGTTGAACATAAGGAAGAGCACGTAGCAGGGAGCACTGAGTGACATCTACATCTATGGACACACCCATGTAGATAAGATTACAGTTGTGTAATGTCCTCTGTAACTCTAAAGGGAGCTCTGCAAGAAGTAACCTTGTTGATGCCATTAAGTTGCATTATGGGAATTGTAGGATCTGATGTTTTTGGAGCCCTAACTAGCAGCTTAAAGCCAGTTTATGTCAGCCACTGCTGCTTCAGTCTCTTTTTAACCCCCCAACTTGATGGGAGTATAATGAATAACTGTGGGATTACCCCTTTAATCTCACTAAAGTGACTTTTCAGTGAGTTTTTTTTTTTAACTGGGGTTAATCATGTAGCTATCTGCTCTATCGTTTACTTTATTATATATCGCAAATCACACTCTTTATGGCAATATTTAACGCGTTTTGTTCCATGCTGCAGGAAATTTACATGAAGGCAGCACAGACAAACATGGAGAAGAGTGAATGTGACACAGAACAGGAGAATATTATTAACCCTAACATCATTGTTTTCTATTTTGTTACATGCTTGATTGAAATTTTGCACAAAGGTTCTAAATAAAAGGAGAAAACAAATCAAATATGAGTTATTAGCTTTATTTGTCGTGTATACAGTGTAATTAAAAATGTAAAAGAAATATGATATTCATTGAATTTACAGGAAATGTGTTTTATTTTGATATGCATCATTATCAGGATGTGAAATCACCTTTATCGGGATGTGAGATTTTGTTTGTCATGTTGCACAGCCCCAGTTCAAGCCATCAGATCCAGGCGTACTAGAGTTTGCACAGATGGTATACAATAAAAAGTCTGGACTAATGTGGTTTCTACAGTGATGTGACAGAAACGCTGCCCGAGGGAAATCAGTTGTAAATGACGTAGTCTGGTGAAATATATCAGAATTATTTTGCTTTTCATGATTATTGTTTATGTCTGCGTTTGCAGCATTTGCCAAGTTCACCGTTATTTATGAATTCATCCTCTCAACGAAGCATTTAATGATTTACAGTATGACTGCGCAATTTATCGACGCCCCAGCCTACAAAGCATATTCCTCAGATGTAAGGGAGCTTGATTTTTTAGCACAGATCCCAGCAAAAATCACGTCATCATCATTTTTATAGATCGTTCAGTAAAAATGAAATGCAAAAATTACCATACCCACCGTCTGTTTTGTATTTTGCATATTGTTTAGACCTACTTCACAGACAGAAAAGCCTTTAAAGTTATTAAAAGTCATTGCATATATTTTCCATTGACACATATAAGCAGTAATAATGGGACAGTTAGAAGCCTTTTTTCTATCATTTGGATGCACGTTAGGAGTTAGTTCCTGCTCCTCCAGGACATTTCTTCTTCTCCAGTCTGGCCGACAGGTGGCAGCAGATACAGCAGAGTTATTTTTAATGCACTGAGGGGCACATGGTGCTCACAGCTGTCAGTAACTGATACTGAGAAGTCATCTTCTACATGTCAATAAGATCATGTATGTGGTAACACTGTCACACACCTTAACACCTCTCATACCGACAATGTGACGTTTGGGGACTCACAACAAAGACATTAAAAGATTAAGTGAATCATCAGGCTGGAACTGGATTGAGCGTGTATCAACCTAAGAATTTAGATATTGTAAGATTACAATCTAGTAATCTAATCTATAATCTAGAGAACAAATAGCACAGTGCATCTGCTTTTAAACTTCATGTGAGAGCTGATAATGGAAGCATATCACAAATATCAGCACCTATGCACAGTTGCAGCTCTCTTTTAGCAGCAACTCATGCTTGAAGAACATGTTTTATGTTACTGGGACTCCACGTGTATAAACCTGTCTATAAAATGTGGTGCAGGCAGCAGTTAAATGTCAGGTCACACAAGGTGAGGTTGTCACCTCGCTGACAGTGTCCTGGGCTCTGATGGTTGTAACGAGCAGAAAGCAACAATGATCCAACCTAAAAGTCAGAAACTATCTGTTTCCTTACTCTCTTTTACCAAATATATACAAATTTAAAGACCAAATAACAGATATTTCCCATAATTAAAGGGGCACCTTGTAGTTTTGGAGAAGAAATTCAAACTCAGATTTTTATTTGAGTTTTTAAAACAAAATCAGAAATAATTATTTTTCCCATAACTGAATAAACAAGCTGTTTTCAGAGGAGAAGGTGGCAGGGTCCGCCACATATAAACAAAGTAAACAGCATGTGTGTTTATTCAGTCATGACAAGAAGAGAGTTTGTTGATTTGGTCTCTCCTGATTAAAATGTCTTCCCCAAAACAACATAGTGCCCCTTTAAATTTCAAAATTGCCTCCCAATAATGAGATAAAATGTTTAATTAGAGGGAGATTCATGCAAAGCATGCAGTTTAAAAGCAGAACTGAGAATGCAGTGTCCTTAAAATCAATGCATGAAGAGGATTCTGTCTTTTAAAGAAGACTGTGTTGAGCTGTAACTCCGGCATGATTTTTTCCAGGTCGTGCAATTACATAAGTCTGCGTACTGAGGACTGCGGTGTCAGAGAGGGAGAGAGTTGAGCTCAGTGTGTGTTTGGAGCAGAGAGGAGGAGTCGCTTCAGTCAACTGTTGGCCTCTCCGGGTCTAATCTGGATTAGAGTTTCCAGTCCGGTCCGCAGTCAGGACTCCAATAATCACATTATTGTGTGTTGGTCTGACGCCTCCTGGAGCGGAAAGAAAGAAGAAGAAGCAGTGAGCGACCGTGTCGGTGGTAACGTGTCTGACGCGCTTGAATCAAATATATATATTTCTTTTTTTAGATAAGATCTTTTTAAGGAGTTTGGGTGATTTCGCAACGAGGATTCGCGACAATCTGGGGAAAGTTGAATGGATATTGGCTGGCTGCGGTCGGCGGATGGTGCGCATCCCCGTGTGCAGCACTCTGCAGCATCCACAGCCATCACTGCAGCCCGCAGAGTGAAAACCTCTGACTCTGATATCACAGGAGCAGAAGCGGGTACGTGCTCTGGTTTTTACTCACAGTAGCAGATCCCGTGCTGTCATTTTTTTCTTTTTTTTCAGATGAAACACTTCAGATGTTTACAGGTGAGGCACTGACAGGTGCATTTGGCATCTCCAAATGGCTCTACTTCCTGGGGGGATGGAAAAGTTTAAAGGCGCTCATATGAACGCCTGAGTGATGTCTATAAACAGTGAATTAACCTTCACTTGATGAGATTAAGTGTCACACTGTCCAGGTGATACCCAGACAAACACACAGTCCTGAGCCAAATGTGTCAGACATCAGGGTCAAATGGTAGTTTGAGGACAGGATTAAAGCACAGAGACGTGTGTGTGATGTCTCCTCTCTCATGAAGTCCTGTGCCTGTTTTTTTTTTTTTTTTTATCCCATTGTCCTTGTCCATACAGGATAGAAAGGCCACGAGGAGGACGGGGATTGAGAGACATGATTTTTGTTTTTTGGCAGGATTTTAATCCCATACAGACATCAGGGACGGGATAAAATTGGGATTTTCTGCAGGTCACGTCATTTCTTCCTCTCCCTTTTAATCCATTTTAGTGACCTGCTCCTGTCCACTCACTGACAGACTCTTGAATGCACCTCTCTGTCCCATCATAGGCAAAAACACTTGGTTTGATATCACTTTTGATGTGTGCCTGTAGTTTGCCTCTAATGTGTCCAGTCATTAAAAATGTCCTTGTTCCTCACTGAATGACCTGGAGTCAAACAGAGTGTCAGAAACAACGTTAAGATTAGTCTCCCCATGCGTCGTATCAATGCATAGATTACTTTGTCATGTAATAGTCAAAGTCTTCTACTCACACACATTTAAGTGACCTACTGTAGTTGCATCAAAGAAGATGTGACCAAGAGAGGAAAGGTTTAGACAGTTAATAGTTTCAGTCACTTTTTAAGCAAAACAAGTCCCCATCTACTTCTTAGTAGAATGCTGCAACACTGTTTTGCTGTGAAGCTCCAGAAATGTTTTATGGACGACAAAATTGCACCCAACTCTCCATCAGCATGAGGGTGTGCAGATAATGACTGAATTTTCATTTTTTGGTGAACTTTTCCTTTAAATACATTTCAGTTGGAGCAGATTGCAGCTCCTGTTTTCTATAAAGGCTGTTTCACCACTTGCCCTGTCCCGTGGCAGAGATATGTTTATAATCAAAGAGTTTTAATATTTAAAAAATTCTTCAGTTACTAAATATAAAATTGCAAAATCTGCTCCACTTCCTACTCTCAGGGGACAAATCAAATTTCTTTTCCTCTGGTGGTTTTACTTCTTTCATGCTCCAGCAGAAGTTCATCCTCAGTCCTGACTGGAAAGCTGCCAAATCCCTGCTGACTCCATATTCCACAGAGCAGCGGAGGTTTTCCTCTCCCTGTCAGCATGAACTGTTCCAAATTGAGTCCAAAGTAGAAATTGATTAGGGTAAATGTGGGGCTGTCTGGGGCAGCTTAAGCACTGGTGGAGCAGCACTTTTTATTAATTAGATTTGACAAATAGCCCAGCAGGTTGGTGCTAAAATTAATATCTCTCCTTGTGTGCAACAGTGTGCAGAGATGTGAGGAGATAAGTCCGGAGCCAGTGGGAGCGTTAAATTATGTGAGCAGCATGGTAACAAATGACTATCTGCAGCCTTGTAAATCGGCATCATCCAGGCGAGAATTTTTTATATACGGGACAATAAATGATTGTTGCTCATGTCTTGCTGTGCTGTTACATTTTATGTTGCTGATTTTTTGGGGGGAAAAAACAGCTGGAATAATAGTTTGTGACAGCATCATCACCCTCTAATTAATTTTCTGTTGTGTGAAGAATGTATCGTGTCTTATCATGTTGTGTTGTATCATATCGTATCGTATCACATGGTATGGTATTGTGTCCTATTATATTGTGTCGTGTCGTATAGTATCTTATTGTATCATTGTATCATCGTATCATAGCATATTGTGTCATATCATGTCGTATTGTGTTGTATCCTATCGTATCGTATCATGACATATTGTATAGTATTGTATTGTGTCGTATCATATCATATTGTGTCATATTGGGTTGTATCTAATCGTATCGTATCATATTGCATGGCATGGTATGGCATGGTATGGTATGGCATGGTATGGTATGGTATGGTATGGTATGGTATGGTATGGTATGGCATGGTATGGCATGGCATGGCATGGCATGGCATGGTATGGCACGGGATGGTATAGTATGGTATGGCATGGTATGGTATGGTATGGCATGGCATGGTATGGCATGGCATGGCATGGCATGGCATGGCATGGCATGGTATGGTATGGTATGGCATGGCATGGTATGGTATTGTATTGTATGGTATGGCATGGTATGGTATGGCATGGTATGGCATGGTATGGTATGGTATGGTATGGCATGGTATAATATGGCATCGTGTCATATCGTGTTGTATCATATTGTGTAGTAGGTCTGTCTAATATTTTTCACTTTTCTTTCCTGCACATCTCTATAATTACAAACTTTCTCATAAAGCCAACTTGTGACTGACTACATGTGACACTGCATAATGTTTGTGTGGCTGACGGCTAGATGACAGTGTATTTGCAAATGTATCTGTGACTGAAAGAGACACTGATTGCAGAGTCATCAGATTTGACTCATGTCCAAAGTGTCTGAATTTCCTCTCAAAAAAAGCCTCTTTAATTTTTAGGATTACAGTTAATCCTGTCTGGATCGTACTGTAGCTGTTGACTCTCAGTGCAGCCTGCCTGACATGATTCATGCCAGTGACTGTCACATGTAAACAAACTGTGAAGGGCTTGTGGCTTGTTTCAGATCCATACGCTCTTTCCCCAAAGGGATTGTCTAATAGTTATGCTTTCGAAGGCATAATGGACAGCGCTTAGGGTGTGGTTGGAAAAAAGCAGCTTGTTTTCCCAGTTGTATTCTTGAGATGAGAAGCTTATTTTGTCATTTGATGATGGTATCTTTAATTAAAAGAGGATATTTATTGACATGATTGTTTAAGTTAAATTACAAAGTTAAAGCAACATTATGCAAGAATTTGTATTTTTTTAGATTCAGTTTTTGAGTGAAACTGACTCTCTCGTCAATGACAAAACCCTTGTCCAGCCTCTTGCTTGGTCATTCTTTCTTTTGCAGTGGTGGTTGTTTAATGGTGTATACATCAACAGTGAAGCTAGTTTGATAGAAGGGACATTTGTGTTTATTCATGTTACTCCAGCTCCAGTCGGCACTCAATAGTACAGTACATAAAACACCTGAAAACAGAGGTCAGCTCCTCGGATCGCTGCTGCAGTCAGGTTGATAAACAGGAGTGAAGATAAATCCACTTTTCTAGTTTAATAGTAATCTCCCATAGGTAAATGGTTCTGTATCGGAGCAGAATCCGAAGGTGACTCTTCTCCAGAGGAGAATACTGCTCACTGACTTTTCTCCCCGCACCGTTTACTGGTAAGGGAGATGGATAAACCCAGGATATTATTGGTTATCTCTAGTTGTTTGAAAGAGTTCAGTAGAAAGGGAGAAAGTAATGAAGAAAAGACAGGGTGTAAATCTTGGTTTAGTAAAGTAAATGGGTGGTTGGTCATTTGTTTCTGCATTAGGTGTTGTCGCTCATCATCCACCAAAGCAGATGCTATCACAGATGAAGTTGTTTTCCCCTGTGTTTAACTCAAATCTCAGTTAGCTGTGAGTTTAGTTATGGATTGAAGAGCTGTTTTGAATCCCTGAACCATCTGGGAGAATCTGCTCACAGGATGTAAACAACCAACAGTTACAACATCTGCAGGAAAGAAAAAACAAGAGAAGAAAACTGCACCAGTAAATGACACAAGAAGAAGACCAGTAAAGAGACTAATGTGCCAATTAGACACAAACAAGGCTAATGATTTGGATCACTGCGTCTAATTTGGGATTAGCTGTGACTGTGGGATTAAAGTCTCTGTGCTAACGACTCCTCATGATGATTCCAAAAACAAAGCACTCATCCGCCCACACCTTATCTCAGACTTTATGTGAACTGGCAGCACACGCACAGTGTGAGACACACAAAGTTTCCTGTATCCCTGTAGAGGAAGAGCAAAAAGGACAAAAGAGAGAGTACAGAGGAGATTAGAGAGAAAGGTTGAGAGGTGAAAGGGGAGAGGAAATTAGAAAAGCAATGGAGAGGAGGGAACAGAGAGGACAGAAATAGGAAGAAGGTCAGAGAAGAAGCAGAGTGGCTTCATGTTGAATATAAGAACGTTGCTAAGATGTTAAAAAGAACCACATTTCAATATATTTTTCTTGTTTCTCAACACGCTACAGAATGAAGTTTCAACATGAAGCAACCCAGGGTGGATGTTACTAGCACCATGCTCCATCTCTTCAGGACCTGCCGCTCCATTTGTTTGACCATACGTTCAAAGTAGCTCCTGGTTGACGGCCACAATGGAGGAGAGCAAGCTCATCTTCAGCCTGGACCGCCATGATGAAGGCCCCATCGTGGCCTTTTCCAAAGACAAACCACAAGGCAGGGAGAGCCAGCCTGACCTCACCCTTGGGATAGACTTGGACCTGAGCCGCCGCTCCCAGCCCCCCTTCCTGCCTCACTCCCCCTCATCCCCTGGCTCTTTAGCTGATCTGTCAGCGTCATCAGCAGGCCTGCCTGTCACCACCAACTTGGTCAAATCCTCCTCTACAGACCTGGAGCCGAGCGAGAGCGGCTCTCTACGGAGCAAACCACTGCTCAGCCTGGTCAAGTCCCTGAGCACAGAGATTTCCCGCCGGGTTGAGCCAGAAGTCAACCTCTCCAAGTCAGACTCCAAGCTGCATTTGCATCCCTGGAAGCAGCTTACGCATCCAAGGATCCCAGAGGCCAGGCCTGAAGCAGGGGAACTGAGTGAGAAAGAAGACTGGGAATCACCTTCCTCTGTGCCTCCTGCTGAACCCCGGGGCAGCTCGCTAATTGCGGAGCTGGAGGACACACGGAGGAAGTTCTCTGAGGCCATGCAGGATCCGCTGAGCATGCTGAGTAAGATCATGGGGGACGAAAGCTCCAGCAGCCCCAAGCAGGGGAGGGCTTCCAGTGCTGGAGACTCACCGGCCTCCCAAGGCAGCTGTGGAAGAGACGGGGGCGGTGAAGATGTTGAACTGAAGTGCCGGAGGAGGACTGATGGTGAGCACAGAGGTGTGTGTGACAGTCCACTGAGAAGACTCCAACAGAGCCCCTTAATAAAGTCCTCCGTCTCCCCAGAACACCACAGCAGAGACAGCCAGTTGGAAATCCGCACTTATGGAGATGTGATCCAGGTGGTGGAGCTCCAGAATGGATCCGGAGGGACTCATCATAGAACTTACACCCAGTCTCGAGTCACAGTGCCCGGCTCATCACTGCCTCTTCACTGGCTCTTCCCTGTGGGTCTTCTAGCTTATGGTTTCTTTGTGTTGCCGCTGCCCTCCTATGTGACAGGTCTGTCTGTGGGGGTGGCGTGTGGCTTCATGTTGGGCCTGGTGGTGGTGTTCATGTTTGCCCCGCGACGCTCATCTGCAAGAAGCAACAAGGGCTCTCGTTTGAGCAAATTCAGCCCTCTGAACATGGATCCACTGGATGGAGAGCTCATGGATCAAGAACTCCTTGAGGTAATGAATGAGGGAACCCTGCCTGCATGTTCCTGCTTGCCCCTTGTTTTGAGGATGTCACATATTTTTAAATCGCTTTTCTCGACTCACAGAAAGCTGTATGAATTTAAAACCTCCATGGATCAAAAACTCACAATAGAAAGAGTCATAATTGACCTTGGTGGCAGTCCAAGGTGTGCTGTCAGCAGACAGCTCCTTTATAATGGTGGTCTAAGAGGGAAATGCTTTTTGGACTGCAGAGTAATTGCTAGCTGGATGAGTGGCTACTGGGGCAAAAATGGAAGCAAGGCTGAGCAGCGGCATTGTATCAAGGTCTATTATACATTCATGGGAAAAGCTGCTGTTCCCTAAATGGAAAGGTTTAATTCTAAGGTGATGAAACACAACGTTTATTTGTTTCAGGCGATCATGCACGAATGAAAATATAATTATGAATATTATATTCCATTTCTGCCAAAAAGGCCCCCAGATTCTCCACACTGGACCTCAATTTTATTCTACCTGGATGCGGTTTGCAGAACGGAGCGATTGATGGGTTTAACTGTTGAATTTCATCAGGTTTGATGGGTTTGGGGGAATTAAACAACACAGTTCATTAAATGAAAACAACCTTGCGACTAATTTGTGAAGTAAGCCGGTAAAAATGTAAATAACAGCCTATATTCAGCTCTAAATTAGCCAAAGTCTAAATGTAGAATTTGATTTATAAATAAAAATAAAAGAATAACAGAAATATAATGTGTCACTTACATTTTTCTTCTCCATACACCAACTACCGGTGCAGCATTCAACACTCACAGCTAGCATCCAATCACAGTTGACGTATGTCCTGTTAAACTTAACTGCGATTTACCTAAACAAGCCTCAGCTGTGTGCTAATTAGAAAATGTCAGCATGTTAACACACTAAAGTAAAAAGGGTGACGATGCTAAGTCTTACCTGCTAGCTGATGTTAGCATTTAGCTAAAAGCACAGCTCTGCTAAATAAAGCCTCACAGAGCCATTAGCATGGCTGCCGTCTTGCTCTGTATACAGAGAAACTTTTGCACCTGCTCCTGAGTGCTTCTTGTTTTTCTGTTTGGCTGAATGGTCGTGAGGTTCAAGCTCTCGTGTTTGTTCAGGGTGAGAGCTCAAAACAACAAACAACAGCAGCCACGTGAGTCCCTGGATGCTACTAAAGATAGTGCTATCAGTGGTGATTAATGGATTAGTTTTTAGGTAATTACTGCATTAAAAAACTGCCCTCGAGCGCAGCAGTTTCAGCGTTTTAAGAGCAGGTTATTTTGATAATAGCTTTCTCAGAGCACTTCTCGACAGCTCTGCTGAGAGGGTGAAGCTGACTGCCTCTAGAAATGCGGAGTTAGCAGGTTCAAATAAGGTAAAGTTCATGAGGACAGATGAGTTATTACAGTAACAGCAGGCTGTACAGCAGTGCAGTTTCATGGGCTTGTCCACAGTGTTAAATGAGACAGATGCATTGTGCTGTGTCTCGTGTTTCCCCTCCTGCTGAGCTGTATTGTCACAGCTTGCAACACTATATGAATTTCATTCGCCTGAGCAGAGTCTTTGCCAGGTTTGCATATTTTCTGATGTATATCTTTACACTTAGTCAGTCAAATGGACCTGAATCTAACCTCAACACAGCTTTCAGTATCAAAGGAAAAGAAAATGTGAAGTGATTTGTGACCGACTAAACACCCTCCTAATGTTCTCCAGGGCTGGATGAATGAGACACACAGCTACGACCCTGAGACTTTCCACCCCTCCATCACTCACTCTGTCTATGTCACCCTGGAGGGCAACCGGCTGCGCCTGGCGTACCCACGTGCCAACATCCCCCGGTGGGCAGGGTTCGAGGAGACGCCCCACGAGGCCTCGTTTTTGCGTTCTCGCACTTACCAGCTGGCTAACTGTAAGGTCAGTACTTTCGTAAAATATTGTCATTTCTGGGTAGCAGGCATTTCCCTCAGAGAGGAGTTAGAAGAGAGAGACAAGGTGACCTCTCGCCTGAACTCTTCACTCTCATCTCTCTGCACCCGGATTGTCATCTAACACGGAGGTGAAAGACCAGAAGGATTACGGCTGAAGTGATGATGCTCTGAATAAACTTGACCCGGCTACTGTCCCACTGACATACTGAGGCAGTAGCTTCCAGTAGAGTAACAGAATAATGCTAACAGTCTAATCAATGTCGCAATGGCAAACTGTCAACACAATTTCTGCCTGCCGGCATCTCTTGTAGAAAGAAAATATAGCTAAAAAGACAATGACACTTTTCCTTTATAATCCTCTCCGTTCATTTTTATCCCAGGTGTCTCTGTTGCCGCCTGGTTTGGCTCGCAAGAGGGTCTGGAACAAGAAATACCCTGTCTGCCTGACTCTGGCCGAGGGGGAGGCTGGGGAGGAGAGTGTGGTTGAAGGGCAGGAGGAGGAAGAAAAGGCAGAGAGACACGTTATGGTTGCGGACCACCAGCTTCCTGTCACCCTGTACCTGTTTGGCCGCACAGGAAGAGAGAAGGAGGAGTGGTTCCAGCACTTCCTGTCTGCCTCGCGGGCTGGAGCCAAGAGCAGCGTGAGCGGGGAGGAGAGCACAGGTGAGAAGATGTTTTGGTTCATTGTGATGAGGAGCAATGCAGCACGACAAAATCCTTGTTTTAAAGGGGCAATAAAGATATGGCCAGAATTTCAACGAAGGAACCAACATCAACAACAGGATCTTCAAATTCTGGGCATTTCTTGTCAAGTACACCTTTAAAGATGCATTAAGTCGTTGTTGAATGCAGAATAGAATCGTGCAGAATTCGACTCTTTCTTCTCTGACTCTTCTCTGACTCTCAGAAACATTGTGTGCTGGAGAGGCTATAAAAGAAAACACAGAGGGATTGCCTGACTTGCCTGGAGCTATGAAAACAAGAACGCTTTTGGACTACAGCACCTACATGACTCAACTGCTTGTCTCCCAGAGTTGCAATCCCGCCCCCAGCCCCTGCCAGAGCGACAAGGGAAGCCCTACAACCAACAAGAAGGTCAATAAACACTTTAATTTTGCTTTTAGATTTAGTATCACATGAGCAGATATCAGAACTCTGCTCTCTACCCTCTGCATGTCGTGCTAATACTTTACATAACTCCTATTGATCAGCACAAGTCAATATCAGCTACTGTTCCATTGTTCTGCCCTGAGGTCAGACCAGCACTCGGATGCTGGCTCAGCCAAACACATCCTCGCTGACTAGACCAAAAGTCAACGTGAAGAAGTATCAGGTGTCGCCTGGCTGGAAGGATATTAATAGGAACTGACTGTGGTGCATCTGCAGCGTGCCTGATGGTTTTGGATTGGCACGCCAAGTAGACACAGTCTGTCCTAATGCAGCAGAATTTGTATCTCGCATCCCGGTTCTATCAGGTCATATAGCCATTTGTTATTCCCTGCAGATTCACAACGAAGAGCATGGATCTGGAGGTCAAGCTGGAGCTGAGCCCAGCGCGAGTCCAGGGTCAGGGGGATGCTCTCCCGAGGGCCAGCCCACGTGGGTGAACTCCCTGGTGGGAAGGATCTTCTGGGATTTTCTCCGAGAGAAGTATTGGACCGATCAGGTGGCACACAAGATCCAGAAGAAACTGAGCAAGATCAAGGTGAGGCTGAATGAGGAAACTAAACTGTGTTTTCACATTAATCTCCACATACACACCATCATCAACAGCATCATCAGTGTCATACTGACGAATGACACGAGTAGGTAACATAGTATGTCAGAGATCTCTATACAAACTGTGTTATTATGACATGAACATCAGCGCTGGTTTGTCCACAAGGTCAAAAGATGTGACATTAAGGCACGTCAATGCTGCAGCTCTCTTTCCTGCTTGTGTGTGTTGTGAGTCTGCTGATAATGCACACCCTCTGGTTCCAGAGGCAGGAGGTGGGGAGTAGAGGAGCACTGATGACATCTCATTACTCATTTCCGACTCTCCTCCCTGACACACACCATCCTTTTTACTCCACTACCTTACTCCTGTGTCCTTCACACTCACACACATTGCAGGTTTCCCCTGCTCGCTCATTTGTCTTAAGTAATTAGCTTCCTCTGTGGAGCCTTTGTATTTGTTTTACACAGATTTATTTTTGGACGTTTTTATGTCGGACATGAACGCAGCTCGTTGACTAATTAAAGGTGTTGTTGTTTGTGTCATTATAGTTGCCGTACTTCATGAACGAGTTGACTCTGGCTGATCTGGACATGGGCACGTGTCTGCCTCAAGTCCTCAGCACCTCCAAACCCACACTGGACCGCAGAGGTATGATGCACTGAACAAGTTTGACACTGGGGTATCCTCTGACTTTTTCTTGAGGTTCCCATTTGCATTTTTCAGTTAAATATCTAACTACTTGAAGGATTGCCATGCAATCTATGCAGACATTTATGTCCCCCGTCAGAAAAATTGTAATAACTTTATATAGCGGCTACATTTTTTCATCCTAATGATGGAATTTAGATCAAAGCATTGCTGTGCCTAATAACTAAAGCCCCAGTGAGCTGCTAGCTTGGCTGTAGACTTGTGGTTTTTCTTTTCTGTATGTGGAGGAGTCACGAAAGAAGGTTTTCCCAACAGATTTCTTCTTGCAGACAGTCCTGCAGTCAGCTCAGGCCGTAATCTCATTTGTTTCAGTACAGAGTTTGTTATGCCTGCCCTTAAAACTTACCATTGTCTCCTGCCTTAAGCATAAGCGAACAGGATTATCCGTCCTCTTGGCCCCGACTAAGCTCACCTGACAATAACAGGTCTGAGCTAGACTCTATTGGTCTAATGTCCCTCCTGCAACAAGGCTGTGCCGGGCCAGATCCAAACCAAACTTAAGATCAAGAAGCATTCCCTGCTACCTGTGAGCTGTTTTCTTTCCTTCCTCCCTATATCACCAAGGCTTGTGGTTAGAGCTGGAGGTGGTGTACACAGGCTGCCTTCAGATGACCCTGGAGACTAAGATGAACCTGTGCAAGCTGGGTAAAGATGTAGAGGACGAGGCTCACAGCATTCCAGAGATGCAGCAAGTTGGGTGAGTGCGTAAATGGATGAGAACATGCTTGAGGAGAAATTAGTCATCTAAGCTCAGTAGTTCGCATTAAAGGGACCACTGGTGTGTTTTGCAGCTCCAAGCCCAGGCTGTGTATCCTGGCCGATAGTGATGAAGAGTCGTCCAGCGCAGGCTCATCTGATGAAGAGGAAGCCCCCCCCTCTGAGCCACAGGGGTCTCCAGGAGACAAGAGCACAGCAGGAGCAGCTGAAGGGTAAATGAACAGCTTTATTGTTTTCTACCAGAGAAGTCAAATACAACATGGATCGTAGGTCACAAAACTGCAACGCACTGTAATTTCTGATACGTGTTGCACTTGAGGTCGCATCCTAGTCAGTCATGTAACAGCAGGTGTTTAAAAGGTGAAAAGGGGGCAGCTTCTCACAGCAGATAGACTGACTTGTCAAACACAGGTGTTACTCACTGTTAACTGCAGACATTTTTACTTGGCGCAGCAGCAAAAGCACAGGTGTACTTGATGACATTATCGGTGGCAACGCAGCCCACCTGTGCTTTTCTGTAATTTCTCATGTTTTTATGTCTTTGTAAAGCACTTTGTAACTTGTCTTTGGATTAATAGTTCTCCACTACGTTGCACCTTTGTCGCTCTCCTCCCCCAGGCACACTGGTGGCAGCACAAGTAGGAAGATCTTGAGGTTTGTTGACAAGATAGCGAAGTCCAAGTACTTCCAGAAAGCCACGGAGAACGAGTACATCAGGAAGAAGATAGCCGAGGTGTCCAACATGCCTCTGATGCTCAGCGTCGAGGTCCTGGAGCTCTCTGGCACTCTGGCCATCAACATCCCACCTCCCCCGACCGACAGGATATGGTACTGAGCTTCTCTCTTTTTCATCTCTTCCTTCCTTCCTTCCTTCCTTCCTTCCTTCCTTCCTTCCTTCCTTCCTTCCTTCCTTCCTTCCTTCCTTCCTTCCTTCCTTCTGTGTTTCATTCTTACCCAGTCTTTTCTCTCTCACTCTTTTCCTTCAGGTACAGTTTCCGGGTGCCACCCAGATTAGACCTTAATGTGCGCCCCACTCTTGGGGAGAGGGAGGTCACCTTCACTCATGTCACTGAGTGGATCGAAAAGAAACTGCAGTGCGAGTTCCAGGTGAAACATCTTCTTTATCTTAAAACAATAATATCTAACTTTATTCTGCACCAAATATTCATTTGTTGTCCTTCTCCCCTCAACAGAAAGTGTTCGTCATGCCCAACATGGACGATCTGTATCTGCCCCTGATGACATCTGGCCTGGATAACCCACCCGCATCCCACCAATCCTCAATCCACTCCTCATCCCATCAGTCCTCTATGGAGTCCCAGGATTACCTGTCAGAGTAGCGTCCCTCTGAGGCCGCAGATGGGATCATATTGATGCAGAATAAGCATTGTGCTGCTATTGCTGTGAATCTCGAACAGATTCAGAGGCTGCCGCAGCTGGGAGCCGGGTTCGGTTCTCTCCTGCATCCTAACCAGTGCGGGAGAGATGCCTACTGAAGGACGCTGATCACGGCAGAGACCTCAGGACCGAGAGGGTGGCGCTATAGTGCCCCCTACTGTGAAGATAACTGAACACCCTGACACCAGTGAGAGAACGTGAAACACTGGTTTTGCAAAAGGGATGCTTTTTTTTATTTAATGCTTACACTGATAAAAGATGCAAGACTGAAAAACTGGATTTCTTTACTGCACGTCAAAACAAGATGTGAAAAAAATGCTGACTGAACAGACCATCCATCCATTTTCTAATCCGCTGATCCTTTTGTTGACTGCGAATTTGAAAAAACTAGAAACTGAAAAACACGGAGATGATAAGCTGACCTGATTATGTTCAAGCAATGGTGCATGTGTTGATCTGCTCATGGATTTATCAGTGAATAAAAACCTGCTCGAAGCTTAAAATCTGTGTTAATTCTTTATTACTGTATGAGTATAGACACATAAGAATCTTCTTCAGACCTCTTCAATCAGAGGCTCCGGCAGCGTTTTCAGGGCGTCCTTCTTCAGTGGCCCCTGCAGGTAAACCAGAGGTCGGAGTTGAAAACAGTGAAGAAGGTTTCGGGGATGATTTTTATGAATCTTATTTGTGTGCACATCAAACTTTTCTCACCATGAACGCCCTCTTCTCCTGAGCAGTCTGGAAGCGGCCATGGCCGAATTTGGAGGTGGTGTCGATGAATTTGAGCTCGATGGTCTCATTGGACTTGCGAGATGTGTGCACGAGCAAAGACTGTGTGGAGGAATACACAAAGATGTACACACAGCTCATGAACCAGAAGCCTTATTTTCTACTTGACAGTAAATTCGATGATTTATCCGTTCCACGTGAAGTCAGATACTGCAAGCTTCCGGTAAGATGTAAAATTAGACTTTCAAAATCACACTGTACCTTTCTGAGGGTGAGGATGCGTTTCTTTGCCCCGATCACGCAGCCTTTCACCATGACAAAGTCATTATTCACTTCACCATAGTGTGGGAAGCCTCCCTACAGGGACAGGACAACAGGGAGCAGGAATACAAATAAATAAAAGAAGACTGTTCAGGAAAATATCTACTTTCACTTTCTATGAAGCCTTTAATAATAAGATATGTACTCTGAATACTCATAATGCTATAATCCTATGCCAGGGCTTTCCAAAGTTTGAGACTGTGGCCCTTTTTTCACTTCCATTCATTGTTCTTTACCTGAAAACTGTTTGGAGCCCCCCTCATAAGGTCTGCCTTACACTTTGAAAACCTCTGCCCTATGAAATATTAGTGTGTTCTGCAGGTGTGGTCATTACATTAAAGATATAGGCTTCATAGAAAGTGTTACCAGTATTTACATAAGCTGATCATTTCTTTAAGTGCGTATTAAAATCTTAGTCACAGAAAAAGAAGTTGAGTACCATGGGCGTGATGGTCTTCTGGCTGGTGTCGTAGCTAGTGGAGGCATTGTTCCGGATCACCTTTCCATCCTGGATGTGCACACCCTTACCGATACGGTAGATCTGAGGACACATGGAGGACACATCAATGTAAACTTTCACTCAGAACAGTGGAAGATGAAGTCCTGGTGATGAAACTGGACTATTAACTCTCCACTAACCTTCTTGTTGAGCTCAGTGCGGTGGTGAAAGCCCTTCTGACCAGCACGAGCTATGGTGTACCCAACACGGGCCGGATGCCAGGCTCCAATACACGCCACCTTCCTCAAACCCTTGTGGGTCTTCCTGGGAAGCTTCTTTGTGCGCCAGCGGCTTGTCACACCTATCAGCACAAAGAGCCAGCATTAAGTATTTATATCAGAGTACGTTTATTTTACAACTAGTCAGAGAGTGTTTCCAACCTTTAAAGCCATGGCCCCTGGTGACTCCAATGATGTCAATCATCTCATCCTGGTAGAAGACGGCAGAGACAGGCACAGCCTGCTCCAGGTGCTCCTTTGCCCAGTCCACCTTGTCAGAGATGCTTCCTCCATTTAGCTGCACCTCCATGATGTGGGCCTTTTTCTGAATTATGGGCAGCATTCGCATCTGGAAAATGGAGAAGCTCGTAAACAAGTGAAAGGAGTCTGGAAATCTAGGAAGGCTTTTCAGGATTACTAAAAAGCTAGAAGGCATCTTGCTTTTGGACTTTTTACATTTATAAGATCCCAAACTAGGGTTGACACTATCTTTATTGATGATCCTGCCAGTTATTTTCATGATTAATTTTTGTCCAACCCACAATCCACAACCTGAAGACTCTTTATTTACTTGGTTGACTTTCATATTGTTCACTGCCAGCATAAAGGTTTCCCTCTGCAAATCCTGAGTGAGCAGCCAGGTCCTGCCCAGAAAACTATTTTTAAGTTGCTATTTGACACGGCAGCAAACCTGCAGTGCACCCAACAGACAGAGTGTCGTTGCCAGAGTTGTTTGGATCTTGACAGCAGAGACTTGGGGTGTGGCAGCTCTTCTTTCCATTGCATGTGATGAGGTGGACTCAAGAGGTTGGCTGTGAGTGGCTGCCAATCATTAGACGTGAGACAGCAATTGTTGTGTTTTAAAACCTGGATTGAATTGTGGCCTACCTGAGTGTGAACAATAACCCTGATCACTGAACAGTATTTCTTCATCCTTTCAAAATCCTTGTTGAGCTGTTTCTTCCCCGTATCATCCTGCCACTTCTTGCTGTACTTGGTGAAGGCCTTCTTCTTGCTCTTGTACCTGAAACACAGAAAAGCTCCATTCAGTAATCAGAGACGGCAGTGTCAGTAAAGCAGGGGAACCGTGTGAAATCACACACCAGTTTCTGTAAAATCTGCGCTTGCACTCGTCACTGAGATGCTCTGCGAAGATGGTTTTGAGGGAACGCAAGCCACGGACGGTCTTAATGTATCCCACGACACCCACCACAATGACCGGAGGAGTCTCAATGATGGTGACCGCCTCTACTTCCTCTCGTTTTGCTTGCTCTGTGGTAGAAACATGGAAAGATGTGCTGAGATGTTTTAACTGCCAGTATTCAGTGAAGCTCAATCAAACATTGCATTTTAGTGGTACATTTGTGAGGCATTTCAGGGTTATTATATAGATAATAAACAGCAGAGAGGGGTAAAAAACTGAAGTAAATATTTTAAGTCTCTGTTTGACATGTTTCATACTAGTCAAACTGCACTAAATCTGCCCATTATCCTGTCAAACAAACAGCAAAAACATAAATCTTAGTCATCCCATGCATCCACATTGCAGTAAGTTCAGTCGTGCATACTGAGGCCAGTGCGGTGCACCTCCCTCAGGGTGTGGGTCATGCCAGCCTTGTATCCCAGAAAGGCGGTGAGGTGGACGGGATGGCTAGGGTTGTCTTTGGGCCATGTGCGCACCCTGCCCCTGTGCTTCTTGCTACGCTTGTGGGGCAGGAACCCCATGTGGCCATGGCGGGGTGCATGGAACTTGCGGTGAGACTGGAGAGGGACATAAGCCACACAGAAATGCTACTTATTAACACGAAACTCATGGAAATGTAACCCGCATGTAGAACAATGATTTTTACAATAATGTCACGAGAGACACATGAATCCTTTCCTGTATTCAGAACAATAAAATGTAGTCCTTTGTCCTGTTTTTTGAAATGTTTTTGGCCGACATTCCAAAAGTTCTTCAGATATTTAAATCCTGTGAAAATCCTTAGGAAATAAAACATAAAATGACATAGGACATTAACAGAATATCATGTCATAGACTCCCTTAATCTTCAGGTGTGTTGCCTTTCTGTCCAGGACATGTGTTTGCACTAATAAACAGAACTCAGACGATGGGGTGCCGCATGTAAAGAAGTCGCCATCTCAGTCCTCCACGTGGTCACCTCAGAGGTAGCCATTACAAGATAACTTTCAGTATGCTCCGTCTTCTCTTATGATAGCCAAACAAAGTGACACATGCACACATGTAGAAGTCACAAGACAGACAACAATCCAAATGAAAGTATCCTTTATGGTAGAAAAGAACCAGAAAACACGAGGGGCACTGACCATGTCTGCTCACCGTCGAGTTGAGGGATAGAAAGAGAGAGGGGCCAGCGCTGCTGTAAGGGTCATACATAAGATGATACACAGTGTAAGGGCTCTAATTTGGTGGTTGGCCCAGCTGAGGAGCCGTATTCGCTTTCAAACAAGGCAATCTCTGCCAAGGTTTGACAGGAGAAGATAGAGAGGAGGAGGGAAGAGGGTAAAGTCAGAGGTCTGGTGAGGTGACGAGGCCCAGCAGACAGGAACCACATGACCAAGAAAGGAGAGAGAAAGGAGGAAGAAAGTTTTCATTGTCGTGAGGCCGACATCCACCTGTTCTGGGACCGATACAGTCTTTTCTTTTTCTTTATAGAAATATTTGCTAAGATAACCAAAATAACAAATCATTGCAGTTTGAGGTGTTCATATTTGTAATATATAAGATATGAAATAGAATAGATAATAAATAAATATACATAAAAATAAACTAAAATAAAGTAGGACGTAACTACAAATGGAAAGTTAAAGTTGCAAGCGATGATATAAAGTGACACGGTGTGATTGGTAGCAGCAAGTTACGTAAACATCTTGAGTTTGACAGGTGCAGTGGGGATTGTCTGTGTTTGCTTTGGGGTTTGGGGAGTGTATGTGTGTGTGAGCAGTGAGTTGACAGACTGTAGCCTCCACTGCTGTTGTAGAGTCTGATGGCGGTGGATACAAAGGAGCGCCTGTCAGTTTTGCACCTGGGTGGGATGATGCAAGATCCAAGGAACTTGAATGAGTCCACCCTCTCCACCTCCTCCCCCTGGATGATGACTGGGGCAGGCGGCCTCCCGTTCCTCCATCAGTCCACCACCACCTCCTTGGCCTAACTGATGTTGGGCTTCAGGTGGTTGCTGTTGCACCATGTTATACACATCTTAGCACTTGAAATCAGACAGCAGGTTTTCTTGCGTTGGAGGGATCTGTATCTTTCTCCAGAGTACTTTCAGAAGGCAAGCAAGACAGATGTGTTTACTGTGTTGCTCAATATCTTAAAGCTGATATACGCGTGTTTGTCAGTGTTGCTTATCAGAGCTGCATTGTCCAATTTTAAGTCTTTAAGATCATTTTTGGCGACAGATTACTTTGAAATGTATCCAGTTACTGAATTCACATTACATGGCAATCTGGTAACACTTTATAGTAACCATAATTAACAAACTGTAAATTTGTAGTTCAACAAACAATAAAATGCTTTATAAACCATTTGTAAATGTTAAATAAATACTGTGTGGTTTTATAAACATTATTTGGATGGCCATTATAAAGTTGTAAGTGGTATTCATAAACCTTTAATGGTTTATAAATCACTTAATTGTTTGTAAACAGTGAAATAACTATTAACTAAAGTTTAATTGACTTTAAATTGACCATTTATTCATGATGGTTGTAACAAAGTGTAACGTAATCCATTGGATCACACAAAAAATGTAACTGATATGAACAGTTTTGGACTACTTCAAAATGAAACATTGAAAATATATAAAATATTTGTATAATATATATTTGTGTATATTTTAAAGATGTAATCAAAAATGTAATCTAGTAATCCTTGAAACTGTAACTATAATCCTGTTGCAAATTTTATCAAAAGCAATCTGGGTTGATTATATCAATGTATTTTTTGTAATCTGATCATGTAATTCTAATTAAAATGAGTATTGTCACTGTTTTGTCACGACCCAACACAGCTCATACATAAACAAACAAAGACATAAATGTTTGTTTATTTGTAAACAACTTTAAATATTCCATTTAAAATAAATGATTTTTTGGCAAATTTAAAATGCTGATGATGACTAACATTACAGATTTCAGTGCCTCAGACTGTCACTGGCTCACACTGTGCAGTGAAGGTTGTCAGCTGAGCAGCACCACCTGCTGCATCTCCACAGTACAACAGCTCCACCTGTGACCTTTACCCTTTGACCTTTATGTTCTTAACATACTGTAATTGGGCTTATACTACAGTCCTCATGCGGAATAATATTGGCACTCAATAATAATGCCATAATAATAACGATAAATACTAATGTATATAACTTTACAGTTTTATATTAGTGACCTCTAATTTCGCCATTGCGCTGTGTCTTCTGCGCATGCGCCACTCGCAGGGAGCGCTGTCGAGGTCGAATTGACTCTTGGTTAGAAAAAAGAGGCGAAATGCCTTCAGACTATGATAAAGGAGCATATCCGGAGCCTCCTCGGCAGACTCCGGCTGTGGACAAACAGACGGCACTGCCAAACCCAGCTCTGATCCTGTCCAAACTCTTTTATTACTCCGTGGACCTGCCTGTCACCACATTTAGAGGTAACCGAAGCTAACGGAGCTAACTGGGCTAACAGGCTAGCACAACAACAGAGCTATCAGAAGCGGTATAGACATATCGTCGGTATATTTATACATTATAACAATGATGTCACTGTAGCTTCCTTGCTAAATATCACACTAAATCAACCACAAGGCTCTGTTTTGTGGTCATAATAGCCAGAGTGAGCTAGCTGTCTATGCACTTTTAGCTAAGGTGTTATGCTAGCTAGCGTCATTCAGGGACAAATCACAGTACAACAGCAGTCGTGCTCTTGCCTGAGTTCAACCATGTCCTGATCTCTCTCTCCTCTTTTCAACCAGATGTTGTTGACAGTATTCGGTCTAAAAACAAGGCTGTCTACTACCACCAGAAGTTTCGCCGTGTCCGTGACCTGACCGAGTGCCAGGAGGGGGATTATCTGTGCTACTATGAGGCTGAGATGCAGTGGAGGAGAGACTAGTAAGTAACTGGTCGAGATAAGAGTTATTCATCAAAGTGGACTATTGTGTGGCCAAGATGCTCTGTGGGTGATAATAACTGAAATAAAAATGCTTGACAAAAGTTCCAGAAATCTTCAGTGGTCATTTGAGTAATCACAGTATTTTTTACTAATCCTGAAGCCCTGTCTTGTGGATTAGATCTGTTTTGTTGTGATGTCTTTGCACAGCAAACATTGGAAAAGTTAGTAGCCTATTCGAGAAAATGAATAGTAGCAGCCATATGTTGTCTGTGATGTGCTCTGGACCTGATGGACACTTAAAGACAACATGATGCAAGTGAGAACATGAAAACGGGGGGTCAGTAGGGGCCCATAGTTAGATCGTATCCATATTTTCCACTTATTATTGCAATATACAACAGCAATGAATGCATTTTTAAGTGTCACCCTGTGTTGTTGTCTTCACCTCTCAGCAAAGTGGACCAGGAGATCGTGAAGGTGATCCAGGAGCGTATGAGGGCCTGCCATCAGAGAGAGGGAGCCAGCTACGTACAGAACTGTGCCAACGAAATAAAGCAGTTCAACGAGGTGACCAAGGACTTCCAGTCTCGCTGTAAGTAACATGCTGCTTGGAGTTTGGTCGTGTGTGATGTGATGTAAAGAACAATGTACAAGCATTTAGAAATCTGACGTGGCAAATTCTTTGACAGGCTAAGAGATGATATATGCAAGACCTACTGTTATTGTAAAATGTAGTTTTTTGGCAGCGCTGAACCAACCGACAGAAATGTATTTAGCAACTATACTTGGTAATAGATTATATAACAATTAAAATATAACAGATAAATTCTCAAGGCAACTTTTTTTCCCACCTGTTCTTGAGGATATAAGAGAGGTTACCCTAGGGAGAAAAAAAAAGTTTTTTACCTGTTCTAACGTCGTAATGTTTTGGGGAAGTGTAATGGGCATTTTGTAAATTTGATTATTTGTTGCATGGTCATTGACATGTCCTCTTTCTCATCCCTCTCATCTTCTGCCTGGCTACCACTAAATGTGTTTAACTCATTCCAGATGGAGACCTGGGCGCGTACGCCAGTGCGAGGAAATGTCTAATGAAGCAAAAAGAACGGATGATGGCAGCTCCGGCTGAGAGTGCTTAAGAAACAGTTCTCCAACTATCTGTCCTGTGTAATAATTGTAAAATAAAATGTATGTGATCAGTTGTCTCTTTTTATTTTTCACATCAAAGTGATTTTCCTGCATATTAAGCTTATTGAGTTTTGCACACTACTGCGTACTACGGAGTGTAAACAGTTAACTTCTAAGTCATTAGCTTATTCAGTCGATACACCCTCAGTTGTACAGAGCGACTGTTTGTCTATGTGGAGAGACATAGAGGATATCTCTCGATGTATTAGACCAGTGACTGTGGGACTTTGTTACAGCCATGGATTACTGCAATATACAACTAAACAAGTAGTGAGTGAGCTTTAATTTACTGTATCAGTAATTTGTACACGTTTCATTTCCAAAATCTAAACCCTAAACAACCCTCTGAAAACCTTCCAGTCAACCGAAAAACATGTAGAGATCAGATTAGACGTTATGAGGCTATTTTTACAGATACGAATTCAGCTGGCTTAAAATTTTGGCTTGTCCTTTGATGTGGTTTGGGTACATCAATGAACAGGACTGACAAAGGTGATTATATGCATGTGTTAGATTTAAATTGTGCATTTCATTTGCTGAACAAGCTAAAAAAAAACAGTTCATTTTATTTATTGATTTTAAAGTTTTTAAAATATTGTTTCAAGATCAATAATGTGGACTTGGCATGTATACCGTTTTGCCTACAGTAGTCGCTTGACATTCACTGCACTTTTATAGATTAATGGACACTAATGGAAGCAGTGCTTCAATACAAGGGCTTGTACATCTTTTTAATAAGATTCAAGCGCTTTCAGGTACCCAAGACAGAATAATCTCAACTCTCAAAGCCTTTATCACAAAGTTATAACTGCAACAGCAAAAAGATTTTTACGTTACTCCTTTTCACCAAGTGTCATTTTATTTTACCAGTGATTCATTTTTGTATGTTTTGACAAACATGGTGGAATAGTTTCATTTTGAATATTTTTGTTAACATAAGTGTAGATGAAATACCAAACTGCATTTCTCATTCAAATTCCTAACCTTCAACACAAAATTAGGCATTTTCCAAACTTTTAACACATTCCCGTTCTGTTATGACCTCAGCACAAGTGACAAGACGGAAACATAACGTGGTGTTTTCAGAACGTTTATTCAACGTTTCTCTGTATAAAACATTTATGTGGTGGCTGCATTGACGGCCTGTCCCCTTTGCACTGACATCCTGGTGTGAGTCTTGGCCAGATGGTCGGTGAACTCCTGGAATGAGAAAAGAAAATCTATTAATACACAAACCTCATGTTTAAAAAGCCATGACAAATCAAGTGTGAGCTGTGTACTGTACCTGGTAAGGAGACTTGGTGAAGACAGTCTCCTTCCACAGATCAGGGGTCAGGTAGCTGTAAGTCTTGGAGATGGCATCGAAGGTGGCCTTGGCTGATGAGGAAATGAAACAATGAGTAGATGTTTAAGATGACAGTCCGAGCTCAGTACTACTGCGATTATTTTTTGAGAAAATGTAGAGTATTGAAAGGGGAACAGAAGAGACCACTAAAATCGTCTTTCTGCCGTGCATTACAATACTCGTTTCTTTCTCTCCTGATTACGTCAACGACACCACGGCAGAGGTGAAGCTGGGCAGAGCGAGGAGAAAACTGACAGAGACAATCCTCAGGGGCATCTTACCGAAGTTGCCGAGGGTGGCTGTGCAGCCCCTGGCAGAGGTGTAGCAATCGTCGATACCGGCCATCATGAGCAGCTTCTTGGGCACAGGGGCGGACACGATGCCAGTACCACGGGGGGCAGGGATGAGACGCACCAGCACAGAGCCGCAGCGACCAGTCACCTTGCAGGGCACGGTGTGGGGCTTTCCGATCTTGTTACCCCAATAACCTCTCCTGACGGGGACAATGGACAGCTTGGCCAGGATGATGGCACCACGGATGGCGGTGGCCACCTCTTTGGAGCACTTCACACCCAGACCCACGTGGCCGTTGTAGTCGCCAATGGCAACAAAGGCCTGTAAACCAAACCAGAGGGCAATAATGAGCAATCTGGACCAGCAGCAGTATGGGAAGACAACACTGATAATATGAAGCCTTTATGAAGGAGAGATTAGTGATAACTCACCTTGAACCTGGTGCGCTGACCAGCCCTGGTCTGCTTCTGGACAGGCATGATCTTGAGCACCTCGTCCTTCAGACCAGAACCCAGGAAGAAGTCGATGATCTCAGACTCCTGCAGGAAAAATAAACAGATTTAAGCATTATATGGACCACCGCAGCTGTAAAATGAGAATATCTACCCCTGCATGGTTGAGACAGATTATGAGACTGCAGTTTTCCCAACAGCGACTCCTTATTTTAGGAGATTTTGATGTAGCAATCCACAAAGTTGCATTAAACCATAAACAAACTTATATGGTGTTGCAAGCATATTACAGCAGTTCTAATATACAATATACTAGATTTGCTTCAATACAGTCAAAAATCGACGATCACACAGGCCTATGCACCAATACCACGCAATTTATTAGAAACAGGACCCTGCTCTCCATCTACAATATTTTTACCACATTTTGCGCATGTAATCAGATCGAGCCTCTACAATGAAATAAATCCTTGACCATCTTGGTCATTTTACTTCTACACGTCCAGTTATTCCTTTAGTGTATTTCTTTCCCTCATACTGTGCAAAAAAAGACTAACATAATATTTAGCCATCATTCAAGAAGTTGCAACTCAGAGCTTTTCTAAGTAATACAAATTTAAAACCACTAAGACCACTATGTAGTTGATAGCGTGCAACACAACATCTCACACAGCTTACCTTGATGGGCAGAGAGTACAGGTAGATCTCCTCCAGGGACTTGATCTTCATGTCCTTAACCAGGCGGCCCAGCTTGGTGACTGGCACCCACTGACGGAACAGAACATGTCCGTGAAAAACTGCTCTTGGTTTTCAATTAAATGTTTACAAAGTGCTTATTTACAACACTGAAACTTACTTCCTTGTCCTCGGACTTGCCGCCCCGGGCACCGCGGCCCCTACCACGGCCTCTGCCGCGTCCACGGCCCCTGCCGCGGCCACCTGCGCCGAAACCACCGCGAAAACCTCCTCTACCACCGGCGTCGTCCGCCATTTGCTACAGAACAAAACAGAAATCATAATTAATGTTTCCATAATTCACTAACGCAAGAAAGCGCTTAAATTAGCCAGCATGTCTAGCAATTTCATTTATCCCACTCCTCCATCCTCCGCCATTTTTAACAACATGGACTACCCGTCTATATTTACAAATATCTCCGACTGTGTAATATCTGACTCGTAAATATTAGCAGGGTTTTGAAACAACATGTCCAGGTATAAATTCTTAGGCATAATTAATATATTTGACAAGACGATGTGTGAGATAAAGGAGGATTTTGATCAGAGCGGGTCAGTCGCCTTTCAACTTACGTGATCTGTATAACAGGAAGAAGACCTGCGAGAAGTCTCGCCGGGTTTTAAATACGGGTGTTATCGCGATATTTCCTCTAAGAGAAAACTAACTAACTTCTGCCCCTAGCGGCAGCTTTTTCATGACCTCACCAGTTATTCAATGATTGGAGTAAAATGTTGGTATTTATTATTAATCATGTTGCTGATGAACATATTTATATTTTAGTATTTAAAAAAATAATTACTCTATTATCATAGAAGCTCCCTGAAATTATAAATATCTACAACAGAAAAACTGCTATTCAGCTTTTATTATGTTTTTATTGTATGTGCAGTCACATGCCGACTTATGCTCTCTGATAATCCCATGTTTTGCAGTTTTTAGTGAATGTGTACAAAATAAAACCATGATTACTCGTTTGTTGGACAGATTCTTGTTGAGTTCATCCCTATTCATCACTTATCAACAAAGATTCAGCCTCCTCCACTCTCCTCTTCACTGAAGATCAATTGGGATGACAGTGTTATGGCAAATGCTTTATTTACAAAATGGAAGAAACTACAGCACAAAAATTGTTACAAATTCACTCAGTTGAATCACTGTCTACATATTGAAAAACACACACCTTCAAAGAAATGAACACATGCAGAAATTACACACACACACAGCAGCAGCAGTAAGTGACCCGTCCCTCAGCAGTTGCTGTTGTTGCTACTTGGAGTCCCACTTGAGCTGCCACTGGTCTCTCCTAGGTCCTCCTCCTCTACCTCGTTCAGGTCGTCCATCACCTCCAGGCTCTCGCAGATCAGCCCTATCTGCCTCTTCATGTGGGCCATGGTGCTCTGCATCCTCCTCATCTTCCTCTGCAGGGCGGTGGCGATGGCCCTGTGGCTCCTCTGCCTGGCTTCGTACTCCTGCCTCAGCTGCTTGTAGCAGTTGTGTTGAGCCTGTGTGCGGTGGGAGAGAATCGTCCCGCAGCCCATGTGGCAGGGCTGACGCCAGTGTTCGCAGTGGCGTGCGTGGGTGTCCAGGTCCCTGCGGAGAAGCTGCGCCCGGCAGCCCTGGTACGGACACGGGATGAGCTCGTACAGACAGCTCATGCTGTGGCAGTACTGCTCCGAGAGGGGGAAGGTCTCTGCACAACCACGGATCTCATTCTTACACTGAAGCCAGACACAGATACAGTACTTGAGTAAATATATTGAGTTTTACTCCACCACTGGAGATTACTTGTGTTGAAAACAACTATTTATCATTGTGAAGACTGGGTGCTTTTTTTCTGTTTTATATTTTAATTGAATATCTTTGAGTTGTGATGAGTAAGTGGGGAAAAAAATAAAACAATCTTCAATGTCAATTTAGGCTCTGAAAACTGTTTTTCTTACATTTTTAAGCCTGATTGATTCATTGATGAATTGAAAACACGGATATTCATCATTTAAAGGGCTATAGTCACATTTTGACTGTAACCATTATCACATGAATACGCCCTACGAACCAATTCACAAGAACTGATAAACAGCCAAGGCAAAAATCTTTACCAACCCCCTCCCCAAAGCCTGGAGACTAGATAGTACAGGGTCATCTCTAGGCCATGTTTTCATTTTAGTTTGGTCCACCTTCTTCTCTCAAAGTACACATGTAGCTACTCAGTTATAGCAGGTCATAATTACAGTACATGACTTTCATCACTGAACTTCTTTTCTCCATTTCTTACCTTGATCTTCATGCGTCCAATAGATTTGCTCAGCTTGAACATGACAAAGATCAAGCTCGGGTTCACCGGCTTCCTGCAGCAGGGGCAGGTCTCCTGCCTGGAGGGGATGAATAAAAGTTAGTCATGTTCATCTCTATGGATGAGACATGATGACGTTATTACAGTACAGTTTTACAATACTCTTGTCCAGTGTTAAGTTCAGTACCTCTTCAGCCACTGTAAGATGCATTTCTTGCAGAAGATGTGGTGGCATGCAGCTCTCACTGGACACCTGAGGACCCCCTGGCATATGGTGCAGATCAGATCGTAGTCTGGAGTGTCCACAAACAGCTCCACATCATAGCCCCCGCTCTGTGTTGACACCTCTGGGTCCGCCTGGACGTGGCCATTATAAATACAACGTTATTGTGAGTTATCATTGTGTATTATTCTGACATTCGGGTTGTGTCAGCTGAGAAGATGGACAGACTGTACCAACAGGTGAGTAAAATGTCTCAACAGCTGTGAAACATGGCTCTACAGCTGCCTACAACAGGTTCGCTCTGTTTTCAACAGAAAGGCAAGAGGTGACAAAACAGAATTGTTCTGGAAAGTCATATGACTCATTACATAATAACAAAAAGCAGGTGTAATCTTTCTGCCAAAACTGATTCTTTACACCACAAAACACAAGATAATTACAAAGTGATTATAAACTTTGTGTGGTTGGTATTATTTCATTAATCAATTCAAATGTTTTAAAAAAGAAAATACCTCATAGAAGACTATATATTTTTAAGGAAAATCAAATCTCAGAGTTTAACACAGGTAATAGGAAAGTAGCTGTTCACTTATTAAGAACACGTGTGTAATAGCCACAAAATCCTCTGTGAGCATTTGTTAATTAAGCTTAGAAATAAAGTTTAGATGAAGAAAAACAAAGAGAAGCAGCTGTCTACTCACCATGATGACAATCCCCTGTTCCTCGCCGTGTTTCCATTCCCGGCGCTGCTTTACTCCATATCGGTCCTCTCACATGTCACACACGGAACACACACCCGCGTTATCAATACAACACACATGAACATTCCTGACAGAACACGAAGGAGGGACCGTGTGTGTGTGTGTGTGTGTGTGTGTGTGTGTGTGTGTGTGTGTGTGTGTGTGTGTGTGTGCGTGCGAACAACTGGAAACGAAAATTATAAAAAACGAAGGCAGAGAATGGTGCTCATTATGGAGCGCGTCGTTTCCCTGCTGTTCCAGCATCAGTGAAGCTCCGCACGTCAAACGGGAACTTTTAAACATGAATAGCTCCAGCTGAGGCTATTGTTGTGAGCCTCGGGGGCCAAATTTAAAAGGCAAACTTAATTATAAGTCTCTACTGGTCACATTGTATTCACACTTTTTCTTCTAAGCTCGAAATAAAAACAAAAACTAGCCGTTTGCGTGCCGTTTTTATTGAATTTCTCTCTGTTTACGTGCTGACAATAGAGGAGGTAATTTCACTGTGTTGAGAGCAAAAGGCCGCCTGGCCAATCAGAGCGCAGTGCGCGCCGATGACGCACAATGCGTGCGACTCGGCCATCAACATGCGGGAGTGATGTGTTGACTTCAGCCAACGTGTGAAGTGAGAAAGAAGTGATTTACATCAACATACCTGCCAAAATATTCAGGTTTTGGCATTTCTCGTGAGCAAGATGGCAAATACCAACCTTCAGTTCAAAACAAAGTGAGTTTTTGGCGCATGGCACGTGCACCTTGCAAACATTGCTAGCTGGCTAACACAAGCTAGGCTAACGTGTCACTTAAAGTTATTATGATTTACAGTCGTGTTTCTGTTATTCTCTTACAGTTATGCTGTTTCCAGCAAGATTGAACCGTTTTATAAAGGAGGGAAAGTGCAGGTGAGTTTTGTGCTCTGTTTTATGTGTCAGAAATGTTGTAACAGCCTGAAATGATCTTCAAATGATTTAATATTGCATTGCTATTAAGGTGAGAGACTTTCGGGTGACACTTCAAAACAGGAATGGTCAATAGCATGAAAAGCGACCAGATACCCTGACTTCTACTGCTTAGTATGGGAAAACCTCCCAGGCTGAGTTGTAGTTAACTGATTTTGACGTGTAAAACAGTGTGACAGCTCCTTTAACATCTCTGTTAATGTTTTTCAGATCAGCAAAGATGAAAAGTTCATCTTCTGCACCTGCGGATCTCGTGTCAATGTTTTGGAAATCAGCACAGGGAAGATCGTCCACAGTGTGGAGCATGTGAGTCCAAAATAACAGCTATAATATGTCCAACAACAGAGCACCTATTTCCAAAAAACACACAATTGTGTCAGGGGGGCTCATAAGAATAGATCAGGTGTTTCTGACATTTGCTTATCGACATGATTGCCAAAAATTGCATTAAAACAAACCGTGGCACATTTTTAAAGACAATCAATTATGGCAATTTGGAAGTGTTAGTTTTACATTGTAATTTTTGCTTTGTGACTTTGAATGATTTATGTATTTATAGTATTGGTTTGTTGGTAATATCATTGGAACTGAAATAATTGATTGATTGACTAAATAATCAGCAACAATTTTGAACAAAACATTTCATAGGTTAGATTCAATTACATTTTTTAGTTCCATCTTTTTAAATGTCTCAAAAGTATTGGCTGCTTTGCTTTGTTTGGTGTCTCTATAAATATAATATCTGGATGTTTTTGGACTGTCAGGCGGATAAAAAAGCAAATTAACTCCACTCCACTTGGGCTCGAGGAACTTGCGATGGGCATTTTTCACAATTTCTTACATTTTATAGGCAAAACATTTGACCAGTACACAAAAAATATCATAGAAAGATAATGAAAATAAGTGTTATTTGTAGCTCTAAATACGATGTCACCTTGTCACTTGAACCCCTGTGTTTTTGCTCACTTTACGTCAAGCACAATAATGAAAATAATCTTCTAAAAATGTCAAATAAAAGGCTCATGACTTCAGAGGGTATTTTGCACCTTTCATTATCCTAAGAACCTTTCTGTCTTGTCTTTCCATGTTGTAATTTCAGGATGATCAAGAGGACATCACATCTTTCGCACTGAGCTGCGACGACGAGGTAAAGCAAACAGTTCAACCACCTTAGTTATCATGTCAGCCATACGTCTTGGTGTGAATTCACTACATCAGCCTTTATAAGACTATTTAGTATGTGTGTATGTCTCTTCTCTGTCCCACCACAGCTGCTGGTAACAGCCAGCCGAGCTCTGCTGCTCAAGCAGTGGGACTGGAGGCAAGCTCAGTGTACTCGCTCCTGGAGGGCCATTCACACTGTTCCTGTAGCCAGCATGACCTTTGACTCCACCTCTACCCTCCTGGCCACAGGTCAGCAGTTACAGGATTCATTTAGTCTTTTGTGTTTCTGTCTGATCTCTGCTACATAGACATGGTACAGTTTGCAGAGCTTGTCTTCTTGTTTTAATGCAGGTGGGTGTGATGGCACGATAAAGCTTTGGGACGTGGTGAAGCAGTACTGCACCCACAACCTGAAAGGGTCATCTGGGGTTGTACAGTAAGTTCAGATATCTATTAATTAGAAACTCTTTGAATAATAACAAAATCTTTTTAGACAAGTCCTGCCACTCAGCAGCCATCTTGGCAACACCCTCTGGGCAGTCATTTTAGGCTTACAAGCTCAGGTCCTTATCTAAATGAAAGAGGAGAGCCATAACTTCAAAATAAATGTCTTGTCTGTCTCTTCGCAGCCTAGTCCAGTTCCACCCAGACATCAGCCGGCTTCAGCTCTTCTCCTCCTCCCTGGACTGTGGCATTCGGCTTTGGGATTTACGCTCCAGTCAGTGTTTGTGTGTGATGCAGAGCCACTACAGTGCTGTCACCTCCCTCAGTTTCAGCTCCGACGGTGGCACCATGGTCAGGTACAGTACACTCAGCCGCTCAACAAACGGGCTGTTGTCTTGTGTCCTACTTTAAAGCTGTGTGCTCATCATGTGTTATTGTGTGCTGATGCTTGTTTGTAGCTCTGGCAGAGACAAGATCTGCACAGTGTGGAACCTGAAGAGTCGGAAAGCCAAGAGAACTGTACCGGTCTATGAGGTAAGACTGTGGAAACTGGAAGGTATTCAATCGTTGGTTATTTCTAATGCCTTATTCAACTAACATACGGATAAAACTTTATCTCTGTGTGTGTGTTGTCTTTGTCTCCAGGCTGTGGAGAGTGTTGTTGTCCTGCCTCAGAATAAAGACTTCTCTGAGATCGGAGTGAATAGCAAAGACTTACATTTCATCACAGCTGGCAGCAAAGGTTCAGCTCTTGAATTGTCCAAAACAACTAAACCGTCTCTGTGTTTTCTGTCTATTACATCTTCATATCTTCCTCTTTTGTAGGCGTACTGAGAGTGTGGGACGCCAGCACGGCGCGTTGTGTCTACACCCAGACCCTCACAGCTGTCTCTGAGGAGGAGGAGGAGGAGGAAGAGAAGGACGACGACCCCCGCAGTCTAATGTACCTCCTTCACATGCCTGCCTCCTCCAGACTGGCTGCAGTCACAGCAGAACACAACATCCTGCTCTACCAGCTGCCTGGTCTCACCACACAGCAGCAGGTGGGCTCTGAGGACACACATTTGGGAGATATGTAGATCCTGTACCGACCAAAACATCTGCTACTATATTATTACGTAATTTCTTTACATGATATACATCGATACATTGGTCAGAGGGTGACATCATGCCCCTATCCAAAAATGGTTCCCATTTAATGTCAAAACTTCATCATGGTTTTGAGGCAGAGGCCACATGGTGACGCTGTTTCCACGTCCTAAAGCGGTCCAGTCCTCTCTTATAAACCCGGAAATATTGATCATTTTATTGAAATGGGAAAAAAAGCAAATGCATGTGTTTTGCTTTTTTATAAAACGTTTGACTGACAATTTATAAGGTTGTGATCAGACGTCCATTCCAGGTAAAAAGATGACATCAAAATATAAAAAAAACACACTTACGTCATTTATATACACCTACATGTACATTATATTCCTGTCTCGTCGTTTTATGCCTCTGCTGTTTGTAAGGGACAGAAGTTGTCAGGGTTTCAAGTCCTGTGAGAACTTTGAGTTTTAGACTTGAATTAGAGTTGACTTTTCAACTTCTGTAACGTCAAACTAGAGGCCAGACGCCTGGTTTCATTGTCATTTTTGCAGAATTAATGACCACCCTCTTCCTCTGTGCTTCCTCTCACAGTTCGTGGGTTACAGTGACGAGGTGCTAGACGTGAAGTTTGTGGGTAAAGACGACAGCCACATCGTGGTGGCCACCAACAGCTGCCAGCTGAAGGTGTTTGAGCTGCTCACCAACAGCTGCCAGATCCTGTATGGACACACAGGTCAGTCACCAGCAGAGGGCAGCAAGTGTATGTTTATATAGATGCGTTTTGAAGCAGCACAGTACATTTGTTTGTTCACCAGAGGGCAGAAAGCTTTCACAAGTACCCCAGTGAGTCTGCTTTGCCCCATTTAAATCAATATTTACCAATAACACTCTAACAAGTATTAATGTAGGAAGAACAAGCATTCTTCAGTCTATGTGCAACATTTACTGCTGAAGATTTTCCACTACTTGGAGAAACTGGAGAAAATCTTACTATATTCATCGTTTATAGAGCTGCAACAATTAGTTGATAGAAAGAGAATTAGTTGCAAACTATTTTGATAATTGATTAATTGATTTAGTCATTTTTCAAGTAAAAAATGTCAAACATTTTCTGGTTCTGGCTTTTTAAATGTAAGAAGTTGCTGCTTTTCTTTGTTATTTATGACAAAATGAACTAAGCAATTTGAAGATGTCAGTTTGGGCTCTGGGAAATTGTGATGATCATGTTTCACAGTTTTCGGACATCTTTATAGAAAACGATTAACCGATTAAACTTGAAAATAATTAGCAGATTAATTGATAATGAAAATAATTGTAAGTTGCAGCCCTTATGTGTCAGCTGATTTTTATTATCAAATAAATGACAATAATAATCTTTATTTATGGAGAACGCACCTATAACAAACTTGCAAATGTGCACATGTACACAAAAGACATTGAAATACATAAAGAATAATGTAAAGATAAATATTAACCATTGGATTCTTTCATTTTAATTATGTAAATCATAAATAACACAGCTTCCAAAGGCAAAATATAAAACTACAGGCTCCATAACCTATGGCAGGATTAGTGAAATTGAAAGCTGTCATTAGAGGAATCAAAGAGTCCAAAGAATTCAGATCTGACACAATCAGGTTATCTCAGCTTCGTGTTGTTGACCTGCTGAGCAGGTTTGATAGATGTTTATCTGCACTGACTCTATTTTTTATCGCTTTATCTTCCTCAGATACTGTCCTCTCATTGGACGTGTTCAAGAAAGGCTTTCTCTTTGCAAGCTGTGCGAAGGTGAGCACATGTGTTTGCACCTTCCAGCAACACGGCAGACAAAGAACAATGAACTATGCTAATGCATGCATTCCATACATCTCAACACATCAGGTTCTCTACAAAGACTCTGTTTCAACACATTTAGATTCATATCTGTGTGTTGTGTCTTTAGGACAGGTCAGTGCGTGTGTGGCAGATGGACAGTGACAGTGGTCAGGTGCACTGTGTTGCCCAGGGCTCCAGCCACGCCAATGCAGTGGGCTCCATCAGCTGCTCCAGGTAAAACTTTAAACCCCTGCAGTCACACACGTCTTTCATATGACATGCACCAACACAGACAAAGAGTTAGGTGGTAAATGTAAAAAAAAAAGTGGGAAATTTGGAGAATGATCCTCCATCTTTGTGTATGTTTGTGTCCAGGTTGAAAGCATCCTTCATAGTTTCTGGCAGTCAGGACTGTACCGTGAAGGTGTGGGATCTGCCGGCAGACTTGTCTACGACCGGGGCGGATGTACATCAGCTGACCCCTCGCACCACAGAGAAGACACACGATAAGGTACAAGCACATTTCGGCAACTATTTGTAGCTGATAGTCAGCGTAACAGAAAGACATGCTGCAGTATACATGTGTGCACACAAGATGTTTTCTTAACAACATGTCTACTTTCTGGAAAAGATTATTTCCAATGCATTTATGCTGTATACCATGTGGCAACTGTGAGCCCTGTACATAAAGGTCACATGACTATATCACAAAAATAAAGTCAGTCAGTCCCAAACAAAATAAAACCATTTCCTTAGATGGCAAACAATAAGTTGTGTCCATAAGTCACAATAAATATTTTGGACAAGAAAAACTTGTGAGCTTTTGCTAAAAATGTTGCACTGTGATTAACCTTCGAGTGTCCAACTCTCTGTGCTTCCTCGTGTTTTTACATCTTTAAGATCAGCATGTGTCATTGTGATTCTCTTTTTACTGAATAACAAACAAGCGATCCAACACAATTCAGAGGTGACACAGCAATGAATCACATCATCTATTGTTCGACTGGATTCAATTTAATTTGAGCTTTTGCTGATTCATGCGTCGCTTCTCTTTTAAAGCTTTCTGTAATTTGAAGAAAGGGCTTGGTGTTGTTTCCTCTCCATTCTGACATTGTCCTCTTTCCAAAGAAAAATGGGTGTCAGATAATCTTCCTTTCTGGACAATAGTGGATTATAGTCTTTGTTGACATTTACACAAGAAATGAGGCCAAATTGGGTGTAATCAGGTAAAGGCTGTGGAACCGTGCAACCGTGTCTGAATTTCACCAGAAGCACCTCTAGAAGCTAGGCCTGCCACAGCATCCAACTTTCTTTCCTGGTCTGAAACATGAACTCAAGTTGTGTACTTGAGTACTTTCCATTTCATGCAAATTTGCCAGAACTTTCATGTTTTTCAGCTTCTCAGATGTGAGGATTGGCTGCTTTTCTTTGTCCAAAGTTACAGTAAAGTCAATAGTTTTGCAGTTTTGGACTGTTAGTTGGACTGACGAGAGACATTTGAAGGTATCACTCTGAGCTCTGGGTGATTGTGGCAGAGAATTTTTGTCTTCTTTTCTTACGTTTTACAACGCAAACAGAATCCAAAGTGAAAATAGTGTGTAGTTGCAGTACAGAATAGTTAAGCACCACATAAGAGTACAAATCTGCAGTAATGCATGAGTAATGATTATCTATTTATATCTACTAATAGTAAATCAATCGATTTATTATACAGTCACAGGAGCCTGCATTTCTCTGTAATTAGTATGTTTACTTTGAATACTTTTCAGTACATTTTTTCTGATAATATTTGCATACTTGCAGGACTTTTACTTAATCTGTCTCTGCAGTTTGTATGATACCTCACCATAACAGGAGCAGGTTTATTAATTAACAGATTTTTAATAAATCAGGTTACAGTCAGTAAATCAGGTTTAGTCTCTCTCTCTTTCTCTCCCACAAACACTCACACAGGTGAGTCAGTCTCCAGCTATTTCTTTGTTTACACGTTTTATGCAAGCTGATTCTTCTCATAAGGAAGTGCAGAATACCTGCTGGCCATCTGCTCACGAGTGGAACTGATTACCGTTGGCAATTTTCTGGAAACACAGTTTCCAGCCACACCTGCACGCTCCTTACGCATGATGTAAGATACAACAATCGATGGCCTGTCCATCATCAGTGGCTGGTTGCTTAATTTTTCTTTTGTTGTCATATTTCCTCAGAAATATCAGCTCTAAACACAGTGACACAGAATGTCAGTCACAACTGAGTGAGGTGACACTGGAGGAAGTGAAGTGTGAGAGGAATTTAGATGATCTGTTTCTCTTGGATAAAGAAGTAATTTATAGCAATCTATACCTCCTTTTTTTCCCATCTAGTTTCTCAGCACCGTGTCCTTTTTTGAACAGAGTTTCCTCCTTCAGAGTGGCTTTTACTAAAATCTTATCAACTATGTGAAAACTACACCTTATTTCCTGGTGTCCCTTTCTTGCCCTTCCTCCAGGATGTAAACAGCGTGGCGGTGTCGCCCAATGACAAGCTGCTGGCCTCGGGCTCCCAGGACCGCACAGCCAAGCTGTGGTCGCTGGCGGGGGAGGGGAACGTGGGCCTGCTGGGGGTGTTTCGGGGTCACCGGCGTGGCGTCTGGGCCGTCTGCTTCTCTCCCGTCGACCAGGTGCTGGCCACGTCCTCCGCTGATGGCACCACCAAACTGTGGAGCCTGCAAGACTTCAGCTGCCTCAAGGTGGGACTTCACCAGGGGTCATTTGTCACACAATATGATAAGTGAGGGCGTATTTTGTGTATGTACAGTAACTTACCTTCCTTTATCAGTGAAAGTGAGTAAAAGGCTCACTGACACACTTACTGGACATGTTGTGACATAATATCTCCCTTTTTAATTCAACAAGTGGTTTTCTAATATGTTGGACCTGATAATGTCAAGATAACACACAGCTATAGATTAGCTATATTCCCGTAGCTGACTGTGATTTTGATTTTTTTGTAACAGTGAAAGTAGAAATGACATGATTGTTTTATTGTTTTGTTTTTTTAAAATTCTTTTAGACATTCGAGGGTCACGATGCGTCAGTGTTGAAGGTCATCTTTGTGAGCCGAGGCACTCAGCTGCTCACCAGGTAACCCCCACCTGCCTCTCATGCAAAGCATTTCTCCATAAAAGTGCACTATTTTTGATTGCAGGTTAGTCAAAGGGTTCATTCAGAGGTTCATTGTGAAAACATCATGCAGGGTTTGCAGAGAAACAAAACAGCCTCACATTGTTCTGCATCAGGAAATCAGAACTCAAAAACCCTCACGTGTGGTTATCTTATCTCAGATGTCTGATAGTCATGATTCATTTCTTAGACTCTTAAGCACCATTTGTCTCACTTGCTTGCCAATAAGACAGAATAAAAAAAAGAAACACAAAACGAAGCTGCAGGCTCAAGTGGCCAAAATGTTATCAGAAAAAAAGAAAAGAAAATATTGTAATATAAATCTTTTTACAACACAGTAGGTGTTCACTTTGGCGCGTGGTCCACCATTAAGTTTCAGTTTGGGCACTCCTGCTTTATAGTACACTGTTTTAGCAATTGGTACACAAGAAATCAACACATTTTATGGTTTTACACTAACAGGAAATTATGCAACATTTGTTCTTGATCCACCTTTTTCTGTCTCTCCTCATCTGTATTTGAGTAAAACAGTTGACTCACAGTTGTAACTCATCTCTCCAAACCGTGCTCTGTCCTCAGTGGCTCCGATGGTTTAGTAAAGCTGTGGACCATAAAGACCAATGAGTGTGTGAAGACGCTGGATGCCCACCAAGACAAAGTGTGGGGTCTCCACGGTAGCCGCAAAGATGACAAGATGGTGACCGGCTCGGCGGACTCTAACATCACCGTATGGCTGGTAAGTGTAGCTTGACTGATGGTCACCTGTCACACGGAGGACATGGAGAGAAGATTTAGCTGCATTGGTTATTGATCAAATTTGTAGAAAGCTGAAGGTATTGATTGCAAGATCAGAAACGCAACAAGGTTTTCTTGTTTTGCCATTAGAGTTGACATTTTCTCTCAATTCTGTGAAATAAATCACAAGATACAAGTTTAAAAAATGAAATAAAGGTTAAATAGAAATCACAGGATGAGTATAAGATGATACGGCATCTTAAGGTTTAACAATCAGTTGACAGTGCACTCGGTGGTTGTTTGCTCAGTATCTATCTATTTTCAATCCACATCTCGTCTAGCTGGTTATTTTTAGGTGACCTTTCATTCGGACTGATCTCTATCTTCTCCTGGGGGGAAATGAGAGATACTTCGCCTGCAGGGATCAACAGATAATCACTAAAAATGTTGTGTTTTTTCTACTGTTAGGATGTGACTGATGTGGAGCTTGCAGAGGAACAGGCCAAACAGGAGGATCAGATACTCAAGTAAGTTACACAGTGGGGGGCGTGGGGGAAGTGGTTAATGTTTGATGACTTCATGTCGTGAAGAGACGCCGTGCTCCCGGAGCTGCAGAAAGGGATGCAGTTGTTCTGCCACTGTTTTCACAAAAGAAAACGAAACATTCTTCGGTCAATCATCCGATCCACTGATTTACATGATTGCAATTGTTACTGAACCGCATCACCAAACGACTCCTGCTATTGTAATTTACTAGCTAGAAACTAGCTTTTCACAGTTCAGACCGCCTCTGCTGTGAAGAATGCAGGAACGCGCTGTAGTGACGTTGGTGCGCGTTAGAGGCCATTAGCTTAGACATTATCGCCAACGCACTATGTCCATAATAGCTGGCATAGCTGTGACCATTTTATCAGTAAAGGGGAAAGACAAAAGTCTGACGTTACACACAACAGTATCTTGTAGATATGAAACATTGATCACAGGCTGATGTCATTCAGCTTTGCAAACTTCCCTCCTCCATCTGATCACCCAGACTGAAGTGGTGGACAAACAAAGTCTTTTGCTGGTGCTCGGAGATCCTGGAGGAATCAGCCTCGAACCTGACTTTGGTTCACCTTCCGCCATGTTGCATCGTCCTGTCTGTTTGCCCCGTTATCTTATGAACAAACACAGACTGTGTTAGGCTAAGGTGGACTCACTGGGTCACAGGTCAGGCCTGGCGAAGGTCAGGGCCGTTAGTGTGTCTGATAAGATTGAGGGACTACAGGCCCTCAGACAATTGATTATATGGCTTAAACATACTTAAATGTGTTCTCACTCAGCACCACAGACAGAAGAGACTGATTATGACTGATATGAAAGGAAGTCCTGGAATAAATCTGTCAGATTCGCTAGAGTAAAAGATTTATGCAGCTGTAACGCCTTGTCATTGTAGTGAATTACATTGATGAATTGTTCTGAGGTCCAGACTCTTGCTCAACGTAAAAGCTGGAGGTATTTGTTGTGACGACAAAATGACCAATTAGTGTTGACAATTTAAAGATTCCATATTCAAGGTCCTATATGAATACTAATAATATATATATTTTTGAGCTAATTTGCAGTAAACATTGAGAATCTCTTTACATTTTTAAATACATTCAGGTGCATCTGCTGGTGCATGAACATCTGTTTGTGTGTTTCTTGTGTGTGTGTGTGTAGGCAGCAGGAGTTGTCCAATCTGCTCCATGAGAAGAAGTATCTGAAGGCCCTGGGTCTTGCCATCTCGCTGGACCAGCCTCACACTGTGCTCACTGTGATCAAAGGTAATTTGTGCTGAAACTCTTTATTCTGGGAGTGAGGGGAGGCATTCACACCTACAGTATATTGACCAGTAGACACCAGAGAGCTGACAGATGGGGAAAATGACATGCAACAAAACTCCCAAGTCTGGTTTCAGTGTTTCGCTAGCAGGATGTCTCCATCGTTTCGCCTGTGGTTAACATGACAAGCTGTCGTCATGTCAGCCTGTTACACTCAAGCGTTCATTCATGCACAACACAGCGCTCTGTCACAGGATGACTTTGAAGGTATACACAAAAGCCACCTGACTTTTGCAGTGTCATGCTCCTTTGTCCTGTCCTATGACACAGAGGTGAAAAAGCAAAACAAAAATGCAGTGAAGCTGAAAGGCTATCATGTCCATCAGTACTTTGGGAACACAATTGCAGGTGGAACACGACAAAGAGGTTTCTGAAACACATCACAGGTTGTTTATGTTACTGTAAGTCCTACTACTGTTGTGTTCTTCTAAATATCTCTGTGCTTATGTCTCTTTTTTTGTCTTTCAAACAATGGATGTGTGGATGATCTGTCTTAAGTTACAAGTGTGGGGACGTCATTCACAATGCAGCGGGTGGATCAGCATTCATGTCATACAGTAGACATGTTGAACAAAAGGCAGAAACATTCTTAGTTCTGTAATGATAAGGCTAAGTGGTATCGATCACAGTTGTGCAATTCATGCTTATACAATGTTTCTCTCCTGCAGTAGGGCGGTAATGTCGTTCTGTTAAAGAGCGTCCTTTCTGTTGTCAGAATCTATCGCACCATATAGATCTCACACTGTTGCAAGCCTACAAAGAACAAAAAGTAGCCACACACACTTCTGTTTTGTTCAGAATGTCTTCTTCTGTGAATTCTGTTAATTGGGTAATTGATAATGCACACGTGAGGGCAAGAAACTCAGTCACTCTTCCAAATGTACCTCAATCACGACTGTCTGCCATCTTTGACATGTTGTCTTCTCATGCTGCTTGTAGCGATCCGACAGGTGGAGGATAGCCGCGAGCTGCTGGAGAAGACGTTGCTGAAACTTCGACTAGATCAGAAAGGTAACGGGTCAATCGTAAAGCTTTCTAATGATGGAACACAGAAATGAAAAGAAAAAACATCTTCTAAAAATGATTTACGGTTAAAAATGGAGAACTTAAAAAAAAACTCCAAATTCCTAGAAATGTCTTAAAAATGTACCTCTTTATATGAAGTACACAAGTTTATCTATATGTAAACAATGGAGCTGAGGCTCTGGCTTCATTGTTAAAATAGTTTTGATGGATAAATAAACAAATTCTGAATTCAGACTTCGCAATAAGAGAATGACTCAAACACAATATCAGTCATCCCAGAGGACTAAAACTTCATCAGACCATGAATGAAGAGAATGCCTGTTCAGTGAAAGTAATTAAGTCTCTTTTCTTCTCTTTCTTCCCTCTGCACCTCCACCACACACTCAACTCTGTTAACTCCACGCAGAGTCGCTCCTGCGCTACTGCGTGGTGTGGAACACCAACGCCAGAAACTGTCAGGATGCTCAGGCCGTACTGCAGGTGCTCCTCACACACGTGCCACCGGAGGAGCTGCTGCAGTACCAGGGAGCCCGAACCCACCTGGAGGGACTCATCCCATACACAGGTCAGCAGAGGGTGTCTTCTTCTTTTAGCCCTCACAGATAGGTGTGATTTGTGATACCTGTGTACAATGAGTATCAAATATTTTTAGAGAAGATGTGAGGTTGAGTTGCTGCATTCTTTTCTTTTCAGCCTCAACGTAAGTTGCAAGTAATTTGCTCTTTATACACGCTGGGTTGGGGTGGGGTGTAAGAATAGCAGCCTGAGTTTCATGTCTAAGTCTTTACTCTTCTCTCTCCCACAGAGAGACACATGCAGAGGATTGGCCGTCTGCTGCAGGCGTCCATGTTCTTGAACTACATGTGGCAGAAGATGAGAGTGGCCGGAGCACCATCCAGGTGAGGGAGCCATTGTGTCTTATCAGATGCTATAAACACTGTACAGTGGTTTATAAAGTCTTGAAAGTTATAAACTGGAAATTATTTTATCTTTAATCGTGACGTAAATGGTAGAAATATAGAGTCCTTGACACAAATGATCAGCAAGGAACTTGCGCTAGTTTTTTTTTGCTGCAGTCCCTTTTTGTCTGTTCAGGCAGGTCAGACAGGTCTCAGACTTCCCACATTTTTATTTAACCTCTCAAGTCACAGACAAGGGCTCAGTTGCTTCCTCGTCTTTCTCCCCTGACCTGAATATCACAGAGGAAAGCCAAAAGCACATTCAGCGTTGTGTTTACTTTGTTTCAAGATGTCGTTTCTCATTCTGACAGACTGTATGTGGGCCAAACGTGACATAAAAGTATGCAATCGATCCAGTCGAGGTCGCCAGCACAACACAAAGACTGTGGTTGTGTTGTGGTGGTGTTGTGTTGTGTTGTGGTGGTGTTTGCTACCGAGCAGCATTCTCATCAGTGCTAAAGTTAAACAAGGCACGCTGCCACATTTTTTCTTTTCTGAAAGAAGCTTTGACTGACAATGATTTACAATAAGGATGAAACTAACAACTAAAATTCACAAACCTGCAAACTCGTTGCAGTTATTAGTTTCAACCAGGTCATTGATACGAGTTGATCGCAGACTTTTTATTTGTTCAGGCTAAAGTGAATTACATGAGAATGATTGTTCATCACATTTAAGAGTTTGCCTGCCTGAATGACTACGTCACAGACGCACCAGATATATCTTCTACTTCAGCCTCTCTTTCAAATTCAACACTGACTCAACGAAGTTCAAGCGCTGCTTGAACGGAGACAGATGGAAAGCCATTTTTTTGCCAGCGTCTTTAACTTCCACACGCGTTATAGCATTGCGCTGCAAAAGGGGTGCAAATTAGCGTGTCCGCCTGGGTGTCATGTTTCTGCTGATCGGAGCTGGAGTCGATAAACACTGACTTCTGCAGAGTCATTTTAACCCAGGAATGAATGTGCCCTTTCTCACTGAAGACAAAAGCCAGATGTTAGAGGCTGTTGGTGGGTTTTTTGTCCAGTGTGAAGGGGGTTAAATGGTAACTTGTTGATATAGAGCATATTAATTAGTTTCACTTCACATTAACAGAATTTAAACTTACAAAAAGTATGTAATTATTGAATAGATGCTGTTAACTAATATTTCACCCCTGCTGGTTTGTTCTATCTAGCATGAGCCAGGATGAAGAAATGGATACCACTCCTCTTGGACAGCCGTTCTTTGCGATTGACAAGGAGAAAGGAGTGGGCAGCGGCGATGAGGAGAAACGGGATGGAGATGACGGCGATAGCGGACAAGATGAAGATCCAAATTGTCCAGCTGACGAAGAAGGGGAGGACGATGAGGTCAGTGCAGCCAAGAAAGCCTCAACCAACAATGGGCGGATAGAAAACGGAGAGAGCACCAAAACAAACGGCAACCACCACTCTGAAAGCGAGGAGAGTTCAGAAGAGGAGGACATGGAGGGAGATGAGAAGGAAGAAACGACAGAAAAAGGGGTGAAATGTCTCCCAGTTTCTTCCACTCCACAATGCCAGATGTTCGCAAGCTGACAGGGATCTTCAAAGCTGATAACAGATGACTCACTACTGGAGGAAAAAAAACCAAAACCTCCAGGACGTCGTCTTATCTCGGACCATTAGCTGGAGTGACAAGCTGAATGTGGCAGTGCAGGAGGAGGAAGAGAGAGACGGCTGTGGAATGATGATAATACAGATAATAGGCCTCTCTGTGCATTCCACATCTGAGCAGCTCAGGTGTAAAGACTTGTGTCAGTACTTCCTTTCAGAGTCTGAGCTGAATTTTAAGAAGCATACCTCAGACAAAATGGACATTAGAGAGGAAAATATGATATGGAAGGAAGAAAGAGCCGCATTTACATTCAGGCACTGAAACCAGCTCCCATTGTCTAGTTCTGCAATGTTATTGTAGTCCTGATCTACCGGCTCGACCACAACACAAAAGGTTCCTCATGCAACCATGGATTTCTTTTATATGTAATGACTATACGTGACTATAAAATAAAAATATGTTCTTTGTGATTTAAATTGAGTTGGTTTTTTTAGAAGATATGCAGGCTATTGTTTATAAATAACTTCTTTGAAATGTCACTCTCATGCTAACATGAATGCCTTGAAGCTTAATTGCTCAGTGGAAACATGGTGAAAATCCCTGTGGGGTGTGTTTGACGCGTAGCTCGGTTCAAGCAGCTAAAAGTAACTTTCAATTTGACCTGCAGACAGTAGCTGTATGAGCACCGCTGCCTCATGTCATGTCATGTCTTTCTATTTTAGCACTTATCACTTTTTATTGACAATACATTTAAAGGAGACATCTTGACATGAGGAAAAACCCTGCACTTTTAAAATATTTCATAGTTTTCGGTTATCATTCCCTGATCTACAGCTATTTGACATGACTGCTTCAGGCTATCCACGACTAGTTCAGTGTAAGTATGTAAGTTTTTCAGAAGGCACTGACCTGTGACCTATAAATTATCACTCTGATAAAGGTTTAGTCTTTATATCCCATCTTTATTTCTAGTTCAGCAAAGCACATGAACACATTTGTTCTTGAATGGCATCAACACAGTCGTCTACAAAAGCATTTCTGGAGCTTCACGGCAAAACAGCTTTGCAGCATTCACCTAAACAACTGAAGTAGATGGGGACTTGTTTTAAAGTGTTTAAAAAACAACCAAAAAAATCATGTTAAAAGAATAATACATGTCATAGAGCCTATGATAGAACGAGTGACTTAGCCTTACTAACCTACAATATGTAGCTTTACTTCAACCAAAAAATGTAGCTTCTTCATTCACACAGATAACAGCCTTAATTTGGGATTAATCACTTGAACAAATTCCCAAATGTCATTCCTAATTGTTTTATTCCTCTCTCTCTTCCCTCTCTCTCAGCCTGGAGTTCTTCCTTAATTTTCTTCATCTCTTTTTCATATTTTTCCTGAAGTTTCCTCTCCAGTTCCTCTCTCTCTTTTCGTATTTCCTCTTCTTTCTCTTTCAGGATGCGTTGTTTCTCCTCTTCGATCTTCCTCTCGGCCTCTTGGAACATCTCGTTGGTGTAGTGGCTTCCTCTGTTCTTTTCAACTATATTTCTGATCTTCTGGAGCAGCTCAGTGACCTGAGAACGATCTTTTGACTTATTATTAAAGACATGGTACTGGCCAAAATAACTGGCCACAAGTTCCTGAAGGTCTGGCCTTTCATCCAAGAAGTCCTCGATAGGATAGTCGTCCAGAAGATCACCATAAGTAAAGAGAACCATGCTGTATCTGTCTGCAGCCTGGCCAAAGATTTCTTGAATCCTTTGCACCGTCTGCTTTTCCTCTTCAGTGTATCTGCCCAGCCTGATGACCACCAGGAACACATGGGGTCCAGGAGAAGCATAAGAGATGCACTGGACTACATCTTTAGATGTTTTATCCCTGCTAAACCTTGTGTCAAACAGGCCTGGGGTGTCAATCACAGCAACCTGCTGTCCATCCACCACAGCTCTGACCTTAAAACAGTCCACAGTCATAGACCTGGCACTGAACTTTGACTCAAAGCACTCTCGTCCCAGAATGGTGTTTCCCGTGGCGCTCTTCCCAGTTCCACTCTTCCCCACCAACACTATCCTCAGCTCCTCATTATTTGTTTTGATTTGTCCTGTGTAGAAGAAAGAGTGACAATGAATAAGAATCTACAGCAGTTGAACATACATTGTACTTTATGCAACTTATACAAAGATGAGCGAGAGGAAACAATGATTCAGCTGCTTTGAGAGAGCCAAAAAGGAGTTTGAAGGTTCAAAATGTACGTTTTTTTTTTCACTTGCAGACTCTCCTTTTGAGACAAATTAATCATTTTTGATCACTTCAGTATTCTGTTCAATTCAGTGTAGTTTTTTAAACTGCGCCCTCTGGATGTAATCTGAAATGATTAATAAAGCATTTTTCAGCCATCAGGACTTCTGTAAGGTTGTGATGTCACAACTGCACAGTAAACGCCTTCGGCCGTGCCCCAATCACAGCTGTGGTTGCAAAAATGTGGGCGGAACTGATGCAAAAACACAGTTGGTGGTGCATGCTCAGGCCCGTCAGATCTGACCAATCAGAGCAGACTGGGCTTTTCAGGAGGGGGGCCTTAAAGAGACAGGCACTGAAACGGAGATGAATAGAAGTACTGCAGGTCTGTATGTAGTCATTCTCACCAAACCCTTTAATAACAACACTGGTGGCACTGATGGCTCCATGGTGTTTAAATCAATCACAGCATTATGTTGATATGGTAGATGTCAGAGAGAGCATCAGTGCTTAGTTGCTCAAACAGAGTGTTACATTTTTGGTATGATGATGCAAGCTATGTTGATGTTAGTAAATCAGAGCAATTCTGACCTCTTATTATTTTCTCTTTTGTCTCTTTAAGGATGCGTTGTTTCTCCTCTTCGATTTTCCTCTCGGCCTCTTGGAACATCTTGTTGGTGTAGTGGCTTCCTCCGTTCTTCTCAACTATATTTCTGATCTTCTGGAGCAGCTCAGTGACCTGAGAGCGATCTTTTGACCTATTATTGAAGACATGGTACTGGCCGTGACAACTGGCCACAAGTTCCTGAAGGTCTGGGCATTCATCCAAGAAGTCCTCGATAGGGAGGTCGTCCAGAAGGTCACCACCAGTAAAGAGAATCATGCTGTGTCTGTCTGCAGCCTGGCCAAAGTTTTCTTGAATTATTTGAACCGTCTGCATTTCCTCTGCAGTGTATCTCCCCAGCCTGATGACCACCAGAAACATATGTGGTCCAGGAGAAGAATAAGAGATGCATTGGCGGACAGCTTTGTCTATTTCACCCATGTCATCCCAGGTGTCAAACAGGCCAGGGGTGTCAATTACAGCAACCTGCTGTCCATCCACCACAGCTCTGTCCTTAAAACAGTCCACAGTCATAGACCTGGCACTGAGCTTTGAGTCAAAGCACTCTCGTCCCAGAATGGTGTTTCCTGTGGCGCTCTTCCCAGTTCCAGTCTTCCCCATCAACACTATCCTCAGCTCCTCGTTATTTGGTCCACTTTGTCCTGTGTAGAAGAAAGAGTGACAATGAATAAGAATCTACATAATGTACGTTGACAAGGTTGGTAAGATGACTGTTCACATCAGAGAAATATTCAGCTTGTAGCACAGCTTAACTTCTGAACCTCTATAGGAGCTACAGCAGTCCATTAGTGTGTCGTATAAAAATTCAATCAGCAGGGATCCACCTTATAACAGATACAGTATCATGACTTACCAGAGTTGCCGGCCATGTTTAGGCTAAAGAGTACAGAGCAGATGTTGCAGCTGAGTTCAAAGTGTGTCTGCTGCAGCTCCTTCAAAATGTCTTTGTACACCAAACCACACCTACAAAAAGTTGCAATGAAGAATGAAAGTGAAACTAAAGCTTTATGTGCTTGTTTTGGATTTTTGAGACACTTTATTGGAATAATGACCTACTCAGTTATTCTTAGAAGACAAGGTATGACAAGGTAAGAAATCTTTACTGCTGAGAAAACATTAATAATTAACTGCACAGTCATTATAATTGCTCAGTGTGATAGTTTGTCCTCATCTTATCTCAGCTCTGAACTGCAGACGCTGCAGCACAAAGCTCCCCCTCCCCTCAGCATTTACAAGAAATGACTGCACTTATTTTAAGCTCCACATGATACTGTGCACGACCTCTGACTTCAACCTGCAACATAAAAACATTTAAAAATGTAATTATTGCTACTATAACTGGAACTAAAAAGTAAAATATTGGCTTTCGTTGTGCAAGTCTATAACTGTGGAAACTATTATATCTCCAGAAATCTACTCTGTGTCCTTCAGTTATGACAAAATCACTCAAAATACCATTTTTAATATATGACCGATGTCAGAGAGAGCCTCAGTGGTCAGGTGACTTAAAGGGGAACTCCGGTGTTTTACACATTAAAGTGTGTTGGCAGGTCTTGGGGGGTACTACTGCATATTTTTTTAAAAACTAGCATAAAGCCTTTTGTGGCTCCAGAAGAAGGTGCATGCAATTTGATGAACTGCCTTCAGTGATGTTTGATGATTTGTTTTTTATCTGTCATTAGTGAGTGTGATGTTACACCAGTGGACAGCTTTTTTATATGCATATAAACCAATGGTGTGTTTACGTTTGGTTAGCATTGCTAGACCAACTAGACTAGAATCTACTCAGTAGAGCGCATACCTCTGCCAAGGCCCAGCAGTTTCCTTTGTCCATATCAAACTGTACTCACTCATAGATACCAGCCACCTAAATACGCCAAGTAACAGGGGCCTATTCTGAGTTGACACCCATCATCCATCCAAGTTTCACAGAAACCCGTGCAGTAGGACTTCTTGGATCAAAGCCCAGACCTTCAGGAACTTGTGGCCAGTTGTTACGGCCAGTACCATGTCTTCAATAATAAGTTAAAAGATCGCTCTCAGGTCACTGACCTGCTCCAGTATTTTGAGTAATCCTGCCGACAAACCAACTCACTAACAGATACTGGTGAAAATGTAACTATATAATTATATAATTAGTAACTATTGTTTGTGTTTTTAAGTTACTACCCAAAAGGAAAATAAGCTAGCTACTTCTCTGGGATTTGACGCACATATTTTCCTTTGTTACCACCAATTGCTTTCTCACGTGTACAGAGATTATGTAAAACGATGGTCATGTGGACAGAGTTTTATTTTATTATACGTGTAAACAAGACCTTAGCATGTGGCATGGTGAAATGGGCAAAACGACATGATCAGGGTTATGAGCTGTACATTGTACTTACCTAATGTTTACTTAGACATCTTTTTTTAAACATTATGTAACTTTTTGTACCTTAAAATAACAGCTTCAAATCATGTTGATAGTACAGTGTCTTGTAACAGGGTGAATGGTGTCTCTGTCTCAGCCACCCCATCACTTGTTTCTGCTCTATGTAACTTCAGTGAGAGGGTAGGGTCACAGCGTTACATACAGTTCTCAACACATAACATTGTTATGACGTGATGAGTTTTGTTTGTAGTTAGCACCTACATTACATCTGACAAATTGTTACAGACCTGGGATTTGTGTTTACCAAAATACTGCACCAATTAGCACAAAATGCCAATTTCTACATAATGTTGCTTTAACTTTTAAATGGATATAATGTGGGTTTCTGGTCTGTATATACTGTACTATGTCATTATTCCAGAATAGGTAATGCTACATATTACACCCTAGCACAGCATTTACCATAATTACCATAGAAAAAAGGAGTGAACGAGGCGCTGCCTCACTGCACAGCTTTCACTTGGCAGGTGTGAGTCTTTGCAGCTCAGGCATGACCAGACAATTCTGTTGTGTTCCTTTAATGACATTGTGCATTAGTTTTTCCATTCACAGCAGAACTGAATTTGGAGAATGTAACCAGCCAGGTTTCCTCAAACTGTGAGGGGTGAAAATTTGGAGCTGCATTAACAATCAGGCACTAAGCCAGTTTTATCTTTCCCCTCTGCAGAAACCAGCATGCATTGTCTCGTTCTGCAATGTTGCATAGTCCTGATCTACCGGCTTGACCACGACAGGAAAGGTTACTTACATAAGCATAGATTGACTACAAGCGATTATATCATATTCATTTGTCCTTTATGATTTAAATGGAGTTGTGTATTTATAAAATAATAAGCGTCACATTGTCTATAAATTGCCCAAGTAGCAGTCTTTGCCCGTCATCCATCAGTCATTCTCACGCTAACACAACTGTATTAAAACTTAACTGCTCAGTGGAAACATGGTGAAAATCCCTGTGGGGTGCGTTGTGGTTTGGGTTTTTTGGAGCATAGCTCGCTTAAGCTCAGGCGGGGCTCATCATGTTCTGTGGCTCTTAATCTAACAAATGAGATACTTATTTTTTTAGTAAATGGCTGCACAAATAAGACTTTATAGATCATCCTGCCTGACATGTGGCTGCTAATAGAGCGTACACAGTGTGTAGGATATTAAATGGAAAACCCTGCTGTTAACAGTTGTATAATGTGTTTTGGCTCTTGCTGCTCTGTGTAGTCTGAGAAAATAACCCTGATGATGTCATCAAGGTTATCTTCAGATCTTCAGGCTTTTACCGGAGAGGAATGTCTTAAAGATGCCATTGGTTGCTTTATGGGAAATGTAGGATCCATGTTTTTGAAGCTTGACCCATAGGAGGGAATAAGAGTTAGAATAACTAATATTAAATTGTTAAATTATCTTTTTTATTTTAAGTTATTTATTTTAAGTTAAGATTTATGTGTGAAACAGTGAAAAAAAAGACAACCATTAAGTTTTAAGTTTCCCAAAAATGCTTTTATTTTGTTTCAAAGTCTTCAGTAACATGTGAATAAACCCAGTGTTCGTTCACACACATCTCTTTGTTCAAGTCAAGTCGGCTGTAAACTTGCTTTAGCAGGAAACAGATCGGTCTGCACACACAAACATTTACTTTCGCTGCAGTCACAAGCAGAAATCCATGTTTGCACAGTCAGAATGCATATAAGGCACAACACGAGGTTTCCAGTATGGAAAATAAATGATCCTTCAAAACTGACAGTAAAGAGGTGGGTATGAATGTTTTAGTGCATCTTGATTAATCATCTATGGTTTCTTTACTTGAGCTTACTTAGTTTTTCCAAAAAAAATAGAAAAGGGAAACAGAATCCCACTTGATTAATCATCTACATGTGTATCCACTGGTTTTGCTGACATCGTAAACAAGGCCTTATGTACATTGCACATTTTCTGCATACTTGTTGGCAATCTCTCTTCAAAGATAATGCAAACAACCCTAACATGACTGTTTGACAAGTAACATTTCTGGAAAAAAGAATCTCAATACCTCTTAATTCTTCCTTTACACACAGTTAGATTTCTGAACACAGTTTCTCTATTTTTCAATCAATCTTTAAAGGGTAACTCCACCAACTTTACGCATTTCAGTGTATTTACAGGTCTTGAAAATTACTACTACATAGGTTAAAAAAAAAAGTTGTATAAAGTCTTTTGTGGCTCAACTGCCTCCAGTGATGTCACACAGAGGCTCAGGTGCATTGTGGGCAACAGGTGTTGAAAAAGCAGTCCACTGGTCTAACATTGCAGTCCTATAACACCGTTGAACTCATTATGGACAGTTTAAAAACAAATTATCAAAATCTTCCTTTTCAAAACGTCGCGCCTACATTACCCACAATGCAACTTTTTTTCACATAGTACTCCTCAGTACCTGTAAAGTTACCCTTTAAAGTTCACAAACAGTTGTTGTTAGCAGAGCTCGATCTTTGGGCCACAGAGTAGATGAGGTTCAATAATTATAAAAAATAAAGCTTCATCGACTCAGTATCATGTTCTGTGTGGGTGACGGAGAGCCTCTGGCTGCGTTCTTGCGGGTGACAGTGGTACACCGGGTGAGGATCTCCTGGGCGCGTGGTCTGGGTGGCACTTTAGGTGTCCTGGGGCCCTTGTAGAGGTTGGGATCGGACACACTGGGCATCATTTTCCCCTCTTGACCACTTGTTGGGCTGAGGCGGTTGCTCGACGTCGGCTCAGGCGTACGGCTGAGGCGCAGCTGCTCCTCATTGGCGCTGGCGCTCAGGTTGAAGGTGGAGCTCGCCGTGGAGGAACTGAGGTCGCTGCTGAAGCTGAAGTCGCTGCTGTCGCTCTCATAGGTTACCTCGCTGCCCTCTGTCGGGCTCCTGTCACGCTGGTCGTCGTCTCCGTCCATCTCCACCATGATTGTGGGCGGAGGGAGTTGCTGTGCAGTCGTAGGTGAGGTGGTAACGTTGGCAACGTAGGCTGTGGTTCTTGCTGCGGGCTGAGCGGGAGGCTGTTCAGACAGGATGTTAAGAGAGCGAGATTTCTGCTTGCTGTCTGGTTGCAGCGGGCGGGGTGAGGAAGACCTGGCAGGTGGAAGCACCAGCAGGTTGCCTTGTGAGTGGCTGAACTGCTGGGACTGCTGCTCCAGGTTCGGAGAGGGGGCGCGAAGATCTTGATGGTTGGCAGTCATGCGGATATGAGGGTAGTTGTAGGGCTGCAGGTACATGGTGGGGATGTAACCTGCTTTACCTTTGTATCTGTTGAAGACAGACAATAATGAAGTGTTGAGAAGTGGATTGATTTTAAAGCTCCAACAGCGATAAACATCAGATACAGTGGCAGCCTCAATAAATTTGAGGGACAGGGGTGATAAAAACAGAGGTGGCACCAGCTGTATGCGGTGGTGCCCCAACCGCCTACAGCTGGTGCCCATTTTATTTTTCTTCTTTCACTTCTTATCCAAGAGGCTTCTTGACTTCACTGCAGAACTGAGGTCTTGCTTGACTTGCTTGCAACTAAAGCAAGTCCAGCTGCCAACACGTAGCACAAGAATGAAAGAGAAATCAAGCGGATCCTTCCAGACTGATCCGCGGTTACACGTTTTGTTTTACATCAAGATACGGGCTCCTACTTTACAGGCTGCAGCGCTTCAGGGCTTTGTCTCTGAAGGAATGTAAAGCCAACCTGAGCACAAACACTGTATGACAATCATTCTTGATGCTTACATCATCTATTCTGTCCTATTCATCATCAGCCATGCTGTTTCTCTGGCTTTTTCACAGTCACAGAGTCACGTTGTTTAAGAGTTTGTTTCCACAAATTAGTTGGTAAAATGACTCTGCTATGACGTTAAAGTGGAAGGTGTTAAATACCTGATGAGCCACCAGCCGTTTTCAGATTTCTGCAGGAGCTCCACCACTGCACCGATGGTTACGCTTATCTCATCATCTTTGGCGGCCTTGTAGCTCTTGACTGCAGTGTACAGCATTCCTGAGAGGGAAAGAAATGACTTCAGTACATGATGTCGTAACATCTGGACTGACAGTAACCGACAAAGGTAATGAGGTGTTGATTAAAAACTGTATCTATGCATGTACCTCTGTCAGGAGTCCCGTCTATGTCATCTTCATCGTCAGAATCATCATCCTTCTCCAGGTAGGGGGCAGGGAACCAGGCCATCCGCTTGTCTTCATTCTCCACCAGCCACCACCCTGAGCAAACACAACCATGCATTTAACAGGTCTCAGGATACTTGAGGTATTTTAACAGGACAGGCGACGCCTAAGCTCGCTCACCTGCTTTGTCTTTGATGAGCACGTCCACTTTCTCGTCCATCACCACTTTGAAAGGTTTGTTCTTGGTGTCTTTGGTCTCGTACGCGGCCACGCATCTGTATGTCTCCGTGACAAACGGCTGGGTCACGTTGCCGACGCCCTGTCCTGCACCGGTCCCCATCTCTTCTTCTGACGGCATGATCATGATGCTGAAGAGGAGAGCAGCGAGGTAAATACACTCAAAGTACATATACATATAAAGCCTGTTATTCCCCTTTTTTTCACAGTCTACTCAGTTGTGTTTTAAAGGCTCCTGGTGCTTCAGCATTTAACATGATTAAATATTCTATTTTTCCAATTCTTTGCCAGTTTTTTTCCTTTTTTAATGCCGAGAACTAAAATAATCTGCTTCAACAAGGGTCTGTCTTACCCGTTCTTGGCAAACTCCGGCTGCAGGTCCTGGTCTTTAGGGTGGAAGAACTGGATGAGCTCTGCAGACTGAGTGACCTGCGGGTCGCAGCTCAGGAGTTCATTACAGTATTTCTGCAAGAACTTGAGGCGCACTAGTGACTTGGTGGGGCCCTTCCTCTGGCTGCTGCGCTTCATCTTTTTGTCTAAAAGCACACAGGCAGGACAAGTGAAGTCAGAATCCCATCAGCATGGAACGATAAAACCACAGAGCTGCAACAATTAATCCATTGACGGATTAGTTGACGACTTTTAAATTAATTGCCAAAGATTTTTTGATGATCAATTAATCGGGTTGAGTAATTTTTAAGAAAGAAGTCAAAATTTCAGAATTCTCATATTAACATAATACAAACATTTTTTTTCCCATAACTGAATAAACAAGCTGCTCTCAGAGGAAAATAAGGTCCCCAGAACACTGTTTGAAGCTAGAAAGGTGGCAGGGTCCGTCAAATATAAACAAAGTAAAACAGAATGAAACTGTGTTGTTTTTTAAGGTTTGTTTACTCTGTTTATTCAGTCATGAAACCAAAGAGTTTGTTTATTTAGTTTGTTTAGGAATTAAAAACAGTCAGTAAAGATCTTTCTTTTCTGATTAAAACGTTTCCCCAAAACCACATAGTGCACCTTTAATTAACCAAACAACTAATCAATGAATCGAGAAAATAATCGACAATGAAAACAGTCTAAATCACGCACACATACCTTGAAATCTGGGTAAGACTCTGTCGGATTTTTTCAGTTTATTTGCTGGTGGGAAAACTTTCTTCATTTGTTTCTGTAATAAAGAAGCAACAGGACTTTTAGGTCGATTCAAAACCAACAAACCAACTGCACAGGCGCAACACAGATTGTATTTTTATTTACTTACGTGCATGTTCTTGAAATCCTGGAAAGTTCTGTAAACCACAATATCATTCTGGTCCGACCAGAGCACGGAGGTCATGTACATCTGGAAGAGGAACATGCAGATGTTACCACACTGCAGAACAGCAGACTTTTTTAATGAGTCACATCATCATGTGCGCTTACTTTGCTCTTCATCTTGTGCAGCACTCCGATCAGACGGACGCTGAGGGGGTACCGCTGGGCCTCCATGACGGAACCGAGACTAGAATCAGTTGTTGGATGTGCCGGCTGTGAGCCTCTCGGTCTCTGCCCTGCGTTGGGAATGAAGCAGGGATGCTGTGCAGGTGCATTTGTACCCGCTCCTCCTTCCGGCGGTGGCAGGTGTGGCTGTGTGACGCACCGGAGTTGGAAATAATCCTCGTCATGCGCAGGAAAGTCCGCTGTTGTTCCAAAAACCTCGACCGTGTTTGGCACCATGACTTAAAATATGAAACTCCTAATGCCCTCAAACAGGTTTTCTATGTTGGGTGTGGTGGAGCAGCACGTATTCCCATCTTTCTTCAGAATAGCACTCCCCTTCCCCCATGGTGAAACTGATGAGGTGAGAGTGGAGCAGGGTCAGGGTCATTGTGTCCACCTGAATCCCCTCTCAGCCCACTCCCCCAAGCAACCTGAGGGAGATACTTCAACTCTTTTCCCTTTTTTCTGCAGCCGCCAACCATTTTGATAATCAATTAATGGTTTGAGTCACTTTTCTACCAAAAATGTCAAACATTTGTTGGTTCCAGCTTCTTAAATGTCAGGATTTGCTGCTGTTCTTTGTCATTTATGACAGTAAATGAGGCGTCCTCTGGTTTTGGACTGTTGGTTGACCAAAAGAAGCAATATGAAGATGTTGCTTTGGGCTCTGGGCAAAGTGTGATGAGCATTTTTGTGACTTTGTGACATCACACGACATCACAGAGTCACACATTTGCGTAATTTATGCCAAGATGGCTCAGGCGTGTGTGAACTGACCAATCAGAGGAGATTGGGTGTTCAGGAGGGGAGCACTAAAGCACGCAAACCTGCTCTTGTAGTAACCCAAAATAAAATAATGAACCGAAAAATGAGCATAATATGTCTCCTTTTAAACTAAATGAATTAAAACTTCTGCACCTGCTGAGGTAAGTAAAGGAGGAAGAAGTGAGCAACTATAACCCCAATTCTAAAAAAAAGCTAGGACACTGTTATTTGCAGCCCTACTCGCATCATAAAATGTCAGTTTAAGAGAGAATAGACATTGTGTAGCCTATAATTGATAATACTTTTTGCTTTACATACAATCTAAAACAACAGTTAAAGGTGCAATATGTAGGAATTTTAGTTTAAAACATTTTTTAAATTTAAATTTTACAGTTTGTTGTTTTGTCCAAGAACAAGAACAAGAACTGAAGTCAGGACGGTAACCAGCTCCCGGCTTTATAACCCCCTCTTTCCACTGGTCCAAAGCTCTTGTGATCGTGGTATACACACTCACACACCCCGGGTGCACCAAGTTTCCAGACTCAAGTCAGCTCATAGGATCGCTAGCTGCACTGCTAACTGAGCTAACTAGCTAACGGCAGCTTCGGTGATCAGCAGTCAGCGGTTCCTCTGGTTATATGCTGCCCTCTATTTCTTTGGAGTAAGAATTTCATGATGACGGTGGCCAATTCTTACATATAGCACCTTTAATAGAGGGAAAATAAAGAGTGGTAGAATTAAATGAGGTCGACAAATGACTATTATAATAATGATTATTGTACAAAAGTTGTTATTGATCGCTCATTGTGGATTAAATCATATTTCCATCAGTGAGAGTGTCTGATTCACTAGGGGTCATGTTTCAATCAAGTTCTATTTCAGTCACTACAGTAAAGAGCATCAGACGGTGAGCGCCGCCAGCATTGTGTTAAAGCCAGATAGGTAAGCTATTGTTTTTCACATTCTTTCCTTACGTGATTTATAGGACTGCGTTTCCTCCTCTCGACAGCCAGGCTTTGTCAGCTGCAGCACGTACACCAAACATGATCGTTTGCTCTTTTTTCTTTCATATTCTCAGCCACTTAATGGGTTAATCGTTAACCTGCTGCAAAGAAAAGCAACTCCCAAAGTATTTGTTGTGAGTTTAGTGTGTTGGAAAAGGCCAAAAGACTACATTTGGTCTTCAAGCACCTAAAGAAAACTGTTAACACAGCACACAAAAAACCCTGTTGTGTGAATTTGACCTGATAATAATGTCTAAACTTAATTTACGACGACAGAAACAGCAACAGCAAGTTTTTTTTACTCAACTGTGTATCTGTTTAGCTTTTATATATATTTTAAGTAGATTGTATTTTCTTATTGCATGTCTGTATTTATGCTCCGACCCCAGGAAGGCTATAGGCACATCCACGTGCCTCTAACGAGGATCCTTGAAAAAACATAAACTCATCAGCACCACAATGTCAGAGACAATCAAAAAGTTGGCCAGATACTATGATTAGACCTTCAGAGATTTGAGCCAGGTAGAGACTCTCTGACATAATTTTGAAAGAGGACTTGATCCTTTGTTGTGGTCCACTGCTGACATCTAGTGCTGGCTGCTTTCATCTCTGTGGTCTGAACTCCTGCACAGGCTGCTTGACTAAACATTGATAGTCAAAACAAGCAAACAAACAAACAAACAACAGTTCTGTTATATAAAGTCAATGTAAAGGGTCATAGGTCATATTAAGTGCAAGGTTTTTCAGAACTAGTGTGATTCGTTACAGGAGACAGAATAAAACATCCTGTCAGTGTGGAACTTCCCCTTAACTTTATATGTACTAATTGAATAAATACAGATGTCTTATGTATAAGTCTGCATTCCTTAAATGTAATCAGACCACTAGATTATTTAATGTATTTACATACACACAGAGGCTGTACTTACAACATTTATGGAGAAAAAAAAAAGAGAATGATGACCGATCTCTTGAAATTGTATGTACATCATCAAACACGCAGAACTGTTGTATTTGAAAAAAAGGCCACTCATGTCAGCACATTTTGCAATGAAGACTGTAATACCCTTTAAAAGGTCTCATATAGGCACTATCTTGTGCTCCGCTGCCACCTCAAAATCAAAGTTTTATGTATTGATGTTCACTGGCCTTATAGAGGCGATTATTTACAATGTGACATAAACATTTAAGCTGTTTTGGTGTTCATTTAGATTTTAATTTTAGATTTGTTGTTTGTTTTTTTTATGTCATTTATATTATACAATTCTGCTGATGTGAACACTGGAATAAAAAAAAAAGGTTTGGATTTCATAAGTTTTTCATTGGTGTCATTGATTATAACACAATGGTGGTAAACGCTGGTCGGAGGGGCCCCCTAGGAGGGTTTTCCTTGGGCTCCAACAGACTCTATAATCGCCACTGTATTCCCTAATGTTCCTGTGTCTTTCAGATAAAGGCAAACATGCCCCCAAAATTAACATTATAATAACATTACATGCTGGGTTTATGAAAAAATAACATCCAAGAATACACAACTGTGTATGAAATAGTTCACTCTTTATTTCTCCTCACACATTGCACTCATAACAGATTTATCATACATCATCTTCTTTAAACTTCTTAAATCAGGTGTAAGACTTTCAATGACACACTCTCACATGCATTCTTGCATTGCACATTTTGTTTTCTTTTACATGATTATTATTAAAAAAAAAAAAAAAGCAAATTATTTTGAAGTCATTCGGACTGTTAACATCTTCAGTCTCCGTCCTTGGGTTAACATAAAAAATGCTGTACATTATACAGTATTCCCACAACCCACCACATCCACCTGTCATGCTGCAGCTGAAAGTCTATAAGCAACAAAGAGGCAGGCGGAGTACATGCACTCTCTTTTATATCAACCCTTTCCAGAGAAACTTCCACAATCCGCAGGTGGTTGATCAAAAGTTTGAACATTTTTTGCACAATTTCTCTCAAACACAGAAATATACTTTCATGATTTTGTTCAAATAAAACTTTACTAACCTAATCATTTGTTAAAAAAAGGAAGCATTACAAACATTTAAAATTGTAAGGCAGCAGGTTTTTCCTAAAGCATCAAAAGGAGGTTTTCTTCTTTCTACTTTAGACTCGTCTCCGCAAAAGGTGCTTCTTCACGCAATATTTTCCACTGAGGACAGAACAGTAACACATTGTAGATAAGCAAGTCATGTGACGCTTTTCATGTTACGTCCGACTCTTGTGCCTTTGTTTTTAAGGTTAAGAGAACAAGGCAGTCAAATCGACACATTCAGCCACATTGAACTGCTTATAAAAGATGTAAATTATGCAGAAAGGAAAATTTAATCCACAGGCTGAATTGAAGATTAACATTCAAATCACTGCACAGCTTTCGCTGTGTTACATCGCAACTTTTCCAGTCAGTCAAACTCCACGTGCCATTAAATCTCTATTCTTCTCGTTGACTGTTTGTCGATGCCTATTATGTAATGTGAAACTGAAATCTTAAAAGGAGACATATTTTGCTTATTTTCAGGTTCCTAATTTTATTTTGCGTTACTACTACAATAGGTTTACATGCTTTAGTGCTAAAAAAACACATCAGTTCTCTCATTGTCCAGTGTTACAGCGCTGTATTCCCCCTCCATTTTAGCTCCTGTCTCTTTAAGGCCCCCTCCTGCATACCCAGTCTGCTCTGATTGGTCAGCTCACACATGCCTGAGCCAGCACTGCTAACAACAACAGAGCAGCTGTGCTAAATCAATTCTGACATGCCAAACTAGCCCTGAGGCATACGTTATGCACATATGTGACATGGTGACGTAGTGTGATGTCACAAAGTTAAAGGCGGGACTACTGACGAGGCGTTCAGGAGCAGTGTTTTCTGTGGGAGAGAGGAGCTTCTGTTGGTGCAAACTTTGACCTTTTTAACTTGTAAGATCTTTTAAATGCTTGACAACCTATATAAAACACTGAAGGAAAGGAAAAAACATAGCATAATAGGTCTCCTTTAACATTTTTGATGTTTGGAATGTGCTGTCGCATATCTGAGCTTCAAACGCTGGTCATTGTTATTAAATAGATCTACTTTTTTCCTATGTATTTCCACTTAAGGTCAGTCTTGATTAAAAAAAATAAATAAATCACTCTGGCAGAGAAATAATCTGAAACTAAAATAAGTCAGGTGGTGTTAGAAACCCTACCTATTAGTGAGCTTTGGCTTGTGTGGCACCCTGCCCATTTTAGTAAGATATTGTTTGCATTGTTAATTGGGTCAGCCCCCTTCATTTTCTGATTAAATTTACTTGTGTAGACACACCTGATCCCGGCCGGGCTGAAACAGTTACTACCTTACGCCAGTAGATGACGGTAGCAACTGATAGCGTGGTGGTTGCTGCGGGCAACCGTTGTCGTGGTAACCATTGTATCAACTGCAGAGGAAGTCCAGCCGCAGCAGATACAGTGTAGCTAGTTTACATCCGATTACGTAGTACTAATAAGTGTGTGTTTATCTGTTTATGTCTTTTCAGACATCTTTTGTACATAATAAATTCCCCTTAACACCTGAAGTGGACGTCTAAAATTCAGTGTGTTACACTTGCATAGAGAAAATTAGGTGTGAAGCCATTTTCAGACTTTTTGTTGAGACAGCCGTGTTTAGAGGAAAATTAGGTTATTAATGACATGTTCAGATATTAACATCTCTGTAATCCAAACTCAGCCAATTCCCACAATCAGCTGTTGGTTTTCAGTTATTAAATACACATTGCCCAAACATGCCATCCCTGAGCGACAGACCATAACTTACAAGGCCCTGCGTACAAAGTAGATCACTACTCATCACTACTCATCACTGCTTCTCTTTTGGCGATAACCATCATACTCTTAAGCACTCGGGGACGTCAGAGTGATGTGACAAAGATATTTTATATTTAAATTAAGAGAATTAAGCGTTACCGAACAAAACTCTTTTCACAACTTTTCTTTCGCAAATCTTAACTGAATGGCAAGTATGTTTAGTGTCTCCACTGCTGGAAAAACGTACTTTGATGTCCAACTATAGGGAAACAGATCCTATGAGAGCACCAAGTAATCAGGAAGCAAAAAATTTAAATAAAAACAGACCAAAAAGGACAAAATATAATGTAAAAAAAACATCAGCTCTACAGTAACTGTAAGAACTGTCTGTCTGTCACTGATCCTTACAACTCTTCTCTCTCTGAGCCTTCCTTCTTTCAGTCCACCAGAAGAGTGTCCGACCACATGTTGATTTCCCTGCAGCGAGGAAAACGGGTCAGCTCCAGTCTTGGCACTAAAGGGCTCTCTGTCGTTCTCGTCCAATTTAACCGCAGGGCAGTATGGACTGTCCCCTCCTTGACTCAACTCGGGCGTGCTTTTGTCACCGAAATTCATAAATAGGCATACTGTGCTCTCGAACGTGGTTTAGGTTTAGAGACTGGTACCTGCAAGTGTAAAGACAAATCAGCATTAGAACCTTTTGAAACAACTTTTTTAACCATCACAGAATATGGTCTGTAATGCTGGTGGTTACCATTCTGAGCTCCTGTGGTAATAGTACCCCTCGATAGTGGCTGTCGACTTCTGGAAGCAGATGTAATAGAAGCCAGCAAAGGAGGCGCCGCTGATGTCTTTGATAGTGTGGTCTGGAACGAGAAACTGTTCCTGAGAGTGCACGAAAAAAAAAAAGAGTAGACATTAGAGGCTAAAGCTGACACGAGGAGAAAGAGATGAGAGAAAGATTATGTACTCACCTTCCACCTCATGAAGACATAATCGCTGTTGTCCAGCGCTTCATAGTCAAAGTCGTCCGAGTTGAAGCTTTTGGCATATTTGTAAAAAGGCTTAAACTTGCCCTGGAAAGAGGTCATCAAATACTGGTCAGAGAATAAGAAACAACTGGGATGCAAAGTCAAATTTGCCTAATTAAAGGTATGCCATGTAATCATCATGAAACAAAGATATGTCTGTTGTTCCTTGATATAAACCTAAGTTTAACAGTTGCCATGGGCTTCCCTCACAAGACAATAAGTGCTGCTCTTGCTCACTTGAGCTATTGTTAATCAAGGGGTAGTCAATCAAAATTAAAAAGATTTAAGGAAGGCGTACAAAGTGTCGGTGAACTGGTTAGACAAAGAGCTGCAGGCCACGAGCGGTTACAGAGGTTTGGTGGAACTTAAACTTAAACCGACATGTCTCATCAAAGTAAGCAATACCTAGTGTTTCTTTGCCATCAAATGGAAAGCTCCTCATAAACTGTATAACAATTTGAAAGAAGCCCAGCCACTGAAAACGCCCGTATACTAAACACTAAACCAATGGATGCACAAATAATGCTGCATCATATTACTACAACAGAAAAAATACAAATCAAACAGGACCTACCCAGTGCTTTCTGTCTACATCTTCATCTGCGTCCCACTTCCTGGTTAAAAAGGGCCTTTTTCGACTGATAATTTCACCAGCAAAGAACGTAGTGAGAGTGGGATACTCCTGGAGAGAAAAAGTGGATACATGAGAAGCAGTTCAACATGATTTAGATTTCAAGAACTTCCTGTGACTTAAATGCTGTGCAGCAGTCTATGAACTATGTGACAGCAGAAGAGATTACAGTAAAGTCGAAGCAACCATTATTTTGCATGTTGACCTGCTGCACTGCAGCAGTTTTAAATTAATTTATTTTAATGGAAATCAGATAAAAAATTTTAAAAAAACACTGATTCTGATAATCACAAAATTGCTGATTATTGGATCTGATAATTGGTTGACCCATAGTACACATATACATACATTTACACATATCTATAATTTATTTTTACTTTTGATATTTAAGTACAATTATTGGCGGGAAATTGTCAGATCCTTTAAGTCTTTTACTCAAGTACTATTCATATGGGTACCATACCAATTTGTCCAACCTGTTCAATAAGTATGATGATTAATTGAATTTGTTTATTGATATTCAGTGAAATAAATTCAACCAAATAAAAAATTAATAAAAGCTTTTTTAATTTCTTCTCAATGAGAAACATTCCCTCCACGTCATGTTTAAAGAGTGAAATACTGACAGCTTGACTGCAAAAAACTAAATTGAAAACAAGTCACTCAAGTCATCATGTCTCAAGTCATTTGTTTTCCATCAAGTCAAGTTGCAAGTCATCAAAACAGTGACTTGACTCAACATTAGTCCACATCTCTGGTTGGATTTCTTGGCTTAATTTTCTCATAAACACTTTCTAAGTTTTAACACGACTTCTTGCTTCTATAGAGATGCAAACACAACCCAGCTGCTCATCTTTCATTCCTCTCTGCCACAGCCAAGGTTCACTTCGGGAACCTGCTGACCTTTTCACTTCCATATGTTGCGTAATGAAACGGGTATACAGTTGACACACTTAAGCTAAGGACTACAGTCTAGACCTGGCCTCACATTTGTCGACCTCCTATCTTAGTCACACTTTAGCCAGTATCAGGCAAGTGGAGACCAGTTTGAGCCTAGTCACTGGCAGAATAAAGGTCAGTATCACTATTTTCTGACCTAGTTTCAAAGCTTACCTCAGTCAGGCCTTTGATCTTCAGGTAACCACACAAATATGAGTCCTCCACGGTCACATGCTGCCCAAGACAAACAGATTCAGGGAACAGTTAATTATGTCTGAAATCAGAGGAGCAAACATGATTCTCTTTATTCTTATAGAGTAAAAAAACATGCAGGAGAGCTGGTGTGAACAAAGACAACCCTCACAAAGTGGGCACACATGCAGACAGTATATTTACTGTTGGCATGCCTGCTGATGTTGCTATCAAAATCAACGCTAGCACATTAATTCCACTTATTTAGGTAGCTAGGTGCCACAATGCTAACATGTTTGGGTAGTATGCGAGCAGCAAAACAGCTGACAAAAATGTTAACTGCTGAAATGAAGTCCAAATTCAAAACAGTAGAAAGAGTCACCTGGGCTGGCTAAAATTAGGTCAGCGTGTTATGACCAATGTGAATGACAACCAGCATAAAAAAAACCGAGCTAACGTCAGATAAGTTAGCAAGTTAGCAACAGCGGTTAAATATGCTGCTGTAACCAATGACAGAAGCACATTACCTGCAAAACAACCTCAACGTCGTAGGAGTTGCCTTTGCTCTTCTGGTAGCCCCGAAACTGTGAGCCGCTGTACAGTAGCGAGGTGGTCACCCCGGGCTGGTGTGTGTTGATCGGGGCTGGGGGAACAAGAGAGGCCGAGGATGGGCAGGCCGAGCCGGTGGTACTGCAGCACTCTGCTCGGACAGGCATGATGAGCGCTAAAGTGTCTCCGTCAGCAACCGTCATGAACGTCCTGACCGAGCACAACACAGCCGGAGAGAGGAAGGTGACTGACAGAGGAAGAGTCTGTCCGCCGGCTGCACGAAACCCCCGAGCTCCAAAACTTTGCCCAATTCAGCAAGCTAGTCCATGGAGCTGCCGAGGAGGCGGGATACTGTGACGTCACAGTCCAGAATCCAGCTTCCAGGAATTTCATTGGCTGGGAACTGCTACTCGGCTCGAGGAAGAGTCTCATTGGATAGTGTTAACAAATGCATTCTGGGAGTTGTGTTCATTTCTTCACCAGAACTTTTATAATAATATATGGTGTATAATACATCAGGTTTAGGCCATGGATCTATAATATTATTATATTATTATTAATAATATAATAATAATATAATATATATATATATATATATAATATATATTATTATTAATAATAGATCCATGGTTTAGGCTCACAATACGAAATTATATCTTAATATGTATAAAAATACAAAAACAATAACAAAACAAAATAAAATATAGAAAAAAGTTGTCCCATCAAATACATTTAAGGCATAAATAATGTTTCGTATTTTCCTTGTTTTCTTTTTCATACACTTTATTTGTAATTTAGTGATAGTTCCTACATGAAAAAATACAATAAGGGTTGTGTCTTAACACACATGAATACCGTGTGAATAATTCAACAAAGCTATTTGGCCTGTTTTGTTTAAGAGTTCATCTGGTTTCCCTTCCACTATGATTAAAAAGTCATATCATTTCTGGTGAAAGGGGACAGAGAAGAGATTTTGTTGGGTTAAAGCCAATCCCATATTACAATCAAACTTTTGTCTAAGGAGTTCTCCTCAAGATAACAAAGCTTGCTTCCTCATGATAATGGGTTAATTATCTAGCCATCTCAAGCAAACAGAAGGCTGTTTTTCTCGAACTAACAAGGAAACAACCTTTTTTCTCATAACAGGTTGATTATCTTGCTATCTCAAGTCCTGCATGGATGAGGGGTGTACACCATACAGATGTCTTTGGTTGGCTGAGGAACAAGAGAAGACAGCAAAACAGTATCATGATTATTAAAAAGTCATGAACAGCTGGATCTACTTCTTAAATTCTTTATTGTGCATGGATCAAATATAGAAATCATAAAAGACAAATAGATATACTTGCGCACAGTGAAAGTTGTTACAGTTGTCCAGTCAGGTTGTGAAAATGTCCTGTACCAATTTTTTTTAACCAAACACATGAAGTACATAACATTTTCGGGGAAATGTTTTACAGATGATGCTACAGCAACTCATCCAGCTGCTCCCTCAAATGGTCCACATATCTGTGGATGTCTGAGATGCGCATGCGGTTCTGCTTAAGTTCTTTGTCTTGAATCTGAAATAATCCATAAAGAAAAAAAAACAAAGAACAAGAAAGTGAGATACAGTGAAAGGTCAGCGATAAAAAATAAATAAAAATAAACCGGATGTTAGTTTTCATATAATTTCAGCTCTCTACCCCTTTAATGAGGGCCACTTTCCAGGCATCGACACGTTTAACCAACTGAGTCTGTCGGTCATTGATTACCAGCAGGTGGTTATCGTGGCCGACAGCCACTGCGTCCATCACTTTGTCTCTGTCTGTAAACAGCTGCACAGAGAAAATACAGGTGTGAAGGGATGAGAACGCTGTCACTGGTAATGAACCTCATCTCATGTGGTCCACTCAGGTTCATCTGCGTCATCAGCATTCGTGTTAGACTGCTATTATAAAAGAACACCTGACATTCAGGCCATTAAAAGTTGTGGCTGTAATGTAACACTGAACCCTGACACTCACATTTTTCATAGGGCTATAATAGTGCCAGTAACTTAATCCTATATTTTGGATAGCCAGTTTGGCCTAAAAGAGATAACACTCACCCTTTTAACATCATCCGTCATGTCCTCCTCCGGGTCATCCTTGGCCACACTCTCCAGAGTTGCTAAAGCAATCTCCTGCACTTTCTCATGATAATTATCCTCCAGATCTCGACATTGCGCAAATGTATGAATGAGTCATGGAAAGACTTTCAACGTTAGATTCATTGCTTTTTTGCCCATAAACCCTGTGTGTGTGTGCCACTGTGTATGACTCAAACACTGACATGAAAAGAAGACTGGATTACTGACCACACAATGCGAGCCACTGCCCTGGGACCCAGATTTGATTAAACTAAAATTGGTTTGGGAGAAAGTTGCTTCCCCAGATGAGGAAGTATGAGACATAGTATCTCAGTAGAGGACAAGACCCTGACAACAGTAATGAACCAGCGTTTCTGGAAATTTTTTAAAGCCTTTAAGCCATGGACAGTGAAGAAAAGGATATATCCCCTGAGCAGTTTCACTGAAGTTGCCAACCATGTCTGAGATGTTGATGTCAAACTTTTTGATGATATCCTGAAAGAAACAGGAGGCTTCATTGTGAGGCACAGTAGAGAGGCACATTATCTTCAACATGTGGTTGTAAAATAAATGATTTCATATGTTATCTGTGCAGCATAATTTAAATCACTTTCAATCACTCAGTCTTAAAGGGTAACTCCACTACTTTTACATATTACAGTATGTTTACAGGTCTTAACACTGTAATCTTCAAAGAATAAACCACATTTGGACACACCTACCTCCAGCTGGCTGACCAGCTGAACCTCCAGTGCCATGAGGCTGTTACAGAGCTGCTTGATTTCATCATTGCAGTGGTTGATCTTGACCCTCAGTTGGTCTGGGTCTGATAACTGCTGCAACTCCACTATCCTCTAAAATGGTATGAACACAGAGATGTCTTTATAAGTGTGTTGAGCACAACTCGGCACAGGTCTGTTTAAAACATTATGGTCCATACATCTCACCTCTTTGTGTTGCTGCTCAAACTTTGCCAATACCTGCGATGCTTTCTGCTGGTAGTCTGTCACAGCTCCAGTCTGACTGCTGAAGAAGGAGCTCACCTCTGTCTCTCTCCACTTATGTTCAGCCAAGCCTATTTCAAATAACTGCACACACAGCTCCACCATTTGGTGCTCAAATGTAAGTGTAGGGTTAAGGAGTTCAAGCACTGATTTCTCCATATTATATGTCATTGGAAAAACCCATGCATGGATTAGAAAGCAAAGGCAACAAAGGATATGTTTGAAGCAGAGAAGCCACTCCTGGGATGCAGTGGAGCGTCTCTGCCTCGGGATCATCTTTGAACATGCTCTTAAACAAATAAGTCCCATTAAGGTACTCCACAAAGGCATCCTGCAGGGAAGAAGAACTGAACTTACACACAGTTTGCGTACAGATGTGGAAAATAACTGCATCGGCAGATTACCATGTGCAATTCGACTTCAGCTTTCTGGCTTTGCTCAGCCTCTTCAGCTTGTTGTGCCTGCAGCTCCTCATGTCTCATTTCCTCCAGAACATATTGGTATTTGATAGATGCTTCAGTTTTCTACATACATACATGTGTGATTTAGTTACACAGTGTCAACATGGCAAAGAAACAAAAGGAGAGGAAGAAAACTTTATACTTACTGTCTTCTGGTCAAGTAGTCTGTAGTCTAGGCATGTTAAATTTGGAAAGTAGGCTGCGATGAAAAATCTGTAATCTTCATCCTTAGACACAGGATTTCCACGAAGGTTTAGGGTGAACAGGTTCTTAAACTTCCTGAGATAGAGCACCTTTGAAATATGTTCAATTTGTATTAGGTTACAGTAGTATGTCGGATATATTATGTGAAAGATTTAGGCAAAAAACTTTTGTTACGTTGTCCAACTGTCCAAGGCAGTTATTTGCAAAGCAGAAATGAGTGAGTTTCTCAAGTGCGTCCATGTTTTCAATGACAGAAATTTGGTTGTTGGTCAAATTCAGCAATTCAAGCTTCCGCAGGGACCCCAGACCCTCAATTTTCTCTATGCTGTTGAATGACAGATCTGAAAGACACATTCAGAATCACCAGGCTGATATTTTCAGACTTTTTCTACATCTTGGCCAATACCTACACAATAAATACAAAGCTTCATCTTACTGAGCCATGTCAGATTAACCAGACGGTCCAGGCCCTCAATCTTCTCTATGAGGTTGTTGTTCAATTCAAGTTTGGCCAGGGACGTGAATTCCCACAAGTGGTCGATCCTCAGGATGTCTGCAAACAAACAGCCTCTCACATACTTGAACCCGATACACATTCAGACTCTGATTTATAGTTTGTAATTTTTTTATTTCTCACTTCTGTATTCAAGACGTAGTTTAAGGATTTCAGTGAAGTCGATTCCCTCTGCCTTTGCAATACGCCCAGCCTGATCCTGAGAAAGCTGCTCCAATGCTGCCTCCTCCACAATCTCCTCATCCATCAAAATAGGCTCAGGTTTATCCCAACGCCCAGTCATCCTGCTGTTAGTGAGGGTGGAGGCACGTTGGACTTCACTTTGCCCCTCTGCTCAAAGAAGAAAGTAAGGATTTTTTGATTTGGAGTTTGTTCAGTTAAAGGTGCAATATGTAAGAATTGGCCACCTGTTGAATTTACACTTCAAACAAATAGGGGGCAGCTGATCACCAGAGTAACCGCTAACTGCAGCTGCCGTTAGCTAGTTAGCTCAGTTAGCTGTGCAGCTAGCAGTTCAGGCTAGGAGGTCAGGGACCTCAGCAGATATCTCTGCAAAACAACACAACACAGACGTCATAATATCAGGACAGTTGTTTCTTCATTCTCTGTTGATAATTTTAGTGAATTTAGATAAATGTATATACACTAAAATTCTTACATATTGCACCTTTAAAGATGATACCAAACAGAGAAAAGAAAAAAATTATGGTGTAGGATCATAGTGGCTATCATCATCATTATCTTGCTAAAATGAATGAACTAATGAGCTTATCAGACATTAGCCACCGTTAACTACCCAGCAACGACAACCATAAAATGTTGCTATTGTCTTTTACAAATGCAAAGTAATTGAAAAACCAGACAAGCTTTAATACCAAGATGAAGTCAGGTTCTTACCTCTCTCTCTGTTGTTGACACCGTTACATAGCAACTAGCTGACACTGCGCTGCGTTCAGGTACGTCCAAATCATTCTGTTAAAATAAACGTTAAACATCAAAATGTACTTGCTCGACCTATTAATAAATGCAATAACAACACAAAAAAGATTTTGGTAAGCTTTGGTGGCGATAGGATTTTGCGAATGGTAATTTTATTTTTGGTTAAACAATTATTTTTAAAAAAAATACAGTGTAGGATATATCCAGTCAAAAGTTATGTATAATTCTATATTTCAGAAAATTAATGACGTACTTCACTTTTTTATCGTTACTTGTGTATTTAAGTGCTCATGGTGGTAATCTAAATACCATCGAGGCGCCCTATCATGTAAATACATGTTTAAATGTATAAAAATGTTTCTTGAACATAGCTTCAGATGCTAAATATAACCGACATTGATTCCAGCCATACATATCGAAGGTTCTGTCTTCGTTGACCAATAGCATTACTCTGTGGGCGGGACTTATTAGTACCGCCTGTGGGCCTCAGCCTCTGTCATTCCCGAGCGGATTGTTTGTTGTCAAAATGGAGTTCTTACTTGGAAATCCGTACAGCACTCCCGTGGGCCAATGTATAGGTAAGTTAGCCTCGAAATTATTCATTAGACACGTGTAACTTCCTCCACCTTACATAGGCTGAGCGTGGGCAGACATTTGGTGTTTTCCACTTTGAATTACGGCACGTAAGGTTGCGCCTAGAGGAAATCGCCAGCTAGCGAGCATCTTCGCAACAAACGTCATCTACTTGGAATGAGCTTTCAGCTAACGATAGCCAGCTAACCTGCCTAACTTAGTCCGCTGTGATGACAAGTGTGTTAACGTTACGCTGAATGACTGTGCATGTATTTGGACAATTCAATGTAGCCTTCAGGGAAAGAAACTGAGAGGCGGCAGTGACACGGGCAGTGTGGTGACATGGCTCAAAGGGGCTTGCAGAGCTTTAGCCAAGCTGAAGTTAATATTCCCTCAGTTCACGAACAATAGCTGGCCACAGTGTTTGCTCAGCCCCGTTGGTTTGTTAGTTAGAAATCTCAAGGCTGTGTGCTGTGGTGCTTATCCTCCCACAGAGGAGCAGGAAGACGTGGCCTACCTACCACATCCCTTTGGTGTGGTCGCATTCATCTTCGCATCTCGCCTGTCTGCAAAACAGCTCAGAGATAAACAAGTACAAGTGGCACAAGTGATTAGAATAGCTTTACTGTGAGATGTACAGAAAATATTTCTCTTTTGTCTGATCATGTAAAAGTATAGTCAGGCTTCAACTGTGTACTTTTCCTCATAGTAAAAAGTAGTAAGGTTCAGTGATAAGAAAGTAAAGCCTGAATATTATTATACATTATTCTGTTTTTCCTCTCTATAGAGTCCACCTTCTTTGGCTGTAGATAATGTCCAACATTGACTTGACTGTAATGGCCTTTACCTTCTTTATTTGTTTTTCTGCTTTATCAAGGTTTAGTTAAGCCCCTGCCAAACAGATGTGGGCCAGACATTAATTTCTCACAGTAAATAGATGCAGCAGCCACCCCAGAAGCATCTGTTGATTACATATTTTCTTCTGTGAGTAAGAGTAGAGCTGCTCTTTTATAAACAAGGGGTGTGTGTGTGTTTTTCTTTCTCATGTTCTCATCCGATATGTGTTTCACTAGTGCTCCTTAGTGCACTTGATGGAAACGGTTTGGAGGAAGGACATCTGTATGAATTTGTGGCCCTTTGAATTGTCCTCTGGCCTGCTTGGTGAGTCTTGCCTACCACCCACTGGTCAGCTGCTGTGTGCCATCATGTCATCGAAGCCGGCCCTCAGGCGCCAACTCTGAGCATCGTCTCACACATTTTACTCTGCAGAGGTCCTTCTAGGTCATGCATGCAGTGGGCTGGATACAGCACATCTTGGATTTCCCCATTTCACGGAGATGGCTGCATCTCCAGCCTGATCTCTGCGGTTGAGTTGCTGTGCTGTGCAGCGCTGTACAGCCAGCTGTCTGTTTGGCTGCTGCAGTGGTACTGAACACCACAGCAGCAGGGCAAAGGATCAACTTACCTGAAACAATGAGCGATAGCGGGAGAGAAGAGACAGATAACATCTGATGAGGGATGCGTTGTTGTGAAGAACTTTATTGAGCTTTTTCATCACTTAAAGTGACTGTGGAGATGCTGGAGGGGTTAGAGGTGGTGAATGATGTGTGCCATGTGTGCATATGTTTTTGTTTTCACTTTTCATGAGCAGGAGTTTAAGCCAAGGTTTTCTTTCATGTTGTTTTTTTCTCTTCCTTGTGCTGCAGCTTCACTGTTAAGGCACTTGGCCTGCTTCTTTCCACTGCAGTACTTTTCCTAAAAGAAAACATATCAGTGGGAGGTTATCAGTACAGCAAGCTAAAGGAACACAATCTGTCAGTCAGATTTTGACTCCACTGAAACAAAAGAAATTGTAATGCACTAGTGATACCTGAATGGAGAAAAATTTAATTACATTTGATTTATTTAGTTTCTATCCAAAGCGACTTACAATAAGTACATTCAACCATGAACCATGTGTTTTTTCCTCTGTTCTTAATAAACCTTACTAAACATGTTTAGTATAGTCCATAGAGTCTGCAGAGCTTTATAAGTGGGTCGATAGATGAGTTTGCCATGTCATCTTTTTATACACTATTAGAATCTACTATCTACTGACTATGTCCTTAGCAGAATATGAACAAAAATATAAATCAGAGCCCGACCAATACTGGATTTTTGGGGCAATGCCGATACTGATATTAGGGATATTCATTGATATAGCCACTATATAAAAAAAAAGAAAAGTTGTCATCTCAGCACATATTGGCCAACATTTACACTGATATCAGCCAGTGTTGTTTTTTGTCTGCTCTGGGCTACTGTAGAAACATGGTGTTGCAACATGGCTGACCCCATAGAAGAGGACCCACTTCCTCTGTACATATAAAGGACTCATTCTAAGGTTATAAAAAAACATGTTTTTAGTTTGAGTTGACTATAAATGAATAACAACATAATAATGAATATTATATTCCATTTCTGCCATACAAAGTTCTTATGAAAGAAATTTACAACCAGTTTTTGTCTAGCAGCTACTGTCAAACCTCTACTATTGCTGAGGTATGTAGATAAAAGATAAGGACAAGTAAAAAATGTGAAGAGAGAGCAAGAGTCTTAAAAGGACAAAACGTGAAGAGACAGGGCCAGAGAGAGACAGAGATTTGTGGCTTTGTTGGCAGTGCATGGCACTGCCTGCCACCGTTAAAGCCATGTGATCGACTGGCTTCACTGGTGCGGTGTCGATTCCCAGGACTGGGTGGGATTGACACAACACCATGAATGAATGCACTCAGCTTTTAACTTCATTAGCAAGGATCTGATTGTTCAGTGTCGTTCGGGCTCGTTTCACATGGAGAGATCAGATTTTTTTTTGTCTTTTATTTCCTCCTCTGCCACTCGCGCTCTGTCCGGCTTTGACCTGACAATCCACTTGAGGAGATTACGTGGGATATCTCAGTGGGAGTAGCTGGTTAATTCTTCCAAACTTATACTTTATTTACTGTGCTGCCAAACGCTGAGGCACAGCACATTGTTTTAAATCCTGCTCATGTTGAAATCCACTTGTGTGCGTTTTGTAGGTGGGACTCAAAAAAAGCTGTTCTCTCTGTGGATGCCCAGTCTGTGACAAGTTGATTAGAGAGGGGGAGGTAGAGCATGAATAAGTCATGGCTGTCAGGCTCATCCAACACTGAGCTTCCCAACAGGAAGGCAACACGGCCCAGTGTGAGGCTCTTGGCCTGGGCATGACAGCCTGCTCGGGGCCTCTGGGCTTCAGGGAGGGAAGCTCCCCCTGTCCGAGCTCAAGAATCGTCTAATGAGAATCTATTGACTGTCAGTCACAGGAACTCGGTCACAGCTCACCTCAGTAGAAAACCCTTTCCTCTGTTTCCCTGTGAACCTCTCCCCACATGACTGCGATCCTGAAAGATAACAGTGCTCGCAGACATGATGGATGGATTCGGGAGATGGAGGGAGGAGGGAGGAGACAGACCGAGGAAGGCAGTGATGATGACTGCAGTGCCAGTTCATCACTGTAGCTTCTCACAGTCTGGATCGCATTATTTCTTGGCTGTAGCCAAAATGCTATTAAACGGTAGGGTGGAGTGTGAAGGGGAAAGCAGGTCTCTGTGACTGAGTACACAGCCACATCACACCCACAACCAGCCTCACTTTCCTTTGAGATGTTCCCCCTTTCTAGCTGGCTGTTTGCTTCTTTGAGTTGGAGGCATCGGAGCAACAGGTGGTGGATTAAAGCACATGTGGGCTTCCTACAAGACTGGGGGATAACAGTGTTGTCAAAACTTAATGAAATGAAGAATTGTAATGGTCTGAACTCACATGATTGCAAACAGAGCAGGTTTTTTTTAGGATGTCATATCATGTTCAGGCTGTTTTGCTCAGCTCATTATTTTACAACTCTTTTTATTGGGGTTTTCAGCGTTAATTATACAGTTGAAAATAGGAAAATTATTTCCAGTACAAATGTCTAAAATAACATAGATAAATGAAATAGAAATGAATAAATAAAAACAAATAAACATGAAAACAGGGATAAAACGAATCAGTATTTTGTTGTCATGCAATATTTATGACAATTCGCCTCTCACCACCACTGTAATTTTGTTACTCTTGAGAAAACGAATCATAGCAAAAGAAAATATCACAAATACGAGACATTTAAGTCCTGACAATGTCCATACTGTGAGTTATGGAATCCTAGATTAACACAATAGCAGTTTTTCTCCCAAAGATAGAAAAGGTCTGGTTATTTCTGTATTTCTCTCTTGGCTATTCTGCTATTCTCTCTGGTTCAAACAAGGTCAGAACAAGCTGACATCACATACTTTCATGCACTCATCAGTATTCAGCAACTTTTGAATCTGATGACAGGTGGTGGGTTCAAATCTAATCAAACCACACCCCCACAGTCATACATAGGTTTTTTTCCCCCCTTCTATGGCTTTATCTGACTGAAAATGGGATAAAAGAGAGAGGGGGTGACCTGCAGCAAAGGGCCTCAGGTCGGATTGGAGCCCTGGGCCGCTGCAGTGAGGACACAGCCTCTGTGAATGGGGTGCACGCTCTACCAACTGAGCTACTGGGGTGCCCCCCCAAACTGACGTTTGTGAGTGTTAAACTCTAAATAAATAATTGGGATCCACCGATTATTCAGCACTTTTCTGATTATCTGTATTATTTTTTATTATTGTAATATTTTATTGTGTGGGTGCTGATAAAATAAATTAATAATCTGAATCTGCAAAGTAACTTGTAACTAAACTTATCAGATAAATGTAGTGGGGTAAAAAGTGCAATATTTTCTCCAGAAATGTAGTAGACTCGTGTACAAGTACCTCAAAAATTGTACCAAAGTAGAGGACTTGTAAATGTTCCACTCCACATTCACATTACATCACTGGTTATTCTACATTTTGATGCTAAAATTGTCAGTTTTACTGCAAATTCACATCTTTTCAAGTATTGGTCATCAATCTTCTTGATTTCTAATAATTTGTATCAGCCCAGAGATGTTTCTGGTAAACTTTAGTTGTTGCTTATTCAGTTAGGAGGAATATATGATGTTATAGAGAAATCCATTTGAAGTCAAGTTTACAGGGGCTTGAACAAGATTTTTCACTTATGACGTATGATTTAATTTTCCATTTATATCATCAAGATGTTTGACTGAATTAAAAGGGACATTAGAGAGACACAGAGCACTGAAGTCTGTTGCCACATGCTGACTTGCTTACACAACAGTTTTACTTTCAATGTTATGTAAACCATGGGTTGTTTTAATGAGTGTGCATTGACTAAAGCACAGGCGACAAACAAGCCTGACTAGAACGCAGCATCATGATTACTGGCAAGACAGCTGGCGGGGTGTGAACAGAGGATTGGGTGTCAAAATTAAAATGTACTTCTGTGCCAGCTACCCTCAGGTTTGGGTTGTCGAGTAACCAAGACTAATAAATCACTGATACTCGGAAAACAAAAACATCTGGATGTCTCCCTGGTATAATCTGCACTTTAACTGACATTTTGATGGGTTGAAAACAATTTTATGTGTTAAAAGCCACCAGCTTCTTGTCTCACAGCACATATTTCTGTAAATTAGATAAAAACTCGTGTTCTCCTGATATGTTATTCTTCTACTACAGTGGAGAGATTATAATGAAGTGAAGTCAGGGCAAAATTATTTGGAAATAACATTATATAAATAAAACATTCTGTTGAACTTTTTGTGTTTTCCTCCAGAGAGGGCCACAGATGGAGGGCTGCAGAATGAGGACTGGACCCTCAACATGGAGATCTGCGATATCATAAACGAGACGGAGGAGGGGTGAGCTGCTGAACCTGCTAGGAGTTAATCATTGTTGGGTGAAAATCTGTTTTATCAACATTGTATAGATTTAGGTAGGACATTTGGCCTAAAAAGACTCTGGTCCCTGATTTTGTCAGTCCCACATTGTTTTGTCACACACTGGCTGACTGAGTGACTCCAGCAAATAATACACTGACTACTGTGCTTCAGCAAGACCACAGAAAGCCTTTTGTTTTCTTTAGGTGTCAGTGACTGAATGAATGAATGTATTAATGAATGAAATTCTTATGACCGCCTCCTATATTTAAAGATTCCCAGCACACTGTGTTTTATAATACATATAAACATATATGAATACATGTATAAATATAAATTTAATATGACAATTATTTTCATGACTTTTATATCGTCTGTAAAATGCCAAAGATTTGTGATGAATACTCGTCACAAAAGGGACGTCTTCAAATTGCTTCTCTGGTTTAACTAACAGTCCAAAGGCTTGAAAATCTGCTTGATCTCCTTGAGGCATTTTTATTCGATTATTATTCGAATCATTACAGGAATATTAGGGTCCATGTAACTGCAGCTAATGTTCAAAATAATTGAAACGAAAAGCTTTCTCCAGCATTTGTAAATGTTACTGCATTGCGGCATATGATCTACATTTTTAATGTACAAAAAAACATGCACAACTTTCTTCCTCAACACCATTGACTTCAAGTTAGTTCACCCACAGTAAGGCGTATGACTCAGAAAGTTTTGTAGCCTGAATAAATGTAATCGTCAAGAGATCCCAGCCAGGAAGAATACTGGAATCTGTCTTTTTCCATTTTTCCCTCAGCACTTTCCCCTGCTTTTTCACATTCTTCATGCCTACACACACTCATTGTCTTGGCATGCGACATGGGGCCCTCTCTGTCACACCCAAAGCACACATACACACACACACACACACACACATACACACACAGGGGGAGTTCAGCTTCACAGAACACAGAACTTCTTGTCTTTGGCAAGTTAGACAATGCCTGGTTAGCTCCAGACTTAGACTTGAGGTTCAGAAAATGCAGCTTTTGTCAACATATGACGTCTTGAACCCATGTGTGCTTTTAAATGTTTGATAACTGAATCAACACATAGCAAAGTAGATGCACCATCTGAAACCAAAAACTGTAACACTAATCTGAGACACACATGTACAGAGTACTGTCAGAGGAAGCTATATATCAGACTTTATGCTCTATCACCATCCATTTATATCTATTTCAGCTCCCTCACTCAATAAATGTACTGTATGTCTTGAAGGAGTTCATAAAAAGTTATTACGCCTCATCTGCGGCAAAGACTGAGGTGGAAAGCCGGCCTGAGCTCTTCATGCATGGGCAGCTTTGATCTCGCCCTCGGAGAAACAGATCGTCACGCAGAAAGAAAAGAGAGAAGCAGATGGTGTGACGGTCCGTCTCTGTCTTAGTCAGACTGCTACACTGACAGACTGACTGGCATCTGTTATTGTGACAGAAAAAAATCATTTATTCCGACAAAGTCAAAGATGTTGTGCGTGCTCTCTGCTGGGGTGCTTTATCCAGCTGTGTCTTCTCTGCCGTCTCCCCGCAGGCCAAAAGACGCCATGCGGGCACTGAAGAAGAGACTCAGTGGCAACAAGAACTACAGAGAAGTGATGCTGGCGCTAACGGTGAGAGCTTCTTCTTTCTTTTCTGTTATTGTAAGGGTTTTTTAGATGATTTTATTCTCAGACAGCCAGGTCCAAGTTGTGGGTTCATGATTCAACGCTGCATAAAAACCTGACCTCTCTTTTGGTCTTTCTTGGTCACATTATTCCACTGTGTCTCTTCTCCCGCATACTGTCACGGCTGTTTTCAGCCCTGCCTTTTGAGCTGTGTTCATACTCGCCCACGTCTTTGACAGCTCCGGTAGTTAAACCAGAGAGTAAAATCCTTCCTTCTCTCAGCTGCCTCTGCTCTCCAGATGTTTTACTTTCCAGGCTTCTACCTCTGTTTTATATTCTCTCTCCTTGTCTTTCTGCAGGTAGTAGAAACATGTGTAAAGAACTGCGGTCACAGGTTTCATGTCCAGGTGGCCAACAGAGATTTCATTGATGGTGTGTTGGTCAAAATCATCTCCCCCAAAAACAACCCGCCAACCATCGTACAAGACAAAGTGCTGTCGCTCATACAGGTATTGGGGCTTCCATCTTTCTTAGTGATCTCTCTGTTTCTGTTTCTGTTGACTATTACCATTTTTCCATCAAAATTTGCAGGTATTAGTGCCGTTTTTTTAAAGTTAGGTAAGCCTGTTAAAAATAGACAGTCAGCGTTGTAAATAGCATCGAGCAGGTCAGTGGTGGTCTCTGGGAGGCCGGGTAGGTACTGTATGTTCCACTTTCCAGGTGTTGCACCACAGACTGCAGCCTCTGGTGCTATCCAGTTACTTGAGGTCACCTACCTCGGCCAACAGGTGGTGTTATCCTTCTCCCTTTCCGCTGTCCTCTAATTATTTATAGGGATTTGTTAAAGGAGACCCCACAGAGACTCCTCTTTTAGACCCTGTCTTTCTTGTCTTTTGCTCGTCTATTTACACCATCAGAGAGTTTTTTATGTTTATTTTACATCACAATCTGTGTGTGTGTGTGTGTGTGTGTGTGTGTGTGTGTGTGTGGGTGCGTGCGTGCGTGCGTGTGTTGTGGCAGGCCTGGGCTGATGCCTTCAGGAGTAGCCCTGATCTGACTGGTGTGGTCCACATTTATGAGGAGCTGAAGAGGAAAGGCATCGAGTTCCCAATGGCAGATCTGGATGCCTTGTCTCCCATCCACACACCTCAGAGGGTGAGAAGAAAGAGATACACAGACAGTACAAACATGTATGTATATATACATAGCAGTATCAAGAGGGGTAATTTGTCTTCCAGGGTACACCAGAGGTGGACCCAGCCATGATCAAGTACCTAGCACCTGCCTCTCCTGCTGCTGGGACTCCTAAACCTTCCCCGAGCCCTCCCTCTGTCACACAGGACCCCCAGATGCCCAGCCCCATCACAGCCACCGCTGAACAGGTGAGAGATTCGACTCAGGACATTTAACTTTTTACTGCACTTTCGTTTCGTAAAGTGAAGCCCATTTCACCGGAGTAATTTTTCCAGAGTTTAGCACCTAAACTAATTAAAATATCTTAGTTGGATGACTCATCTGGTGTGTGTTGTGTGTGTTGGGTGTTTTTAAATGACCTTTGACCTTCTGTGCGTTCAGATCGCCCGGCTGCGCAGTGAGCTGGATGTAGTGAGAGGAAACACCAAAGTGATGTCAGAGATGCTAACAGAGATGGTGCCTGGCCAGGAAGACCCCTCTGACCTAGAACTGCTTCAGGTCAGACACATTTTTTTATTTTGTTCCCTTCTCTAAAACAAAATGCTGTGAATATAGGCTCATGCAAATATTTCACTGTATGAATTACCCACACTTTAATAGAAATGCTTTCCATCACGGCACGTCAGCTGCAAAGTGTTGTGTTTATGTGCAGCCACTAGGGGGAGTAGTGTCTTTAGCTTTCAGAGCAAATGCTCAACTCGCCCACAAGTATCCAGTTGGCTGTGGTAAAATTCCTGGAATTGGCAATTAACCAGCGGTATAGAAACTCATGTAGAGTTTAATCTCCTCATGCCAAATCCACTCAGGTATTTGTGTCAGCTGCAAGGATCTGGCTCTGAGCTGAGGGGCCCGTGCCAGTTGTAACGGTTATGTGGTGCCTTTCCTGACTTTTTTTTTTCCAGCTGCTATAGAAAAAAGCATTCACAGAATCTTTACACAGCTGAGCAAATATTTCTGAATTTCTCAGCCATGAATGCCTTATAAAATATATACTTGCAGTTTATGTATTGCACAGTTAATTTAGCCAGATTTAGACAGTTCTCTCCTTTCATACTGTCATTGTTCAGCTGTATAATACTGTAGAATTAGCAGACATACATTTGACTGTTTGCGTGTGTCCCTTCCCTCCATACATCTCCCTTTGTTTCAGTCTCTATCTATTGAAATTCGATTCCTCTATCGTTCAATCTGTTTATGTGCCAATCCCTCCAGGAGCTGAACAGAACATGCAGGGCTATGCAGCAGAGAGTGGTCGAGCTCATTTCACGCGTCTCGAACGAGGAAGTGACCGAGGAACTGCTACACGTCAACGACGACCTCAACAACATTTTCCTCAGATATGAGAGGTACGATCAATCAGACTTTATTTGTGTGGCACAACAAAGGTTGTTTTTGTCACGGTGCAGTGATTGTCTGAAAATTACCCATCAAGTTAAGTATTTTATTGCCACAACAAAACTTTGGTTGGTAAACTTGTCAGCACTGTTTTTGCCCGTCCAATAGCTGAACTTGATATTTTTGATCCAATATGTTGTTGTTTTATTGCTCAGGGTTTTTTCTATTGGTGATTAAAATCATACAAAATTCAATAAATCACAGAAACAGTTGGATAAGCACAGTATCCCTCCTCATGTTTCTGCTCCAACAGAACCCCATTACAGTTTTGTAAACAGAATTTACTTCATAAACAGTTATATGTACATTTAAACAAATGTATGGTCCTTTCTGCTTGTAAACGTGTAAAGAGCAGGATCCTCCTGTTCTGGTACAGCGGCAATGGCAGAACAGGGAAAGCTACCAATTTCAGCGCACCTGTTGATGGCTTATACTACCAAACAGTCCAAGTGATGAAAAAGAAGGAGAGGCAAAGAGAGCTGCCTCGAAAAAAGAAAGGAGTTGTGCAAGCTTGGGAGTGGAGTGATCTGACAGGAAGTTAGCTAAACAATGACAATGCTTACAGCAGCTTTAAGTGTTAGATAAAACAAAAAGGGTGGCCAGTGCTTGATCCAATATGTTAAATGGTTGAATAATGTTGTTGGTTTGACAAACTGTGTCTCAATCCATGACTTTAAAGGTGAGGCTCCAGATGCGATTACTATACTCAAGCTGATCAATATTTCATTGGATTCAGCAAGGATTGAACACAGTTTGAGTTCAAAAGCAACAAAGTCGCAGAGCTTGTATGAAGAACTGTAGATAGCTTATGTGCTTTTGAACATTCAGTGGTTTCACGGTTGTAAAAATGTCTCTTTTATGAGGTTTCTGAAGATGAAAGGTGTGTAAGCATTTGAACCGCACAAAGCTTTTGGTGAAACATTCAAAGGTTCTTTGTGCTGCGCGCAGGTACGAGAGGTACAGGTCGGGCAGAGCCGCGCAGAACAATGGGGTGAGTGCCGTCAACATCAAACACACCAAATTCTCTCTAAGGATCACTTAGTTTCTTTTTGCTTTTATGCATGTTTTTAAAAAGAATTCCTGTCTTTCCTTTTTACATTTAAAAAAAAATCCACACTGCATCGCCTGTGGCAATCTGTCTAAGGATGATATGAGAGATGTTTCTAATATAAATCCATCAACTCAGCCATTTGTTGTTTTATCTTGGCATCTAAATTATTAATTATTATTTACCCTGTATTATACAAGCATAAACAATCCACTGCAGCAATAATTTGTAATGCAAGCGGATCGCATTTAGCTTTATTAAAACTGGAAGAGCAGAGCAGAACTAGTTCCAATCTGCTGTTTAGAGAGCACATTTGCCAGTATCAGTGATTGGCCAGAGGATCAGGGCATCTCTCACTACATCCCACATTGCTGTTTGTTTTTGCATGCTGTTGATCTTTCTGTGTGTTCTGTCTGTTTGTGTTGTGGCTAGCTGATGGAGGCAAGTATGATGCTAGCACCACATTCAGTCCTGGGATGAACAGAGCGAAGAACTGTTAACACGTCCGCTATATGGAGCTGATGCTTTCAGACCCATATGACGTGTCAGCAGCGTCCGTAGCACTGTGTGAAACTAGATACTATGTGTCTTTTACTCGCCTCCTTCTTACCCTCTGTCTCACACATCTGAAGTCTGTTTATTCAGCCCTCAGTAGTGTCCCTGTGCATAGCCTCCAGTCCACAACTACTCGCCTACAATGTTGTCTCAAATGTGTAACTAGTCAATCCTGTAGATTTAGAAGTATTTTCTCTGTATACAGGGCAAACACTTTGTAATCCCTAATTTCCCCCTACACGCTTAAAAGATTCCTGTCTCTCTATTTGCTTAAACCTCAAAAGGACGTTGTTTCATACTTACTCACATCCATTTTCCTTCAGACGTTGAGCGAGGCCACGGAGGACAACCTGATAGACTTGGGCCCGGGTTCCCCTGCCGTGGTCACACCCAGGATCACCTCCAGCCCCCAAGCCCACTCCCCCGCCGGGGCCACTGCCTCCCCAGCCCATAACCCTGCCCCAGCCTCGCTGTCCTCTGCACTAGCTGGTCTCGGTAAGAACAAAATATTGTCATGTTTTCCAGCTTGGAGAAAAAGAGAAAGACTTCTTCTATCATACACATACACTCGCTCTCACTAGAGCTGTAACATCCTTCCTCCCCACTATAATAAGACCAGCAGCATAACTCAGCTCTTGCTCCCCAGCTGGTGTATAGAAAGTCTCTGCTATCTAGTATTCTGGTACACCTTAGACATATTACTTTTCTTGTTGATCTTGACATAGAGGCTAAATAAATAATCTTTGTTGGACTTTCCTTTCCGTGTCTCTCCAGATGTGGCTTCAGACAGCGTGAGCGGCACCCTGTCCTCTCTATCAGGCCGCAACCAGGATGACTTTGACATGTTTGCCCAGACCAGGAGCAGCTCTCTGGCTGACCAGCGCAAAAAGTAGGTCCAGATTTCTAAATTTTTTGCTTCTGGGGGTCCTCTGATTTTCTTATTCAGGGTGTCATTTATATTTAATCAAATAGCTATTCATAACCACCTTTAATATTTAAATAAAATCCCACCCACCCACAGGCGCTTTTATATAGTTTTGTTCTGTGTTGTTCACTGCATATAAAAGTTTTTTTTATGATAAAGTTTCATACTTTACTTCTAATGTGTCTACTGTCCCTTAACCTTCCTCCTGGGTTTTCCTAAAATGGCTTTTGAATACCTCCCGGGAACAGATGTTAATCTGATTTCCTCCACCTAGAACTTGTTGCCTTCAGCTGTATGTTGGTGGGGAGAATGAAAATGATAAAGTAAGGGCAGGAGAGACAAGTTTTCTAGCTGAGAAAAATGTGTAAAAGGAGCTTTTCTTTTCCTTGACTGCACCACGTTATTGTCTATTGAGGCTACTTTTGCGAGAGAAATTGGCACTTTTCTCTCCCTTCTCCAGGACAATAGATTTGTCTCCTGTTCTTGATGAATGTTGCAAGCTGCAAAAGGGTGGATGTGTTGGTGTGCCCAGTGTAGACATGGGACAATACAAAAATTTCATGTTGCGATGTCCAATATAATTGTGATTCACAATATTATCCTGATAATCATCAAAATATTCTTAAAACTTCAAAATAAAAACTAAATTTGCACGAAAACATACTGGAATTACTTTAACCTTACATTTTGTGAACAAACAAATATTTGTATTGCATCACAGATAGGACACACATCATTATTCATGATATCATCATCATAAATCACATACAAATAAAGGATAAATAAAGTTGGTTACCTCATCTCCCTCTCATTCTTTAGTTTGGAAGCTGTAGTATTTACACACATCCTATTTAACTTGTTTTTGTTGAGAAGACAATGTGCAGGCCCTCTGCCATGGTGACAGGCTAAGGCAATTCAAAATAAATCAGGAAATCAATGCAGGACTGTATGTCAGCGAGCTAGACAGCTTCTTCACTTCATTCATGTGAGGATATTCACCATTATCTTGATTTGCGATTACCATGAAAATTAATTATTTTGAGGTTGTTTTTTTTAACACGATCTGCGATAAAGAAGAACCTTTTTCCCCTCCTAGTCTGGTGCCTCAGGGAGTCCACAATACTCGACATCCCTGGTTCAAATCAAGACTTTTGTTGCCTCCTCAGCTATCTGTCTTTTTCCTCTGTGCCATCTAAGGCCAAAATAATTGAAATATGTTTACTTTAATGTTGACGTTTCCCATGTATTCGTGGAAATAAAAACCAGTACAATCAAAATGGGTGACAAATGCCCGTGTTTTACTGTTTTCTACAGCTTCACTACTGTTTCTTAACAATATTCTTTATGTTTTCACACACAGTGTTAAGTATGAGGACCCTCAGGCCCTGGGCGGCCTGGCCTCAGCTCTGGATGTGAGACAACAGAACACAGGAGGGGTGAGTACACTGATGCATGTAGTTTAATGCAGCTTTCACCCATGTATGGAGTGTACGGGTGCTGCGTTATTTACATGGCTGACCTCCCGTACCAGTCTGTCCTCAGCCCTCGATCACTCCCTGCATGTGATGGTCTGTAATACTGTGTGTTCTGCAGTGACATTTGTCCTGTGTGAATGATACTCGAACTTTGATCAAACAGAAAGGCATAGGTTTGCGTATTGACTGTTGCTAAAATAAATACCTTTCGGTGCGGTAACTTTGCAAGTGTTAAGCGTGCCTATAAATAAGTACAAGTAATGAGTCAAAATGTGTCATTTTCTTGCATTTGTTCTGGGTAAATATTAATTCTGGCTGCTCTGACTTTCTGCCGCAGAACAATCAGTTTGCACAGAAAGTCAAACACATGCTAGTTTAAAGATTTTTGCAGTCTTTCTCCCAGTCGGAGCACTCAGTGCAATATATTTGCATGGTTATCACTATGCACACAGATGATTCTGAAACCTGAACACACATGCAGACACACACAAGCACACTCCAAGTGAGTGCACATACCATTCTTCTTTTTAGTTACCTCAGGTGCCCTATGCCTCGTACAGTTCTTTTACTTGAGGGAGTCTTTTCCCTCTTTTATTTTCCTCATTTTCATCTTTAAGGAATGAACCCTCTCACCATTTTCTTCCGTTCTCCCCTCTTCTCTCCCCCTGTAAATGGCAGTCGTCTCTTGCATATTTGACTTCTCCTCTGTCTCTCTCTCTGCACTGTGTGCTATGCTGTGGTGGGGCCTGCTACCTTTCTTCTCTTGTGTAAGGTGTTGTTCTGTTGTTGATTCAGCTGAGGGTAAAAGGGGATGATAACCCAGCAGATCAGGAGCTGCCCATAGACAGCTGGCTTATTACCCAAGGAATGGTGAGGACTCCATCCTCAGTGTGTCCTCCTACCCCTCCCTCATGTCTGCCATCACCCGCTGCTCTCAAACTCCTGCGGCATCATCCATAATCCTCATTTTTTGGCCTCATCTCATCTCACCGCTCTGTCCAGAAATGATCAAACAAGCCTAGTACCAATACAGTCCCCCCCCCGAAGACCATCCACCTTCATGTCATGTGCAGATGTTGTACTCCAGTGTTGGGCAATATGACAATTTGTCAACCAGGACTCGTTTTGCTGTACTGTTTCTGCTGAGGTATGGGGTCATACGAGTGCCATAAAAAGAATAAGTCCATAAAAGACATAAATAAATAAGGAAATATAAAGAGAAACAAATAAAATAATAAATAAATGTGGAAATGTAAAGACAATAAACAAAAAAATAATAATAATAATGATCATTTTCATTTATTTAACAGTTATTTGTTAATTTATTTCAGTATATATTTATATATTTTTCAAAATATACATTTATTTTGAAAAACACAGTTTCATTTGAGTTATGTCTTTAATAGCTTACATCAATAAACAGGACTGTTTTATTGTTGTAATAACTTAACATGATTTTTCCATGATCAAATATCTTCATTTGTTATTTAAAGCAACATTATGTAGAAATTGGCATTTTGTGTGATTTGGCGCCCCCAACACTTTCTGAGTCTGTAACAATTTGTCAGATGCAATGTAGGTGCAAAACTCATTACATCATAAGGATGTTGTGTGTTGAAAACTTGTAACTTGACGTTCCATCGAAATGACTTTGAAGCTGTTATTTTGAGGTTTTAGTTTCTAGAAAGCAATGTGTTGCTGCAGTGATATAAAATAACTTAGAGATAGATAGAGATATAAAAGTTTACCCATATTGCCCACCTCTATTGTACTCTATCCACATGGCCAAGCTTCTCGCTTTAACACCACACCTTTATGGATACTTCCATCAGCTCAATTCATCTCTTAACAGTCACACACTAAAGCAGCAGGTACTTCTGCTACACAGCAACGTCAACAATGGTGAACATTGTTAAAGTACTGATAAGTTTGCTGTGTAGTTGACAGTATTTGTCAGCTGTCCTATAACTGTCTTTGGATCTTAGATATGTCACTAGATGTAACAACCTCACGTCTCACACTAACCAGAAATAATAGATCAACTAACAGATGAACCCGTAGTTGTAACATCTGTAACAGTGTGACAATGAAGTTGATGATATTACTGTGAATATGTGAATATGAAGGATTACACTTACATCAGCTGTGAGTCATGATAGGAAGAGACTTCTTTTCTACCACTTGACCCCCTCTTCACACAGCTGCATGTTTTTTTCCTGTGAATGACTTCCACTGCCTTGACCTTTTTTATTTTTGAAATGCTCCTTCACTCACGAGGAAACCCCACCTGTTTTTTTCGTAGCCTACAACAGGGCCATTGGAAAAGGTTTTTGTTTTCAACTTTGATATCAGGTCAGCAAGACCTAATGTGGACTTTGACTTCATTGCAAAGGCAGTGAACAGATGTGGAAGACAAGTATTTTGTGTGAACTCGATGCCTTTTCTGCTTTTGTAAACAAAAACACGCTTTTTTCCAGTTTCCCCCAATTGTTACTCCTCATGAATGGACTCACAGCTTCTTCAGCCACAGAAGAAAGTTTCCTTTTTGAGCGACACATTGCAGTCCATAATTCACCGAACGCACACCGTCCACCCTGACATGGCTTCCATCATCACAGTTGCTGCACGCCATGGAGCATTTTTTGTGTGCAGTGTGTGTGTGTGCCGTGGGATTGCCCTGCCTCTCGACGGTCCCCGTGCTTTCAGCTTCTCCCATCCAATCAATCTCTTAATCACGTTCAAGTGATTTGCTAATTAACTAATGATGTGGAATAATTAACGCTGCTGTGTGACATTAGTCGGCAGCTGTTAAGCCATGTCAGCACCACAGAACTAATGAGAACAAAACACAACCTGGGAACTCCTGTTCTAGTACGAGACAGCTGAGTCGCACGTGACAAAACAATAAGAGCACAGACTTGAGAGAGGTTGAGTGTGTCTTTTGAGCAAATTTTCGTTCCATTTTGATTTGTTTTATTTTGATTATCTTCCTCTCTGAGCCTTTGGTGATTCCTATTCTTGTTATTTTTGTGTATGTGTGTTCCAATTTTTGTTTTTTTTTTGTCCGGGTTGGGTGTCTTTTCGTTGTGTGGCTTTGGTGCTACCCCTTGGTTTGTCCATGGCTTTGCTCCATAGATCCCCGTATCGCAGTCCTCTGTCATGGATGACATAGAGGAGTGGCTCTGTGCTGACGTGGTGAGACTTCTTTACCTTGATTTAAATCTTTTTCTCTTCTTTCTCTCTCTCTCTCTTCTACCCTCGGTTTTGTTTTTCTTTGATAGCACATTTTCCCCATCCATCTCATATATAACTGCACATTTGACTTTAGTCTCCTTTCACGTCACGTCCTTTTATCCACTTTAATATTTTTCCACCAATGACTGACTTATAAGAGTTTCTCGTGAGGCTTAACTTACAAATGCTAACACAGTGCTAATGATGAAGAGTTGGATGATATGAGCTTCCTTAACATATGCATGCAGAGGTTGTGGAGTTGTGCTCAAGAAGGTTCCTCTTTTGTCTTCACCTGCGAAGAGTGTGGAAGGATGCATGACTTATGAGCGAGTTTATATGGGTTTTTCTCTGTTTGGGGTGAACTTTACAGGCATTATGATGCTTTTTAACCTGTTCACTAAGGTTTATTTTTGTCTTTTGAAACAAAGACAACTCCATTAATGATCATTTCTGCAAAATGTGTATATTATCTGATGACTTTTTTCCTCTTTTATAGAAAGGAGATGCCGCAGAGGAAGGGGTGACCAGTGAAGGTATAGACGGATCACAATTAATTTCTGTTCCACTGTGAAGTTTTGTTCATTTGTACTGATTCAAACTGTAACATCGGTAAACCCTCAGCTCTCCATGTCTGTGACAAATCAATTTGTTTCCTTCAGAGTTTGATAAGTTCCTGGAGGAGCGAGCGAAGGCAGCAGACACTCTGCCATCTCCCCCTGGAGCTATCCCTGCTCACCCCGCCCGTGCTCCCAGTGGCTCCCAAAAGAAAGCTGAACGGACGGAGGATGCCCTCTTTGCCTTGTAGACTGTTCTCAGAGGACCTCGCTCTCTTCTCCAGGGCATCTAAAGGTCCTCGCCCTACATGATTCCTCTCAAATAGTCCTTCCAGTCCCATTTCATCGCTGACTGGCAGTGGTGTAGCAAGCGATCTCCACGTTGTCGTCATTCTCTCGTCACCGTGTTGCTCTAACATGCAGAGGTCCAACATGTTTACTGCGCACACCTGTGTTGCGTTTTACTATATATGGATGTATTAATCTGTTAGTGTTGGATGTATTACTCGCAGCCCCGCATCACCAAAGGAAGACAACTTAACTTGTCTGACGTGGTTTCAAAATGTGGTATATTACTGCGAGATTATGGAAAAACTTCACTGCATTGAGTCAGAATGGAAGCATAAAATTAGGATTATATCGTGTTGTTTAACTACATTCAGCTAATTGCTAATTTATGCACTTATTGTTTTGTTCTGTACTATGTACTAGCGCTGTGGTTATGGTCGCTCTGTGCAATTTTTTCGTTTTCACAAATACTCCACTTAGAGCTCCAGTCGTGCTTCTAATACCAAGATATGTGTGGAATGGCAACAGGTTTTATTACCCAATTTGCCTGCAGCAGTGTTAAGACTTGTGTTAGCAGGCTAACTTTGCTAACTAAGAATATAATAGCTAAATCATAGCTAATCTTGATGAGTGTATGCCAGCATTCCTTTAACCAAAGGGAGTAAAAAACAAAAAAAATCTAAAAAGCACTAGTTAGAATTCTCTGTGATGTATTTCAAATGGCAAAGGGGAAGGAACCTGTCCAGGGAGTATTTCACATCCGTCTATTCAAGCTACAACAAATTAGCTAAGGAAAAGTTTTAGCCATTCCAAAGAATATTGAGGCTTTAATGACCAACTATCACTGAATCTTACCTGTCTAAGAATAATCACGTTCATGTGTTACGAACGTTAAGGGATCATGAACGTTTTCCTTCCCCGGCTATATTAATGTCTGTGGACTTTGAAGCAAAAACAAATCTGTATTTTTCTTTTATGTTCATAAGATGGATACTATTTTTCTAGGGGATGGGAAATGACAGCATTTTGCACATAAGTTCTCTAACTGTGTGATTGCAGTGCGCGTTCACATAGCAGCGGATTGGTGGACTGTTAAAATTAGGATTGTAAAAACCTTAAAGAATTACATAAAGATGCAAGACAAACCATGGCATTCAAAATATCAGCATGACTTAGCGCTGGCACCATAATTAACTAAAAGACAAAATGTATAGCTTACAGTAATGCACTGTTGTAAAGGATGTATTCATATAGAAGGTAGATCTTCACTTACTCTCTACTATGTAATCTATATACCTCAAAATACAGAGATTTTAGTTTCTGTATTTGGATAAAAATGTATTGGCTCATAGTAATATCAAGACGACAGAGAGGTTTATGTATTATTTGATCCCCTGATTGTATTTTTATAGTTCATGTAAAAAAGAAAAAAAACATCTTTGTACCCATCATCATAGATCTTTTTGTGGTTAAGACCGAAGCATGCAGCAAACAAACACAACTGTACTTTCTTTGATCTGTGCAGTCAAAGACGTACTTTCATACTTGGTGTATTTTCATTCTGCTATGATTCATCTGCTCTCGATGGAGCCGCTGCCAAGCATTTCTGTGATTGACTGATTTCTGCAAAGCAGCTCCGATTTGTCTTTGGTGTTGTTGCACTTTGAGGCAAAAAGCAATCCTGTCTTCATTCCAGCTCTTTTGCTGAGGCTCTGGTTTGTTTTAACGTTGCTCTGCACTTGAAAGAGTTTTTTTCCCCTTTCAGTCCATTTAAGACCAAAAGCCTTGTCAGTCGAGCTAATCAAGCCTAATCTCGCATCAAATTTACTTGTTGAATTATCCGTTACAGTATAGGCCTACCGCTAGAGGGGAATATATAATTATTCTTAATGTAAATGCAATGCTGATGCTAAAAAATTGTGTCTACATAATCATTATGACTTAATATTTAAATATAATTTAGTTGAGGATAATTAATGATTAATGAGCTTTAACTTGTTTTTTTTTAATGCTGTATGGTTATATAGTATGGTTGCCACGTAACTGAGATAATAGCGTTCAATTTACAATCATGTTCACTTTGAAAACTTTTACCTTGCAGGCTGCACAAAGAGGAAAACTAAAAATGTAACAGAGATCCTTTAAAAGGGAACTTGAGTATTTTTTCTGTTTGTGTGTGTTACATATCTCTGGGTCCGTAACAGAGTGCATTGTGTTAATGCTTTTATGAGGCTTACGTCCTTAATGCAACATGTATTCCTCGGAAATTCTGGCTATTTCAAAACGGTTACTGAATGTCTTTTAATACTGATGAAGCAGAACATTTCGCTGATGTTTTGTGGACATGGAAGAGGGGCTTGTTGTCTGTCAGTGGGTGTCCCATTACTAATGGTCAGATTTTTTGTTTGACCTAATGCACGTTTGTAACTGCCCAATAAAACACTAGCAATGTGTGACCTCTACCTCACAACTGTTTGTGGTTATTTTACTATTAAGGGTTGTGTGTGACAGTCTACTTCTTCCTCCTTATGCGCATGCTGATGCAACCCACCCTCAATCTTGCACTTTACTGGCCATTCATCGTCACATGAGCCCTCTCACCCCCTCCCGCATGTTGGTTCACGGACACCTCATCCGTTCTGCTCCACACGTAAAATGTAAACAAATCTTGGTCTCACGCAGACTCTGAAAAAGTTAACTTCCTTCAGTCGCCTGTGGAGCATTGCTGGCAGGATTCCAAAACTCGACAAACACACCCCATCCTCACCAACAATAACAGGCTTGCTGACAGGCTTTTAAAAGTACACTGCTCCATGAGTACTAACAACAACTTCGCAGTGCCACTCTAGGTCACTGACCTATTTCCCCACAGTGCTTTTGTGGGGCTCCCCTTTTGTGTTGCTGTCACACTGTGCTCACATTATAGTTGATGCTGATCTAAAAATACAGTTTGCCTCGGCCTTTGTTTACATCATTAATTTCAGTGTTCACTGAAGAAGCCTAATTATAGTGAGTATAACTGTAGTGAGGGGAAATGTTAAGTATTTTCAGAGATCTTCCTATTATTAATTTTTTTTTCCTAATTATTTTTGGCTTCTTCCATCCCTGCAGGTTATCTCCCTGCTGCCTCCACTATTCTGAGATAGATACACATGATGTAATCACTAGACCAAGAGGTGTGACGTCAGATCACCCCACTCGGTTCCTGAGCTTCCCATTGGACGATTTCACTGGTTCTACAGGAGGAGCCGCTGCTGCGAGTCAAACAAACTTGGCTATCGGCAGCACACGCCCACTCAGCTCTGATTGGCTGTGGGGGGCAAGCCCACAGTAAACACATCCATGCTGTATCCCTCAACGTACACAGTTTGGAGGAATATATGCCTCATATTAACACGGCTTCACATGAATAGAATGAACTACACGCGATAATTTATCATACATAGAGCATATATCATGGCTATTCAATAGACGATAATTGTATAATTCTTAACAAATGGATCCGTGTGCGTATTGTGGAGCCACTATATCAGTTTGACGTGTACATTATAAACTATGTCTTGTTTTACAATGTCGTCTTTTTAAAAAGTGTGGCATACGCTCCACATGCTGTCACCGCTTCAGTCAAATAATCAAAACAACCCTGAGAAACAGGAGGACGTGGGAATCCGCTTCAAAGGCAGTGATTGGCTGGCGCGCCTGTCACTCACCATCGGCTAGGTGGGTTTGTTCGGCAACCCTCGTAAGCACGTTCGTGCTGAATGAGCTTCAGTGTTTGGCTCGGTTTGACAAGTTTCCCCGGACGATCATGGGGGTAGGAGTGAGTAGTTAGTTGACACATCAATAAAAAAAAAAGTTGCAGCTCACAGTGCGCGTGTTTCAGCTACACCTGGGATCCGACGCTTTGGCAAATGTAGGGACGTGAGGAGTTCACAGTTTTTCCTCTCTCAAGTCTACATTGGAAAAGCCAGACACAAGAGTAAAGATGAACAACCTGTCTTTTGACGATCCTTCGTTGGATAACCTGGATCCAACACTGACGCTTCACGACCCGAGCGATATCGACACGGCCCTTTTAAGCGACATTGATGGTAAGGAAATCAAACAGTGGCGTTAAACTGCCAGCTAACGTTAAACCAATAACACTGCCTGTAAGTTAAAAGCTCATTACCTCCTGCATGCCCTGTGTGCTTCACCCCTCTGTGTGACTTGCCTTCTTTGTCCTACATTCAATGTTTAGACTAGAACCTCATTTTTAACAACTTAAAGCACCTGCTTAGCTAACGGTTGCTCACAGCGTCAGCCATCATTAGCTCAGCTAGCTAGCCGCCATGCTAGCGCTCCTTGGAGGTTAGCCGAGGTAATAACAGGTGGTTTTGTGTTGGCGTTTACAGTGTTTATGTCTTGCACTACCAAAGCCCACAGCGATAGTCGTTACTGTACGTGGAAATGAGTGATTATTAGAGCTAAGCTAACAGCTAACGTGCTGGTTAGATGGTCGTGAGTGCGCCCCGCCCCCATCCTGCTCCACACGGAGGTTACTGTCGTTCATTCCTCCTTGTCGGGTTCACCGTGCCTCAGTTGACCGAATTGACACAATGTTGGCATCTATTGTTTTTATATGGAGTTAAAACACTATAATATAATAATATGCTCCATTGACATCTTTTGTATATATTTCTGCCTGTATGGTTGTAATCGTTGCTTTTAACATTTCAAACGGGCGTAGTAAATCAAGTTCACATGCATGTTATGGACACACTCATGTGCTCGTTTGATGTATTGTTAGGGATGTTTAGTTTTTAAAAAAAATCCACATTATTCACATATCAGCATATATAATATATATATAAATGGAAGCCTATGTGGTGTGTCATCAGAGATTGACCTGTAACAGTTAATATGTGTAATGGCACCATTATATATTGTGTAAAACGTATCGTGCTCGCCCACTTCCTCCGTGTGACCGACAGTAACCCTCTGTGATGCTGCTCGATGGTAACCTCTCGCGAAGCCACAGACAGCGCGCCCTCTCTTTCTCGTCTTGGGCTGATCGGCATAGCAAGTCTCCGAGGCGCGCTGTGATTGGTCAGGAGCGATCACCTCATACAAAACACTGGATTACAAACCCAGGGTGCTGCTGCGTCTCACTGCAGACACAACATGCACTCAAAGTCAGTGTGGGATTTTTAAAAATGTTTTTGCAGTATGTTCCTGGTGAGCTGCATCAGGTTACAATTGGTGACTATCATATAATTTGGCATCTTTTATACAGCGGGATATAACAGTGCCTTGAATAAACCAAAAGAATAGTGTCACACTTTATTCTCATTATTATATTTTCACATATTTACTTCATCAAGCATCATCCATTAAAGCAAATCAGTTTATATGAGAGAAATAGATTTCTTTTGCTCATAACTCATTAAAGGAATCCATTTCTTTCCAAGTTTCATGACATTCATATATGATTTGTCACAGCACATGGGACCAGTTTTCTCATCCTTTCTAGCACGTTGGCCCACAGTTGCAGGAAAACACAGTGGCAGTTAAACTATAAACTAGTAGATTGGCAAGTATAAATAGTTTAACTGCACATGGGCTTACAAACATTAAATGTAGAAAATACAGTATAGTGCGTGCTTGTACGCAAGACTTTGTGTGTTTATACTGTGAATTTCAGCATGCACTGTGAATATGATTTTTGTTACTTTATCCATTCAGATGAAATGTAGGCTATTGATCCTGATTGAAACCAACAACTGCCTTTATTTTTTAGCTGTTTTAAGTTGCCCCAACTAGGGCTGCAGTATTACACAATTATTATAATTATTATCAGTTACAATAACCCTTAATGGAATTAAAACAGAGGGGTTTCTCTAGGTTGAACAAATGGTTTATTGTAATTTCAAAAAATATGATGTCCCGACAGACATGAAACTTGACATAAACTTAATATATGTATATATTTTAACAACAATAATATGGTAAAGCATTCATATCACCGTATACCTTGCTACCCTAGGGAGAAATCGGGCGTGGTTAACTAATGCTCTAAAGGTACTTAGAAAGAGTAGTTCAATGTACATTGTAAAATAAAAAATAAAAAACTCAACATGATGAAATTGACAGTTTTACTATTGTATTCTGTAGCTTACTTTTGAGGGTTTTCACTGATCTGTTACATCATAAACACCGTACATGTTTGTTGATGTTTGGGTAACTAGTAGTACTGATGGAAATGTAGGAGATCCAGTTTGCTGCTGAGCAGGTGTTTTCAGTTGGGTGCATTGATCACTTCTATAGATAATTCTTGTATATTTCTCTACATAGTCAATAACAGTGATGTTGGTTCTGGTTTCCTTCCCTCTGCAGACATGCTACAGCTCATCAGCAACCAGGAAATGGAGTTTGGAGGACTGTTTGATAACCCTCCATACACGGGGCCCCCTCCCACCCAAGAGCTTCCTTGTTTGACCCAGTCCATCACCCCAGCCGCCCCTCCAACCACCACCACCACACCTCCATCTACATCTTCCTCATCCATCTTGAGCAGCAGCCCCCACCTGGATGCACTCCTGGGCCCTCCCATCACCCGTAGCTCCTCCACCCCAGACAAGACCTTCCAGCCTGCCACCTTCCAGCAGTCCCCCCTGGCTCAGGTGCCCAGCACCACCCAAAGGCAGCAGCCAGCCTCTCCGCAGCAGGCTCAGAGCCTCAGTCAGCCCAAGGTGGAGCAGCCCCAATCCATTCTTAGCCCATCTGCCCCGGCCCAGGCTGCTTCACCGCATGGCTCACCGGGACCGAGTCCAACTTTCACCGCGACGCCCCAGGCCCTCTTCACCTCGCCTGCACCCCAGACTCCGCCTCAGCAGCAGACACAGCTTCAGGCACCGGCACAGCCCCAACAGGCCCGGGCCAACTTCAGCAGCCCGACCACCTACACAGGTAAGCACTCATTGATGGTGATGAGTGTTTATTGTAAGTGATGGTTATTTTCTTCTTGAAGTGACAGGTTTGTTGGCTTCGCATGTATGTTATCGAGTCAATACAATATCCATAATGTATGCTGGCTGCTTCGGTAGATGAAGTTATCCTTAAGCAGGTTTAAACCAGAAATAACATGACAATTTTGTTTTTTAAATTATTTGTTTATATGTGTGTGTGTGTGTGTGTGTGTGTGTGTGTCTGTCGGTCGCAGTCAGAATTTGTCAGCACGACAGCATCACGACCATGCAAGAGGCAGGTGTGAAACTGGATTATGTAATCAAAAGCAGATGCTATTCTAGTTTGGAAACTTTCACAAATCAAACTCTAGTGCCCAAAAGGTGGCTGTCATGTGTGTTAGATTTAATTCACCAGGTTAGGACATTAGGGTTATTCAACCTTAGCTAATCTCATATCCAAATCCTAATCTAATAGACTTTGCTCGGCAGTGTGACAGACTGTGTGAGCCAAATGAAAAATTGCCTTGTCAGGGAAACCCCCATATATATATCTGCAACAGTCCTGTGACACGTCCACTGAAAACTCTGGTTGACGCTTGATTGTTGCTTTTGGTGTTGTTTTTTTTGTTTTTTACTAGGAGAAATGTAGAAAATAAAACATTGTTTCTGAATTCTCTCAGATGCAATAAATGTTTATTACTCCTACAGAAAACTCCCATGCCCTGATACTGATAGGTGATAATAATTGCTAGCCCGGTTGAAGCTGATAAGAAACATAAGGTGACACACTGAATGTTGCTTTCACTTACGTCTAATGAGTATGCAGTTCACCTGTTGACCTACAACCCATAGATAATGACTCGCTCTGTGTCTAGCATCTCGTGTCACTCAAATATCTGAACTGTTTAAATGATTAGAAGTTTATTAAGGATACAGAAGGATTTTTGCATGAAAAAAAAAGTAATTTTAAGTTACTTTAATAATTTGGTGAAAGCAATTTGACCATTACTTCATGCTTGGTAAAATTCTCAGTTAATGAGATGGATTGTTGCCATTGATATTTTATATATTTTATACTTGCTTGGATTAAAGCTAAGTAAATCTTTTCGTGACTCTTTTCTAGCTGTCAGTCCCATCAGTGTGAGCCCACCCACCACCAGCTTGGCGTCGTCACCTCCGAGTGTCCAGCCAGTGACCATTCAGGCTCAGCTCCAAGGGCTGACCACCACGTCTCCTCTCCTGACCACGACTGCAAGCCAACCGGCCCAAACCATCACATCCCACGTACAGCAAGTACCTGTAAGTGTGTTCAGCTGGCACCTGAATTAGCCTGACTTGTGGATAAGAAATACATCACATCTTCACTTAATATGTGTGTACTTGTGTGTTTCTTCTCAGGTGTTGCTGCAGCCCCAGTTCATCAAGGCTGAATCTCTGTTGTTGACCACTCTGAAGCATGACCCCTGCATGGTCACCACTGTGGCCTCTTCCTCATCCCTGGCCACCACCACCCCGGTGCAGAGCACTTCACTTCAGGTAGACACATCATGAGCAGAGTCTAAAAAGTTTGGAATATGCTTATTTTTAACCATTAGGTTGTTAAGGTTAGGTTTATGCTCGAAATTGAATATAGTCCTTGAAAAATAAGCAACTTGAAGACATAATTTTTTGACATTTTACAGACAAAACAATTAAACCTGAAAGACTAATTTAGAATAGAAACAATCATTAGTTGCAGCCCTGCTTGAAAATTCTTGAAAAGTGCTTGAATTTTACTCTTAAAAGGTTGTACGACCCCTAATCAAATACTCCTGTGTCTTAAATTGGACAATACCTAATGTTAATTGGCGGTCAGGAATGTTTTTACTCTGCATCCTTTATGTGACTCATCCTTTATTTTCTGTCTCTCTCGTGCCCCCTTGTTGACCTCTCTAGGCCTTTATGGGCGGCGGCACCATCCTGACCACAGTGCCCGTCATGGTGGACACTGACAAGCTGCCAATCAATCGCATCGCCATCAGCGGGAAGCCGGTCGGCCAGCCACACAAGGGAGAGAAGCGCACAGCCCACAACGCCATCGAGAAGCGCTACCGCTCCTCAATCAATGACAAAATCATCGAGCTCAAAGATCTAGTGGCTGGTACTGAGGCTAAGGTAGGAAGGAGGGTGGATCATGTGGGTTTTTTTGTGAGGCAATTGGTGACATTAAAAGGAGGAAGAAGAAGCTTATTGTATCTATATGTTTCTACTTTTGTTTAGCTCAACAAGTCTGCAGTGCTGAGGAAAGCCATCGACTACATCCGCTACCTGCAGCAGACCAACCAGAAACTGAAACAGGAGAACTTGGCTTTTAAAATGGCAGCCCAGAAAAACAGTACGTGCTTCAAACCTCTTCTCTCTTCTTTACCCATAACAGCCTCTTTGCAATTTATTCCCAGTTCCTTGAAAGTAAGTAATCCAGTTGACCTTCTGTGATGAGGTCTATGGATAGCTACTGTTATCCTGAAATGAGAAAAGTGAAAATGGCCCTCTAACAGCCCTCCTTGTCTTTCCTCAGAGTCTCTCAAGGACCTGGTTGCCATGGAGGTGGACGGACCGGCTGATGTGAAGAACGAGCTGCCCACCCCGCCAGCCTCTGACGTGGGCTCTCCCACCTCTTTCTCACACTGTGGGAGTGACTCAGAGCCTGACAGTCCGATGGGGGAGGACACCAAGGTACGCAGCCCCCATTTAAACTACTGAACTATAAAACTGCACTTCATCAGCAAAATACAAGACTTTTGTCACAGTAATTAACTCAGATGTCTCTTCTGTTGGCAGCCGAGTGTGGTCATGTTGGACAAACAAGAAGCAGGAGGTAGCGCTGGCGGCATGTTGGACCGTTCCCGCATGGCGTTGTGTGCCTTCACCTTCCTCTTCCTCTCCCTCAACCCTCTGGCAGCGCTGCTCTGCTCATCTGGCAGCAGCTCAGCTGGAGGTGCTGCAGCCACCCACCATGCAGGGAGGGGCATCCTTGGTGTGGATATCGCAGGTACAGAAATGTTTAGAAATGTAGAAAATTTCCTGTGAGGTATTCTTAGTGGTTACAGTTAAATTTAAAACAATGTGTTTTCTGTAGCGGACTCATGGGGCTGGATGGACTGGATGCTTCCAACTATACTGGTGTGGCTTCTGAACGGCGTTCTGGTGTCAGGGGTTCTGATCCGGCTGTTGGTGTATGGAGAGCCTGTAACCCGACCACACTCTGGATCCTCTGTCTTGTTCTGGAGGCACCGCAAGCAAGCTGACCTGGACCTTGCGAGGGTACGTTCCAAAAGAAATATCTATGTCCTTATATTCTTCCTCAGGTGTTTGATCTCTGTCTACCTGTTTTTAACAACTGTTCTCCCTCATCATCACATCTCTTTCACCCCCCACAGGGAGATTTTGCCCAGGCCAGTCAGAACCTGTGGACCTGTCTGAAAGCTCTCGGCCGTCCCTTACCCACCTCCCAGTTGGACCTGGCCTGCGCTGCCCTCTGGTCTCTCCTACGATTCTGCCTCCAGCGTCTCTGGGTGGGCCGCTGGCTGGCAGCTCGGGCCGGAGGGCTGCGATCAGACCGCCCCCTGCAGGAGGACGCCTGCAAGAGCAGCCGTGACGCCGCCCTGGTTTACCACCGCCTGCACCAGCTGCACATGACAGGTCGGTTGGTGGAGAAAAAACCCTGTCTCTAACTTGAATCAATGCGGTAGACTGAACACTGTCAGGTGGCAAGTGACAAAATCTCAGGTGATCGAAGAGCAAGTCAGGCAACACTTTTTCTGCTGTGTGAATGAGTTTATGTTGATTCAGTGCCAGAAAAGCTTTAGACTTTGGATGCATTTGACCACTCTGGCTCTTTTTTGTGTTTTTATGAATATTGCATCACTTTTCTTCTCTTTGAAATCGTATGTTTTTTTTAAAATGTAAGTCATTTCTTGTCTTTTGTCCGTGCATACAGGTAAGCTGAATGGTAGCCACCTGTCAGCAGTGCACATGGCTCTGAGTGCGGTGAACCTGGCAGAGTGTGCTGGCTCCTGCCTGCCTGTAGCCTCTCTGGCTGAGGTCTATGTCTCTGCAGCTCTACGGGTCAAAGCAAGCCTGCCAAGGATCCTGCATTTTACCTCTGTAAGTCCCATTAGTTTGCACATGCACATATATTTATACATGACGTTTGGTTCATTTGTCTTCCATGTGTATTTGTTAGAGTTGTTAATGACCCTCGCACTCACCCACTTGATAAACACTAAACTACACTGAACCAAAACATCAGGACTAAACTGTATTTTTCTTCTGATAGCGCGTGTTCCTGAGCAGCGCCCGCCAGGCGTGCTTGTCATCCAGTGGCAGTGTGCCTCCGGCTATGCAGTGGCTCTGTCACCCGCTGGGTCACCGCTTCTTTGTGGACGGGGACTGGGCTATCCGCAGCACTCCCAAAGAAAGCATCTACAGCCAGGCTGGCAACACCGGTCAGTGCAGATCTCACACTCCCTGTGTAGCTGTGTTCTAAAAACAACTAATTTAAGGCCTCAAAATATGTCTGTTTTGTACGTGCACATTCAGGTCGCATTGCTTGTCATGTTAATAGTTTGTTGGTTCTCTTACAGTGGATCCTCTGGCCCAGGTGACTCAGGCATTCAGGGAGCACCTCCTGGAGAAGGCTCTGTACTGTGTGGCCCAACCCAGCGGAGAGACGAGACCCAGCCAGGGTGAAGGGTGAGAAACAAAACATACTTCCAAAATAACAGTGTCATTTGTTACCATTCTCTAAAGTTTGGAAATGATAGAGTTCAACATGTATGTTCATTTGGCAGCAAAATAACCCTTCATTGTGTGTCTTTTCAGGGAGTATGCTGATGCCCTGGAGTACCTCCAGCTGTTGATGAGTGCGTCGGATGCAGCCGGTGCCACCTCCCAGTCCTTTGCTATCGGTTCCAACATGGCTACCGTCACTGGTAAGTTCTGTCAACATCACACTTATTAACATTACTGCTTATCTTCTCTGAAAGAATCCCATTTCCTCCTTACCTTTCGTGACAGTTCCATTTCCTTAATGCGATTGCAAAACAAGAAGCAGCAAGATGAAGTTCGTTTTTACACTACTGAGATCGAGTGGCCACCTTCCACCCTCCCTTTGTCCTCAATGATCACTGATCTGAGCGAAAGGGTGCTAGGTGAAAGGGAGGCATCCACTAGATTGCATCATCTATCTTCAGCGCTGTCAAGTCGGTGATCACCTTGAGAGGAGGAAGGGCTTGGGAGGTTGTGCGGGGATTTTAATGGAGAGACTTTTCTTGGCTGAGCCTCAGGTTGCTCACACAGTGTTAGAAGTGTGTGTGTGTGTGTGTGTGTGTGTGTGTGTGTGTGTGTGTTGGCCAGTGTTAAATGGAGTAGTTTTCCCTCATGAGGGAGTCGTCAAAATGGCTGCTTCCTCTCAGCATGTTGTGATTATGCCAGAAGGGAGAAACAGATTGATTCAGAGGTCAAAAAACACAGACAGCAGCTGTCTGTGCGTGTGTGTGCATACGTGTGTGTGCACGCACACTCTCATGCATGTTAAATATGAAAGTGGGCAGTGGGGGAATCAAATATTTGAATGTCTGTTTGTCTACGGCTGTCTTGCCATTGACTGTTTTGTCCCAACTTCCAGGCTGCGACCCCCACTCCAAGTGGTGGTCCTCGGTTGCCGTGGTGATCATCAACTGGCTCCAAGGAGATGATGGCGCAGCAGAGAGACTTTATCCCACTGTCGAACACTTGCCCCGCAGCCTGCAGAACGCAGAGTAAGTCAGACATGCACGCACCACGTCAGACTCAAGAGTGTGTTGCACTCATCTGCTGATGCCAAGGAGAGGACACACACACACACACACACTTCCACTACTTTAACCTGTGTCCTCTGTCTCCTCTCCCCCTCGCTCTGTCAGGAGTCTTCTGCCTAAGGCATGTCTGAACACATTCAGGGCGGTGCGGGCTCTGCTGTCCAAGCCAGAAAACTGCCAGCTGAGTCTGAGTTACAGCGACAAGGCCAGCGCCCTGCTCCGAGACAGCCTCAACCTGGGACCACACTGCCACAGCTCCAGTTTAGACAAGGTACACACACTCACACAAACAAAGGCACGAGCACTTGGGTGCACATTGAAGTCATGTTAATATTTATTATTCCTGAGGCAAATTGTGTGAGGGCAACAGCATCCGCGTTTTAAAATATTAAAAAATACACATACAGGAATGCATACAGTGACAGATGTGCCCACACGTGGGTGTGTGTGTATGTGTATAATTATAAACTCAGGAAATTGGACACACACACTTTTCACTACAGAAAACCACACGCTTTACCACAGAATCCCCTGCAGCAGCTCCTCTCTGTGATACGGCGCTGTCCTACCCTCTGGCGTTCAGCAGATGGTGATGCTGGTGGATAGGTAGCTCACAGCATGCGCACGTCTACGGCCAGAGCTGCGGTGCATTGTAGTTGCATTGCATGTGTGTCTCAGCGGAGTGCAATGTACCTGCAGTGCAACACAGAGCTGGGCCACGAACAGCAGAACACACACACATACAGAGAGGGTGGAAAATGTCCTTTGTTGTAACTTAATTTATGTATACATGCACTCTGATATTCCACTATTATTCAGAATAAGACGAGTCAGAATCTGATAAGGGTCATGTAGATAACATGTTTTGTTTGGATATTTAGAATAAGGCCTTTTTCTGAATGAAGAATTTTCCGCTTAAGACATGAGGGATATGCCTTTTTTTTTTTCGGACATGTAAACAGAGCTTTCGGCATTATGCGTCTCAATTTGGGTTTTTATGACAGTTTGCAAGACCGGAGCAGAGATGCACGCCCAAAATAAAAGCCCACATTTCTGGTCAGAAGGAGGAAAGCACCTACTTCTAAATAATATGGAAGACTTGGATATCAACAGGTTATTTGACCAAATATCGCAACATTTACCCTTTTCAAGAAGGTGGTTGTGCAATCACAGCCTCCTCTTTCATTTATTCAGACAAACGTGATAAACGACCTGTTGAGGGCAAGTCAATAGGACTATGCACGGCTGCATGTAAATCAGAATATTAATGTAAAGAGTTTAGTAGGAATAAAGTATTTTTGGAATAAGGGCAAAATAACTTTTGTGCATGTAAACGTAGAAACACATTTTCTTCATAAGTATACCCCTCAGTTTGGTCTAAAATGGAGATACATGCTGTCTTTTCAACGACCACACTTACGAAAAGAAACTGTGTTTGACACTCAACTCCAGGTCATTAGTCAGTGGTTATACTGTCCTGCAGCTTGTCTCCCATCTCAGTCCTTATCTTGTCCTTTTTCTCTGTAGGTCGTCCAGTTGCTCTTGTGTGATCTCTTGCTGGTGATGAGGACCAATGCATGGCGTCTGCAGCAGCAGGGGGCCGGTCCTGCGGGGTCGGTGTCGGCGGGTACAAGCGGCCCCGCGGGGCTCCACCAGGCCTCCCCGCCTGAGCTCCAAGGCTTCCAGCAAGACCTCAGCTCCCTTCGAAAGTTGGCGCACAGCTTCAGGCCTGCGATGCGAAGAGTACGTATAACAGTTTCAGTCACCACATTTTTTGCATTTAGCTTTGTCTTGCCGACATCCGGTGAAACTTCTCGACTGTTTTCTTACCTTATTTCCATACAAGCAAACATCCAAACGCAGCATGAACACTGGTTGACTGACAGACACTCTGAGAACTATTAAAACAAGACAAACACACCTATGCAGCTTCTATAAACAGACAGTAGAAGATTGACAGGCATCAAAACACTCTTCCACGTACCTGGAATGACAAGCATAGAATTGTAATACACAAAGGCAACACATGAAGAGAAGCACATAGCATATACACGCGCAAATACTTCCTGTGCACATATTTGCAGGCAGTCGACGGTACAAATCTCTGTGGAAATTAACAGGGAGGTGTTGCAGCACACACATGCACACACACACGCACACACACACACACACACACCCCTGAGGCAAGTGTTTAGCTGCGTTGTTCACAAGGATTCAAAGTCTCTCTGAGGTAGAGCTGAACACCCTGTATGAGTCATCATCACTTGCTCTCATCCCTCCTCCTCCTCCGCTTCCTCCCTCTCATCTCTCGTCCCTCCGTCTCTTTCCAGTTGTTCCTTCATGAAGCTACAGCCAGGTTGATGGCGGGGGCCAGTCCCACCCGCACACATCAGCTCCTGGACCGCTCGCTGCGACGCAGAGCAACACCTGGAGCCAAGACAGGTGTGTGTGGACGAACTGTTGTTTGTTTTGTTTGTTTGTTTTTCATCCACTTCTGCAGACAAAATGTTTTTTTAATTTGCTTTTCTCTGTTCATGATATTTTTAATTCCATTCAGTTTTATTGTGTCTTTGTCCACATAGAACAATCTTAATGTTTGTTGGGGTCTTAAAGGGTAACTTCACCAATTTTACACCTTAAAGTGTATTCATGGGCCTTAAGGAGTACTGCTGCATTAAAAAGCAAAAAGAATGGCTTAATGAGACTACAGAGGTTGTCGGGACATTAAACGTCCTAAAGCTGAACACGAAGACTAATCTCCTCACTTTACTTACAAACTATTCAAGTCAAATTTAGCAAATTAAAGATTCATCATGTTAAAGTAAAGTATGTATAATATAGTTAAGTAGGGAGCTTAGCGGTGGTGACCGCGGTGTAGTTTGTTTATAGACTAACATTAGCTTTTTTACTTCTGGCAATTTCATCATATAAAAGTGGTTTTAATTTATGAAGATTAGTTGGTGAACAAAATGTTCATCGTAAACCACAGCTTTTTTTAATTCAATAATCCAAAATCCAGTGGAAAAATCCCACAGGCTTTTTGTCAAGGGAACCAGAGCGAACTACCAGGTCATCATGTAGTAATGTTGTCATGTTGTAACATCATTTCTGACTGATCAGATGCTTTCAGTATCTTTAGTGTTTTTTATTTAGTAGTGTTGGCTCTGATAACATGATCATTGAGTTAAATTAAAATCAAAAGATTTAAGGTTTAATTTCTAGATGTGATTTCTTGCAACTTAATAAAAGTTGTAACTAGCTGAGAGACACTGAATTGCAGCTGCTCCTCTTTTTACCCAGTTCTTCACTCCGCTAAATAAGTAAACAAGAAGTTGCCGAAGTCTGATTGGCTGTTTGTGGCTGACGACATCGGAAAGCTCACCCTGAAATACCCCGCTAACGACTGTCTCGTGTGTTTTTATTGTGTGTGTGCAGAGGAGTGCGAGACGAGGCCAGGCCAGCGGGAGCAGGCTGAGGCCGTGATGCTGGCGTGCCGCTACCTTCCCCCCTCCTTCCTGTCGGCTCCCGGCCAGAGGGTGGGCATGCTGGCGGATGCGGCCCGCACCCTGGAGAAGCTGGGAGACAAGAGGACCCTCCACGACTGCCAGCAAATGATCATCAAGCTGGGCAGCGGCACCACCGTCACCAACAGCTAGAGAGAAGGGACAGGACTGGAGGGGAGACTTGCACAGACACTGTATATAGAAACATTTCTGACATACAACAACAACCACACACAGACAGAAAAGAAACACACAACCAAACAATTTGTACATTTTGGCGCGCAGCTCTTGACAGACTTCTGAAACAGATTTCTACACTAAGATTCATATCAAACTGTCAGGATTTTCTTCATGGATTGCCCCTCCCACCGCCCCAACCCCACATCAGGAGACACTTGTAGAGTTCACGCTCTTGTTGCTGTGGATCATTACCAGAATACGAGAAGCATTTTCCAATCCCCTACGTGAGAATCCATTGCAGGTCCACAGTTTGTCCACAGAGAGGCGCCATCACGGTTCAGTGTGAATCATGTGAGTGAGTGAGTGTGTGTGTGTGTGTGTGTGTGTGTGTGTGTGTGTGTGTGTGAAGCATGACAGATATTTGCCCTGCATTCATTCAATACTGTCCCGCCCCTCAATTGTTTTTCCGACAACTTCTTCGGGCAGGAGCGCTCAGCGGGTTGGAGCGCTCTGATTGGCTGCGGAGCGAGGCGCCTCTCGAGAACGATCACGGGCTCGTTCGGTGGGAAGCCGCTCCGCAGGTTGTTCAAACGGTGTTAAAGTTGATTTGAATTATGTTTCACTGGCGATGATTCGAGGCGAGCTGCTGCACAAGCTCTGCATTTCTATCTGCACTAGCCCTGCGTGGCTGATTTCAATGAGATGAGTAAAAATATGGCTTTATGAGGTTATTTTCATAGAGGTTGTTCTTTTTGTTTTGCTGTGTACATATTTTAAAATGTATTTATAATCTGTATGAACATTGATTAAGCAGTATTTTGCATAAGCAGAGTGATAAATGCTTATTTTCTTCCCTTAAAGCTGTGTTTTGGTAGCTTTTGACCAGGCCCAAATAATGTAGTTACTGAACAAGTGACCTGTTGCACTAGTACGCAACTGTGGGATCTGAAGAAACTGGCGGCATGCAATTCTGGCACCACCAACCGACAACTCAAACATGAACCTTTGGCACTTTTGCAACAAGTTACATAAAATGCAGACAGTTTCAACATAATTGATCATTATTTTTCCAAAGAGCGCCTGTAGTTGAATCATCTTAATGCTCTTTTGAGTCATTATAGCTTCATGCTCCTAGAGAACCATCGCTTGTTGATTTTTAGAGGACTGCAAACAACTTTGGCATGTGTTTCTTGTCCCATGACCAGTATGTTTTTATAGTGTCACTAATGTGAAAGACTGAAAGACGTTGGGGATTGAGATGAATGAGACGCAACCATGTCTAAAGGTATTCTTCATGTGTCGTTTAACTGACATCTTTTCATCTCTTCCTTGTTCTTCGGTTTCAACCTTTTTTGTTATGTAAATATTAAAGCATTTTGTAAAGAAGACTGTGACATGTTTCCTGTGGTGCTTAATAGGGTAACAGAGTTTGATGCCACATGCTGGTGGCAATAAAAGTAGTTAAAAGTCTCCCTCTGCTAAAATTATGCAAGTGGGTCATGTGCTGACTTATAAAAATGGGACAAAACTTTTGTGAAATGCACAGAAGATATCTATTTTGGGAGAAATGCTGAAATAAATGAAGCTAAGTCTTATTTTCTGAAGCATTGTTTTTGTAACCGAAGACCAAAAGTTGACAATAGAAACGGTTACCTATGCAATTTTTTGAATTTGATAAACAATAATATATGTTAACAACTGTAAACCCAGAGTTTGTAAAATTAAAGGGGCAATATGTAAGAATTTTAGTGGAAAACATTCAAACATTCACTGAAATTACAGAAATAACATTTTTGACATCATGATGTCTGTGTTTGTGTTGCAGATATATATAATACAGTTGGCATGCTAACCTACTTGCCCCGGCCCAGTACAAGGCTAGCGCTGTAAACACCACCAACACGCCTCCAGTGCCCTGAGTTCCCAGACCAGACTGCACGGCTAACTGCGCTTACTAGCGAATGGTAGCTACAGTTAGCGGTTATTCTGGTAATCCTGCCTGTATTTGTTTTTCAGTAACATGCCAATTCTTACATATTGCACCTTTTTTAAATTTGAAAATCGTACTTAAATTTAAATTTGCACAGCAGCACGACTGAGCTAGGTGGGAGAGGGAGATAAAATACTGATCCGAATGGTGTCTCCATTGTGTTGATGTCAGTGCATGTTTGTTCAGTAAAGACAAAAAGAGCAGGCGTTGGTCGTAGCAGCATTGAAAGGTGCTGGTATATTTAACATTGGCGTTACAAAAAACATTTCAAACAAAGTGATGCTGTGTCATCGATTCCAAACAAAGAGACATGAAAATCAATAAAACGGCATGCTCCAACTCAAGACAAGTGACATTCCCAAAAAAGGTCGTTATTTTTTTTTCATCAATGGATTCTTTTAATAACATTTTATAAGCAATAACATATTCCATTTTATAGAAAATAAACATCTCTAGGAAATACTATACACAATTATATTAGTACATCACATCTTACATTTAAACAGCATCAAATACTTATATACACCATTAAATAATGAGCTTCATAAAAGAGAAAGTTTGGTGTGGCGTCTTTTTTTGCACTTTCTTTTATGCTCTAATACTTAAATATGTCTCCTTTTGATATGACCAGTACTCTGACTGACGCCCCGCAGCTACAGGGCGTTGTTACATAGCATGAAAGAGTGAGAGAGGCTACATTTGAGTTACACGAACAGACAGGTGTGTAATGGAATCTGAGTTGGATGTATATCTTTCTGCACCGCTGTGTGAGATGAAATAATCATACATGATGGTAATGTTGAACAGTAATACTTCTGAACTGTACATAGATATGACATGAGATGACCTGACCCCCCGGCTGGACCCTTGGAGCCCGAGCTGATCTCGCAACCTGTCGAGTGATAATGGCGGCGTTTACTGTACATATCGAATGTGCACACAGTTGAAATGGAGTAACAGTTTTTTTTCTTTTTGTTTTTTTTCTTTTTTTCGGAATAACACAAAGCCTGACATATACCAAGGGTGACGCAATGATGTCGAATAGTCATAATGCACATCAAAATACATCTCCGAAGATAAGAGCATTATATTAAAATACTGCGTCCATTTTTTTCTTAACTCTTCAATATCGGAATATTTAGAACCTGTAAAGCACATCATCATGTACAGTTTCCTTTTTTGTTTCTTAAACACAAACGCACACATTGAGATAGTACATCCAGTGGTTGGCTGCTGTTTTTTTCGATGCGTGACATCTTGAATCGGAGATGAACTTTCTTCCCGCACAGACACATATGCACCAACACGCTGATGATGTGGCTGTAGAATGACTATGATTATCACACACACTCACTCGCTCACTCGCTCACGCACGCGCATACACACCTCTTGGCCCACAGACAAGGTGGCCAGAGGGATGCTCCTGTCCAATCAGTGTCCGCCAGGTGTCTGAATGTGATAGCAACCCATCCGAAGGCAGAACACACACACCTTCCTCGCTCTGCATTTCAAACAGCCCCCCCTGTGCACTGGGCCCTAGGCGCACAGACTCTAAAGCGCAGTCTATCCTCCTGTTAAACAGTGCCGCTGCCTTCCAGTGAGGGGGCTCAGTGGAGAAAACACATTTCCAGGCCGGGTTCAGGGAGCAGCTACTCTCAGCGGAGGCATTCTCCAGGGTTTGTATTGCTCCCAGCTCCACCTCGGCGGCGCAGCCTCCCACCCTCCCCCAGCCCCACTGGTTGATGTGCCTGTCCATCATCAGTCAGCACCGTGTTTTTTAGGTACAGGTGGCTGTTGGGACGGCATTTTTGTTTGCCTTGCTGGATAGGTGATGCTTGACTGGCTGAGAGGTGGTGTTGGTGGTGGAGGTGGTTTACTGGAATATCTTACAGGTCCTGTAGGAAACGGGAAGAGAGACTGACATAAATACAAACACAGAGAAGAAGAAACACATGAGCTGAGTCGGAAGTTTTGAGGTCTTCCTCTCTGCGCACAAAGCATTTCATGTCATTAAAGGGGCACTATGTAGTTTGGGAGAATTTTAACATTTACAATATTAATGAGGTTATACATTTTTTTTCCATAACTGAATAAACAAGCTGTTCTCAGAGGAAAATAAGGTCCCCAGAACACTGTTCGAAGCTAGACAAGTGACAGGGTCCACCAAATATGAGTCAATCAGTATGAAACTGTGTTGTCCTTTAAGGTCAGTTTGTTTATTCAGTTGATTCACTCATGAAAACAATAAAAATTTCTTCCCCAAAACTACACAGTGCACCTTTAATAAACCTTTCTGTGTGTCTAAACTGTTATATAAGCTGAGCTCGCACGTACTGTATGTGCTGTACATGCGTCTTTGTGAGTGTTTCTGCAGACATGAGAGCGAGCTGTCTGCAGTGTGCAGGAGTGGGGAGACGGATGCAGCTGGCCAGTGAACCAGCTCCACCGTGAAAGACACAGCAGGAACGCCCACTAATTGCGCTGGTGTGGTTGGTGCTGCTGCTGCTGGAGCGCTTTCTTTCCCCTTATCCTCCTCTGCAGCCCCCCCAGTATCTCCCATTCGCCCTCTCTGTCTTTCTGTCTGAACTGCCAGTTGCCCATCCTTATGGCCTGGACTCAGACCAGCAGCTTTGCAGCTTCTCTGTCTCTTATCTCTCCCTCTCTCCATCTCCCTCTTTCTTTCTCTTTGAAGTTGCCCTCCCTCTCTCCCCGGAGTACCTCTCATTCTTTCACACCTTCAATCTCACTTGTTTCTCCATCACCGACTGTCTCTCCCTTTGCTGCCCCTTCTTTTCTCTTTCCGTCTCTTTCGTTCTGTCGCTCTCTGATGTAACTGCCCCCATTCGTCTTTTGTTCCCACTCAGCCGCAGCACAACAGCAGTTTCTCTTCGCCCTGCCTCTCCGGCTGTCTTCTCTCCACGACGCGTATATGAGTATGTGCGTGAGCTTACAGGTAACCTTGTTGATGAGCGTGTGTGTGTCACAGTGTGTGTCCCCTCAGCTCCAGAGTGTCCGCCGTGTGCGCACAATTTCGTCGATATGTGTGTTCCATCACCCTGGAACCAAGCGAACACAGCTAGTGGGAGAAATTCAGAGAGGGGGGGACCCATGGGTGGGGTGGTTTGCGTGCCCGTGTGTGCATGTGTGTGCATGTGTGTATGTATCTGCTCCACCCTTTGATTAGGCTGCTCAGCGCAAATTGGCACAGCGCAGACCCACACACACACAGACCTTCAGATCCCTCAGCTGATGACAGCTCTGCCTCAGCCCGCTAACAACAATCTCTCTGTGTCTTGCTCTCCTTTTTCTCTCCGTTTCTCTCATACTCTATTTCTGCCGCTCAGACGTGGGAGTTGAGGTGAGGAGAGGAGATGAGAGAGGGAGAGAGAGAGAGAGAGAGACAGAGAGAGAGAGAGGGAGGAAGGGATGAAAATGGAAAAGGGAGCTCGCAGGAGATGAGAGGTGAAGAGAGTGAGAGACGGAGGGAGCTGGCGCAGCAGGGGGGCGCAGAGGCAGAATAAGGGGAACGGGGAGGAAAAAAACGGAGGGAAGGAGAATTAACGAGAGAAAGAGTGAGAGTGAGAGGGAGAATGGGTGGAGGTGGAGAGAGCATGTGGGGAGGATAGCAGGCAGTGATGCTGGGTGGGGTGTTTTGATCAACAGCCAGCTTTTCATCCCCGTCAGTCTGCACAGAGGAGAACAGGAAGGGAGAGAGGGGAGGGAGGGAGGGAGGGAGATGCAGAGAGGGGAGGGAGGAAGGGAGGCCACTGCTGCCTCAATGCACCGCTGCTCCCTGCTGAATGTCAGCATCTCTCCCTCTCTCCCCCCCCCCCAGCCCTCCTTCCCTCTCTCTGCATTTGACCTTCCTCTTTGTGCTGCAGTGCAAACACGCCGCCACCAGATGGCGTCTGTCTTACAGGAAACTGTGGAGACGCTTCACATTAATACAAAAACGGTGACCTGATGTAGTTGCAGTGGTCTGCAGTCATAACAGCGGGTGTTGAGTGACAGTAATACACAAAGGGCACATAACTAAGTGTTTACACAGCTAGTGGTGGTTGATATGGGCTTAGCTTGCCAAGGTCATTGGGAACATATCGATTTGGTAACAAAATATCCGTCAGTCCAAGATGAGATCCTGTCCTTCATGAGTTACTGGCATGGCCGGGGTAGATGTGGTACTTGATACCAGTGTGCGCTGAACACCAACCTGAACCCTTGTGTTTTCCCCTTTGATTCTTTCTCTGTTTTACAAGAGCTGACAATTGTGTTTTCTGCTCCGCACTGTATCATCTATCTAGCCATGGTGCTGCTGCTTGTGACAGCAAAGTGTGAACTCAATTTTTTTCTGTGCTGGGGAGAGAGATGAAGGGTGGAGCAGAGGGAGGATGGGGGAGAATAAAATAGGATAGGGAGGGAGAGGAGGGGCGGGGAGAAAAAAAATGGAAAGAGTGGGTCTCAGAGCAGAGAGACTATAAGGGTTCTGAAGGAAACTTGTTCTAAGTGTACTTACATCTTTTACTTAATGAAAGGCAGCAGTATCGCAGTGTCATAACACTCACTTACAGGTAAAAGTCCTGAATTCAGAAGTATTGTAAATATTAAAATTCTGATCTTGAATTTCTCCTCCAGAACTACGTAGTGCCCCTTTAATCTATAGTAACACATCATCATTTGTTAGTTGATTTCAGATATTATAATAATCTATGATGATCTCTAATAATCTGAATCTGCTAAATCTCAAGTTACTTAAATTATAAAAAAAATGTAGTGGAGAAAGAAGTACAATATTTGCCTTCAAAATGTAGTGGAGAAAAGGTATAAAGAAGTAAATATTCAAAATACAAGTACCTCAAAAGTACAGTACTTGGGTAAATGTACTGATTTCCACCACTCCATACAACTAAGCGCATGGCTGAGAGGTTGGCAGTCTCCGTCTAACCCTCCCTCCCTTCGTCTATGCATGACTCACTGTTAAAGCAGCGTGCAGTAATAATTGGGTGTCAATCAGTAGAAGTCAGCTGAAAAGATTTTAAACCCTCAAAATGGATCATTGAAGGACTGATACGCAGCGATTAACTGGTAGGCTTTAATTTTCTTACCTCGTGTTTAGGACATTTGATGGAGAAATCATCCTCGTGGAATGTGCAGCCTAGGGCGCAGAAGAGAGAAAGAAAAGCAAAGAAAAGGAGAGAATAAGCAACAGTCGCATGTAGACAGTAACAATAAATGAAACAAATAGCAAGAGGCGAATACACGCAACAACCCCCCTCGAAAAAGCCAGATAAATGACAAAGAGGTAGGGTTAAAATGAAAAATGAGCAAGAAAGAGGCAGAGAGAGGGAGCAACAGAGGAAAGAGAGAGACTGAGTGGATGAGTTGTGGTGCAGGCAGGCAGGCAGGCAGGCAGGCAGTCAGATATGGCTGGTGCACTCAGCAGGATTAAAAAGGGCCCCGCTCTGCTCCCTGTGCTGGCTAGGCAGACGTGGCAGGCCTTCTAATCCTCACACTGTACTGCCTTGGCATCAGGTAATATAAGGGGAACGCCACACAGCACATGTGCTGACGCACACTTTTATTGACAACGACCAGGAACACACACACACACACACACACACACACACACACACACACACAAGCACAGAAGAGAGAACATATATAGGCAATGAGACGTGCAAGCATTTAAGCAAGCATTCAGGCAGGAAGGCACACACACATAAATGCATGTAACAAACAAAAACACATGCACATTCAGTCCCCATATGTGAGAATGGATGGACGGAGCCACAGGGGTTGTGGTCAATAATGCACACATGCACACCCTCCTCCCTCTATCTCTTCCCCCTCTCCCTCTTGCACACTCCAGGGTCCCACTTTCCTCTCATCATCCCCTTTATTCAAAGCTCCCTCCCTCTTTCCCTCCCTCCCCTAGCACTCTCAGACATCTCTCCTCGCACTCAATAATGTTACTTCTTGATGCATTTCCCTTCTCTCATTTTACCCACATCCACTTTTCCCTCCACTCCCTTTCTTCCCTCTCCTTTCATATTTCTTCCTTTTTGCTACCTGCCTTATTTGTTACCCTCCCTATTGCCCTCTAAAGCCACGTTCATTCTCCCATTCCCAATTTCCCTTCACATTTCTCCTCCCTTTTCCCGACTTTTTCTTCCCTTTTCATCCCTTGTTGCTCTCTTCCTCTCTCTCGCTGTGGTCTCTTACCTATCTCTTTGGCGCAGACATAGTGGTATTTATGAGAGCAGCCTCTCCAGCAGCAGCTGAGGGACGCCCCCACAATCTGGCACTTGTAGCAGCTCTGGGGTTAGTCAGACAGAGGGACATATGGACCGAGACCAATAAAGAAACAAACAAAATTGACCCATAGAGGCACACAGGGATAGAGAGAAGAAAAGGAAGAAAATAGGTGAAAGTTAGCAGCAATTCCTCAAAGAAGCTGCACAGACTCTTAAACTATCTGTACATGGTATCTCAATGTTGCATCAATGTTGATAATTGCTATCGTACCGTTTGGGCTGACTTGCAGGCAGCCTCCTTCAGTCCATATAGCCTCCCAGCTACCATAATTACCCCCTTGGTCCAGATGGCACAGTTTTCATGTGCCCAGTGCTCCTTAGCCTCTGCCTCCACTTGTAGCCTTTGGAACATGTTGTCGCTGCCCTCTTGGTCACTTGACCCCCCTGAGCCGATGGTTTGGAGCTGCTTCATCCTCCTGAACCTCTCCCGGAGAGTTAACCGTCGCGGACCACCCTCCTGACCCATTCTTTCTGTTCTTTCCGCCCTTCGGTGGCGCCAATGATGGTGTCTGCTACTACTGCCCTCTTGAGCGGCTGCTTCTGCGTTGCCCTCCTTTTCTGTGCTGCCCTCATCCTCCTTCTTTGCTGAGAGGCCTGGTTCATCCGTGCTGCTACCGTTGTTGTCCTCAGTCTTCTCGGACTCTTCCCTGAGGGATTCTGCGTGCCTGATCGTCAAAAGTTTCCGTGGAACGCCATCCTCTGTGTAGTAGGGTCCACACAGGTCACCAAGGTCTCTGTAATTCGCTTGCTTTCCACACAGGCTACACAAAAGACACCTCTCAGTTAGATTTTTGTTTACCAGGGGTCCCTGTAGCATGGCAGCAGTGTGTGGCACTCCCTTTGCAACTGTGAAGGGATTCCTCATTCTGAGTATGCCCTTTTTTCTACGTCTCTGAAATATTACTGCATCCTCAGGCTTGTTGACTACGGCACACCAAGAGGAAAAGTCTCTGGAGTTGTTAATCCGTACATAAGGACAGAAAGACAGTTTAGAGTTTTGATGAACTGGTCTGCGCCTGATTCTTTTCACAGAAATGGTCTCAGTCTGTTTTTCTGTTACTGTCACGACAGGACCCACAATGCATGTCTCCTGTTCTTCCGTCTTTTCCCTTTCCCTTCTTTCTATTTCTTCTTTTTCTCTTTCCTCTTTTTCGGCCCCTTCACATCCTGCAGCCCTTACTACTGCCTCAATAACCTCAATGGCATCTTTCATCCCAGGTTTTGGCCCAGGCTTTTTGTGGACTTTCACTGGTTTGCCAGGGATCTGCTCAGAGGAGACTTTGCCATGTTTCCTCTTGGCTGGATTTGCTGATGGTTTCCTGCCTCTCCTAGGTTTCTGGGTGAGTTCTGTGCTGGTTACCTGGGGGGCTTCTGTGATCTCATCTGGGCTGATTGGCAGAGGTATTGTGGACTCTGTGCTGGTTTCTGTCTCTTCTATCTTCTCCTTCTCCTGTTGTTCTACTGTTTCAATATTGGTCTCTTCGACTGTGTCTGTTTCTTCGAGGGGGCCTTGGCCTTTTCTCTTCTTTCTCCTCTGCTTTAGGTGCATCTCATGGTTGTTTTTAATGGCCCTCTGCTTGGCTAACCTTGGTGTTGTAACTATTAGGCTTCCCGCTTCTAAGGCTACTACTGAAGCATCTGTGCTCTCCACCATGGCCCATCTCTTCCTTTTAGTTCTGGTGGACTTAGTGGCAACAGAAGATACATCGTCTAAGGCCTGTTGTGTCCACTTTCCTGGAGGCCTGACTTCTGCTGGGGCCGCCGTTGAGCTCAACATCTTGGAGGCTCCGACATCCAGCTGTGCACCTTGTTTGATGTTCTCTTGTCTTATTTCCTCCTTATTTACAACCTCCATTTCCACCTCTTGTCTCACCTCCTCTGGTGTTGATACCTCTCGACTCACCCTGTGCTTTTCTTTCTCTTGTGTCATCTCCCCTTTCCTCGGTTGTTTCACTACTTCTTGTCTCAACTCTATGCTTTTTACTTCTCCCTCAAACACCTCAGTGCTATTAACAAGTGTTGATGTCTCACCTTCCTTTAGGACATGTTGAGACAAAGTCTTTGTTGTCACATCATCAGTTAGATTACTTTCTATCTGAGGAATTGGAGGGTGTTTCTTTGAGCTGGGAGATGTAATTTTCTGCACCATGGCTTCATATTTCTGTCCTCTGCCTTTGCGTGGTGGGAGAACCTTTGTTTTAGTGGGGCATTGAGGAGGCACCACAGGCACATCACTGGTGATGTCACTTTCATTGATGCTGGGTAGTGTGTCTTTGGGTGGGGAAGTGACCACGGAGGCTTTCTTGGGTGGCCCTCGCTTTCTTTTGGGCCCCCGGACAGCCTTCTCTTTCGATGTAGACACAACCTGTTCCAGCAGGGGAGGTTCGGGTGGTATTGGTTTTGGTTTTGGCTTTGGACCCCTCTTTTTCTTCACTGGCATTGTAGAGGGTTCTGGGCTAGGTTTCCTTTTGAGTGGGAGAGATGTCTTTTCTTCAGATTGTTCAATTGGGACTGGTGAGGCCAGTGGTGCAGGTGGGTCTGCTGGAACATCCTTGTTTTTGACTGCGTTAGGAACGGGAGTTACAGTTTGTTCCACAGTAACAGACTCCTCTACTTTTGGAGAAACATCATTGGCTTTGAGTTCTGTTATTGTCTGGGGTAGAATAGCTTCCTCAATGATTTTCTCTTTTTCTTTTGACAGTTTTTCTTGTGAGGGCTTTCTGGATCTCAGGACCATGTTCTTACTCTCCTTCTCTGGGGCCTTTGCCTCATGGTTTGCTTGTTTTTCTTCCTGGTTAACTGGTTTTACATCCTGGTTTTCTTGTGATATTGTAGCTTTTAGGCTTTTCCTGCCCCTACTCAGCATTCCTGTCAAAGGCTGAATGGGTTCTTCTTGCACCAGCTTTGCTTTAGAAACAGAGCCTTTGGGGCGACCCACTGGGGCCTTGATGGGTGCTGTGTCAGTGGGGGGCAAAACATCTGCAGGCTTGGGTCCAGGCTTAGGTCCTGGTTTTGGACCTGGTTTTAAACCTGGTTTTGGGCCTGGTTTTGGGCCTGGTTTTGACCCAGGTTTTGGCCCAGGTTTTGGTCCAGGTTTTGAACCTGGTTTTGGCCCTGGTTTACGCTTCAGAGGAGTCTCAATTTTCGGTGGCAGCTCTGGTTCATTTAGGACAGGTTTTGGTCCTGGTTTAGGTCCAGGTTTTGGCCCGGGCTTTGGTCCAGGCTTTAGGCCAGGTTTAGGCCCAGGTTTTGGACCTGGCTTTGCTCCTGGTTTTGGCCCTGGTTTAGGTCCAGGTTTCGGCCCTGGTTTGAGCCCAGGCTTTGAACCTGGTTTTGGGCCTGGTTTTCTCTTCACATGAGGCTCAACTTTAGGTGGTAAGTCTGGTGCATTGAATGAGCGAGTGCACATTCTTGAACGAAAACCATCAGTTAGCATTTTGGGTGTCTGACTCACAATAGACTCCTGATGAGCAAGGTCCATTTGATCTGAGAATAGCACAGTTTTGCTAGGGGGCATGCATGGTTTCTGTGTAGGCGAGGGCGCTCCTTCCTCCTCCTTTTCCCCCTCCTGCTCCAAGCATAGCTGTCGCCTGATTCCCACACCTGAATGCATGATTCTCCTTCTGCCCCTGGCATGCTTACGTCCAAATGCCCTTGGCTGAGCAGATGGGGCCACAGGCTCTGGCTTGGCCAAGGGGGTCACAGCACTAGCGCAGCTGATGCCCGGCTCCATGTCCTCATCACCTTTCTTTGGAGAGGGTGGAGTGTCTGCCCAGGAGGGGGCTGAGGGAAGTATCGACTTCCCTGGGAGCTGAGGAGAGTCCGGCTCCAGCACTTTAGCATCACTGTGATCAATATGATCCCTGGCCGGAGCTGGAGGTGTGGCCTTATCATTGAGAGCTGAGAAGACTGGCATAGCAGACTGAGGCTGAGGAACAGTGTCACCAATGGCTGATTCCCTCTCAGAAGCTTCTGCTGCTGCTGTTGCTGCTGCTGCATTTGGATGGGCAGGCGCCCCTGCAGACTCATTGTCAGCATGGAGCTCAGTGCTCTGACACTCTGTCCTGCTGCAGAGATCTCCAGGAGGCTTCTCTGCCACATCTCTATTATTCATGTGCTCCTCAGTCGATGTCTGACTCTCCTTCTCCCCCTCCCCCAGTTCTTCCCTAACATCTGCAGACAGAGGAGAAAGAGAATGTTGCTTTTGTTTCTGTATTTCATCTTCTTCCTCCTCATCTGCTTCCTCCTCTCCTTCCCCCTCCTCTTCATCTTCCTCATCTCTGCTCTCTCTCTTTTCTGAGTTGCTCTCATCTAAGGTCTCAACTTGGGGGGTTGGAGAGGTGTTCTCTGAGCTGTCCTCCTTCTCTGTAGAATATTGATCCTGTTCAAGGTCAACTCTAGAAATGAAAGGCAATGTTTTCACTGAGCTCTCGGAAGCAGTTGGAGACTCTGATTTAAATGCCTCTGATTTCATCTCTTGGCCAAAGTGTTCCTTGTGGCTAGAGTCAGAGAGAGCTGCTGGGGACTGTTCAACTGAGTCTCTTGCATCAGGGTCATATTTGCTCTGGACCTCTTGGTACACTGTCTCCTTATAGCAATAGCTTTTTTCTGTCACCTCTTTGTTTACTTTGCTGTAGAGAGCTGGGCATTTCTCTTCATCTGACCATTTCTCCAGATTCTCTGTCGATTTTGTTGTGTCTGAATCTCTCTCATGGTCAGGGTTTATTTCTGTTGTCACCTCCTCTTTGTCAGCTGATTTCTCTGTCCAGGCTGATTCTTCAAAGTTTTCTTTGACAGGCTCATTGATATGTTGTATTTCCGAAGGGGAGTCCCTTTCTTGTTTCATGGGACTGGGGATTGTAATGCTTGTAGGAGACCTCTCATCACTGATGCTCTTCACTGGAGTACTCATGCCATCTCCTCCCTGCCCTGACTGGCATCTAGTAGGGTCAGGGGTAAGGTTGTGCAGACCTGAGTCCCCAGACCTGGTGGACATATCATCTGGAGATGTCATGGAGCATGAAGACGCTGTATCCAGGCTGAGTTGTGTGTTATTGGGGGCCTGTGCGGGACTTCTGCCCTGGCCACAGTAATAGTAGCCCCTCTCCAGTTGTTCATCACTACTGCTGGAGTAGCCTCCCTCATGGAGTTCCATGGGCATTGGTTGGTGCTGTGGTGTAGAGTAAGGGTCCTGCATGGGGCCAGCACCAACACTACTACCACTACCATCTAAATATGGAGGACTTTTGTACTCCTCACCCTTTTTGGAGGATGCCCCACTTCCAGCACTGCTGTTGCTCCCTCCACTGTTACGCTTACTGCCTTTCTTATTGGCCACCAGGGCCTCTGAAAGCAGCAGCTGCTGGACATTATTAGAGATGTTCTCTACCTGAGAGGTGAGGGCATTTAGGCTCCACAAGCTGGGGTTTGACAACAGCTTCTCTGAGAAACGTTCTTTCATTGTGGGGACCTGCGGTGTGGTGGTATAGCTGTGAGAGGCTGCATGTGGAACATTGGGTGAGGGGTGTGAGCGTGGGGGCATCAACATAGTGTTGGTGCTGGCTTGCTCCTGCATACCAGCTGAAGAGGATGAGGAAGAGGAGGCTGCCCCAGGGGTCATTGGCGGCTGGCCATACTGAAATGATTCTGGATTGGTCATTAGTGGTGAAGGGGTGGAGCTGTATGAGGGGGAGCGCCCTACAGAGCGTGCAGGGGAGTGGCTTGATGAGGGGCTACAAGTCTGGTAATACTGTTCAGGTGATCTGACAGACAGCTCTGAGAGACAGTAGTTTTGTTGGGGTTGGCTGTAGTGTTGGTATTTAGGGTGGGGCTCCTGGGGGTTGGTCATGGCCTGTAATGGCGGCTGCTGCTCATAACCTCTGGATGGAGGCTGCTGGTAGCCGTAACTGTTCTGGGTTGATCTGTAACCCCCCTGCTTCAGATTGCTGTGGCTGGTCATTTGTCTGCCATACTGGGAATTGGGGGGCATATTGTAACCTTTATAACAGTGGGGCATGGGGCTGCACTTTTCCATGTATGGCGAAGGAGAGGGTGAGTGCTGGGGGTAGTGCAGGTGACTCTGAGGGTACATAAGAGGGGAGGGGGCAGGATTAGGAGGGTGGGGTTGGTGGTGGGGGCTGGTATAGGCAGGGGTTGAGGGCTGGTGGCACTGGGTTTGGGAGTGGCCCAGCATGTTCTGGTCCATGTACTGGGAGGAGCCCGGTGCAGGGGTGCCACCAGCCTCCATACGCCCCACCATTTCCTGGTCATACTGTGCTAACTGGGCTGGGTCCTCCCATTTCTGCTGGAGGTGGCCTTCGCTCATATACTGGGCCGAGTAATTCCCAGGGCCCATGTGGTTACCATAGCCTTGTAGGTGCTGACTGGGGTTTGATGGGGGAACTTTGCTTCCTCTGTAAGATTTCTTTGCTTGCGAGGGTGCTGGGGCCCCGTTTCCACTCCCATTTCCTCCACCGTTGCCTGGGTAACCAGGGTAGGCTTGCTGGCTGTAACAGTCCTTGGGTCCTCCTCCAGTTCCTGGTCCTCCAGCAGGAGGCATGCTCGTGGTGTTCGCCAGTGAATGAGCCTCATAGCCTGACCTGGCGTGCCCTGGGCCTGGGCCTGGACCTGGATGTGGACCAGGACCTGGGTGCGGGTGCTGTGGGTGGGGATGATGCGGGTGTTGCCGGTAGGTCTCCAGGCGGGATAATTCATGGGGCTCCTGCTGGTAGCAGGGTTGGTTGCTGTGGTAACCACCGCTGCGCTCACGGAAGGACTGCATCACTCTCTCCGTCTGTAGCCAAGGCAGGGAGGGGGAGGTGAGGTGAGGCGGGAAAGGGGGGAAGGGGGGTTAGGGGTTCTGAAGGCAGGGAGAGAGGGGGAAGTGAGAGAAAAGAGAGAGAAATGATGACGGTTAGAGCAGTTGAGCCTGGTTTATCCATTCTGCATTTTCTCCCTTCATATTCAGTGTCTAATGCTGTTTTAACATTCACCTGGAGTCAAAGCAAAAGTCTCATCCTCTTTGAGAACCACTGAGAAGATGATATTTGTCACACTCAGCCACACAAACAACATACACAGGTGTGCACATCCCAGTTTGATACAGTATTATGTATATTATTCATCCACAAACACAAATATAATATTGGGATAATTTGATTTTGCAACAATAATATTATCACAGCACTAATACTTGTTTTCTCTTGCTCAGATTTGAAGACATTGTACATATGTGTGCTTATGTGCATTATTGTATGTGTGTGTATGTATAAAATGGACCCTCAATGGTGCCGGATCTGTTTTCTGCCACTGAAGATGGAGGCGCAGACATGTGATGCAGACCCTGGTACAGTGATCGACATGTCTGGCAGAGAATTGAGAAAGAGAGAGTCGTGCGTGGGAACTTAATTACTTATATGTATATAAATAAATAATTATAGCCATCACCAATGTGCATGTAGGGGTGACTGATTGAGGTCAGGTAGATGCTGTAAGACTGCAGGCCACAGCGATATGATGACATCTGAATAGCATCCATGTTGGGTAGTATCAGTGACTGAGTCTGTACTGGAACTCACTTACAGAGCCCTAGTGGCTATTTAGCTTTCCAGCTGATTTTGTATGATGCATTATTCATAATTCCTTCGGATCAAACGTGATCCCCAGAGTGAGCCCCTTTTTTCTAACCACTCTGAGATATTACAATTTGTTACTTAAACAAATAAAGTAAAGATATTTTGCGGTTTGCTTTTGATGCAGTGTTTCATAAAAGGTTCAGCTGAGGAGTCCTCCTTTTCTTCTCCTCTCTCTTCCCTGTCTTTTCCTATACAGATGCAAACTCCAGTTTCCTCCAAGGAGAAGTGGGAAGTGTAACTGTGTGTGTTGGCGTGCATGCTTTTGGTACACCAGTCGGGGTGTCTCAGGGTGTGCTGGTGCTTTGTTTGGTGTGTTTGTTCCAGTATGTGCGTGCACGTGGCAATGTTTGTCTGCGATCTTTTGCCTGTCTATGCATGTGTGTGTGTGTGTGTGTGTGTTTGTGGATGTGAGTGTGTGTTTATGCATTCATACAAAAGAGAGAAGAGAGGAGGGGTGGAGCGTGTTCCTGCTCTATAAAAGGAACAGAGTCACCTGGAGACAGAGCACTGAGCTTGTGTGTGTGTGTTTGCGTGTATATGTGTGTGTGTGTCAGCCAGTTCCAGCACAATATCCCGGCATTCAACCCGCCCCAGGGACAGTGGTGCATCCCACCAGACGCACAGTAGCATTATTCATCTCTGAAACACACAGTTTGTGTGTTTGTGTGTGTTTGTGTGTGCCTGCCAGTGGAGGCAAAGCAGTGTGTGAATATTGCGTGCATTTATTGTTGCGTGTGCAAGCCTGAATGTGAGTTTGTGAGTGAGTGTAGGTCTGTTTGTGTTTATATATACAGGTCCACAGCTTTTGGCAATCCCTTAAATATACACACAAACACAAACACACACATTCACAGACAAACACACACACACACACACACACACACACACACGCACACAGGCACACCTATAGATTTCCCTGGAGATTCTCTGTCCTCCCTCCTACCTTCCTATCTCCTCTGCCTGCAGCCTACCAGAGCTTTGCCCACGGTGTGTATGTGTGTGTGAGAATATATGTGAGGATACTTGTTTGCACAATGACCTAAATAATACACTTATGGGGGACAAGGGGTGGGGTTCTGTCAGACCAAGCTTGCCGAGCGCAGCAGAGAGGATGGACTGAGGCACACATTTTGGGATCCAGTGTTGCGATGTGTGTTTCTCTGCATTTGTGTGTGTGTGTGTGTGTGTTTCTGTCACATCCGCTCTGCTCCACAATAGCCTATTATGAAGAATAATTAATTGGATTTTTCACTGTTTGTGTGTCTCACTAAAAACAAAGCAAACAAACCAAAGAAACCCTCTCCCCAATCAATTTACTTCACTCCTCCTTCTCGTCTTTTTTCTCTCGCACTCAAACGCGTGAGTGGCGTCTACATTCCAATCACGTCTCCTCCCCACCTCCATGCTGCACCTCCTCCTTCCACTTCTATCTCCCTGGCATTGTGGAGCCGGGCCAACTGCTGTATTTGTGGATGCACAGCGTCATGTCACGTTGCTCCCTGCCTCGGTAGGGGTCAGAGAGGACAGAGGATGAAGGGTACATGCTGAGATTGCCGAATCCTCTCTGTTGATCTATCTGTTTATTAGGTAGCACTTGGATTGATTTTGCTGCTGCTTGAGCACAGAGAAGGAAGGATGAAGAAGAAGCAAACACACACATCGCTCACTGTCGGTCTTTTGTTTTCACACATACAAATATACAGACAGAGAGCAAGACACCCACATTGTGTTTTAATGTTTTCTTTTTCACTTTCTTTCATTCTCTCTGGTCAGCTGTGCCAAGAAGGTCCCTTTCTCGTCCTTACTCTCTCATCTCACCTCCTCTCTCTTTCGTTTTCACTCTTAGATATGTGTCTGGAGAGGAGAACGTCAACGGGAGGGGGAAAGACAACAAGGTGTTGGGGGTCTGGTGTGAGTGAGAGAGAGAGAGAGAGAGAGAGAGAGAGAGCCAGTCGAGGCTTGGGGAGAGATGGCGGGTGGAGGGTGATAGAATGATAAGTTTGAAGAGGAGGAGGATGAGGAGACGCGGTTGCAGAGGACAGAGGAGGATAGATGATTTACTGAGTGGGCTTTACAACCTGGGCTCCTGGGAAATATGAGCCGCAGCAATCGCCACACACACACGCACCCACTTTACACACACGCACAAACACAGACGCATGCAAAATGGTAGATTGCGCGCCAGCTTACACTGCGGTGGGGTCCATAATTAGCCAAATGCTTCACCCTGACAGACAAACATGAGCTGCTAGACAAGTGATTGATTATCTCAGGCTCTGCCCACTTCAAATCTTATCAAGGCAGCTGCCCTCATAACAAGCTTCATCGTTATTGTGGATTCGAAAACCTTAAAATGATCAGAGCTTGAATGTTTGTGTGTGCTTTTAGGACCTTATTTTCAGACCTCGAGCATTAGAATGTGCCTGTAAATAAAATATTGTCAGGAAGGAAGGACAGGAGGAGGTAGGGAGTGTAAGGGGGGGAGGGAAGGGTGAAGGAAGAGAGGAGGGTGAATCTGATTGTTCCGCTGGATGGTTCATAATGCGCAGAGCTGCGACTGGTTACAGTCCCCCCGTCATTCTTTTTTTATCCTCTCTCCCTCTCTTTCATCGCATCATCTTCAGAGGCAGCTTGAGATGGGATTTATCTTCTCTCACTCCACACACACACAAGCCACATGCGCACGCACACACTCGCACACAAGCCACATGCGCACACACACACAAAGAGAGGGAAACAGACAGCTCTCTCGTTCCATCAACTCTGGCTCTGAAGCACTTTCGCTTCAAGTCTTTTTCCTGCTCTCTGTCTATCTGACACAAACAAACACACACATGCAAATGCTCACACGCACACACACACACACACACACACACAGACGCACACACATAAATGGAGGCATACAGAGTGGAAGGATGGAGCGTCTCCCTGTGTGTTTACCTCCCCAGTCATCCTGGTTAATTATGCATGCAGAGGCAGTTTGCTGGGGAGGTGGAGCGGCCTGGGAGGAAACACACACACACACACACACACACACACACACACACACACACACACACACACACACACACACACACACACACACACACACACACACAACCTCACCCCATCACACATATTCACAGACACTTGCGCTTCACCACCACCACAGCAACACACACACCGCAGCTCACATGCTCCTCGACAACCCGACAACGCTCTCAAAAATAACCCAAACATGCCACTCTCCCTGCCCCCCCACCCCATCTCAACACACACACACACACACACACACACACACACACTCTCGTGTCTAACACATCTGCCTTTAACACCCTGCTTAACACAGCATGCTCCAAAATAACAGCAACCCGCCCTGCCGCTGCTCTCAATCAGCACGCTGCTACCTCCTTCCTAATTACACACACTTCAACAAGACACAGAGAGCATTCAGATGCCTCCAACTATCACTCTGCCTCTTCTGATTGTCTGTCTGTATCCTCCCCTCTCGGTGGACAGCGTGCCCTTTCGCTTGATAGCGGCAGGTTCAACACACTGGAAAGGCAGGCAGGCAGACAGACACACGTCTCTCTCCTCCTCTACTGTGCAGTGTCTGGCCAGGCTGTGTGGGTGGGTGGGTTTCTACCCAAGGGAGAGGCTTAGATGGAAGAAGCCAATATCTGCTCTGACATTTGTCAGTGTCCCGTTGTCATGACACACAGCTGGAGGTCACGGGGGGTCACTGGCAGCCAGTCACATAGATTAGAGGAAGAGGCATAGAGGGGGCGGAGACCCGCCGTTGACACTCACAGACGGACAGATGGCGCTTTGAGTCTACTGGACGGGCAGCAAATAAACCAGATTGGAGGGCTGTCAGTGAGGGAGCAGTGTGTGTACGTGATGTAAGCAGTTTGATCATACTGTGCATGTTCAGGTTGCTCGTGTCTGACATAAATGTAATGATTTCCATCAAGTAACATTGGAAAATGGCCAATAGTAACAAGAAAGAAACATTAATTTGTAAGAAATGGGGACCTCATCTTGACTCTTGTGTCTCTCCTCCATCCATCGTCTCCATCTGTTTGCTTATTTTCCTCCCTCAGTCCAACCCAATGTGTTACACTGGCATCACAGTTTAAAAAACAAACAACACTGCCAAAAGCCTTAGAATGGAAATTAACCAGTCTCTGTATTTTCCTACCAATTATTCTGTTTCCCTCTATTTAATCCAGCTCTAGCTCTAGCGATGAAACTGAGCCTCACCTTGGTCGATCTGGGAGACCATTTTGGTTCTGTGAGCGAGGCCAGTTAATGCAGAGTCTGTGCGTGTGTGTGTGTGTGTGTGCGTGTCTGTGTGTGCGAGGTGCAACTGTCTCATCTCGGGGGTTTAGGATGACTCATCGACATTCACAGGCATGGCTGTCTATTCCGCCGCTGATGAAGATGACACTCCAGACACAAATGTCTGCGTGTGCACACCGAGTCATGCACACCGACCGCACACTCCATACAGACGTTACTCAAATGCATAAACCTGGAAGGAGAGGAGAGGGAGCTCTTGATTGCACAAACACAGACAGACAGACAGACAGACAGACACACACACACACACTGCTGCAGCTTCAGCATGAAAGAATAAATAAAGGTCAGAGAGAGAGAGAGAAAGCGAGGCAAATGTCTGTCTGTGAGTGAGAGAGGGATACATCAGCCGCTACAGTTATCTACTTTGCGGTTTAGGTTTAGAATTCCTATTCGGTTCTGAAAGCAGGACGCAGAGGCGATCGTATCCCTCTATACTGTAAAAACTGACATCCTCTCTCCTTCTCTCTCTGTCTCTAGGAGAAATTTGATTCATTAAAAGCGCCTGACTGGACGCTGTGCGGACACGTATCTTTCTATCGCCCCTCTTTGACTGACAGGTCACCGATGCCCACTGACCTTTCTGAGAAGGACAACTTCACACCGTTACGCCATAAAAGCAACAACAACAATGAAAAAAAACCACAGGGTCTATAGTCACCATGGCAACGGTAGAGCCACGCAGTCATGTGGAAACCTTGAGCATGCATCTAGCATGAAGAAATCACACAAGTGAACGTGGGGAATACACCTGGGGGGTCTGAGTGTGAGTGTATATTTAAAGGTAAAGGTGACACACAACACAAACACACGCTCATTTATGTATGTATGTATGTATGTATGAAAGCATGCTGGATTGTCACACAGATTTATGTGCATGCAAACTCTCCTTTCACACATGCTGTCTTGTTCAGGAACATATCCTGCATGGGGTCATATTCAAAGAAATCTGTACTGACAATATCCCGCTCCGCTGATGATGTATTTGCACCCACTGTCTCCACGTCTACCTAGTTTGCAAACCCCCCCCCCCCTCGGATTCCTTCGTCAAATCATAGCAAACAATTGTTCTTGACGTCAAAACCCAAGAAAGTTGGGGTCAGGGGCAGGGGTGGTCTTCAGGGTTAGGGTTTGGGATAGAAAGGATTGGATGGTTCCGTCGCCATCCTGGGACCAAAAATGTCTCCCACAGTTCAGCATCCAATGCTCATTTAACATTCCTTTTAATGTATTGAAAATTATTTATGTAGCTCGAACACGACTGGCACCTGACAAAGACAGCTCTTCGCCCACCTTGTTCCTAAAGACAATAAGAGAGACTTATTAGGGTTAGGATTATGGTTGCTCCATCTATCGCAATGTATTTAACATTGTAAAACAGCTATCTCTGTGACTTATTGATTCTACATGTTTCCTCGCAATCATTTAGCATCCTGGGTAGAAGGCAGCTCACTGTTTGTGGGAACGCCACCCATTGGAATTTCCTCTCTGCCTATATGAATTGTTTTGACAAGGTCTTTGTGGAGAATTGTCTTCTTCCTCGCTGCATCTTTTAGAACCACATATTGATCGTTTTGTCCCACACAGGAAAGAGAAAGAAAGAATCTGGAGTGTGTTTAGCGCTACACGGACTCAGCAGCATGAAACCAGCATTGTGCGCTCTTCTGAAGGACGAGCTTTTATTCAAGTCTGCTCCATCTACATATATCACTTTAAAGGCGTTCTAGGGCACAACACTGAATCACTTCAGTTTCTGACTGAACAATGAGCAAAAGATGAGCATGTGGGCTGTGAAAGGACAAATCCTTCAGACCTATTTCTTTGAATATCTCTTTCTCTCTCTTCCAGTCTTCTAGCCTTGACCCAAAAATCGTTCAGCCCTCCCTTGTTCTGCTCCTCCGCACAACTCTCGCTTATCTCTTTTTCTATCTTCCCTCTCTGTCTTTCAGCGCGGTCACCTCCAGCGGGCAGCTGATGAGCGTTGCCCTTTGAAGGACTAAACCTGGCTTTGTTTACATGGTAACGGAGCGACGAGACGGGTGGGGATGGAGAAGGGACGAGCGAGAGAAAATGACAGGCTCACGCGCAGTCAAACACACACACATACACACACACAGATCACATAGGTTCAGGTTGTTTCTAGGGAAGTCAGTCCTGGATACATGTGCATGTGACTGGAATCAGAAAAAGGAAAACTGACCACTGGTTACCCAGTGTGTTTAGTGTGTGTATGTGTGCCCGTGTGTGCAAGTCGATGTGTAGATAGGTGACCACAAACGTGAATCATTTTCAGTTTGTGCAAGCGTTGTGTGCTCATACGCGCGAGCATTTAGCACAAGTGTGTTTGTGTGTGCTTGATGAGCGCTTTCATGATCAAGTTTGACCGCCTGCAACACCCCCGCAGTGATTGTGTGTGTGTGTGTGTGTGTGTGTGTGTGCAAGTGAGAGGGCATTGGTGGACTCCAGCTAACCTTCCAGAGCGCAGAGGGAGTGAGACATACAGACACAGAAGAAGAACAAAGAGCAAGAGAGAGAGAGAGATGCTCTGTGGGTTCATGTTCCGTTACTATTGATAACCTCAGCCGTGCCCACACACTTTTTTCTGGTCTCTCTCTCACACACACATACACACACACAGGGGAGTTGGGGTCCAGTAAAGTGGGCCGCAGAGCTACTTGGTATTCTGTCAGAATCCTCCAGTGAGGGAGACTGTGGAGCGCAAGAGAGAAACGATGCAGGAGGAAGATGGGACAAGAGAAGAAGACAAAAGCACAGCGTTCAGAAGCGAGTGTGTCCGATAATCCGACTTCTTATTTTAAGCTTAGTTGAATAGCAGATGCAGAGACGTTGCCACATATGGAAATTCAAATCCTAATGTTAAAGGAGACATATTATGTTCATTTTCAGGTTCATCATTTTATTTTGGGTTACTACTAGAATAGGTTTACATGCTTTAATGCTACAAAAACACATCAGTTTTCTCATCCTGTCCAGTGTTGCAGCGCTGTATTCCCCCTCTGTCTGAAACGCTCTGTTTTAGCTCTGGTCTTTTAAAGGCCCCGCCTCCTGAATACCCAGTCTCCTCTGATTGGTCAACTCACACACGCCTGAGCCAGCACTGCTAACAACAACAGAGCAGCTGTACTAAATCAATTCTTATTTGCCAAAGTAGCCGCTCAGCATAAATTATGCAAATGTGAGACATGGCGAGGTAGTGTGATGTCACAAAGTGACGGGGCTACTGACGAGGCGTTCAGTTCAGTTCAGTTCACATGTGACATTTTTGTATTGAAACCACTACCTTAGTCTCCACAGAGTTTTGAGGTCAGGAAACAGATATGAACGGCTCATATCTCGCAGTGACCCATTTTGGTTTGGTCCAGCAAAGCACATCTTCCTGCAGCACACACACACACACACACACACACACACACACACACACACACACACACACACAAACACACACATCCACCCTTCTCCAGGTAATGGGGTGGAGCGCTCCACTGAAGCAGAGGGAGCGGTGTTGGAGCAGGTTTCGGTGTGACATCCCTGCTGGGGCTCATGGTGCGCTCCACTCCCATGTATTCGATCCCTCCGCTCATTTACACGTACACACAAGTACTACTCACACATGTGCAAATGTACACAGATTCACTCACACACACGCTGATTTGCACCTGCTCCCTCTTTGTGCCACTTCGGTTCATCTAATTGATGATGCCGTGTCGCTTCTGCTGTTGCTCTCTAACGCAAACACACACACACACACACACACACACACACACACACACACACACACACACACACACACACACACACACACACACACACACACACACACAAGTACACGGCTCCTTCTCTCTGTGTCCTCTAAGTTGTACCCTGTCCTCTATTGTCCTCTATTTCTCCTACCCTTTCCTTGCCCTGTAGCCACAGTGCAGCTGCTGGCAGTGCTGTGTGTGTCTGTCTGCACGTGTGTTATGTGTGTGACCTTGTTCTAGGTTGGAGTAGGGCAGGCAGCTCTTTGGTCCGGCACATTGAACCCATAGCCTGAAGGACAGATTTGTAGTGGCGATGAGCAGCCTCAGATGTTGTCCTCTGTAGCTCGTGTGTCTATAAATAAGGATGAGTGCCTTTTTGTGTGCAGTCGCTTCTATTCTATGCAAAATAAGAAGTGGAAAGTATTATTATTTTTTTTTAACGACAGAAGGTTGATATTTCACAGCTTATGCATTCATCAGTGAGTCTGCGACTTGTTCACACAGTACTTATAATCATTTCATAATTATATTTAGGAGGCAAGACATCATGTTTTGTTCGTCTGTGTGTGTGTGGCTACCTCGCGCTTGCACACACATGCAGACACACAAATTTGTACTTACTTACTTTTAACAGCTCTCTAAGGTCTAGTTTTATGTGCTGGCAGCTTGCACCAGTATTCACTTACAGTCTCTTGAGGAAGTGAAGCCCACTGCGATCTAAGAGAAAGAAACGGCCTGCAGTAGTGCCATTAAAGAAAAGGTGTGCAGACATCGGCGAGTAATAACGCACAATAATCATGCTCTACGGTTTGGAGCCTTAGTTCCCACAATGCTTTGGGATAAACTGGAAGTATATGTAATATTGCCTTGGGGTTAGTAAAGTCAGTTGACAGCTCCAACCTGAGCACTTGTTTAGCCTACATTTATTTACATTTTGGCAAATTAGCACTATTAGAAGAATGCCGAATTAGCTATTAGCAGTTATTGTTTGCAACATACCCACGGATGCACAGAAAACTTTCACTGGATCACTTTGATACTGAAGAAAACTTAAAAACATGAGAGACTTCAAGGAAGTTCTGCAGTTATGATGAGCTCCTTTTTTATGTGCTCTAAGCAGATTCATGGACTTTTATTTGTGATGGACATCAGACAAAATATAGCCTCAGAAAGGTTAAGTTGCACGTGTGTGTCACGTCTGCGTACTCAAACTTGACTGAGTTATGACTCGAAGACGGAGGAGTACGACTGTTTTAAAGTGCCCTAATAACCAGCTGCTGTTCTTGTTGGTGAATGAGTAAAATCAGCGGACCAGAGTAACTTCCTGTTGTTTATGGCACATTTAATCTGAAAACAGTGCTGTTTTGCTATGGTTTCCAGGTTGAATGACATTTTCTCAAAACGGTGTGGAAAACCCTTTTCCTTCTTATCAATCTTCACTTAGATGAATAGCAGAATATACTCAAACAGCCCTAGCTGTCCTTACTTGAATATATGAGTTTAATACTAACGCAGATCTGTAAACAGAGAAGATTCTGGTGAACATTACATATGCTCAGCTTTATACAGTTTGTCATACATCACACAACGATTCTCATATCATCATGTCATCTGACAGGAAGGCACCAGTCCACGCGCGGTCAATGTTGTCCCTTCGCTCATTATTATTTAAGGAGTCTTGAATCTCCTCACGGATCATATTATCTATACCTATAGACAGCCAGTGTCCGCTAACATAAATATGCCAAGCGTGAACGACAGTGGGTGATCATGTCAGCGCACAAATTAAACATTCTTGTGAGACACAGGATCGAACGTGATCACAAATTTCTCCCACAAACGGGCGTTAAGATAGGCTACGTTTTCTCTCACCCAATCAACAGCAATGTGTTGATAAACCTCGCCATATTAAAAAAGGATGACCTGATGAAAAAAGCTGATGACCTGCAACCTAACCTCTCCTCTCCTCTCCTCTCCTCTCCTCTCCTCTCCTCTCCTCTCCTCTCCTCTCCTCTCCTCTCCTCTCCTCTCCACCACTCTCAGCTGTTACCCGAGAGCCAGACTGGGGAATACTTTAGTCCATCTGCGGACGCAGACAGACCGACACTAAAAGGAGGCGAGCCATCCAAGATACACCGATGGCAGATAACTGAAATGCAAGGAGGATAGCAAGGAGAGAGCAAGGGGAGGAGGATATTTGATCCGACAGAGAAAAAGAGTCCGGGAGAAGGGGGAGAGAAGGGAAGAGCTGGTGTGAGAGAGATTACGGGAGGGAATATGGAGGAGATGGAAAGAGCAGATCTGGGGAGATTAAGGGATAGGTGAGAGAAAGTGGAGGGAGAAAGGGAAATGTGATAGGAGAGAGGGAGAGGGTGAAGAAGAAAAGACGAGAGAGGGGAGGTTAGTGGTGAGATGTGAAGGAGGGAGTAGAGTAGAAGAGAGGAGACGAAGTGAGGGAGCGATCAAGGGAGCCCGGGGAGAAAAAGACAGGGGGGTGAGAAGATGTAGAGAGAGAAGAGGAGAGGAAGTGAGAACGAGGGCGCAGCAGAGACAGGGAGAGGAAGAGCAGGAGAGGGATTGAAGCTGTGAGATCAAGGCAGATGTGGGAGGGAGGAGGCGAGAATGGAGAGATGCAGGGAGGAGAGGAGAAACGGAGATCGTTATCGCGGGGCCGTGCTGCCTATTGATTTGCGTTAGTGTCTCGAGCCGGTGAAATAACAGCGGTGCTGGGATGCAGACTCCCTCGTCATTAGCAACCACAGCTCTCGAGACGTGTGCTGTGTGTGTTGCTGTGTGACCATATGGCACTTTTGATGTCCTCATGATTAAGACCAAGAGTAGTAAAAAAAAAACAAAGTAGAGAGACAGATGACAAAGTTGTAACACTTGATGGGAGAGAGAGAGAGAGAGAGAGAGAGAAAGAGAGGAGGAAGGAGGAGGAACAGATTGAGGGAGAGAGAGATGCTACAAATAAAATAAGAAGCGATCGAGCTGTGAAGTCTCAGGTTGACTTCCGTGCACCTCTCGCTTCAGGCGACGGATCTATCGGTCACCTCTCACAGGTAGATGAAGAGAGACGAAGTTAACCCTCACTCTCTTTTTCCGCAGTGTGATGATGGTGGCGCTGGAGGTGTGTGTGTGTGTGTGTGTGTGTGTGTGTGTCTGTCTCGCCAGGGACCAGGGAAGTGTGAATATGGCCGTGGAAGTCTGCCAACGGAGATCTCTGGAGCTGGGGGGGGGAGGAGGAGGAGGAGGAGGAGGAGATGAAGAGGAGAGGGGAAAAACTCCATCCTTTGTTCTTCGTTGATGAAAGGAGGAATTGGATCCTCTACTCCCACTCCCTCGCTTTCTCTCTCGGTGATGAGCCTTGATGTGTTAGGGTGAGCGAGCAAGCATGGAGGCACACACACAGACACACACACAGACACATATGCATGCTCATGCACACTGCTGCCTTATTCCGCTCAACTAAGACCCAAATGACTCCTCGCTCACTAATTAAACTTTAATCTCCAATAGCGCGCAAATTACCTGCCACGCAACTGAGCGCTGAACTACAGGGATACAGGGAGCGGGCGAGGGAGGGGTGGGATGGACAGATGAAGAGAAGGGGAGTTGGAGTGAAGGTCACACTCCACCTGCAGGAGAAAAAAACAATCTCTCCCTCTGCTTCTGTCTCTTCTGTCTCCTCTGCGTCCACCTACATGTGTGTTGTTTATGTGTGTGTGTGTGTGTCTGTACGAGGCTCTACAGCTGTAAATGGAGCAGTCGTCTGGGCCCTCACTCTCCGAGCCAGTCAATGTTTCCCCTCACACCTGAATGTTATCACACACACACACACACACACACACGCACACGCACACACACACACACACACTCTCTCTCTCTCTCACACACACACACGTAAAGCTGCTGTTAGCCAAGTCCTCGCATCCTCTGCCTGGCCTCATTCCCATCTCTCGTTTACAGACACAGCCTCTGCTAGGACACATACACATTTACACACACTCCGCCATTTTGTGCCACACAGCAGAGGGCATCACAGCAGTGTGTGTGTGTGTGTGTGTGTCACTTGGCTAATCACAAAGAACTAACGATAATTACCACCATTTTCCTACCTGCCCCTTTTCCAAACCTGACTCCGAGGTTGTGTGTGTGCATGCATCTGTGTGTGTTTGTGCGTATGTGGCAAGGCTGAGAGCTACTGGCAGGCAGAAACGCTAACACTAAATCCTGAAAAATCCCCAACATGCCACATTTACCAGCTACTACACTTTAATACATAAAAGTGCTCCGAAATTGAGTGTCAAGCCTGTCACTTGACATGCTGCCTAATGCTCTGTCCAAATTGCAACTTGGATGCTTTTCCTTCAGTGCACGGAGGTATTTTTGCTATTTTGCTATCTCTTGTTTTTGCTAAATGTGCAGATTTGTCAGATGCAACACTGAGAACCACAAGATTTAGGTACAACTCCTGTTAAAAAGATTAAACATAAGAAGCCTTCATCGATTTGTCATGTGCCAAAACCTTGCCGGGACTAAAAAGTGCCTGAACTTGTTGCATTCAGTGCATGCAAGAGAGAACAATGATGGAAGTAATGATTGCAACAACAAGGGCTCAGGTTTTTCTCTGTTTTTCTCAGTTTGTAAATGTGAGTGTAATTGAAGTACTAGCAGGCTACTGCAAAATTTAGTTAAACTACCAGTTTAATTACATGTTTGGCTGCGTTGTATTCCACAGTCTCTTCTGCAACAGCTAACTCACAGGCTGGGGACCTTCCTCTTTGATATCTCTTTGTCTGTCAACAAAGCCTGATGTTCTCACTGACATAAAAGCGTTTTTAATTGTAGCTCTGCATGAAACATCACAGTGATACACCTCAGAATGAAATGGCAAGTGCATTACCAAACAAGATAATAGACCTAAAAATGCAAGGAGCATCATCACCTGCTGGTGTTTTAAGGCCGAACTCATCCACACGCAGGTGGCGAGTGGTGAAGGACATCGACTGAATTAGCCATCGTGGAGGTCCCATTTTGTAGATTAACTGCTGCTACTGCTGCTCCAATATCCCAGGATGAAATTATTGAGTAAATACTGCAGCGCTAATGCAGGACGAGGGAGCTGAGCATACGGCTGTGTGGCGAACACTTTTATCTTAACTACCTTACGATACCAGTGAGTGATCTGGGGATTCAAACCTCTAAACTCTGAGCGCGTAAGTGCCACTCTGTCATCTGTGCAGTGAAGTTACAGGCGGAGTAACTCCATACGACGCGGTCACCGCCAACACTGCTCGTGCTACAGTGAAAGGTGCATATTACCCACAGTTGGTGGTGGGGTTCGCAATGGGGAACATCAGGGGACAATCAAGGATATGCCCGTCATGCAAGGTTGGTGGTGTGTGTTTTAGTGTGTGTCTGTCCTGGCTGTTGGTGCGTGTGTGTGTGTGTGTGTGCAATGCCCGCCATGCGTGACTAGGCAGAGTCAGGTGTTCTGGGAGGGGCGTTGGCACAACGTTGCACCCGTATGCTTGTGACTGAGTGGCGGGCACAGCGAGGGCAGAGTGAGCGGGGAGGGTTCTGCACTACGCCTGTGGTGCATGACTTCATCCCTCCTGCAGGCAGAAGGGGCACTGGGACTATAGAGAGGCTGACTGACTTAGAGGGTGTGAGAGGAAAGGATGCTACTGGATGGAAGGAAAAGGGAAAAATATAACAGAATGACAGACTTTTACACACACTCTCCATGTCTACTCAATCAAGACTACACAAAAGTTATTATTGTTATGGCTGTATCAAATGTCACAGAGCTTGTATTGAGGTTTCTGATAAGGCTGTGAATGTCTTTTGTCAAATTTTATGACGTCATCAGAAGAAAAACCTCAAACAAAATCCTCATTTCTAATAGTCATTCATGGGATTAAAGAAACAATATGTAACATTTCTGAATCAAAATGTCCAAAAATGACAAAGACCCTTTGCTGAGCTGTGTACTCTGTAATCTGTGCGTCTATTCAAGGTAACATTTAATTTGGGCGTCTGCTGCGGTAACTTCCAAGGTAAACATTAGATGACACATCCAAGAGTGAGGAAGGAAATCTGTGAACAAGGCTGTTAAATAAAACTTTACACAATACCTCGTCTGTGAACCTGATTTCAACCTGAGTCACATTAGATTGGTGGTTGTTTCACAATGAAGACAACAGCCCTTTTCACACAGAGACTCCCCATTATCGCCGCAACGAAGGCTCGCCTTCATGCCAACTTTGTTCAGACTAAACCAAACAGCGCCGGCGTAAAGCTGCAGCAGTGTGTTATTTCATACAGCATGCTGGTGCTGCAGAACCAAAAGAGGCATGACGGTACACATCATGACGTTGCCATCTGTGTGTGTGTTTATTTTTACATATTTCCTTGATTTCCACCTGTTAATCTAATCATGTATCCGCGACTGTATATAATCATATGGATGCTGTTATAATGTGTTGTGATTGAGATCCTGACCCACCATGTATCCTGGAAAGTGACAAAGTTATGTTTTTTGCTCTAAATGACATAATTACATAATCGCTATCAGTAAACAGTGGATGCTGTTTGACTATCAATGGCAGGGAGGGATGCTGGTTTCTGGGGGAAAGTTCACTGAAGTCTCGGTCGGGAGGGCTGACCGTCGTGGTGATTTTTTTCAATGCAAGTTTCCAGAGACAGTAACTACAACAACACAATAGTGGAACGTGACAAAGACATGGCGAGTGAAAGTTTTTGCTCTGAATTGCGTCACATAATCGCCGCCATTCAACTGCAGAGCCGCCTGGCCCTGCTGCCGGGGACAGACGCTGTTTTTCGGGCAGAAATGTGACGAAGAGTCAGGATGACAGACACTTTTCGAGTCGTGAACAGTCTATTACTTATGATATATGACATAATAATAACAGAATAATAATAATATCGACGTAATGTATCCTTATCTTTATCTGCAGCTTTGCAGAAATACAAGGTTTAAAGCAACATTATGTAGAAATTGGCATTTTGTGCAATCTGGCGCTCCCCACAGTTTCTGAGTGCAACCACCACTGTAAATGCAAATCCCAGGTCTGTAACAATTCATTACACCGTAACAATGTTATGTGTTGAAAAGAAAGAAAACAAGTGATGGGCTGGAGTGGCTGTGACAGAGACACCATTGACACTGTACCATCGAAATCATTTTGAAGCTGTTATTTCAAGTTAAAAAAGTTACATAATGTTGCTTTAAACAGAAAAAGCATGCAGAAATGGCTACGCAGCATTCAAATGTTGATTTAGAATTCGAATGAAGCATCAAATCTCCGGACTATTCGGTATCGCCCTTATTCTTTGACTTCCTGCGGCTTACACGGACTCATCCACAGCCGACACTTGGCTAATTTGGCCTGTCAGCCCTGCTCTGCATCCTTTCCCAGAGACCGTCGGATGCATGTGTTTGGTTAAGTAGCCTAAATCTTTAGCATTAAGCTCATAAGACGCTAGCATGAGTGTTTGCCCGTGATGTGTGTGTGTGCGTGTGTGTTGCTGAGACTGCAGGGTTAACACCGAGTCACGACCAAGCTCGGTCAGTGGCTGCAGTGACAGCTCTGTCACAGGCACACACGCGCAAACAGACTTCATACACACATTTCAGATCGGCAGATAACAAGACACTACAAGACGCACGCTCTTTCTGTCACACACACACATTTCTAAATCTGTAGAAGAGTGTATCTGGATGATGATGACACGACCACATTTATGCACACACATTCACACACACAGCAGCTAGTTAAGCGTGAAAAGCAAATAATGCCGTTGCCTCCTCCCGAGTCCCTCAGCAAAAGGCCCCCAAACAACTGCACAGCCGACACACATGCACACACACACGCACACACACACACACACACACACACACACATACAGGTGAGGTTGGTGGTTGAAGCCTGTACCACCCCTGATGACTGTGGGCAGGTAATAAGACGGTGGTCTGACATTGAGAAATGGTGAATATGTTTACCGAGGAGCCAATTACGCTAACCTTCCATCCATCTATCATTTAAAGTTAGCTCGCTTATCTGCTCCACCCAGCACCTAGCAACCAACCTACAGCCAATTAGTGCCAAGCCATCCTTGTTTCCTTGGCAACACACCACTGGCCTCCTAATGTATATCCATTTAGGGGCCTAAACACCTAAGGCAAAACTGCTCGTGGCATCCAGAAAGTTGGACAGCCGAGATGCATTTTAACATCATCACAGCATTAATTCTGAGACTCAGGAAACTGAAGCTAAATAAAACCCCAGTGTGCAGCGTGAGCAACAGGGTTGGATTTAGCAGAAAATGTGCTGGAATGGCTTTTGCGATACAAAACTGCGAGCTGCTCCTCTTCCAGCAAGAGCAGAGCCGAAGCTTTCAGAGTTTCTCGCGGCGGCAGATGGTGGAAGGAGAGAAAGGCCGATGATGAAATCCCTTCCAAGATGTTTATCCTTTTCAGTAAAACGAAAGAGAAAACAAATGCATATGGAGGGAGGGGGCGGAGGGATAAGTTGCTTCTTTGTGACAGGAAGCAAACATGGACGTCGCTTTTTTTAAAAAACAGCACATGAGGCAGAGGCTACCGATCATGGTATTTGTTTATATTTAGGGTTTAACAGGATCATAAAGGCATCAATCATATGTTGAAGGAGCTCTAGACATTTTAATCAGAAGAGAAAGATCTTCACTGACTGATTTCTATAATAAACAAACTCTCTATGTTTTCATGACTGAATCAACTGGATAAACTGAACTTAAAGGACAACACAGTTTCATACTGTTTTACTTTGTTTATATGTGGCAGACCCTGCCACCTTTCTAGCTTCAAACAGTGTTCTAGGGACCATATTTTCCTCTGAGAACAGCTTGTTTATTCAGCTATAAAATAATAATAATAATAATAATATATTCCTGAGTTTGTATTATAACCTCATTAATATTGTAAATATAAAAATTTTAAGTTTCGAATGTCTTCATAGTGCCCTTTTAAGACTCAAAATGCAACATTCATCAGGTGTATGGGTAGAACCTGGGAGGGTGACGAGCCGCCTGCGTCACTTCCTCTTTCACCCCTCCTCTATCCTCCATTGCCCCTTGCTTTCATCTCCTCCTCACCCTCCCTTCTCTCTCTCTCTCTCACAGCCCATTTCTTCTCCCTCTCCACTGCCTGTCCCTACCTGTCTCATTTGCATAGGATGCCTTATTTGCATACATATGAGCTAAAGAGAAAAGGGATTTGTGTGCGGGAGAAAGAGAGGAGGAGAGGCGAGATACGCAGGCAGGCGGTGGCTGATGAAAAGAAATGAAAAAGAGCCCTTTCAAGAGGAAACCGCGACCGCAACCCCCCCCCCTCCCTCCCTCCCTCTTTCAATTCTCTTCTCGCCCCTTTAGGTCACACCTTAGAGAGCTCCCGAGTAGGCCCCATTAACGCAAAATATCTGACAGAGAGAGTAGAGGAGGTAAAACCGAACAGATAGCTGATAAAAGATGGGATGCAACATGGGCCGAGTGAGAGAAGGAACAAACAGAGAGATGAATACAGTGAAGGGCGCTCGTACACTTCGCCCATCTATCCCCTGCAGCAGCCTGGCTCTGTGTTACCGCGGCGGCGGCGATGGATGGCTGCCTCGGCAGTGCAAAACTGATTGGCTGTGAAGTAAGAGCCCCCCTCTTTCTCTTTCCCTCCAGGAAGGACGGCGCACGGAGGGCCCCTCCTCCTCCTCACTCGTCCACACACAAACATTAAATATGCACTAAGACGCTGAAGATACAAACACACGTCCTCACGCATCCTCATGTCTTCCACACTGCTGGAAGTGTACAGAGATGACCACACACACATCACATCACACAGATAAACAAGGTTTTGATATGATTCACACGTACTGCTCAGAACTATATAGACCAGTTGGAAAGGGCACACACACACACGCACACGCACACACACGCACGCACACACACACACACACACACACACACACCAGGGAACAACCTCCATCCCCCCTCCTCGTCTCCGCATCAGGCCAACCCAGATGCATCCCATACAATCTGTCCCTGATTGCACACAAACACTCCCAGCCCCCTAAAGTCTCTCTCTCTCTCTCTCCCACACACACACACACACACACACAGACATACACAAACACATAAACAGGCATATTTATCCTGCTCGAACTCGCTAATTGCATGTGTCTAATAACCTGGTGCAGATAGAAAACAGAGCCGTGCTCCCTCTCTCTCTCTTCTCTTCTCTCTGTGGACAGAGTCCAGACGTGAGGCAACTGCAGAAGCCAGAGGTATGAAAAGACAGCATGAGATTGGACGAGAGCAGACGTGGATGCGTGTGTGATGTTTGTGTGCGCGGGTTCATGTGTGTGCGTGTTCGTCCTCTAGTCTTTGTTTGATCTTTCCGTTCCGGGCCCTGAAATGCTGCAGCGCACCAGGAATAACAACCTCCCTATACCTGCGTGTAGCCACCCTCCCACACACACACACACACACACACACATACACGCACACAATCGGATCAGATGGATGTGCGCATACTAAATAAAGCAACCATCAATACACACACACACACACACGTATGCGATCGCTCATGCGTGAGCCATCTCCTGTGTATCATCAGGACCGGGTGGAGAGGACGGAGGGGGGGTGAAAAGAGAGAGAAAGTGATGAAAGGTGGCAGGGGGTAAGGAGTGGAGATGAAAGCATGAGGGGGAAGGAGGAGGGGGGAGAGAGGGTAAAAGGGCAAAGGAGAGATATGAGAGGGAGAAGGGGAAGGGAGAGACAAAGGGGAGAGGAGGATGAGCCGAACTGGGTTGAGGGAAAGAGGGAAGGACAGATGTGCTGACTGCTGATTGGATGGAAAACATGAGAGATAGGGAGAGAGAGAGAGAGCGAGAGGGAGAGAGAGAGAGAGAGAGAGCCTGTCACCTCCAGTCAGCGGCTATTAGCGGCAGCAGCAGCTTTGAGACACCATCCCTCATTCTGCTCTGGCAGCGCTGGCACAATTAGACACACACACATGCACACACACACACACACACACACACACACACACACACACACACACACACACACACACACACACACACACACACACACACACACACCTCCATGCACACGCTCGTCCATCCGTCTTTTTTTCCTTCATGTGTGCGCGTGTGTGTGTGGCTGAGACTAATTGAGTGTGTGTCAGGCTGTGTCTGAGCTCAGTGTTGTTCTCTCTGTCTGCTGCGCGTGTGTGTGTAATAGAGAGACTTAGAGAAAGAGTGAACGTCCTTGTGTTTGATCTGCTTGTGCGCGTACATCCGCGCGTGTGTGTGTGTTTGTGTGCGTATGTGTGTGTGTGTGTGTCTCTGCCACCGAGGGCCCTGTGCCCAGGCCTGAGAGTGAGTGATAGAGTCCATGCCAGCTTGAGCTGCATGCCACAGTCTCCACGCCTGCACCCGTGTCCTGCCACTGCCAGCGCCACCCTCCTCCTCCTCCTCCTCCCTCGCCTCCGTCTCTCTCCTCTCTCTGTATCAGTCTGTTGGCCGCCTCCTCCCCTCTCTTGCCTTTTCAGTTTTTTATCTCATTGCTCACACGCTTTCCCCATCTCTCTTTTTCTCTGTTTTGGCTAAATTACTTCATCTTTAGCTCCCCAGCGTACTGTTTATCTCCTTTTATTTGACCACTCTGCACAGCCCCCCTTATCTCCTTCACATCTTTTAAATTGTTGAAGCTCCACCTGTCCCCCTCCTCTAATTTCTCACATCCCTGTTGTTGCTCTTCACACTCTTTCTTTCTTCCTAATTTTACCTACACCCCCCTTTTTCGCTTCACCTTTTTCTCTTTCCTCCAGTGTCTGTTGTGTTACTTCCACAGGCCACCACTAGTGGCCGCTTTTTCCCATCTTCCTTTCCATTCATTACCCCTTAAAACTCATAACTCCTCTTTTTTTAAAAAAAAAACTCTCTCCATCTCCGAGACGTCTCTATTCAGGGCTCTCTCATCAGAATCCTCATTATCCGACTCCCATCCACCACTCTCCTCTTCTTCCTTCCTTCCCTCTCGCCTCTCCTTCCCCCACGTCTCCTCCATCACCTGCTTCTCAGCGGTGCTTCTCCTCATTTCCATACAGCCCAGCAGCCTACAGGCCTCACTGGCTCATACTTTCACCTGCCGTGGGGGGAAAACACACACGCACATACTCAAGGGTTTGAGAGCATACGCGCCTTCAAACACAGTATCCAGAAACATACAGGTCAAGGAAGATAAGCACATGAAGAATTTATGTGGTTGCTCATACAAACACAGCATCTAGGGTATAATGAGATTCTCCCCCCCCCCCAACTGTATTCTTCTCTCCATCTTCGGAGCAATATCTTCACAAATTTGCTCACAATCATTATTTATATATGCAATAAAAACCATTTTAGTTGCAAATTAGCCTCCGCTAAGTCCTTAAAACCATTTGCCGCTTTCATTTATCCACTCTTTCCCAGTTTTGGCACTGCGTGTATTTCAGCGTCGTTTCATGCACACAGAGAGCTATTAATTGAGTGAACGAGGCCCTATTTTCTCCCAGCATCCCCCTGCACAGCTACTGAGACAGAGCTGAGGGATCTGCCGCTGCTTGAGTGCAAAGGCTGATAAAAATTAGAGCCCGCTGGATAGATGGGCTTCGGGCTGCTGACCGCTGCCTTTTTCTAGCCGGAGGGGGGGAGAGCTCATTAAGCTTAGCTGGAGGTGGAGGTGGTCTGTCTTGTTAGCATGTGTGTCTCTCAATATGTTGTGTCTCTGTACGTTTGATAATTTCAGCTACAGTTGTGTGTGTGTGTGTTTGTGGGCGTATGCGGTGTTGATTGCCTACAGAGCAGAACAATGTTACACAAGGCGCACAGCGAGGGAAAGAGGAGAAGTCAGGAGGAGAAACCCGGCTTATTAGGCCACCACTGACTATGTGTGTGATTCATGGAGGATGAGAGAGTGACAAAGACATGAAGCGAAAGAGAGAGAGAGAGAGAGAGACAGAAGGAGAAAGAGGGAGATGGATTGAGCAGTGAACTAGGGCGGCCCAGGATCATGCAGCTTGGAGGATGGCTGTTTGCTGTCCTAAGGGAAAGGGCCAGCTTGTTATTTTAAGGAGGGTGACTCTGGCGTCCACCTCGCACCGAAAAAATAAGGACACACACACACATACATGGAGAGCAGACACCTACACAAGTCTGTGCAAATGAAGCTGGAAGCACATAGCCAACGCAGAGGCCTATCCGTCTAAGGTAATGAGCAAGAGCGACACAGCCACATGCATGTCATCCTATCAACCTGCCGACTGGTCTGCAGAGCCCACGGGACACTCAGACTGTGCGTGTGTCCCTTTCTGAACATAGTGTGCAACTGTGTGTGTCTAAATATGTGTGACCTCATCTGGTAAGCTCGGGGAAGAAAAATAAAAAAGCAATCCCGATGCGTGCAATTTCATAAACATGTAAGCAGCTTCTCTGCTGCTGTGGGGGCGTCAGCATTTGATGACGTGTGTGCACTCGTGTGTGTGTGTGTGTGTGTGTGTGTGAGGGAGTAGTGCCTGTGCAGCCTTGTGACTTAGCGCCTGTGACATTTGACATACTACAGTGCCTGCAGTGTCTGCTCTATAGGGCTGGGGCCGCTCTCTGCTAACATGGCAGCACGCCTCGGCTTGCACTCGTCGCATCACATCTCGTCACATCACAAGCCATCTCATCACGTCGTGATTTCCCCCTCTCCTGTTCTGATATTCGCGTTTCGTCGCTCCCTCTCATTTTCTCCTTGTTTCCAGCTCTTTATTTCACTTCTCGAGCCAGGTACTTTCTGTCTAACGCTTCTTCCTCTTCCCAATGCTGTCATTTTGTCACTCGCCCTCTGCATTGCTCCTTATCTGAATCCTCTCTCTTTCTCCCACTCCCCCTTTTCCCCTCCCATCTCATTTCCTCTACATCCCCTCCTCTTCTTTTTGTCCAACTTTTTCTCATTCTGCTCTCATTTCCTTTCCCTCTTCTCCGTCTCTGTCATCCAGCATGCCTCGTCTCTCCCTCACTCTCCCCCTTTTGTCTGTTTTTTCCCTCTCCTGTTGTCTTCAGCTGGTGCTCGGCTCACACCACGCCAATTAGCTTGCATCAGTCCACTCCTGTTGGCTCAATAATACCGAGCAGGTAAGCTGGAGTTCTATTTAGCAGGTGTGTGTGTGTGTGTGCAGGTTTGTTTACAAAGAGAAGCCGTGGAAAGCTCAGTTTATGAGTCCTGGTGTGTCTGCGTGTGTGCACTGAGTCGCATCCATGCACACACACACACACACACACACACACACACACACACACACACACAAACACACACACACACACACACACACACACACACACACACACACACACACACAGCCACATGCTGATAAACACCCGTGTACACACCGCACAAACACGCGGACATACACATCTGCTCAGCGAGAGGGCCCCGCCGTGCACGCTCCCTCGGCCAACAGATAAACAAGTGCGCTCGCATCTCCCGGGAGGTAACCATGGCAACCGTCTCTCCCTCTCTCTCTCTCTCTCTCTCTTCCCCCCTCTCTCTCTCTCGCTCTCTCTGACTGAGCTGCCTGGTTGGCTGGCTGTCCTGGAGGGAAGACAATAGCAGGTTTCAAGGCCAATGTCACTTTTTCCTCCCTCCCTCTCTCCCTCCCTCTTTGCCAAACAAGGAGAGTAAGAGAGAAAAAAAACAACAAAACAAAACAGCTTCCTGTATTGATATATGTGATGTCACAGGTGGGGCGGCAGCCATGCAGAGCAGCGCGGCGGAAACATGAAAAACAACGATGGATACGGTGAGATTTTTGCATTCTCCCCCTCTCCATCTTACCCCCCCTTTCCCCCCACATGCCTCCCTCTCTCCCTCTTTTTGTATAATGTGGACAATTGCCTTCTTCCCTTTGTAGGGCGCGAGAGGAAAAGGGGATTTCATGCAGGCTAACTAAGCCCCTAATCCTCTGTTTCATGCCGTTCTCTTGGTGTCTCTCGCTCTCTGTTTATACATACAGTATAGGCCTATATATATCTGTCTGTCTCTCTGTATCTATGTCTGCTGAGTGGCAATACCTGTGTATAAGCACTCCACTGCAAGTAGAAGTTCTGCATCAAAATAAAACTAAAGTGTAAGAAAAATATGCTTGAGGTATTCAAAGTATGCTGGTTATGCATGCAACATGGCTGTCAGTGTTATATTGCGATATAATATTGAATTACTTATTTATGAATTAAGGTAATGCAGCATTTTAATAAAAGATACATTTATTATCATTTGACAACACAGGTTTGTACAGCACAATGTAGTTTGTAGTGGTTTTATACTACTATTAAAGAAACGATTCATAATTATTAAGTGTGATGTCCTTATAAAGTCGATATGGTGAAGTTGTTAGCAAACAGCATTCATCAAACAGCAACATAAGCATCCATTTGTTGAATGTCATGGTTTTGAGTTTTGAGTTCAGTTATTTGCCGTTTTATTTTGTGAGATCTGTCCTCCTGTCATGTTTTGCTTTCGCTTCCTATCTTTGTCTTTTTCCCGCCTTTTTTCCAGTTCAGCTGTGTTTCATTTGTCCCAGTGCTCGTTTGTTCTCAGTTCTGTATTATTCATTTTTTTCTTGGATTATCTTTAGCCTGGTTTTGTTGTCAGCCTTTGTCCCTGACTTTTTCATTGCCTGCGTTTTGTTTTTTATCTTCCAGCTTTGTTAATAAAGCTCGCCTTTTTTTTTTCTTTTTTACCTGTCTGCCTCTGTGTCTGCATTTGGGTCGTGACCTTTTTGCAAACCATTACAGTTTCTGTCTACTTGGCAAACCTAAATATAATATTCACTCTCTTTCAGCTCCGTTTTTGGTCTCCTCCATCTCCTGAGGGACAAAATTCAGCTCTTTAGCTGCGAAATGCTCTGCTTTGCTCACCACCTAGTCTCTCAACTGTTTCAGACTTTTGTTTGGCGCTGAGAAGGAAGCGTACAATGGAGCTGTTACAGCATTTTTTCCTGCAAAACAGCTGCCTGCTGCTGCTGAAAGCGCTGAAAATGGACCAAAAACAATAAAGCTGTGAGCTTTAAAAGCAAAACCGAGTCAGGTGATATTCACATGGCTTTCTTACAACAAGCAATCCCTTTCACATACTGTGTGATCCTAATATAAAAGCGTTAATTATAGCAGCTTTAAATACAGTAGCCCACTTGAGTAAATGCAGTTAGCTACTTTACACCATTGGTGAGGTGGAGTGGTGTTTCCAAAAGGAGATGTGAAAGCCTCCATTGTTGTAATGCTCCTCCAGTCTTTCCCTGCCTCTCATGTCTTTCTCACCTTTTCTGAATGACGGCAAAAGCCTCAGACAATCATTCTGTCCTGAATGTGTGCGAGAAGGCAAGAGAGAGAAGGAGAGAGAGAGAGCTGTCAGCCACTCTGGCTAACCATCTAATAGGTTGCCATACTGAACTGACATTTGAAGGCTACGGGAGCATTAGTCCTGAAATGAAAAAGAGAGATGAGAGCGAGAGAGAGGGAGACAGAGAGAGACCGGGGGAGAGAGATCGGATATGCGGCGAGCGTGCTGTGGAGTCGGCAGCCCTTATCAATGCATCTGTCTATCCATCCGCACCACACGGCCTCATCTCCTCTATGATCTCCACCCACCCCCAGTCCTCCGCCTCCTCGTGCCATCCCTCACCCTCTCTCTCTCCCTCTATCTCGCCCAGAGAGACGAGAGAGGGGAAGGACAGAGATGAAAGGCGGAAGAAGAAATACAGTCGGGGGCGAGCCGGGGAGGGCTGAGCGAGCGCATAAGACAGGGGGAGGAGGGTGAGAGGAACAGAGCAAAGGGATAAGAGCCAAGGACAGAGAGGGAGGAATCTTAGATGTTTAATTTACGGGTCTCTCCTGCTGCAGACAGATGTGTGAGATTGGAGAAAGACAGACAGCTAGACAGAGATAAACAGACAGGAAGATGGACAAGGAGACAGACGGATACATGGACAGACATGCAGATAGACAGCCACACAGACAGGTAGATAGACGGAAAATAGGCAGGCCGTCTAACACCTCTTTCTCTCTGACAGCAGCTATTGAGACACCGATGACTTCAACCTCTCAAAGTCCTCTCAGCCCCAATTTATCTTTTGTCATTTGTCAATCCTTTCACAGATCCCTCCTCATTCTTTTGTGAACCATAAAAGGTCATTTACTTTAAATTGCTGCACTGCCGTGAACTTAAGTGAGACTGCATTGCTGCATCTGGTTAGAAGCGCTGTATGGAAAATCAGCCGCCGTCATCAGATAAAGTTGCGCATAAAGTGCTGAAATCACTCAGCAGACACTGGAGCAGGAAGCAATGTGGTGTTCAACGCTGCTGGTTCTCATGACAACATATTCAACAACTAGCTAACTTATCAGCAACAAGACAATGATTCATCTCTACGGCTGGATCATCGTAATAATAATCAAAGTAATTGGCAGTAATGGTATGAACTACAGCAAAGTGAAAAGTGAAACGTCTGCACAGAGACCGAAGGATACTAAAAGACAACACCCACCCCGGCTACAGTCTGTTCACCCTGCTGCCAAAAGATACAGAAGTATCCGCCTCCATACCACCAGAATAAGGAGCAGATTCTTCCTCAGGCTGTGAGACTCCTCAATTCATCATCAACACTCCATTTTCTAAAACAGATGTTGCACAAAGGACATAGATCTGTTTTTGTTTGTTTGTTTGTGTGGTTGTGTTTAAAAAAGTGACAATAAATGCACCTTGTAACCATGTTTGTATTCTTCTCACACTGAAAAAGATTAAATTGGACCAAAAGCCAACAGCCAACTGGGTGGGAGTAAGGAAGTAAACACAAGAAGAAGGTCCTATCTGCCCAAACATCAAGAAGGCCAAGTACTGCATCTCTAGTCCAGGTCAGACCTCCGGCTAGTTGCTGGCAACTGTTCATTTTGAAGCTCAAACTTGCCTCTCATTTGGGTCAGATTGAGGTCCCGATACATTTGAACTACAAAGGAACCCAGCCAGAACCAAGATCTCAGCACAGTTTTTGTGATCAGATCTGCTCAAATGAATCACAGCAACTAGGTAACTATGTCCTACTTAAAAATGTAAATGAGTGAATTGAGATATTATCCTGAATTGTTAGACTATTAGTAGCCGGATATCATACATCGACCTTGCTCTAACCTCATGTATGAATATGCAGATATCATCCTATACTGAGCCATATATTTTTAAGTTTTAACATATTTGATTTCCTTTGAAATAAGCGCAAGCGAGCAGAACAGTGTGGCTACAGGAAGGCGCCACGATGACTGCAGCAGGAGGAAAATGTCTCATAAACTTCACACAGGAATAAATGCAATAATGTGAACCACTTTGGTGACAAATTCCAAACAACATCGCGATATAAGACCATTTTCACACGAGGCAAACTCCAACAACCTGCACAGAAGTTTCACGTGATTGAAAAAGAAATATAAACAACAAGCCCTTAGCTGATATCAATTTTGTTTGCTTGTGTGTGTGTGTGTGTGTGTGTGTGTGTGTGTGTGTTTGTGTGATATACCAACTGCCACTTAGGCTGTAATTAATTGTCAATAATTGTCTTAGGAAGTGCATGCAGACCTTCATACAAACTCTAATTTCCCCTTTCCCACCTGCCCTGGGCTATAATAATTGGTCTCACACACACACATACACACACTTATCTGCTGATCTGTGTGCGAGTGTGTGTGTGTGTATGACTAGCACTGAGTGGCCAGACAGACAGCGTGGCTATCAGACTCACAGGAGATTTCGATAATTAACTTTGTAATAAAGTAGAGAAGGCAGAGTGCATGTATGTGTGTGTCACCCAACGTGTGCTTGTCATGTGTGCGTCTCTACATCTGTGTTCGTTTAAGGATGGACCGCCAAAGTTAGCAGTAGAGCACATATCTGTGTGTGTGTGTGTGTGTGTGTGTGTGTGTGTAGACGCATCCAAATCTGTGCGCGAGAGTGTGTGTGGGGAGGTGATAAGCACCTGAGCCCGGAGGCAGCCTTCAGATTTCCCCTCACGTCCTCGCTGAAATCAGCCCAATCACTGCACTGTCATCTGCCTGCCACCAGAGAGAGGCCTGCGCCGCATACTGACAAGCTCATTTGCCTAGCAGTGCGCACACTCACACACACATATATACATGCACATACATGCCCATGCGCAGATGCACAAGTGCTCACTCACACATACCCACAAGGCCTTCCACTTTCTCCCAAAACTGAGCTCAAACAAAACCTCCATGGGAGACATTTGTTGTTTTGTTTTTTTTTTGCAGGGGAGAGAAAATGTTTCCTTCTTGATTCATGCCCAGATTGAAGTGTCATTGTTTATGAGAGGGATGGGGCCTGGCTGCCAGCTGAACGCTTTAACCCGAGTCGCATCATCAAATAACTTATCATTGTTCGGATAAATGCCCCTGCTTGTATGAGTTGCATTAATAATTTATCTGTTGAGGGAGGCAGGGAGAGAGCGTTGCATTGATCGGAAACAATTGCCAGATTCTGTTGTTATTAAAGGTCCTGAAAACCGGATTCTCAGTATGAGTGGTGAAGTTTGACCAGTTTTTGTTTTTTTTCACTTTAGACATTGATGTATTTGTCAATTTATTTTCACTGGTTTGAAGTGGGCAGGGCTCAGCTGGCAAAAGGTGATGTCAAACACATCAGTGCATCAATCCCCGGCAACACTTGAATCAAAAGGTGATTGCCGTTGACATCAAATTTGATTAATACCATTCCCAATTGGCCAGACACTGACACTTTGTGATGGTGGCTGACCCAACCCACAATCCCAAAGCATCAGTATTGGACGAGTTCGGAATGAGAAAAATCAACTTTCATACAAACTGAACGTTTAAGTCTGTGTGGGGTGGTATAAATCCAATTACGCCAAACGCCAAACTGCCATCTCCAATTGATCAAATGTTGCAAAACTTTATTACAAAGTTGACCTTTAAAGAAGGAGTTCAGTCGAGATTACATCTGTAATGAATTATAAATAAGGATATGTTTTTTTGACTTTAACTTTGGTTGTTGCTGAATATATTCAAACGTTTAAAATGGAAACAGACAATATTCCTCGCCATGGCATTTTTCAAGTGGTGTTATTGTTGCCGCTGCTGTCGCAAAGACAACTGGATCGCTTTGCATTTTCCTCAGAGTAGCAGCTACCAACAACACAGGACAAACCGTGAGTTTATTTATTCTTTTAGTGTATAATGAAGATGTGAAAGCAGACAGAAATGGTGCCAGGCTGCCAGCCTGACTGGATCGCCAGTCAGCCTTCATTTTCCCAGGAGATTTCATGCCCGGTGGTAGAAAAAATAGCAGAGTGAAAGCGAGGTTTATAGGGAACCAATCTAAAACGCAGATGGTGATGGTTTGACCAGTTTTTGTTTTTTTCTCTTGAGACACTGATGTAATTATCTGCTTACTTTCACTGGTCTGAAGTGGCCAGGGCTGGTGATGTCAAACATTTCAGCGCAGCAATCCCAGTTTTGCAACATTTGAATCAAAAGGGGATGGCCGTTTTGGCGTTGCCATCAATTTTAAGTCTCATTCCCAACTCGTCGAATAGTTAACGAGTTGGAATGGCGGCCGACCCGACGTACATTCCCAAAGCGTCAGTATTTCACGAGTTGGGAATGCCAACGCCAAACTGCTCTTTACGTTTTCGCTTTACGTTTTCTTCTCTAAAGAAAAGGTAAAGCGATCCAGTTGTCTTTAACTACCAACAAAACATGAGTTTATTCATTCTTTTATTCTATAATGAAGACGTGAAAGCAGGTTGTGCCAGGCTGTCGGCCTGACTGGATCGCCAGTCAGCCTAGATCTTCCCAGGAGATTTTGTGCCCGGTGGTAGACAAAGTAGCAGAGCGAAAGCGAGGTTTATAGGGGACCAATCTGAACGCAGATGTTGTCATTATTCTACAGCCATTACATCGTGCAATCAACATTTACTTCATAATGATACATTGAAGCAAAGAACTTGTCTGCTGCCACTTTTAGGATTTAAGTGTTACGCTATCCCTAATAAAATAAAACCTCATCATACGCCTCGTGCGCACTGCACGAATGCACGGGAATACAGACTAAAAACCATCAACACATTCACATATTGCAGTAAACACAGACACTCGGCTGTATGCACACACACACACAGACACACATTCAGATTGGTGTGACATCCTCGTGACCTAAAAATGTCCCCAAAGCAACATACAGGGACAGACAGTGGCACAGAGGGAGAGGAGCGCATTAACGTCACACAGCACTGCTGCTTATACTGAAGCAGCATGTGAGTGTGTGTGTTTGGCGTGTGCGTGCGAGCGTGTGCGTGTTTGTTTGTGTCTCGGAGTTCGCTGGTGTGCGCGAGGAAGAGGAAACATGGAGAATGTATTAATTCTGCATGTGTTTGGTGTTCTCTGTGTGTCTCCGTGCATGCGTGGTGGCAGAAGCCACACAGAGTGCTGTTCTCCTGTCAGTGCGATTAGAGGGCTGCACAAACATGGTGCGAGGGGAGAGAGAGAGAGAGAGAGAGAGGGGGTGAGACATGGGGGAGAGGCGGAGGGGGAGGGTGGGAGAGCTTTAAGGGAAGAGAGGGAGGTGAGGGAGGGAGCCTTCAAAGAGCACGAGGCCAGGCAGTGGACACACGCAGTATTCCTCTCTCTCTCTCTCTCTCTCTCTCTCTCACTCACACACACACACACACACACACACACGCATACGACGCATACACACCCAAGGGTACAGTGAGGTCATTTAAGCCCCGGCCAAATCTCATGCCACTGTCAAAGTTTCAGTTTCACACACACACACACACACACACACACACACACACACACACACACACACACACACACATTTCACCTTGTCTCTCCTTTCAAACCCCCGAAGGAGGCCGTTTGTGTGTGTGTGTGTGTGTGTGTGTGTGCGCACGAGGGCGTCCCGTGTGCGCCCCGTGTGAGCGTCTCTGTGTTTGATGAGAGGTTTCCATGACGACGGCAGCAGCGGCAACCCCCATGGACTCATTTACATATTCAAGTGCAACAGTGTAGTTGAATTACAGCCGGAAATTGAATGGCTCAATCAATAGAGTGGTTTGGACGGAGAGGTGGAGGGAGGGACGGAGAGGACAGAAGGAGGAGGAGGATGAGGAGGAGAAGGGGTGAGAGGAAGGGGGAGTGTTCGCTGACAGGAAAGGGGGGAGGCAGATGATGCAATGGGCCATCATTTTGTGTATGTCTGTGTGTGTGTGTGTGTAAGTGCCCCCTTTTTTGGATGACCCATTTTCATTGTCCTCCAGTGGATTAAAGGCACCCAAAATGGATCGTGTGTGTGTGTGTTCGTGTGCGTTTGGGGCCATAGCGAAGACGGCCGTCATTTTGCTGCTGAAGCTGTCAACATCAATGCCCTTCCAATACATCCATCATCACACTACACACACACACACACACGTCCGATGCATAAACACACACATACATATATGTAGGCTACATATGGAGTATACACAGGTGACATAACACAAAAAAAATCCACTTTTAACAGATGGCAAGAGAGATGAGGGGAACACTTTTGAAACACTGTTGAATTTCCACAAATTACACACCTCACCCATAACCCCATCAGTCTTTACTGAGAGTTGGAACCTTCCAACAGGGTCACAAGCTCAATCTAAGGGGTCGCAAGGAGATTAAAGGAACCCTGTGTTGTTTTCTTGTAAAAAAAAGAGTCATGTTTACGTTCTGTATTTTTCATCAACTGATCTCAAGTCATTTGAAAAGAAGAAGCAAACAGTAATCATCATCTGCATCACATGTTCCCCGGTCCGACTCCCTTCTGCTGACCGCACAGATACAGCGGGGGGGACGCGATACCCGTGGCCCACTTTCTCAAAGGCGAAGCCTTCTCTTTCTCCTCCAAGGCCGAAGATTGCCTTAGCATCGAGCATTGGCATGCCACGGGGGAAAGTGGATCAATCACGGCTTTATGATGATGAGTGAGTTAGGGTAGGTGTGCGGGGAAGTAAATGGCACTACATTATGCAGCGCAATAACTTTTCATAACGGGAGGCAGCCGCAAGAGGCTAGCAGCAGAACAAGATGTTTACATAAACAGAAAGGGGAGGATGCTGACGATGTAGATTTGGCGGTGTGTGTGCGCGCGTGTGTGTGTGAATGTTGCAATAGCACAATGTGTTGGTGCTGTTTGAAAATAAGATGTGTGTTAACTGGTGCTGCTTTATTATATTTGGCTGTTTTTTTCTCATTTGCGCAGATGTGTGGATGTTTACAGATGTGTCTGCATACCGCCGTTTGATTTTGGTGCAGTGGCGTAACGGAATGCCGGACTGAGGACGAGACCGTTATCAGCAGTCGCTGTGACAATGGAGCCCCAGTGGTCACAGGGACAGAGGAGGAGAACGAGGGGAGGAGGAGAGAGGAGGAGTAAGAGCGAGGTGGGGGGATGGAGGGGGTAAAGTCTGCCGGAGGAATCAGTGATGGGGAAAATGGATGGAGGGGAGGGGGGTGGGGGGCACTAATGGCCCGAAGACACAGCTGGCTGCAGACACCCAAGGACAGAGAGACGGAAAAAGAGTGAGAGACAGACAGAGAGAGAGAGAGAGAGAGAGAGAAGGAGAGAGGAGATGATAAAAATAGAGGGGAGAGGGAAAGAGAGAGCGAGGGAGGCGTCTCGTCATCGCCACAGACGAGCGAGGGAGGCAGGGAGGGAGGGAGAGAGGGAAGGTTATTTTCTTGTCATGGCTTTTGCATCTGTTCGCCCACCGTGGCAAACACACACACACACACACACACACACACACACACACGTTACACATACAAACAAACACGGGTGCTGCTGCCGTGCATGTCAATGAATTATCCATGGAACAATGGCGGCTCTTCACGTTAATGAACATAAACGAGGGGACAAAGATAGAGGGCTGAGGCTAAAACAGCATGAAATCCTCTTCAGCTGATTGCCTCCAGTTGCAAACATTCATGAAGGTAATTAGCGTTTGATGAGAGGATCTGCAATTATCTGTCAATATTTTCCACGATGATATCTATATATATATATATATATATATATATATATATATATATATATGTGAGAGGTCATCGGATGATATCAGCGCATCCCAAAATACTTAGATGTTCATTGAGTAAACTCACTAATCAGTGAAAGTATTTCCTACCTATAACCCCCGGATACTCTCAGCATTAGCACCTCAGCTGTTAACCTTGACGGTGACATTACGCACGCTGAATAGATTAACAGGGAAAAGGTGTGTGTGTGTGTGTGTGTGCGAGCATGTGGCTGCTTGAATGAGACAGAAATATGCAATCATGCGTCATCCCGAAAGTGAGATAGAGGGGAGGAGGAGGGGAGAGTGATAAAAAAGAACAGACCCAATAATGAAGTGTAATGGGGGTGAGGGCAGCATGCTGAAAAGGGAGAGGATTGGTGTTAGACGAGCAGATGTGAGCTGACGATAGGGGAAAAAAACGGCGGAAAGGGAGAAAAAAGAAAGAGGAGAGAAGGAGGGAGGAGGTGTGGTATAGGATGTTGACGGAGCAGCGGAGAGGGAATGATGCAAAGACTGAAACGGAGAGGCGAGACACACTGCGAGCCAGGGAGACGTCTGTGCACACCGGCGAGAGGAAGAGAGAGTGAAAGAAAAGGCGGAGGAAGAGAGGAAGAGCATAAAAGGTTAAAGAAAGGGGAGCCGGGGAGAGAGAGATGGGTAGCGGAAGAGGCAGGGAGGAACAGTGAAAGATGGAGGCGCTGAGGGGGAAGATAAAGTGAGCAGGATGGGGGTAACTCAAAGGAGGAAAGGGAGGAGGCTGCAGAACAGATATTGAAAGATGGAGCTGCTATGGGGGAAGAAGTGGAGATACAGAGAGGGACGGAAGGGAGGAAGGGAGAGGAGGTGTCAGGAGAGGTGGACGGATGAGAAGGAATCTGATTACTCTCCTCTGTGACAGGGTACCGCCTTCATCCAGGTGGCAACAAATGAAAAAACTAAAGAGAATAACAGCGACTGTAGAATTACTTCCTCATCTTAAAAGGCAGTTTAAAACCAGTAATGATGATGCTGGTGCACATACCGCTGTTGTCCACAGGGGCCGCCAGAATCAACATAAAAAACAAAACAAAACGTGCTTGTAGCTGCTTTAAAAAGCCCAAATTATCTGATTTTGTGGTGTTACATGTTTGTGGCACCAGATACAAACAGATACAAGCAAATCCTCTTTTAATTGGATCATTTTCTATTTGTTTTGACTGTGGATTTTATTCAGATGTAACTGCCAACAATTTGTTGACGCTTGTGTATTTCTTTTCAACATGTGGGAGAAATCGTCTCCAACTTAAAATTAAAACCAGGAGGCCAAGGTGAGTGTGTTTTGGTCCAAACAATGACATGAATGCAGCATTTGGATCTTCCCTGCCAGCTCACTGGCACTCAGCACGCAGCCCATTTACTCCTTCTGGTGTAAATCTTTAAAAGCGACTCACAATAATGAAGTTTCGCTTCTATAAAAAGGCTAAACACTTTACTCAAAGAGCTGGGCACTGTTGTTTTCAACAAATGTCACTCAAATGGAAGGAAAAAGTGCAGCTGTTGGGGACTATTTCCAGCTGCGGGTTGATACAAAAAGTGTTTATTCACTTAAACAGTACAGTGTTTGAAAGACTGACTCAAAATGGACAACAGTGCCTTTGTTCTTGGTGGAAGGAACATGTCAGCCAGCTCACAGCGTGGCTCACTGACGTGTTTTTAATAGTTTTAGGACAACATTGGAGCTCCATGGCACAGAGGGACAAGACACACAGACAATACTTGTTATTAGGATCAATTCATTGTTGGTTTGGGTCTTTTCACAGGCTTTGTTGACATTAAGAAAAATATAAAACATTGGTGGGCTTCAAACATACAAACATCATCTGTGCTTCAGTTTGTGTGCAAGCTCACAATGTGTTTTCATTATGTGTGTGTTTGCGTGCGTGCGTGTGTGTGTCGGTGGGTGTCAAACCACATGAATAAATATGGCCACGGAGATAGCCCAGGGTTTGTTGACTGCTCTGATGTTTAAATTTGTGCTGCGGCTTCTCCCAGCGAAGCTTGTGACTCACCCTCTGATACAAGCTAGCACGCTAAAAGCAACACTGGGTCAACCTATTCTAATTTAATGCTGGGGGGAGAAACTGCTTAGGTAGCTGTGAATTGTTGCCAGCCTGAGCTAATTCCACCGCCCAGATGAGGAGGCTGCTTGTGTGTTTTTTTTTTTCTAGGAAGATCGATGTGTGCCAGATTGTTAGATGGCGCTTCATGCTAATAACATTGACACGGATTTTGATATTAGCCGGCTAGGCTAATGCATTCTAATGCATTCCTCGCTGTCTGTCTGTTATCCAGCCGGGATAAGTGTGTAGCATCCTGTCTGACTCACCGAGATCTCATTACAGATCTCTCTGGCTGTACAAACCCCTGTCACTGGCCTCCCCCCCTCCATCCATACATCCTTCACTCCATCCCTCGCTTGTCTCATCCATCGCTCTCTTCGCCCCTCTTCTATCCTGCTCTTTTTAGTATGCATTGCTATATAGTCTATGGCTGCAGGTGAGAGTCGATGCTTATGTATGAGTCCCCGTATGTGTGTGTGTGTTTGTCGGCATGGGTTAGTGAGCATGCATGTGTTGGCATATGAGTGTGATTGCATGTAAATCCAGGCTGAGGAGACACGGCTGAGTGAACTGGAACTTGATCTTGATTTTGCTTTTGCTTGCATGCACATGCATGCAGTCACAAACATGAGAGCAAATGCAAACTCTCGTACACACACACGCACACGGAGCACACACACTTGTACACACTGAGAGCCATATTATAGCATTACAGATGGCTTCTCCGCAGCCCAGCTGTGCTTTGCGCATATTTTCCTGTATAGGTTTGAGCGTGCATGTGTGTGTTTCTGTGAGTGTGTATATATGCATGCACGTGTGTGATTGATTACTATTCTAACTCTCTCCCAGGTGCTTCTACTATTCAGCAGCCTTCACTCTTTCCCCCCCGTCTCCCTCTTTTTCCTCCCCCTCTTTGTGTAAAGCCTCAGCACACACATGGTTTTATTCCCACAAAAGAGGTGATAGGTGTAATAAAGCGATATTAAAGCACAGAATAGCCTGGCAGCATCATTCTCTGCATTCATTATGTTTTGCTCACCGTGGCGGAAATACATCCTAACAAGTGAGATAATTGATGATATCAAATTATAATTTAATTTCAAATTTTGGCTCAGGCTTATCCCCTCATCGCGGCCCCAGGTGACTTTGTGTTTTGTGTGCGAACATGGGCGCATGTGTGTGCGCTTTCATCCTGGCTGCCATGGAGATGGCTTGGTCAGTTAATAGACATCAGAGTGAGAGGTCATTAGCATGTCCCTCGTGTTTTCTCTGCATGGGAACATTAGCAATTAGCCAGATCCGGACTATGCGCCTGCTTGTTATCTCCTTCGTGTGACTCAACAGCACACCTTGGGACGTGGCTATCATCTAGATCACAAGCCAACATGCAGTCCGACTCTGACGTCTGTGCCATGATTGTTTATATTCTTTTCACTTGGTGTTTTGTTCTTTGTCCGGACGAGTTCAGCTGATTTAGCACAGCTCGCCATGTGAGTTGTGTACTGTCGGGCCCACTTTCTGAGGGCTTTTTTGTTAGTTCTGTGCCAAACCTTGACCGTTAATTGTTAGCGTTTGACGTGCGTTTGACGTCTGAGGCGTGTGTATGTATATGTGCGTGTGGGTGCATGAGTGTGTGTGTATCCAAGGTGATGGGCCAGCTCTGACAATAACACTCTGACGAAGAAAAAAAAAAAATCTCCTCTGCCCCCGCACTACACCCACCTCTGCAATGCCGCAACCTCTTTCTCAGAGAGACACAGAGAGAGAAGAGAGGAGAAAAGCAAACAGAGAGACAGAGAGAGAGAGAGATAAGAGAAGGAAAGCAAACAGAGAGAGAGAGAGAGAAAAAACAGGGGATGAAAAGTGGAGAGATGCTGAGCGGCAAACAAAAATAGCGACGGAGGACGAGGAACAGTAGGAAAACAAACTGAAGGAGCGTCAAACAGACAGAGCAGCTCCATTATCACACTGAACGCTGCTTTTGACTTCCATCCACATACCAACGCACATTGTTAACCCCCCCTCCAGCCACCAGCCCTCCTATCACCACAGCAACGCCCCATTGTCTGCGCCCGTCGGCATGCCAGCGTGCCCACCGTACCCACATCCTGGCACCGGGCCTGTGCCCACTTTGAGATCGCACGAGCAGAGCGGCGTTCATTCACCTCGCTGCCTGCCTGCCTGCATGCCTGGCTGTGTGGCGCTGGTTGCTATGGAAGCTAATTCACAGGCAGAGAACTCACTTTGCGTCCGTAGCACGGAGGCTGTCGAGCAAGACATACACACACACGTGCAGGCACGCACACATACATGCGAGCGGACGCGCACATGCAACCTAGCAACGGCACCGAGTGGGGAGTGTGGTTAATGCACACAGTGGGGACTCGAGAGGGGATGCAGATTTTCCTTTGGATGCAAAATCATTCCCGTTTAGAAGTAAAGATTTAGCAGTACTGTGCAGAGATCAGGCAGATGACAGGTCAAAGGTCAAAGAAAAGATAATTATGTATTTTAAGTGTAGGAGGAATGTTGGCTAGGCTTTAGGGTGCACTAATAAACCATACTTTGTAGTGATGTCCATGTTGTCCAGATAGTTTGTGGATCTAACAGGTAGGAATTGAGATTTGCAGTACAGTTGCAGATTAACCCCAAAGGAAGTCTTATAAGGTGCTTCCAAGGAAGCGTGGCGATATACTAGTAGCCTACCTACAAACTCCATGGGAGTCCGAGGAGCATCGATGAGAGACTACAGTGTTGTTTGACTTTATTTTACAGGACAGCTTTATTTTAATTGACCACAAATTACCCTGTTACAAATTAAAACTATGTTAAATTAAGCCCAAATGCATCGTCCTCTGAGCTCTGTTCTCTGACTTACCATTATTAATACATCTCTACATATGTCAAATTATAGCCTGCGTTGTCTAATTAAGCCACTGCTGGTCCATGATGGTAGCATTAGGTGTGGTGTCTATGTTACATTTTTGTTAGTAAGGGGAAAACAGCCTCTAATTAATATATTGTGGAGCTGCTATGGCATTGTTTTAATTTTATTAGTATTTAGTATTAGTATTAGGTGTGTTTTAGGTCTGATAAGGCACCATGTGTGGTTTCTAATTACAACATGATTTAGTGTTTGTCTATTTTGATACATTTTGATTTAAATTTCGGCTTGTTACGTCTTATTAGTTTACCTGGGCTATAACTGTGTTCTTTATTGTTTTATAAAAAATATATTATTTCTAGTTTTCATCTAATTTTTTACACATTACATCTTAATATGTCTTATTAGTTTACTAAAGGCTCAACTGCCTTTGGTTACCATCTAATAAAGACCATATTATTTTTAGTTTTTGGCTAATCTGACAGAATGTACGACTGATTCTGTCTCATCAGTGTGACCGGAATGTCTACTGAGGACTGTCCCTTTACTTCCTCTTACATATACAGATAAATGTAAGGTTGTGTGTACGCATGTGAGCGTACGTTCATGGCTGCTCGGCAATAAAACTCTGTCGGGCAGCGAGGCAGCCAGCTACACCTTTAGTGCTTTCCCCAGAGAGCCTTTTCTATTCTAACCCACATCCGCCGACAAGACAGCGTAGCTGGGCCACACGCCCACCCACACAGACACACTCACATGTGCACTAATACACTTAACATACATACATTCACACCTTCTGCTCCCGCACTGTCCTGTTTTAGTGCAACGCAGCCTCAGTGGCGTTTTATCATTACAATCATGATCATATCAGCAGAATAACTGTAAAACTGTGCAAAACAAAGCTGTTTATGTTTGCCCTCACGTGGATGCTTATTCAGGCTATGACTAGGATTAGGTAAGTGTGTGAAAGTGTGTGTGTTGTGTATTATATCACGGCAGAGGACTTGTTCTGTGCCATTTCTCCCTCTTGGTTCCTCTATCTGTCTCTCTCTGTCTCTGATCTCGCTTTTTTTTCCTCTCAGGATTATGCAACTCCAGCAGCTGTTTGAAGGCACAGGAGGGGGGTAGAAAACTTTTCAAAGTGCTGTTGTTGCTGCGTGATCAGAACACAGGAGAGACGGCGCTGACAGTTTCTGGTTCCAGTACGATTCTTGACAATTGCCTGGTCCCATCACACGCTTCCTGCACGCTCTAATGGCTGTTATTTCCACCTCTCTGTTTCCCCTCTCTCTCTCTCCCTGACACAGACATACACAAAACAATCTGCATCTTTGACTTTAAGCTGTTCCTCCATTTTGTTCAAATGTTCCATATTGCGTTGTGTTGTTCTCTTGATTCTATTCTGTTCCCCCGATCTGTTTTCTTCTCCCTCCACAGCTCCCTGATCCCTGCTTTGGCATCAATCTTTATTTGTTCCCCTCACCTCATCTTCTTCTTGTTGCCTCCATCTGCCTCTCTGCCCTTCTTCTTCACTCCTTCCAGCATGATTTTCATCTCTCCCCTCCCTTTGCCTAATTTGTTTCTTCTCTCTCTCTCTTCTCTTTCATTCTCTTTCTGCCTGGCAGACAGCTAAGCAGCAGCGCGACAGGCTTTAGTTAGCAAGACGCTCATTTAGCTGAACGCACACACACATAGCCTACACAAACACACACTCCAAGTCTCTTAAAAAGCAACCTGACTAAAATTACGGCTTTGCTTGCCGGTTATAGCGCCGAACAGCTGAACCAAAAAACTTCAATACTAATAAGAATCTATCATTCTCCATATGCTTAAGGTCACTCCCTTCCTTGCTGATGCTGAGTTAAAGCCTTGATCATGCATATTACTTCAGCTTCACTCCTGCATATACAAGGGTGCAGGTTAAACCTTGGCGGTGACACATTAAGTGAAAAGATTTGAGCCGTCAACCTCATCATTTCCTGCATTCTGTTGGAATTCTTCCTTTATTTATATAAAGGACAACAGAGAAATCAGGGACCAGGTGACAATTTAAAGGAAAAGTTACGCAAAAATGAAAATTCTGTCATTATCTATTCACCCTGATGGAAAGTCCCCCCAGACAACCCCCCAAACTGGCTCCATACAGCTCGTACAGTGTAATACAAGCTCGACTGTGTATCGATGGCATGATTAATGATCTTTTCAAATCAACTTGGGGTCTTTCAGAGACTTGGATTATGCTGGAAAAGCTGCATGGAGCATTTTATTATTTTACTTGGATGTTTTTCCCCATCTACTTCAGTTGTTTAGGAGAATGCTGCTTTTCCTGTGAAGCTCTAGAAATGTTTTGTGGACGACAAAACTTCACTCGCCTTTCCATCAACATTAGGGTGAGGAGATAATGACTGCATTTTCATTTTTTGGTGATATTATGCTTTAAAATATAATGTAATATGATGCACTAAAGCTCTTAAGCAAGCTGAGGGGGACCCGTCCCCACCGTCCCGCACCAAATCTATGCCTATGCACATATACACAGCTCTGTGAGTCTGTGTGCTTACATACATTCATAATTGTACGTGTTATTTCTCACTGGAGCAGATTTTTCCCTTTAATTAGCAACAGGTGTATTCTGGTCACCCTGCTTATGATTTCATGAAAAAAGCATGTCACCACAGTAACATATGAAGCGTCTGTGAGACTTCATAATCGCACATACGCTTATTAGCCCGGATACGTGCAAATGATTTCATTACTGATCTTTTACAAGCATGATATATTCGGCTCTAATGAGGCGCATTTGATCAAATACTCATCAGTGATAAAAGACCCCCCCCCCCCCGCCATCTTCGTTCTCCCCTTTTCCATCTATCAGGACCAGCGTTGCAAAGCGGCGTTTTGTTGCGGTAATGCTGGGCCGGGAGGATTGAGCGCAGAGAAGAGAGGAAGCGATGAGCGAGGAAGGGAAGGCGAGGACAGATGATGAGAGGAGGACGGGGGATGAGAGACATGAAGGACAGTTGATGAACTGCACAGGGCTGGACGGCAGCCAGATCCTTTTAATGAGCAAAGTGCTGCACCCAACACCTCACACCTAATTACACACTCTCCCTCTCACACACACTCTTGCTGGAACCTTATTTTTTGCCTTCCCCACTCTGCAGCATCCCACCATCCAGCATTAAGTACTCCCTCCAGATCAAACAAGCAGCACACAGTAACCAGCATACAGATGAGCCTCTCTACCCCCTCCTCGCTCTCTCCCTCGCTCTCTCATCACAACCTCTGTCTTCTCTTCCCCGCAGTAACCCCTTGCTCTTCCTCTCCACCATCCCCCTGTTCCTCCCCCCCCCGCCTACATCCCTCTCTCTGATGTTCCTCACTCTCACGGAAGGAAATACATCAGCCCTCGCTAGACAAACACACTGCGCTGACACTGTCCTGGATAGTCCAATAAAAACATATTACCTGCAAACTGCATTAGGCCCAAGTGCAGACACACACACACACGGACACATAGGAACACACACACACACACACACACAGACAGACAGACACGGATGTGCATGCGAGGAGCTACTGTGTGTAATCAGATCTGGGTTAGCAGCTGTGATATACGGCTCACTGGAACAGCGTGTACCCGCCCGCTCACACTGTGTTTGTGTGTGTGCTGGGGTGTATGATGCACATGAAGCCCTCAGTATTTACACTTAGAGTGCGAGTGTGTGTGTGTGAAGATGCAGGGATGTTGGAGAAAGATGAGACATATGAATTAGTGTGTGTGTGTCTGTGTGTGTGTGTTTGTTTTAGGGTTGGGAGTGACGTCATGTTGCAGACCACGTGTTTACTCCATGTGTGAGCATGTGCGTGTTTCCGAGTGTGTGTGCAGGTATCGGAGATGAACACAAGGCAGAAGTTTATAACCTCTGGACAAAGAAAGAGAGTGGTACGCTACCACAGAGCGCGTTATTTCTCATAAACACATGGTTCACAGTGGGATTATTCAAAGTGTGCCATTACTTGTTGCCACTTTCTTAAAATAAAGTTAATGTTTGGTTTGTAATGCTCACTTTTCATATGCACACGTTATTTTAGACATTTATTATACATTTATCTATTATTTTATTAGATATAGTCCACTATTATTGTGAATCTCAGACTTTGCTTAACCGATTTCAAGCACCAGAACAATTTGTCCATCCGAGTAAAGGTACGTTTTTACAAGAGATGTAAAGAATTTCAAAAATCGGACAACAAATTTTCAGCTCTCAGCCAAATGATTTCTTAAGACATTGCTGTAGGGCAAATGAGTCCTGATTATTCAGAGAGCTGAGACTGTTTTGTGAATTTTGATATAAAACACATGGGTATCATGTTAAATCCAAGAACCTTTAAAAGGTCAATTAAGAAGAGATGAAAAAATCGAGTAAACGCCTTTAGACTCCAGCAGAATGTGTTGGGGCGATATGTTCCCAATACGTACCTTACAGCGATAAGGACTACATCAGTAGCAGAAGTTGTAATCTTATAATATTGCACATTTTTCTGAGCACCTTGGTAGTGGAGTGGTTATAGCACATACTGCATGACCGCATGGTCGCTATGATTCCATCCGGCGACCTCTGTTGCATGTCATACTCCTCTCTCTCAACAGTTTCCTCAGTGCCTCTCACTATCCCTGTCCAATAAGGCAAAAACAGCCAAGAAAATAACCTAAAAAATGTATATCGCATATCTCATCTGACCTTGGAACGCCTCAGATCCCCCAGGAGGAGCTGGTGAGTGTTGCCTGGGAGAGGAATGTCTGGACTACCCTGCTTAGCCTACTACCACCGCGACCTGACCCCGGATAAGCAGAAGAAAATGGATGGATGGGTGAAACATGTTCACACCTTCTGGCCATTTGTGGTTAAATATGACTTAATGTCAAAGCACAAACACATCGCAGTGTAAAGTGTACAAGCAAGCCTGGATTGACAACTGGGCAGCTGACCCCAGATCCTCAGAAGCCACAGGTTTCTTTAGTTTTCTTGAGATTTTGCACAGCCTGAGATCTGGCCTTTTGAATTAGTGCCCCATTTTCCATCACTTCTTAAAACATAACTGTATAAAGCTGCTCTACCCCCCTTATATTTATTGTGTTTCATTCAACTTCGACTTATTTTTGTCTTCCTTTCAGTCATCTCTCTATTTATATCCGTAAGCCACTGTAACAATTGCTTTTCCTTGTGACTCTTTCATTGTTTGCTAAGTTGTACAGCACTTTGAACTCTGTTTTTAAAGGTGCTGTTAATAAAGTTATTATTTCTGTATTTAAATGCCCCGATAGAGCATAACATTAAGTGCCCCAAGGTGACTCCTGCGTTTTCGCCCCGGGGCCGCCTCGCAGGTTAATCCGGGTCTGGTTACAACACGTGTATGTGTTATGCTCATGGCAAGCTGCTGGACCTCAGTGAAACCCGAAAGGAAAGAATCAGCCGATAGTTCAGTGATTTCAGGGAAAGCTTGCTACTTTTGACACGCATTGTCATTCAGCGTGAATAATGGCACGCTATGAGTCACAGTCGGAGTGTCCACATTCATTAGCAGCTCACTGTGTTTATGTGTGTGTGCTTTTAATGACGCTGCTGTGGTCCGGTTGCCCCCTATGCAGGTCTGCTTGGGTTCGTGGCACTTCTCTTTAATGAGGGACAAACATTCTCTCTCTCAGTCTGCCTAATAACCTCCCCCCCCTCTCCCACAGTAAATAACCATGAGCCTCTGGGGCAATTAGGTGGGCATGTGGGGGCTTATAGTGTGGCACTCATAAACACACAAACGTAAAGTACAAGGGTCTAGTAGAAAGCGGGCCGAGAGTAATTGAGGAATCGGAGAGATCAATGTAGGGACAGGGAGATTAAACGAAGGAGAAATGTGGAGAGAAAGATCCTCGTCCTCCTTGTCTGTCTTTAATCTGTCCTCTCAGTCTCTCATTCTGCCTGTTTTGTCAGTTGTTTTCCCCTCGACTCCTTGACCTCATATATTTGTTTTGGTCCGAGACAGAAAGGGGAAGGAAGAGAGGGAGAGAAAGCAAGAGACGCAGAGGGGAGCGTTCACCTTTCATTTCACCACGGCGATGAGTTGCCAATTTCAGTATGCCCTTTGCTGACCATCACACACATCTACACACACACACACACACACACACAGGCTGAAACCTGTTCTCCACACGCCGCCCAATCTCCATGATAATCAGCTTCCTTTCATTGTGTTGCATCATGCAGGAAACCCACTGTTAGCCTGAACAGTGTGTGTGTGTGTGCGTGCGTGAAGGAGAAAAAAGTCAGAGGAGAAGGAGACTTTCAGTGTGTGTGCTTGTCTGTGTAGCAGCGATTGTGTATTCGAGGTGCGTTGCCTTGCCATGCCATGCTGTGCCAAGCCAGTGGGCTGGCTCTTGTCTTATCTATTTCTTTTGACTACAGGAATATTGCTTTTACACACGCAGAGACACACAAAACAAAGCGCACACACGCCAGATCCGAAGACGTCAGCTGTAAACATCTTCGGGAAAACATGTACACAGAAACCGCAGGTATTTTTTTATACGATTAGACTAGAAATTGAACATTTATTATTAGCATATATTACCTATAAACAAAGATACACTCCTGGGCTATTTGTGCACGCGCACACACACTGTTTGCGGTGCAGATGTTTACGTGTTGATGGCGGCCATGTCGCTGCATCCCTATGGGGGATCAGAGTCTCATCTTCCATTCATATATTCTTCCTCCCCTTCATCGCCTATCACTCTCCCTCTCCCGCTCCATCATTCTCTCATTCTTACTCCTTTTGCGTGCGTTGCCACTATCTTTCCAGGCACACACACACACACACACACACACACACACACACACACACACACACACACACACACAGGCACACACACACACACACACACACTCTCTATCTCACCTCTGTTTTCTCTCTCTGACACCTCTCTACGCCCTCTCTGCGTTATCTCCGTCGTCACCCCCTCCTCCCTGTCGCTCTCTCTCTCTCTCTCCCACGCACACACACAAACACATATTGCCGTGTCTGTCTCCACCTCCTCCCTTTTGCTTTTATTTTTTACTCTCTCTCTCTGTCACACCTCTCTCTCTCTTGCTCTCCTCAGGTCGAGCGAGGCTGTTGGTAGCATCGGTTTCAGTCAGCAGTGACACTGCAGTCTCAGTGCATCTTTTAATGGCACGCTGTAGTAAAGCCGCCTCTGAAGTGACGCACAAACACACACTCTCTCTCTCTCTCTCTCTCACTCTCTCTCTCTCACACACACACACATATAGGAGCAGGGTGCATCTATAACATACAGCATGGTCAGCACATATCAGACAGGGCTTCACTTAAAAATAGCACCTATAAGCTTTAATTTGATCGTGCGCCACCTTTTTATTATTCCTCAACAACACAAGTAAACACGGATTAGAAGAAGCAAAATCTGCCTTCGTCACTGGTTTCATAAGATCAGAGCTTGTAGTGCGAGCGTGTGCGTATGTATTTCAGATTCCTCCTTATGCAATAGGCAGAGTAAACAGCGTGCTATGACACATCACCGCTCTGACATAGCGTCCCGTTATAGCACTACGTAACACATCCTAAGGCTCAGGATGCTGGACGCAGCGAAGGGAGAGAAAAAAAAACACAAAAAACAACAAAACTGAGAGGCTGCGGCTCCTCGTTCCAGATACAGTGTTTCGTTTTTTTCCCTTTCGGTGCCTGATGTTTGGACAGATGCTGGCTGGAAAACAAGGTTGAGGCAGGTGTCTAGTGTTGGGAGTGTTTGTGTGTGTGTGTGGGAGGCGAGTGTTCGTCACCCAGCGAAAATAGAATGCGATCCCATGAGGGAAACATGCTGTCCTCTACAAACACACACGCACACACACACACACACACACACAAACACACACACGCCCCCTCTGCCATTCCCCCTTTGCTCTCACTGTGCATCTGCACAGCTGTCCATCTCCTATCCTGCTACAGATGAAGAAGAAGAAGAAGAAGAAGTAGAAGAAGAAGAAGAAGAGTGGTACCTGTGTTAGGGGTCAGCCGTTCTCTCCTCCTCCTGTCGTCCCTCCAGTCCCCCCCTCTTGTTCAGCTATTCTGAGTTGAGCTGAGCCGAGGCGAGCCGAGCTGAGCGTGCAGCGCCGAGGCTCAATCCTTTTACCCTGCGATGCTGAAAATGGCACCAGTATTCCCTGATAGCGGCAGCCTGCCTGTCTGCCTGTCTGCCTGCCTGCCTGCCTGCCTCTCTCTCTCTCTCTCTCTCCCTCCCTCTCTCTCTCTCTCTCTCACTCTCTCCTGCTCTCTATCTCACCTCCCTCCTCTGCTTGTCTGCTGCCATGTTGAGTGCACGCAGGGCGAGGGGTGGGCTGAGAGAAGGTGGGGGGGAGAGGTGGATGGAGGAGAGATGAGGAGGAGGAGGAGGAGGAGGAGGAGAGAGTGAGGGGGACTCAGGGGGATAAGAAAGCAATTAGAAGACAGCCCCTCTTCCTTCCAGTCAGGAATGTATAATGGAATTAGCTCAGGGGGGCGGCGGCGGCGGCGGCGGTGAGGAGGGTGGTGTTGGAGGGGTGCTTCGTCCTGCAGCCTGTCCGACAGCCGCCACGCACAAATGTGTGTGTGTGTGTGTGTGTGTGTGTGTGTGTGTGTGTGTGTGGGGAAGGGAGAGTGAGAGCAGATGGGGGGTGGTGGTGTGGAGTGACTGTGACTGCACTGAGTGTGTGTGTGTGTGTGTGTGTGTGTGTGTGTGAGAGAGAGAGAGAGAGAGAGAGAGAGAGAGAGAGAGACTGATGGGAGGGAGGAGAGGAGTGGTTGAGCTGTGGGACCACCTGCTCCTCACCCCCCCCCCCCCCCCTCTCTCACCCTCATGCACTGGGAGAGAGAAAGGGCGAGCGGCAGCTTCAAAGCCCTTCTCTGTCTCAGGTTTGCTCTCCCTCCTCCTCCCCTCCCTCCCTCACTTTCTCTCTCCCTCGGAGTGGGTGGCGAGGAAGCTGCATGTGTGTCTGGAAACACAACTGTGCTGCTGCTTGCATGTGTGTGTGCGTTTACTCGTGTCTGAAAAGAGACGACCAAAAAAGAAAAAAAAAAAAAATCCCAGTGTGAGAGACAGCGATAGGAAGAGATGAGGGGGTCCGCGGTGTGTCTCTGTGTTTATGAGAAAATTAGATAACAAAAGGACAACAGGAAGAGTGTGTGTGTGTGTGTCACTGTGAGACGGCGTGTGTGTGTGTGTCACTGTGAGACGGCGCGTGTGTGTGTGTGTGTGTGTGTGAGAGAGAGGGAGAACGCGCGCTCTTTTGATGGAGAGGGACTGAGCCAGCGACTGCGTGGGGGAGATATGTGTATGTCTCTGATTGTGCCATGAATGAAAATAAGGAGAAAGGGAGGGTGAGGAGGAGGAGGAGGAGGAGGAAGAGGAGGAGGGGGGGGCTGTGACTCTCCTCCCATTCAGCCGTCTCCTCCTCTCCGTCCTCTCCTCCTCCTCCTCCTCCTCCTCCTCCTGTGAGTGACAGACGAGAGGCTGCAAGCGGCTCGCTCAGGCGCGCGTCAATAATTAGTATCCTCCTCTCCTCTCCTCTCCTCTCCTCTCCTCTCCTCTCCTCTCCTCTCCTCTCCTCTCCTCTCCCCTCCTCGCTTTCATCTGCTGTGTCGTGCAAAAAGAGTGCTTGTCGCAACCCGACCATAGCCTCTCTCCCGGTCATTCTGAATTTCCTCCTGTGCAGCCAAGGGTATTTCATCGGGTTTTACAAGCGTCCCTCCCTCCATCCCTCCCTCCCCTCCGCATATGCAATGGCCCGTGATCGCTCCTGGCACACAGACACACACACACACACACACAAACAGAGAGAGAGAGAGAGAGACACGCCGGAATGGACAGATGCGTTGGGGAGTAGTGCGCACAACAACATCGGCTGCTTTTTTCTCACTTTCATCAACAAATTCAAGCATCGGCTGGCAGTCAGTCAGTCAGTCAGTCAGTGACACGCACGCGCGAGCGGTGGTTCAAGGGCGATTGATTTGGAGTTTAATTTCTCTCCCGGTGCTCTTGACGCAAAAGGATGCGCCTCCGTCTGACCTTGACGACAGACAGGGGGAGTTTTGTCTCTGTCGCCAGGCTCGCTCTGGGACGCACACACACACACACACACACACACACACACACACACACACACACACACACACACACACACACAGCATCTTCACCTGGAAACGTCTACGTATTATTATAAATGAACGCTTTCCATCTGCTTTCTAATTATAGCCAACATAAGGCTATTCCTAATTTTAGCTGCAGCCGCGAAATAGTCGCCTTTTTAATAATTCATGAGTTCAGACACAGAGCCTGCTCCTACTGGCACGCTTATTGCCGGGGCGGATGAAAAACAAGGTGGACTGGCTTTTCAGAGAGGGGACAAGGCTCTGACGGAGCTTGTAAAGTTCTCGTCAGACACAATTGAAGCTTCAAGGAGAGAAAAAGGGGACTGAACAGCCGGCCCAAATGCAGGAAACCATATCAATCAGTTTTTAAAAAGATGTGCTGATGAGTGTTTGGCAGTTTGGATATCAGTACCACCAGATGCATGGAGCCAAGCCATGAAAACGTGTGCTTGAATCGTTTCGGTGAGCCATCCTCCCCGGGATGCATTTGTTTTGATCAATGCGGATCTGAGTGAGGCGTGATTTTGCCTACAGCGCTGACATCAATCGGAATGGACAGGGGTTAAAAACGACCGGCTCTGAAGGCGCTGTTTGAAAGCTCCTCTCATCTCAGCTCGCCATATGACGCACACACACACACACGCACAGGCCTGTTTGTGTGTGCAGCTTGTTAATGTTTTCCACTCAAATACATCAGCAGGAGAGCTGTTTTGTGGGTATGAGGCCTTCTCAAGTCAATAATAAACATTTAGCTGCTCATTTCTTAGCAAAATATCAAGATGTTTGGGCCCATTAGGTGGTTTTAGCGTCGCTTTATTAAACTGGCCCTGGCAAATTATTGCTTTTGCCAAAAAAAAAAAAAAAAGTATTTTAAGATTTTTTGATTAACTTTAGCTGTTTTCCTTTTCAAGAAATGTAAACGCCAATTCAGGCATAATCAAGTTCACGAATGGGGGAGGTGTGGGGTGTAAGGGTCAGGGTCATCTAGGACTCAGCCACACACACACACACACACACACACACACACTCACCTCAGATCAATGGGAGGCAGGGCAGGAAGGGGGTTGCATCTGTTGCCATAGAGACGGGAGGACAGTGGTGTTGGATACTGTTACTAGGCAGGAGAGGCTGCGTCTGAATGAGGTGAGAGGATGTGGGGTGGTCCGCTGTCTGTGGAGGGTGACATCAACATCAGGGCTGAGGGGGAAGTGATCAAGACGAACGTTTATGATATTTTCCTGCTCGGATTATTTTCTCAGGTGAGTTGGAGTAAAATAATTCACACTGGGGTCAGAAAAGACAGCTGGAAAAATGTTAGGAAGTCTGAAAAAATCATGAATGAATTAATCAGACAGCCACATCTGCCTCACTTGAACATATAACCCCAAATTAATTGGTCACTTTTATCAAAACAATCAATAACAACTATTAAGTGCTGCACAGTTCTGGTGCACAACCCAGTGGCGATTGCTTTGAAGTGCAGCAGCACTGTGCCCCATTTATCTCCCTCTGAATTACATGTCTGCTCTCTGCGCGTCTGTTTTTCTTTAACTTTTCCACAAGCTAATGAGCACCGTCGTGTTGACAAGTTGTGAAATCACATGGCATCATATTACAGTCTACTGCTTGCAGCCTCCATGTCCTTCAGTCTGAGCGAGGGTCATGATCAAAACACAGAAGATATTACCTGAAAAGTAAGATCACACCGAGGAGGAAGTATAATTCACAGGTTATCACCTTAATTCAGGGCAACAAACAGCGTCATCATCACTGTGATGAGGATGTAAGCCTCCCAGATATTATGAGCATGAGGCTCGAGTGCCACCTGCTGGGTTTTTGTCAGTGACAGCTTCCTGTTTCTGAGCTCTGCAGTACACTGGCGCCCTCTCCTGGGGAGTAATCGCAACACCTGCATTCAATGTAAATAAAACAGGACTACAGCTGTCCTTGATGACTTTCTGCTATAAGAACATGCTCTCTTGTACAACACTGGTACATTTTTCAAACTTTTTTTTGTTTTAATTCATTTCTACTTTTTTTTATTGTTTTCAACTCACATGTCATATTATTTTTATTTGTTATTTGCTTCTAATTATTATTTTATCTGATCGTATTCTTTATTTTAACAGCTTTAAGTCACATAACACTTAATCATTCGTATTAGTCAGTTGCTATTTAAATTTTTAAACCATTAAATACCAATTTAACTCACACGCATTATAAATGTTTAATTGTGTTTACTTGCTACTAATGTCACATACTCACACAGTTTTTGTGACTACAGCTGCCGTGGTAGCTCCCACGCTGCGCAGCACATTGTGCTCCTACCTGGAATAAAAATAAAAAGTGCTACATAAATAAAGTTTTGCTTTCTGCTATCTGTGTGCTGTTTTCAAAATCCATTGCTGTGTGAACCAACTGTCGCTACCTGGTGGGAGTGGCGCATGCGCAGGTACGTCCGTCGTCTTGCACGGATAGGTACGGCAACACGACTAGGACAAACGACATACAGAACAGCAGTAAACGAGCAAACGAACAAAAATAGGTAAACAAAAATAAATATATAGCCTAATGCAAGAAATAAAAAAATAGGCTATGTGATGTGATGTCAAATGTGTACAAGGGTGATTGAAAAATAAAAATATTCTAAATACCTTATTTTCTTTATTAGACAGCATTTTCCAAAGTATTTGAGAGGTCTTTAAATATTTCTTGCTCGCTGTTATCTTAGAAAAATAGCTGCTGTAATAATAATCATAAACAAACATTACAAATGTCCACTTTAAATGCTTTCATAGGAATGAACAGGGCTCTGCCTCCAAGGCTGTGTCCAGATATAACAAAACTCTCCTGCTCACCTCCCTCCATGCAAACAGAGTTTCCCCCAACACTAGTTTGCAGGGGCACTATTGCTGCATCCTGGGTAAAGTGTTTACCCAAGACTGTTGTGATTGGTTTAAAGACAGCTACCACTGACAAACATCAGGGCGCTGTCCGTGGTGCTGTTCATGGCACCATTACAGTCATCGTTGGATTCCTTCAGGACCTCAGACAGCGCCATGGCTCTCTTTGTCTGTCTGGCTGGTTTCACAGCTTAGTGTTCAGCAAATGCTGAACTTCATATTTCTGGTCTGGTCCAGAAAATTGAGGGAAACCATTTTAAGGTTTAGGGACTTTTTTGGCATGGGAAAACAGCTGCAGCCAGGTCTTAAACTTATCTAAAAACTATATCTATATTATGTAAACAGATTTATTGATTCTTTCATGATTTCTACAAATAAATCATTTATGGATGTGGCATCAAATTTACCTGCTTTTAAAGTACATTCCAGTTTACTTTTGTTCATGAGATAACGCATGATGGAAACTGTTAATAGGACAAAAATAACAAAAATGATCAACAGTGTAAATAGTTATTATGATTTTGTTTTAGAGATATCTACTGAATTTAGCATGCTAACCAGCTAGCCCCAGCCCATCCCTGTCTAAAGCCCCAGTGCTAGTGGTGTAATTATCAACAGTCCCCTGGTCCCCAAGCTCAGACTGAACTGCTAGCTGCACGGCTAAGCAGACAGCAACTAGAGTTAACAGCAGTTAGCGGTTAATGTGCTGATGTGCCGCACCTTATTTGCTTTGAGTATGGATTTGACAGGTGGCCAATTCTTACATATTGCAACTTACTGCAAAGTTACTTTAAATAAATATGTTGAAAACAAAAAAAACATGGTAAATGTGCTGGAAAATATGATAAAAATGTTCAGTGTGCTTCTTCTAAAATGCAGTAAAACGTTACTATGATACATGATACTGAGCTAAAAAAATAATATTTATAGCTAAATTTATAGCTTATATTTGGCGGACCCTGCCACCTTTCTAACTTCAACAGTGTTCTGGGGACCTTATTTTCCTCTGGGACTAGCTTGTTAATTCAGTTATGGAGAAAATAAATATGCCTGAGTTTATATTATTACCTCATTAATATTGTAAACATTACAAATCTGAGTTTGAATTTCTTCTCCAAAAACTACATAGTGCCCCTTTAAAGGATGACAAAACGGACATTTAACTAATATAACGATGAAAAAACTGGGGCTCAGTAGCATGCAAAATGAAATGTATGTGAGAGTGCATGCAGTTTTGACTCACCTTTAGTGGTTATCAACCAGAAAGGTTTTCAATTTAGAGCTTTATTGAAACAAGAGAAATGTGGAACGTTGACGTTGTCACAATCTTCACCCAGAGGCCTGTAAAATCAGCATGAGTGAGGAGGGCTGAAGGTTATTTATAAATGAAGAAACTGATTTAAGTAAACGGTTTGATCCATTTTCCTAACCTTTACGATGAAGGCTGAGTTTGCTCATGTGATTTCTTTAAGGCTGCAACTTGCCTAGATGGGTTAAACAGATGTGAAACTGTATTGTTGATAAAAAAAGGACACATACACCTCCACCCATTCATAAAATCAATAAATAATAAATCATACAATCAAGTCTCACACGTCCACAGCTGCCTACACAATGACAGATCCATCCTCACTCTTTGTTTTTATTGCACACTTTAATCATTTAGTAAACAGATCTTTCACAGTAACAATGCAATAGCAGAAAACAGAAGCAAATCACTGTGCGGTGAAGCTTGTTAGGTCTTCAACGTATTTATAGGTATTTACACTGAGAATATGAAAATCAAAGAGCAGTGCCCGAGGTTATCCCTGCAGTGGGACGAGGCGTTTTTAACCCCTTTATCGACCCCCGAAGCACTTCTCAGACTTGAGTCCAGCCTCTCAGGCTGTACACTGCTTGCAGCTCTGTGAATCCTGTCCATACTGCTAACCCAAAAACATTCAAGTACTGTATTTCTGTCATTGCACAGGTACCGGGTCAGCCAGTGCACAGGACTCTGTGGAGGAGAAATGCATGGCACTGCGTCAAAAATCTAATAGCTTTGTTGTTTCTCTGTCATCTGAACATAAAAAATAAGTCCCCAAAGGAATTTAAATACGCAGTATCCAAATGCTAAGGTAAATATTTCCCAACATATAAAGCAAAAACCTAGAATGTATTAAAACACATCTCATTCTTTGTGATGCACCAATAAATAGTCATCTGGACATGAAATCTCTTAAAAATGACTCAACGTACAAACTGTAACATGTTGCATTGCATAAACTGATGACAGCTCTAAATGTTCCAGGTCTGCATGTAAGGATAGTAGTGCATTTGAATGAACACTAACACGTTTCATGTTTTTGGTTTGGAAAATACTATTTTAGTGTTGCGCTGTTGTGCCGCAAGCTAGACTTGCAGGGGAGATGAGAAAGTAAAAAAAGAAAATCAGAATAAGGCAAAGTGAAGGAACTATTTGATCTACAGCTTCAGATATACTCGCGCTCAGATCTAAGCCGTTCAGAAGGATGTGATAACATTTTCAGTCGGTCTGTGCCGAGACAAAAAGCTTATAAAGACCGATAAATTGAACACGCAGTTTGGAAACTCTTGCTCTCCTGGTCGTGACTTCATTTTCTCTGCTGGCTGCAAAACAAATATCCTGCAAACACACTTTCTCAACCTTTTCCCATACATTGTAATAACCGATAAAGCTTATTGTCTGACCATACGCTGCCCAGTCAGGATGTAACGTTCTCATTTGGTTATGTACTAATATCATGAATCACATAAAACAAACCCTCCATGTTCAAAACAAACAGGACAGAATCAGAACACAGCAGCGGTTCCTTTGTGTCTTGTACAACATTTGATAAAATACATCTGTATCTAACAAATACAAAGCCTCTCTCTGTGTGAGGACAGTCTTTCATGGGGTCTTCTTCTTCTTCTTCTATATAAACACACGTAAAAGCAGGTTCCATAGAGGCAATGATGGCAAGTCTTGGAATTCACTGAATTCAGCTTGATATCAGAAAAGTGAGACTTTCGGTGCAGTCCCATTGGTCGAACAGCCACACACGTGGTCCATTGTGGTTTTCCCTCGAGTCTCGCCCTCACTACCTGTGCCCCGGGCTCCTGTGGGTGGCACTGTCCCGGACAAGGTCCTCCTCCACCACGTTAATGTAGCCTTCTTTCTCTATGCAGCCCGCCAAGACCTGCAGCACCAGCCGGAGCCTGCGGTCCATGGCCTGGAGGTGAGGCTGGATGAGGACGGGGGACAGTCGGTCACGGAGCAGCGACTCCTCCATCAGGGCGCTCAGCTGGTAGTCCTCTTTGGCCAGAAGCTGGAGACGCAGGTAGGTGGATTTCCTCAACCTGGAAACAAGGAAATAAAACTCACTGTGATGCCCACGAGGCCATTTACAACTAAAGGATTACATCCTTTAACCTCATTGAGATTATTTAAGGATTATATGAATCAAGATGAGAAGCCACATGTGTCTGAAATCGACACATTTTATAATCTCCAGATAGATATTTCTTTGGTACATGAAGCTTAATGGTGGTGATGGAGGAGCGGCTAGGCCACCGAATACAGCAGGGTGTCTATCGGTGTCAAAAAAACCTTCTCAAGATCATTTATGACCAAATTTAAGTCTGATTTTTGGACAAATCATCTATTTCTTCAAGCATTGTAGCTAAGTATTAATGTATGAAGGTTTTACTGTTTGTAGGAATATGGTTATTAGAATGAGTTAGCTTAGTAAAAGTAAAAGAGGTTCACCGATTTGTAAGATCAGAAATGTGGACTCATGCAGAAGATTTTGACTGATTTTTACAAAAAGAAATTAAAATCAAGACAATTTAATGACTTTCAAGGCCTAAAATCTTGATTTCCAGGGTATATTTCAGTTTGAGTTGTTGAGATGTGTGGCTCTGGTCTAAAGTTTTTTTTAGACCTGCTGAAGCACTGGTCAACATCCTTCAGGCCCTGTTGCCTCGAGGAAAAGATACACTAACCCTCTAAAAGGACTGTCGGAAATTCACAAACAACCGAAAAGTCTGACCTGCAGCACTGGCTGAGGGGCACCAGGATGGACAGCTCGTCGTGGGAGTGTTTTCCAAACCTATGAGGGAGATGAAGCAGGAATTATCACAAACTTACCATGTTGGACTGCTGTTCAGCTCGCCACATGTTTATTTAACTGATTTTCATCACAATGCATCAAACATTTAGCGGTTTGTGAAGCAGCTGAGTGTCTTTACCCTCTTCCGTTGTCAAGGTGAATAATGAAGGTGTCGTTTCCAAACTTCTCAAAGGTTTCATAATGGTGTCGATCCATGTTTCCTGTACAAGGAGAGAGCAAAGTGGTGAGAACATGTGACTCAGAGGGAGGACTCTTCATATGTGATGTCCTATCCTGTTACTCTTACCCATTAAGAAGTCAAAGATGGTCATATCCATGACGTCCAGCAGTCGGGTGCCTCGGTCATACGGAGGAGTCTGCTTAACCTCGTCACAGTAATCTGGATCCACCTCCCACCTGAGAACACACAAAAAACATATTAAAAATATATCTATATTCAGTCACAGACAGGTGGATGATTACATATCCACCTGACTCAGAGGCCATGAGGTGTGCTGACAGATTCATGAATCAATGTCGTTTCCTTACTCGGCCTTCTTGCGTTTGTGGTAGGAGCGTCTCCAGGGGTTCCTCCAGGTCTTGCGTTTGGCCAGAGTCAGGTCTGGCAGGAAGGCTGCTAGCGAGCCCTCGATCTGGTCCGGTTTGCCGCACAGAGCGTGCTCCGTGGAGCAGTAGTAGGAGCACTCACCGTAGAAGCAGACGTTATTGGCTGAGGAGAGAGAAGAAAACAATATGATGTCAAAGAGGAAGCGCACGCAGAGGTTTGTACATTACCTACTGACCGTCATTTAATATGTCTGCCTACTAAGTTACTGGGTGAGGTGAGGGTCCATTTATCACCATAATCGAACAACATAAAAATGAATGAAGAAAAATGATTTAATTTAATTTAGTTGGATGGTTTAAAATGAATTAATCTTATTTAGTTTTGGTTTTATTTAGTGATTGTATTTACAAAAAAGACCTTCTGATGCCCTTTTTGGAAACATTTTGGGAATTTGTTGACCTACTCTGCCACCCTGTGGTGACTTCTGGCTATAACTTTATTTATCATCAAATATAATACAGTACAACCCTGATTCCAAAAAAGTTGCTGTTCCTTTTTTGGCATATCTATTTAATTGTTACCGTACAAAGACAATATGTTTCATGTTTTACCTCATCGAATTCACTGAATTCTCCAAAAACACCTGTTTGGATCGTTCCACGGGTAAACAGGTTCATTGGTAACAGGTGACAGCACCATGTGTGGGTATGAAAGAGACATCCTCAAATGTCTTAAACAGTGTCCCAACTTTTTTGGTATCGAGGCTGCACACACCAGGGCATACACACTCCGACTACCCTCAACTACAGGTTCATAACTCATGTTGCACACAACCCAGTTTACTCAAAGCCGGTGCGATGCAGACATGTAGCTGTGCCACACTGCTGTGGCTGACGGAGTCTCTACCTGGCGAGATGAAGAAGGTCCTCCACAGCTTCTTATCACGAGTCACGTCTCTGATCTCCCTCGTCATGTTGACAAGTCGTCCTGCCACCGGGGGCACTCTCCGGAAGTCAAGGATCCTGCACAAAGAGAAATGTAGACAGATCTAATAATTGAATACTTAAAATAGAGTGGCTGATGTTGCTTTTTACATAGAAGTTGTATTGACACAATGAATACTGTTCATGTGTACCCTTCCTCAGACACATATTTTTGATAGGCACATTCAAGGGAAAATCATGTATCAATTGGGCTCTATTAGTAAGCAGCTTATTAAAGGTTAATACAGTATATGTAACCTTTTCATTTTACTGTATCATACAACGTTTTTGACTGTAGTTTGCTCAGAACAAATGTAGCTACCGTCAGTCTCCAGCTCTTACTCCCATGATGCCCCAGGCACAACAGATTTCCAGAGCGTCTCCAGCTGAACAGGAGAGATATGAACTCTGAGCACCTGCCATGTCTGTGAGAGCTGTCTGACCTGGTGCTCTTGAGTTCTGCACCTTCCCCTGCTTGCATCATCTGTCTGTTAACACACGTTACCTGCATGTCTACATAGTAAAGGTGGGTGACCTGATGATTTTAGATCGTCATTGATTGATGAAATTTCTTGGGGTGGCCACCAAAAGCAGTTTTATGGGCAGTCAAAATTGTCTGGCTGTGTGTGCGTTTCTCTTTTTCACCTTATTCTCACCATTAATTTACTGTAAATAAATGGTACCTAATGTTAAATATCAGATAGAGGCATAATATGCATACGTATGCAACTATATAACTATAGCTAGCATCCTGCTGAATGAAAAACAAATGTGTGCTTTAACGTTGCAAATGGAGAAATTAAGAGGCTATTTTAAAGCAGAGAAAAAACATCGCAATTCAGATGGTGGATTATAATTGTGATTAAATAGAGTGTGATATTACTTTATGGCTAGATCGCTCCTACTACACAACAGGATGTACTCCTGCTCGGCATTTGTCATACTGTTCTCTAAATAAAGACAGCTCAAAGAAAAAGTGGGACGCCAGGACACTTTTTCTCCCCAGAAGAAAAACATTTAATGATTTCCAATCAAAACTGTCAGAAACAAGAGCTGGTCTGTATCACTTAAGCACACGAGGTGTTCAATAATTCATCATCGTTGCTGTGCTCTCCGTCTGCTTTTGTGTTTGGCAACAAAGGCGGCATTTAACAAGGTCCAGCATCCGCTTCTGAACAAAACAAGGACGGAAAACACGATTCACACCTCGGTGAACCACATCTACTTAATCACAACCTGTTCTAACAATCGCTCTATTTTTAGACGTCACTGCTCATTTTAATTCGTCTCCTCCTGTCTCTCATCTCTCTCATTGCTTTCTTTTACTCTCATGTCAGAACACTATGCCCATTCAGCCTCACTGTACGTTTGCTGTCCAAATGACCCTGACCCGTTTGAGACTAAAACTAAGCCTCCTGGGAGCAGACACACACACACCCACACACACACACACACAGACAGACCGGCTGAGTGGAACAGGTTTGGTGAAACTTTATCCTACAGAGGAAAGTATTAAGGAGCTGCAAACTGCACCATCATGTTAGGGCCCCGGTGACAAAGGAGCACCTGTGTGTGCGTGTGCATGTGTTTTTCTATTTGTGCGCCTCTTACACACTCCCGAGTCACAAGGAGTTCACGACAGATGGTGGTATAGTACAGCAGTAAAGCTTAAAGCCCTTGAGATGTAGAAGTAATTACTGGAAAGCAGCACCTCTTCGGGATATTTTAGTACATTTCATCACAACTGTCCAGAATTAGAAATCAAATTAAAGAAAGTTTTAGCAGCGGGGCAAAACATCCTCCTACTCCACATTCCTAGCAATAGCTCTGACTGGTATCCGGAGGCTGCTGCGGTCGGGCAACTGGACTTTAATTCATAGGCAGCCCTGCGTGACACACAGGCTAAATTCAAACTGCTCTTTAGGGCTAACAGAGGCCCTCCCCCCTGCTCCAAAACCATGTCCCGGTGGTATGAGTTCCTGTTTGGCTCCGTCCTCCTGCCCACACAAACACATGCCACTGACCTCATCTGGAGTGAGTGTGTGTGAGTGTGAGTGTGTGAAGTAATTAACTTTCCTTCACCTTTAATCGTCCTCTCCTACCATATTTGACTCTCGGTGTTTTTACCTTGTCAGCTGAAGCCCGCAGAATAAAAGGATCAGGTGGAAATCAATATACTCAGGAGCAAGTAAAGGAGATGATCCGAGTGTTATCTAATCCCCCGTGTACCAAATCCCATTCACATTTTCACAGCTTAAGTCCATTATTGCGCACCTCCGGTTTATAAATGGGTTAAAGCGTCTGCTGTATGAGTGAACGGACACGAGTGACCTGCCATTCTCCCTGGAACAGACTGTGAAGGATGATTTGAAAAAGCACTCAGGGTGAGTCACGAAAACAGGAGTTTTTGGGAGGGAAGGGGGGAGATGATAAAACTCACCTGTCCAAGTGGAAAGCGGCGATCTCAGCGTTGTGCCGCTCAAAGTCGGAGAAGTAGAAGAAGTCTGGAGGGGTTTCCTGCTCCCGGGTCTGCCTGAAAGATAGTGACGAAGAAAACGTTACACACAGGATCCAGCAGCAGTGTGTTAATATGTGTTATTTTTGTCTCCTCACATCTATCTGGCGACCCTCGGATATTAACTCAAAACCCCTTTGAGGGTCGCAACCCCCAGGTTGAGAACCAGTTGAAAGAGTATTCAAAAATGTATTTATTTGAAGGTAGGTTAGCTTTACATTCAAACAGGTGAACATGTAGGGGAGCAAATTACTATGGGAACTTGTTCATTGTTTGAAAAAAACTTTAAGAAATTCAACAAGTGAAAGTAGATTTAAGTAGACCACCTGTGTAATAAAACACACAGGGAACTACTAACTAACTATTCGACCAGAAGGGCACCCTAGAGGGGACTTTATCATGTTTTATCTACCATAGAGGCACTTAAGAGGGCACCTTCACTGCTCAGTCCACCTGTGGTCCCAACTCTCATGTTTTTGTTACCCAAACAAACTTTAAATGAGGGCAACAAGAGGGAACAGGATAAATCCCTTACATTTCTACATTATATCCATGTCCCACTAAAAAATGTTTAAATTCAGGGCTGTAAGATGAGAAAATATGAGTATATATATAATCCCTTGTTTGAGTTCTGACTCATCAGGAAGGAGATCATATTTTTTAAACAGTATTGTAACAAAGACGGTGAGTAAATTCAAAACAATATCCCTATAGCGTGCGTTTCAATTTTAAGTATGCCATCCTTTGATTTGAGACATTTGTGCTGCTGTCCGTGCAAATCTCCTCCTCGGCTTTCATCAGATTTTAGTTTGCCGCGGGCTCAAACTCATCTCAGCGTCTGCATCCCTTTCTAGGACAGAAGCTGACGCATGAGACCAAAGCCTGTGTGGACAAGGCTGCTGAAGGGAAGCTGGATGAGATTCTTGCTCACATCCTGCAGTTCCTCCCAGCGAACAAACACACACACGCACACACACACACACACACAAACACACACACACACACACACACACACACACACACACACGCACCCAAACAGACAGACATCCAAGAGATGTGACTCCCTGCCAACCAAGCCGTGGATCTGAGTCAGGAACTGCTAGAAGCCCCTTTGTGTCTCTCTCTCTCTCTGTCTGTCTGCCCGCTCGTCTGGCAGCAGGATATCATCCCTCCACATTTGCACGCTTACGTTCTCCTTCTCGCACACATGCATGCAGACACACCTGACATTAACCTGCTGTAGCTGCTGCGCTTGCACACAGTCAGCTAAACTTTACATACTACATGCCACATACTTTATCCCCCCTCATCCCTCCTGCTGCTCTGGCCTCCTTTATCTTTCCTCCCCCCCCTGCTCCTCCTCCTCCTCCACTCCATTAGTGAGGATTGGACTTCAGGGTGGAGCAGTGCATCATTTCCTCCCTCCCCCTTCCTTCCTTCTCTCCCAATTTTCTTGAGAAGGCAAACCACTGACAACGGAAAAGAACCTGTCCTCCTATTCACTGACACGTCAGGGAAGCAGCCATTTACCCATAAATCAATTGCCGCTATTGTGATCCCTTCGTGCACGGTAGGGGAGAAAAGAAAGGGGTAGAATAAAAGGTAACAAGGGCAATTTGTTTGAAATAGGTGACCTTAGAAGCTGGAGCACTCATTGCACCTGTGACGTACCTCGTTGCCATTGAAATATGCTGCTATCAAGGCGCCTTATCACGTAGAGATAGTCAGTGTTTTTGTTTAAACCTGTTCTGGAAACAAAGTGGGTCCACTACTTCATGTAGTCTCACATGGTCCAAGTTCAAATGAGATAATATCACTGAAAATTAACACAGTACAAAATGCCATTTTTTGACCTCCAAAAACCCCTTCCTGAGAGTAACAGGGGCAAAAACTCATTATAGTTCTTTGTTTCCTGATTTACTCTAACTTTATGAATATAAAAATAGTCAAAAACAAGTGTCTTGGTGAAAAACAAAACAGCCTATTCAAAGAGCAAAGGGCATGAAATGACATAAACTTGCATGATTTCATAGTTTAACGCTTTAAAAATGGATATAAACTATATATTGCTGGATTTGAAAGCAATCATTGGCTACATGACGCATGAATCATCCTGCAGCTGGCGTGTAAGTGGCTCAGGAGAGAGGAGAAAGAAGAGACAGCGAGTCACTTGTCTACACGATCACTTATTGTTTTTCACTTACTTGCTGTTGTAGGCTGTAGGGTGGGCATAGAAGCCCCTATCTAAGCTTTCTAACAATATAGACTTAAATTGAGGCGTTCGCTATAGCGGCAGGTCGCAAACACTGAGGTGTGAAAAAGAGGCTTTTTTCTTTAGGATTTTGCCCTGAATTGTACAACGGTATATATTAAGTTACCTAACAAGTTACTCTGGAAGAAAAAGAGTCTAAAGTTGAAGGTTGTTTCTCTCTGCAGAAACCCCAAACTCAGTTCCAGTCAGTTCCTATAATGATGTCTTTCCTTCCAAGCTTTTCCAGCGTCCATACTCCCCTAAAATTTCACTTCCCACTGTGCAAAATGTGTAAGCGTAAACCTGACTGACAGTTAGGCATTACAGGCTTTGGTTGCCATGGTCACCATGATGTAAAAATGCAATTTCCTGTCAGCGAGGAAGCTGCTTAGAATTTCGAATGTAGGTAATAGAGCAGGTTTGTGGTGTGAAAGGCCAAAACACATGAACACACACACACTGTCAAATATAATTTCCACTCACATTTATGCACACACGCGCTGAACACACACACACATGCACACACACCCTTTGTGAGTGAGTGTCCTTGATAATAATAAAAGGCCCTTTATCTGAAGTAGACTGTGATTAGGCTACAGCAAATGTACTGTATGTAGTTCAGCAGAATCTACTGGAGTGTGTGTGTGTGTGTGTGTGTGTGCTTGAAGTGATGAAGCTGAACCTCTTCCCTATGTGGACTCAGTTTGCGCTGACTCGGCAGTTTTAATGCTCTTTCATGAGCTTAAACCTGCACAGTGGAGGGTTATATTAGAGAGATGGGCGAGGGAGGGGAACGCAACAACAGCTGTGGCCCAGTCTCTGCACACACACACTCCTCTTTTTTCTTCTTTCTTCTCTCTATCTCTCTCTCTCACTCACACACACACACCGATGATACATGTTGGGGACAGAGAGAGGGCAGCAGAGACAAACCCAGCGAGAGAAAATCAATGCGCTAATCACGTCCGTGTCACCTTTTGGAACGAAACCGAGAGGAAATAAGCGACTCTCTTCACATGTTCCTGTTAACTGAAGATGTAACAGCATGAATACAGCACATACTCCCACTGACCTCGTGCTGTAATGCCACCTTGATACTGATCCCAACACAGAGCATGAGAGACAGAGAGGGTGCATGGGAGATCTGTCATCTATTGGTAATCCACAGCAGATTTCAGCCCCCCGCCGACAGGTGTCTTTGTCTCCATCTGGCCCTCTGTCCTGGGTGCGCTATGTGTGTTATGTGTGTGGGTGGCTAAAAAGACACGGGGAGTGCTTTGCTATTAGATCTGAGTATTCATGCACACATGTAAATCAAAGTTCCTGAATATAAAACGTTAGCTATTTTGTTGTATTACTGTGCCTACGGAGAATTAACACCTGAATCTTCAGCTCCCCTTCAGCTTTATGGAGCATAATAGTGTGTATCAGCTCGTTGTTATTCCGCCCAGCCTACAAATTCAGAGTTTTGATCAACTGTCACAGCTCTCCATAGCATTGTTTTCAGCTGCAGCAAGCTCCAACAACTCACAGCAAACAACCTGTTCAGCAGCAGACGGCAGACAGACACAGTTAGAGACTAGCTGGTGATCATTATGGAGCATGTATCAGATAAAGAGCCGGATATTTCCCTCAGGAGGTGGTGGAGACCAAAACAGAGCTAAAAGATATAATTTACATTGGTCAAACTCAGCACATCAGCATACATTAACTGCATCGGGCTCAAGTCGGGTTCGGATGTAAAAAAACAGAACACCTGTTGAGTTTACTATTATTTCAGATGGAGTTTCATTTATTTTTTAATGCAGTTGCTCTTTGATGGCAATGCAAAGGTAATTTGAAGCCTAGTGAGCCCCTGATTAGTTTTTTCTTTAGAACGTTTACAAAGTTAGGTCGCCTTTTTTCTTTTTTTTGTCAGAAACACACAAACAATACCCCGTGCTTTCATCCAGTCGACCATAATGAGCCATGGACCTTCAATCAACCCCATCAGCTGAGATAAGTGGATGTAACTGACAAGACGGCGAGCGGGCCTGCTCTAATGCATCCCTGAGGCTTAACTTGCCCGGAGCCGTATGAGATAACATTTATTGCATCCTCTAAACAAGATGTGGGATTATATCGGTCAAGTACACGAGAGAAAGAAGTCGACAAGAAGAGAATAACACGAAGAAACTGCAGCTTACTGTTGCAACTGTTTAAAAAAGAGATTGGAGAATATTAAAGTGTGTTTAGGTTTTTCTAACCTGCTTTGATTTACCAATTCTGTTTGGTTACCGTGCAGCCAAATGAAATTCCCTCTCGCCAGCCTGACCCTACTTAACACCAATTATCAAGCATCCAGCAGCTCTCTCCTCTGCTCCTCCTCTCCCTTCTTCCTCCACTTACTCCTTTTATGTACCAGCGTCCATGTATACTCCCCGTCTCTGTCACTTTTTAATTACTGCAAAACAGAGACAACAGACTGATGTGTACAGAACAAATTTCACTAAAGTATATATCATTTTTCCTCCCTTTTGGCATTATGTTTTTAAAGTATGCCCTGTTTCCTGTGAAGTGGTGTGCTGAGAGTGTGTTTTGCTTGCGAGGATTTTGGAGAAAAGCAAGTGATCAGCACGATATATTCAGGACACTTGTGGGTAAGTGGCACCTTGTCGAGCACTCACTACGCCTCTCAAGGTGATGGACAGGTGGAACGATGGAGGGCCGGATAAAAGATTGTGAGATAAAACCTCTTCAGCCTGGTGATTTGTGTCAGAGGGCGCTTGTCTGTCAGCAGCACTACATGCAGAAGTATCAGAGAAAACACAGACCAAGGCTGCGTGTGTTTACGTCCGCCATCAGCAGCAAAATGTGTGTGCATTTATTCCTGAATCTGCGTCTGCTTAGCCGTCTTTATATTCCTCCGCGCATGCCGCATCTTCGCTTCCTCCAGCATCTGTATCGGAGAGGGATCTAAGAATCGGCCCAGGGCCCCAAGGTAGCTGTCTGGATTGAATTTCAAATCAATGTTACACAAGTTGTGTTCTAGCCTCAGCTATTTTCAACACAGGGTGAGGCAGCGCCAGGAGGGAGGCGGCGAGTTATCTGCCTGTGTGGGAAGCAGTATGGGCGATATTATCATAAGAATGCTGGGAAAAAAAAAGACCTGACTCAAAAGAAGATGGATGATGGCCTGAGTCAGTGCTTCAATTTCAAAGTTATTAGACAAGAGGTGGGAGGGAGATTATCAGCGACCAGCTTTCTGCTGCATAACGTATTCAGTAGAGCTGCCGATATCTATTGATCGATCAGAACAGGGTGCACTGGGGAGTTTCATTAATGATCTGCATTAAAGGTGCGAGTCGTTATAATGACTACATATGATTATTTACATTTAGTGTGAGAATGGCCATGCTTGCGATAATTTTTTTTAAGTTCATTCATTTGTTATCTCACGGTGACAAAGCTGGTTTGTTTTTTAGATAATCAGATAATTAACTGGTGATCTTTGAATTTTAAGCACGGCCTTTCTCGGCTCAGTTATGTAAATGTACAGTTACAAAGGTTAATGTGGCTTAAAATACATCAAAATATAAATCCTATACATAAATGTGTAGGCACAATACGTTACAAAGCCACTTTCTAAATGACAAAGAAAGTAAATGCAGATAAAGTGTCCAACTATCTCGTCAGCAGTCAGGCAGTGTTCCAGTCTCCATCTTCCAATTATCTCATTCACTTTATCTCACATATTCCACCTTTACCAATTATCTCCAGTGCCCTCGCTCTTTCTTGGCTGTCTGACCTTCTGTCCACAATATAACCTGCAGGCACAGACTGAGACCTTGAGTGTGGAATCTAAATGTGAGGGGAGCTGCGTAGCTGTGGGCTAGGTCACTATCTGTGACCACCAGAGATCTCATGGCTACCCTTTAGATAGATGACAGAAACCCTAAGAACTACAGTATATTGTGTCTATGTGTGTGTGTGTGTGTGTATGTGTGAGAAAGACTGTGCCTATCCATGTGTCTCATCTGGCCAGATGGCTCGAAGTCCCTGTCTGTCAGGGATGACGCTGTGGCTTATGGGTCCGCAAAGCCCTGCTGCTCTCTATCGACCCTCTGTGCATGCAGTGTAACAAGGCGGACTACACACAGGGAAATAAAACACACAAATATGACGGCTGACAGGTTGGGGGATCAGGGAATGAAAGCTCGACTTGAAGATAAAAAATATGAACAATAAAAGCTCTGATCAAAATGTGATTGCCAGTGATTGAAAACCCTTTAATGCACCGAGGGGGATTAGCGCACATACAATAACAGACACATTAAGCACATCAACAGCACAGCACTTCATAAATAGAGGATGAGTTTTATCGCAAGCCGTGCCCACCGCTTCCCTCCACTCGTTTTGCTTGGGAAAGATGTTTTTTCTGACACCTCTTGCTTTCATGGCGATGATCAAATGAACACTTTCTTGACTATGTGAAATCTAGAAATGTCAAATTTTTCCACCAAAATCAGTATCTGAAGCTTCTACACCTCAGTTTACATGAAGAAACGACTTCAAAATCTTAAATCTACATAGACTCCTTTACAATCGTGAATGTATAATTATGATTCCCCGTATTGCAGCTATGTAGGCTGAGTCTCACTTCCCTCGTCTCACTGCTCTACATTACTGTTAGAGCTATTTCTGAACCGGCTGTGAATCTTTTATTTTTTATTTTTCCGCTGGCCTTAATTGACTGCCGTGTCATATTCAGCCGTGTTCCCCTGGGCGCACGTTTAAAGGCCTGAAATCACTGTGAAGACCTGATGCAAAGCTGCTGAATTATATCTGGGCTTTTTGGGATCCCTTCCCCACAATCATCTTAACGGGCTCCCCCGAGTCTGAGCGCCCTTGGAATATGGATGAAAAAAGAATGAAAAAAATAAATAAGTAACTGGAAATCTTATTAGTATCACTGCGTATTTTCCAGCTTCACAAAGCCACTTTTTTTGGTGAATGTATTAGAGTGTTGTGCTTGTTGCTCGATAAGCGTATTCGCTGGCGGCTTTCAGTGGGGAGCGCTACCCCAATGGCAGCTTTCTGATATCAATAGAGTAAGTGTTTGATGATTCAACTGCTTTTCATTCGCTCAGAATAACCAGAAAATATACCTCAATATGGTTTTTGTGACATTACAACAGCTTAACATCAGAATTATGTTTTGTCGAGGAAAAACTGATTATTTTTCCTTTAAAAATGAGCAATACAAAAACAAATCCTGTTAATTAAAAGTATTCAAACATAAACATTTTTCCCTCCTGTTCTTGCCATACTGGATTTATACTTTCTGTGAGAGTAATGCCCTCAGGCTGCTGAAAACAAACAATCTCCTTTGGGGTGTAGGAAGTCCAGGGAGGAAAATATTTTCCATGGAAGGAAAAGAAAAAAGGTTGAGGCGATTGCAAAACCTCTGCAAACTCTACGTAATTGATAACATGTGAATAACAGATTCGATTTAATCGAATTCAACAGCGAACGTTTCTTTACATGCACGGCATGAAAAAGGGCAAAGCAACGACACAGAAAGGAACGATTAGAAACAGTTGTTCATGTTTTGCAATAACACAGCTGTTTTCATGTATGAAATATATGTTGCGTGTGTGTTTGCTAAAGGAGATTATGTATTCGTATGAAGGATGAGACAGGTCTTTATGCTGATGGTTACCCTTCTTCCTCGCTCCCACACAGTCACCCACAACAAGCAACACACACATCAGGGTTTATCCTCAACAATCAGCCGTGTTCCAGCACCACAGAGCCACACTTGGTCATATTTACATATCCATCCACAGCGGATTATCTGTTTTCAATAGCACAAGTCTGAGGCAATCCTTCGCAGGGTGCGCAATTCATGACAGGCTTTGCACAGAATATGAACTGTGAATTATGCAAAACATACACAAACATCAAGGGTATTCTTGGGTCAACAGTGATTAGATGTCACAATGCACAAGCTCGGGGATGTTTAGAACAATAGGCTTCAAAAATATGGCAGAGGATGTTGACACTGCATGCTGACAAGATGTGCGGCTTTCTGCAGTATGTTTCTCTCCATAAATACCCATGTTGCATCTTGAAGTGTAGTTTTTCCCCGCATTGTAGCAAGTGAGATTTTCATGTATTTTTTTTTAAAGCAGTTCTAGATGTATTCAGTATCTGTGCCTTTAAACCAGTCCTCAGGACTTGCGTAAGGTTGTGTTGTCACAACTATACAGTCACAAGCCTTCACACAGCTGTGGGTGAAAAAAAATACTGGCAGAGCTGATGTGGAAACACAGAGAGCGGTGTCTGCTCAGGCCTTTGAGAGCTGACCAATCAGAGCAGACTGGACTTATCAGGAGGGGGCCTTAGGGCTCATGTCTACTGTGTTTTTTTCTGAGCGGCAGCCTCTTTTGTCAATTTTTTTCAAATGAGGAGAGAGCATGCTTTTTTGAAGAGCGCTGCCTTTATTGTGCAGCAGCTCCGAGCGCTTAGAGTTTAAAACCCAGGACTCAACGATAGTGCCCCTGTAAAATAGTGTTGGGGGAAGCTTATTTTTGTCATGTGGGCAGGCGATTTCTGGCATTAAAGGGGGTAAATTCCTGCAAAAGAAAAGGTTACAGCTGCTAACTTGTTTGCGTTTGTGCCTATAGTGAACAGGTTAGTTGCCAATTTCAGCGTGTAGGTTGCTAGCTTGGAGGTTGTTGTTGTTAAACGTAGCGATGGGGATTTTGAAAATGGTCCATGCAGATAGCGGAAGGGAGGGCCCAACAGTCTACATCCAAAAGAAACAGAGAAATCATAACAGAGATGAGCGCTGAATGTTACTGGCGAGCGTTTTATCACCCTATGCATTGCAAGCTTGTTATTAGCTGTGTAGTCAGCCCTCTGTTACCGTAGCTTTAGCTACTGTCAATCAAAGCTGATGTGCAACGTCTTTTTCCCTCATCACACGAGTGCTTCAACTCAAGAAAGAAACGTTATGTGAACACGGGCCCTCAAAGAGACCCAGTGTTCAGACAGATGTGCTGTTTCAACATTAAAGCATGTAAAAAATGTCGAGTAGACGCCCAAAATAAAAGTATGAACCTGAAAATGAGCACAATGCGGGACTTTTCAGGCCAACCACCTGTTCCAAAAAAGTCTCAACGCTTTGGCAGCTACAACAAACTGAACATCCGAACCAGACGATCCACCATAAAATGAGGTATGAGAAGATCCCTGGGAATGCAGGAATGCTGTGGATTGTTATTTCCCTCCACCCTGCCACAAATATTACACCCAACCTCCCTAAAGTGAAACAAAGAGCATTTATGATGTATTAGAAGGCACTAATACACATGAACAGTGGAGCACAGTCCCTCCACGCTCTATCCCAGCAGGAAATTCCTCCAGAAAGCCTCTACCAGTTGTCTCCATCCCTCAGAGCAGATGGGGGAGGGACTAACGCTTTCAAAGCACCAACAGCCAGATTCAAACTGAATAATGTGGGAGAAAGTAAAAGACGTCCTCCACCTTGACACCTCGGGTCTTACAGAGGCAAAAAAAGAAAGATCAACAGAGGCCGACATTACTTTCATAATGAAAACAAACTGGATCGTTCTCAGCCTGTTGGGATCAATGGGGATTTTAGAAGGTTTCCCTGTATGCGTGTGCAAGTTTTTGTTTCTGCCTGCACAGAAAAATCAATGGGCATTACCATGAGTCTTCATCTCACAGGGGCTGAATAACAAGCCCTGGTATTCAGCATGACATGTAAGCTGAAGCTGATGAGAGGAGGGGGAGAAAAATCCCAGTATGAGCGTGTCAGTAAACTGCAGGGTTAGCGAAAAAGCAGTCTCTCCACTCAGCTGAGGAGGATTTGGGGAAAAAAGATACAGAAAGCCGCTCCACTTCAGGGTATCTCCTCTCAGTCTGAGTTCTCCGCATTCGACTTTGATGGGTGGATGCTGCCGCGCCTTAAGTTTGAACACATGTAATTTAATTGGAAAGGTCTTCAAAGCCGTTTCGAGAACGTTTGCATGCTCTGTCTTTGTCGTAAAATAAATGCGAGGTTATAAAAGGCCAACAGAAAGTCTCTGACCAGGGTGAAAGTAAAATCACGTTCCGGTGCTTGGATGAGATTCAAAGCTGATTCACCGACTGGAAATTGGCAGATGATGGCTCCAGAACGAGCGCTGAGGAAGAGGAGACTGAAACACCTGCCAAAACCATATAAATCATCCCCCGTTTTATAGCGAGAGTCAGTACTGAGAGGCTCCGTGTAGAGGACCTTCCTCCAAACTAGCCCGCGGTACAAACCATTAACAATTTATTTGATTATCGCTAAGTAGTTGCTGAACAGCAAACACCAATTAGTGCAAATTATGTTAAACCCTAGGAAGCATTAATTTTCCAGTGCTGCTGCTCCAACACCACATACACACACACACACACACACACACACACACACACACACACACACACACACACACACACTAGTACATGGAGTGTGTCTGTATGTTCAGAGCCAGGAGAAGTTAATTGGATTGTGAGTAAGCATTTTTGACGTCCATTATCTTTGGCCATCTGTGGGGGCGAATATCTTGAGGTGTTTCATCCAGAACAATCCTATTATCTTGACCCAGAGATAAGAATGCACACACACACACACACACGCACACAAACACACACGCACTCTCTAGCACATACTGTATAAAACCATGTTAAATATCGCCTGCTGCAGCTCTCCCTCTCCCAAATAAAAACGATCTTCCCATCTCTGTCTCAGACATCGTCCTGTATGGATAACCTTGTCACCGCAAACACATCTCCATCATTTTTTCCCCCCTCTTTCCTCCTCTTTCTGATTTCCTTTTCCTGAAGGACACGAGTCAAGTCACTCCCTTCCCCATCTGTGTTTGCTTAAACCGCATGTGGACACAAGAGCAGATAAAGACTGTCATGTGCAAACACACATGGCAACACACATGGATGCGCACAGCGGCACATCCAAGGAGGAACTTGGCAGCCGTTGATATTTGACTATCTCAGAAGACTTTAATCTGTAACAGGCCAGAACGGCTTGAAAGACTTGGTTACATTTTCCCCTAATTAGTCCAATGTGAGGCTTGTTAAAATGCCATATTCCAGCAGCGCATGACTGATGACTGAATAGTGTTTGATTAAGTAGAGCTGTCTCCTTTCAGCTCCCTAATGAATGTGTTTATTAATTACCTGAGAAGCTTTGGGGTGGTCGCAACAGCCTGTTCTGTTAAGTGCTAAAAGTTACAAGCTCCTGCAGTTCATCCATCACCACATTCAGCTAACAGAGCAGCAACAGCTCAATTTTTAGCGGGGCTGTCGGTTATTCTCCCAAAATGGATTGCACACCACCGAGTGCAGCCTAACTGCATAAAACTTCAATACCTCGACCAAAAGAAAGCAATCAAAAGAGTCCTTCCAGAAAGCTATTTTGCAGACAAGGCCCCCAAATCGAGGCTCGGGTGTTTGTGCTTCGTTTCTCCCACAGCTGAACTTTTCTATTTAGACCTGTCAACAGTCTTGTTGTGCTCGGTGGTTTGTGGTCAGATGCTGTTTCCTAAATAGAAACCATCTATCAGAGGCTAAGTGGTGGCTGAGAGATGTCATTGTGGTCATGAGTGGGTGACGGCGGTGGAGGAGGAAGTGGTGAAACCACTGGAAAAACAGTTCCAAGGGTTGCATTTATCCTTGTGTAAGAGCTAAGTGGGATGGAGCGAGTCCAGTGCACTTGAGGATGAATAGAGTTAATTTGTAAGTGAAAGGAATGAAGAGGAGACTTGGGATGTCTTCACACTTGAGCCAAGAATACATTTCTGACAAATTTTCTCAACATTCATATCTATCAAAGACATCGCTCTGGAGGTACATTACAGCACATTTTCTCGTCCACTGTGATTCTCACGAGATAAAAACAAATGAAACACCGGTCGAATGTCGATGAAAGATATTTTCTCTTCACCATTACTGGTCACACAGCGTACCACGAGGCATCGTCCATGCATCATCGTGTGACGGCTGCATTTTGTAATGTGACCTTTAATGTCTCTGCACACTGTGTCCCAATGCATCATCTTGTAATGATGATGTGTTGTTGGTGCGTCGGTGCTCTTTGTGTATATCCCGCACAACGGAGGCACAATGACATAAACATCTTTCCGTGTAATGTAATTCCATACACCCAAACATCTCAAGAACCACAAAGTTAAATTAAGACCTCTGTGACCCTATTTAAGGTTGAGAAAAGAAGTATTTTTCTGGCTTTTGCAATGGATGGCACGAGGACAAATAGGTGGTATTATTTTTAGCCAAACTAGCGGCATGGCTCGAGGGATGGCAATGTCAGGCAGCAGGTTGCTTGGTCCACCACTTTGGTCAAGACTGAAATATCTCAACAATTTTTCCATCAGTCGCTATGAGATTTACTGCTGTGCCAAAGTCTAACATAGATGCTAGCATGACTGTGGACTGAAAGAAAATTAAATGCCGACTATTTTGAGAACTGATTAATCATTTCAGTCGTTTTTAAAGATAAAATGCCAAACTTCAGCCAGTTCCATCTTGTCAGATGTAAAGATTTGTTGCTTTTCATTATCATTTATGATGGTGACTGAGGATTCTTTGGGTTTTGGGACGCTGGTTGGACAAAAGACGCAACTTGCAGACGTCACTTTGGAGCTCTGGGAGAGTGTGATAAGCACTTTTCAAAACTTTGGGGCAGTTTTTAAATGACTAATCGTGAAATTAATCAGAAGCTTAATCCCTCATGAAAATATGGCTAGTTGCAGCCCTACACACAGATGGAGCCGGCTGTCCGCAATGCAGAAGCTAAGATAATAGGGCTTTTTTGTGAGACTCACCACCTGCCTACACGTTGACCATTCCACTGGGACGACAGCTGCTACCTGAAATATATCTGTGGATACACACAGTCTCTACAACTACTAATGCTGCTGTATAATGACCCGTGTGGGATGTTGTACAGAATGTCTACTAGTTAAACTGTTGAGGTTGCTATTTTTTTCATCATACATCTGATAACGAATGTCTACTCTGTCTTTTGTTGCACCTGACATACTTGAAATAGGGTCAAGTGGAGGTGACCCACACACACACACACACACACACACACACACACACACACACACACACACACACACACACACACACACACACACACACACACACACTCTGTCTGAGCTTTTCCATATCTCAGAGACTCCACCAGCACTCCTTTTGTGAACAATCTTCCCAGCAGCAGCAACACTGAGAGTCTCCCTGCACCTCCAGCACAGAGGCTCTTCTGTCTGTATCACTGCTGCCCAGAGCTGCAAAAAGGAGGGTGGGGTGGGTGACCCAGGCAGGCCCCTGGATCAGGTTCCTGCCTCCCTGGGCTGGTGATACCAGACCTGGCCACTGCAGCCCCTCCCACACCCCGTCCTGACAATGGGCAAAGCCAGGGAGAACCCTCCTCTGGTTTAATTGGCGGACAATGATTGCATTCTCCTCCCCCTCCGCTGGCCTCGGTCAGGGGGATAGGGGAGTCGCACACAGCCTAATTGCCACCTTGCAAGGGACAGGCTTAGACAAGCACGGGCCTGGCCCACAATGGATGTATTAACCTCTGTGCATGGTATCACAAAGGCCTGAGTTACATGGCCACAATGTGTTCTCTCTTTCTCTCCGTTGAAGGACTGTTGTTTCATTCATTCGGCTCGGGGAGACATTCAGGTGGACTGTGATAGATCTACCTGGGAAAGGTCGTTATCTAATAACGGGGCTCAGTTGTAAGGGGTGGTGCAGTGCGTGTGGTCCCATTGACGAGGGGCAGCGGTTGATTTAGTGACAAAGTAACAATGAAGCATGTGTGCTCTGTCATTTTCAGACTTCCGTAATGAAACCAGAATTACTGCCTCAATAGTATGCCTCCACCCACTAGTCACCCTGCAGTTTACATCCAAAGTTTGGGTGAAATTTTGTCAGAATTAGTGCATGAAATCTGTGGTTATGGCCATAAACGAGGTCATAGTGATCTTCACCTTTGACCACCAGAATCTAGTCAGTTCATCCTTCAGTTTAGGTGGATGTTTGCCAGTGCGGAGGCATAAAAAGGAAGAAGCATCAGCCACCAAGCCAGACAGTTATCCTCATTATGCTTCAGAGACAGACTAGGAATCGAAAACAGAAGGGCCATTAGCAAGATTTCACGTTGCACAATAAGTTGTTGTCTAAATGTCAGGATAAACTCTGTAAATCCAACGTCTTAATCACAGGTAGTATATTCACAGAGCCACTTAGATGACAATTAGCCTTTGAAAATCCCCCACAATTAAGTGCAGCGTTCCTGAGTGCTCATTTAAGGGAACCAATCTGGGTTATTTTGTGTAACTGCAGCAGACACTCCTGCTGAAGGTACACGATATATCCCCGCCAGAAGTCAAAGGTCTGGCCCACTTTCCTCGGCTCATAAAAAGAAACGCTCAGTCGACCAGATTTCATCTCCTGGAGCGAGATGAATTTTCAGCATTCCAGACAAATGCGGCAGCGACATTCCTCGTGGGAAGCTTAGGAATTCCCCCCATACTGTATTTTAGACTATAATAATATGTTAGGCTGGCTGAGCAACATAACCATACAAAAGCAGTCACAAAAACAAGGTCAGGAGCCACAACAAGCATGCACAACTGCAGAAATGGGATTCACTTGGATGTGGTGGAAGACAGAGGGGCGCACACGCTCTGGTCCACAGGCATGCACACTAGCACAAAAGCACAAACATACATTAGAAATAGACAGGCATGCGATTCAAATATCGGGATTTATTAACAGACTTATTGATCCAGTCATTAAACATACATCTTTATGTGCAAAAACCTGTTTAGAAAACTCCAAACCATCACATCACTCAAGGCATGACCCATCCTGTTGTTATCGCAAAGTTAAGAGCCTACTTAATTTCAAAATACACACATGCTTACACCCACGTCAATACTTTTACCTTATAAATAGACAGACAAGAAGAAGAAGAAGAAGAAAGTGATGTCAAAGTGCAAAGACTCAAGAGCCGCTGGTGTTTTTTTTTACTGTTTCAAAGGAAGATGGCACAATAGCAAGGGTGCAAACTACATCTTTGCCTTTCTTACTCTCACACATGCGTAAAGGTCAGTTTAGGAACTTCTTTTTAAAACACAAAAATGGGAAGTAATCGATTACTTCATTTGTATCAGCCATGGCCATGAGAATCAGGTGATTATCGGTTATTGTATCGGCTGAAAAAGGTCTATATTGCGCATCCCTTCTGAGGTCTGACTGGGGTCATTAGCATAATCCAAAAGTACACACATACACATACACACACACACACGACTCACAGTATCATCTCCAGCAACTCAGCTGGCCTGTAATCACATTACGATTAGGGCTGCCACATTACACTGTGTGTGCATAAACACTTGTTAGAGAGAAAACGGAGAGAATCTAAAAATACAGAGCAGAGAGGCTCTGAACAGAGGAGAGGGACAAGCCGAGGATTAGTACCGCCTCAGCGAATCAAACAAACAAGTCCAAAAAGGAGCATGAGCGGGAGGTGGAGACAGAGAGAGAAAGGGGCCGGGCAGAGGAGCGGGAGGAAGGGAGGGATGGTGATGAAAAACGCCACTTCCTCAGGAGCTGACCTAGTAAAACATTCATGAGAGATGTCTTTATGTGAAGTGAAGTGAGAGTGGGGAGGGTGTGAGGGGAGTTAAAGGCTCTGGAGTCTAAAATAAGACAGTCCCTCTGTGTTTCGGTGTCTGTGTTGGGAGTGTGCGTGTGTCAAAAAAAGTTATTTGAGATTTGAGATGATACACGAGCACGTTCGGAGCCTGATGCCGCACCGTCGACCTCTCGAATCGAGAATAGACTCCGAACTGAGACACAGACGGAAACATGAAAAGATGTAACTTCTTGTGAGAACATCCAGCGATGGGATTCAGCGGTAATCATGACAATGATGAGAATGATAGAAAAATGACTGATTGCGCAAGAGTTTAACATGTGGCTGCACCCAAACACACATTTTAATGACAGGACATAATCAGATAATAAGTAGAACACATATAGATGACTGACACTTCAATTAAAACATCACACACTGAAATTCTGCAGAAGACTTCACGAAGCTTGAAATCTTAACTCAAACAGCATGTGTGTGGAAGTCTGTGCGTGTGTGTGTGTGCGTGTCTGTGTGTGTAATCATGTGTGTGCTGATGACTCGGCAGATGTGACTGCAGCTGGTTACACGACTGTTGAAGCATCACACTAATTAGCCGGCTCATCTCACAGACTACAAGAGGTCAACGCATCAAAGCGCCCACGCACTGAGTGCACCGGACACACACACACACACACACACACACACACACACACACACACACACACACGTGCATAAATGTGTACATACATGCATGGTTACCCAGATATAAACACTCCAAGTTCAAACACATGCAAAACAACCCACATCATTTGCTAAGCAACATCACAGTGTGAAGCCGAGAGATGGAGAATTTCATTAAGAGGGTTTGTTTACATGGATGGAAATAGGAGAAATAAAAATAAGAGTGTAAATGTGGAGAGAATTTACAGTCCATACATGGTAGAAATGTAAATGTAAATGCGGTTACAACAGTATCAGTCTGAAGCCGGAGGGCGCAAAGCTCTTTAAATGATGGAATACAGAAGGAGAAGGAGGAGAGAGGTCAGGAGAGGATGAAAGAGGAGCATGGAAGGGGGAGAAGAGGCCGTGTAAGATGAGCAATCCTCAGCCACATTAGAGCAGCTTAAAAACCAAATTAATCTTAAAGACCTGCAGAGGGAGTCTGCAGAGCCCAGGGCCTGAAGAAGAGCCACTGGGCCTGGTCCTCTCCTGGCTGCAAGTACAAAGCTGCATGAGAAACAGATGTTGCAAAACGCCTGACACCGCAACGCTCTCACTGTGTGTGTGCGCGCCTGTATGTGTGTGAGGTAGCGACAATAAAATGTAGGAGAGAGGGAAGGGGGATAAAGAGCAGCAGATAATGTTTGACAGCGGACATTATCTG